>NC_139479.1:12482507-13131633 GCF_008360975.1 Lichenostomus cassidix | reverse complement strand
ATGGCTATATCTAACTCCAGCATATTTTAGCCTGATGTCTTTAACTAGACCACAGATATTGAAACATATGAACCTTTTATTTTGCTAATAGTCCAAAAGAGAGTGCTTTGGCATAAGATCAGTCAGTGCTTGTCTAATGTAAATGGCCCTCATAAAGCACCGATTCAGTCACTCACTTTAAAAATTCTCATTGCTGTTTTGTTTGTGATAAGTGTGTACTCAGAGCTTTTCCAGAGCAACTTGACATAGAGCAGAATAAGGAAAGCATTTGCGGGAGTTCAATCAGCTGACACTCAGTACATTAAAAACCTCAGGGGAGAGGAGTTTGCCTTGTGCCTCAAGAGTGAGAGCTGTGCTCTGGCAGAGCACAGCAGGAAGAACCTTCTCCTGTAAGAGCTATATAGCACTGGCACTTCAAACACTGAATCCCTGTCTTCAAATCTCAGCTGAAATGTCCCTTATTTCTACCGTGAAATTGGGAGAAAGGCTGATCTACACGTGCCAATACATTAATCACATTCACCATCAAATCACTACATTGAGCTGCATCTTAAATTTAACTGGAAGGCAGGTCTCTCTAAGCAGAATCAATGCAAGGAGTTCCTACCTCACTGTTATCACTGAACAGAGCTAGATGGGTTTAATAAAATATGATTCATAAATGTATTTGCACACTTAGCCCTTGAGTTCAGCCAGTTGCTATTTCTAGGTCATGCTAAACACCAGCTTTCTCAAATCCAATAGAAATTTGAGGTCATTTTCTGTTTACTCCTTCCCTACTATCTCTGCATCAGTAGTTATATCCTACTACCACCACTCCAAGATACCAGTTTTATTTCCCACTTACATTTTCAGCTAAGCACCTTCTGTTGCTGCAAAGAAAAGAAAAGCCAACAAAAGACATGTTTTGTATGTGTCCTTCAAGCACTCTCTTGCCTGATGTCTACAAAATATGTCAACATTGAGCTCTGGGTGTGCTGAGGTCACTGCACCATGCTGAGCCACTTTGCCTGCCGGTTTCCCCAGGTTCCTCACTCTGCTATCAACATCACTTGTCTCCTGTCTTACCCTGGACTGCCAGCTCCTTCTTCCCATTGCACACTCCTCTTCACAAGCCTGTGCAACAGAGTGGGTCTTGGTCTGTGATTCAGTGTCAGTAGCAGCATCAGTAAATAAACCCCCAGGGGGTTCACAGGCTTTGCTACAAACTAGTCGTTAAAATTCATACAGACAACTCAGTGCTCAAAATGGAAAAGCTATGGTTAGGAAAAAGGAGCAAACACCACATCAATCTCATTCTAAAGGACAGATCTTCAGATTGCTTAGAAGAGCATAACAGCATTTGTGTCACCAGAATTATGACAACGGATGCCAAGGACAGATGTGTCAGTCTTTGAGTAAAACTTACATGATGCACAGGTCTTTTGCATAAGGATTTACTGAGCTCAATATGTTGTTAACAGTTGTCACAGGGCTTTCATTTCACAGTTTTTAAACCAGCAACGTCTCAGTAATCTCATGAGGGAAATAAAATTTCATATGACCTAAGCACCCAGTGCAAATTTTTTAAATGAAGCGTTCCTAAACAACCTCACAAGCCAAAGTTATTCACTCAACTAATCCATGAGAAAATGCAGATGCCAAATCTGTTCTGAACCAATTTGAGCAGTACTCACATAAGTCTGCCACCCACATCCTGCTTAGTCAAATCTTCTAAGCTTTCCTCAGAGCTAACTATGGTGGTGTCCAGTCTTTTCGAAGATTACTGATGCATGGCTAAATATAAAAAATGCAGTCTAGAAAAAAAGAGCAGCTGTGAGTTCGTGTATCAACAGGGAGACAAGCAACAGTCTCTGGCTGTCTGGCAACAGCAAACAGTCCCACAGAGAGAGGACTTCAAACCACAACAGAAAGACCAGGAATCTTCTGTCCTTTCTAGGTCCCTTACTGGGACTCTATCAGCATGCCTAATGATTTTATGAACCTCTACCCATTGGACAGAACCATCCCCTGACAGAAAGGTCACGAAAGGTGAGAAATAAACCCGCCAAAGAGAAAGAGAATTTTTCTTTCTCTAGCAACTTTCAAATACATGGGAAAGCCAAATAAAAAATTCAGGTCAAAACTCCCATTTTCTTCAGATTATTTGTTGGTGAGGTTTCAAGGAATCAGTAGAGTAACCAAAGCCCAGAAATATCTGCCCTTAGCAGAGCCCCCAGGAACACAGCATGGATTTGTAGTCTATCATATTTAATGTTGTTGAATGATCCAAATGAATTAGCATTGATTTTTCCATATATTTGTCTCTCTCCAAGACATAATCACTTATTAATAATACCAAAACTGCTATTCTAAGAGATATTTTGTGTCCAAATTACTGGGTTTTTTTTTTAAATTTTCATAATTGTCCCTTTTTTAACATGTTATTAACAGGGTCAAAGTTTCTGAGAGCACATGTATGCAATAAACTGGCTTAGTACTTCCTCCTGTAAGGAATTATAGCATAATCAGATAATCTATCTCTCCACCTTTTCCCAAATGTATCACTGGCTTCATTCTCCAAAGTGTAGGATTATTTCTGACAAATAAGTAACAGGCAATTTGTGCAGAATGGTCTACATGCTACATCAGACCCTTTTTCTACCAATACTCCTTTTTTGATCCCTCAGGATCATACTACTTTTTCCATCACCTTCCCTCATATAACACTATTTATTTTTTTTTAGGAAAATACTATTACTATTGCAGAGATCTTGTAAAGTCTCATAAAAGCAAGGAAAAATGCAAAGCTTGTGCATTGACACCAGCTGTCAGCTCAGCATTTAGTGAAAATGTTAAGAGACAGAGCCAAGGATAAATTTGAAAGCATAATCTCATATATATCATGATGAATCATGTCTTGAAATGTCTTACCTTAACTAGCCTGGAAGGGTGATTGTAAGTGAGTTGTAAGCGAGATGTCTGAGCCATTTTGGAAAGGAACTACATAATGTGTGGCAAATTTATGTGCTGGAGGAATAAAAATTTACTAGCAGCTCTTAAAGATGGTGTGAATATGTATTAATTAGCAAAGTTAGAGTGACATCATTGGTAAATTTCTTTTTACAGAACTACAGATATAGTAGGGATATAGTACTGTAGGAAGCCATGTAGACATGGGCAAGAAAATGAAATAAAAGCTCTACTGATAAGGATTTCTAGTTGAAGTTCAGAACAATATTTGTGCTTCCTATAAGGTCCAGAGTGAAATGCTAAAGTTTTTTGGCCATAAGTATCTGTAATGCTAGGTTAACATCACACAGGTACTAGGATCTGGCATCATCATAAAGAATGAGATTTCCCTGCAAGATCCAAATATCATCAAGGCATGCAAATGTATGACTGAGCCACTTTAGATTTGAATAAAGCATATCCCTTAAACATCCTTCTGTGATTTTAAAAGTATTTGAGACAGCCAGTTGTGACCTCCTTACCGAGAATTCAAAGTTTTTGTGAATTATTTGGCTCTCATCTGCACTCAGTGGCAGAGACAGCAAACAATTTTGCCTGCAGTGTAAGGGGGAAGGGACATAGAGAAGCCCCATCTGAGGAGCAGTTCTGAAACAGGAATCAGGAACAAAAATATCTCTTCAGCTTTCACAAAGAAATCCTGTGTGACAGATGGAGCAATTGTAGGTGTGAAGTATATTTGAAATTTGCATTTATTTATTTCTTCGTTTTTCTCTTCTGTAACTTTGTTACCAGTAAATAATCAAGAACTTAGCCCTTTGCTTTACTATTTTTTCTCTTAAGGCGTATCTAGCGTTCAAAGTGGTTGTGATGATTCTAAAAAAAAACCAAAAAAATGAGGTGTTTTCTCTTCCATGGAGATAATGCAACTAAGCAAAGAAGTTTTCCAGAGACCTAGGAGCCGAGATAACTTCATGACTTCCAGGAGTTTGTCTGTTTCCAGTCACCTTCTCTTTGCAAGTGGATGCTGTGAAATAACTGATGGAAGAACTGATGAAGACTTCTCTTGGGTGTGTTATCCTGATTCCTGTTGCAGGTGGTGAAAAACACAAACCACGTTTTCAAGAAATTCCCTATCATTGCTGAGTGTTATAACCATCTCCTCATATTTCTGTGAGAGGCATCCTGTCCTTGTCATTTCTTAGCCCATATGTCACCTTTTCAAATCTTTTTAACTTGACGTCAATAAGCTCATTAACAATTCAGTGCCAAGCCTAAGTAATTTTGGGACTGGTTTATTGTCTAGTTAAGAATGAAATGGGCAGCAAGCACTGACTGCACATCTCGGGTTAGTGCTGCCAGATGCTCCTTTCCCTCAGTCTCCCTTGCTTTGCACAGAGCCTGCATTCCCACCTCTGCTTTCTTATTCTCCATGAGGATGTGGTCAGTGCCACAGGACTGGGTGGCTCTGGGTCCTCCCCTGTGCAGCAGCAAAACATCATTATGTTGTGTTCTCCACAGTAATTCATGAGAATTCAGTGTAAAGACTGTGACTTATTAATAATGTATTTATGAGATACTGTGATAGAAAGCCTTTAAAACTACTGAAGAGAAGAAAAAAGAAAAGACAACCCCATGGGCAGTTGCTCTAAAAGCAGTAAGAATTCGCCCTGTCAAACACTGGGCATCTGCAACCCACTTCCTTCTCTACAAGCTCAGGACAAACAATATTTTGCACAATGAGGTTCTTAAAGATTTGGTTGCCCCTGTTAGGTTGGGAAATTCAGCTCTGTGAAATTCAGCAGAACCATGTTGCAAAGGACAAGTACTGACTCGTGGAAATAAAGGGTTTTTTCAACTTGGTTTTTTGTGTGAGTAGGAACTCCAAGACCTTTGATTCTTGAAGACCTCAGCAAATTAGACTTCTACTGCAAGGTGCAAGTCTGCAATGACCATTTTCCTTTTCCCTAAGAACCAAGTGACAGGTACCTATAGAAAAAAAAGGGGGGGAATTCTGCTGTAATTTAGTAAGTGAATAGCTCAAACAATACTCCCCCTGGGGAGAGGGGATAAGAGCTAGAACAAACTTTCAATAACAAGCGTTAGTTCAGTGTTAGTAAACAAAGCACAGTCAACATACTTCGGGTATTACATCCTGACTGCAGGAAAAAGGCTAGGGTAGGGTTCAGTAGAATCATTTTCAGTTGAGAAAACAGATAAATAACTTCTCTTCCAAAGTCTTAACATGAACTGAAACTTGGGAGAGTCTATTAGAGAGCTCATTCGAGTTCAAAAAATATAGGATGAGTAATTTGTCTCAACTACACATATCTGAAAGATCTTCTTCAGGTTCACAGATAAATCTAAGATCATGTCCATTCAATAATATTAACTACACAGCACATCTAATAACTGTATTATAAAACTATTTTAAAAATGGTGAGGATCTTAGTTCAGTATTAAAGGTTAAATTTACAGTTTCAGAACTGAAAGATAGCCATGAGATTTAAATAAGAATACCAATATATTAAGTGTTTCTAATTAGAGAGCAGAATTATTTTTAAAAACTGATTAACATTTGTTAAGTGAGCTGTCAAATTAACTACTAAAATTTTAAAACTTACCATAACTTAGATATTTTTGTTTTTAATGGTTTTTTCCATGACTAAACCAATTCTTTCTACTTTGCCTTATCCATCTGGGCCCCTGCTGGGAAATGTCATTAATGTTTCAGACCCCACTGAGTGGCAATAGTGCTACTTGCTGAACAGAGATAATTGAAACAGGGACAGGTATTGCTAAAAGTGTTTCCAGAATTCCTTAGAGACAGACTTATAAATCTGGTAAATATTATTTAGCTTCCTGCAGAAACTGCTGCAATAAGAGGGCACATACCAGTGCTGCTTCTGATTTGCTTCTCAAGTGTAACACAATATTTTAGTCTGGTTTCTACCAGATTTGCAAGGCTTAGACAAAGGCCAAAGCTTCTTTGAAAGACACTCAACCACCTGGAGAAGAAAAGCAATTTTATACAAAAAAACATATATTACTGATTCAGCTTCTCCATCTTCTGAAGAAAGTGTCCTTTGTCCCACCAATGTGTACAAGCTCTCTGGTGTGACCATCTCCTGGACAACATCTCTGGAAACCATAACAGCAGAACTGTGTCTGACAGACAGTGGTTTGGGAGAACACCAGCACAGGCAGTCAACAGAGCAGCTGGCAGGGCTGTGCTCACCATCCCTTTGCCACTGCAAGGTGAGCACAGAGCTCCTCCCAGCATAGCAAGCAAGCACCATCTGCTCTAGGTGGGCTACAGTCGACTTCGGAGCATTGGAAGTGCTCTAGGGAACTGTCAGGCACACAGTCTTCCCCTGTGGCAAATTTGGAATGTGCCTCCAAGTCCAAAAAAGGTAAGTTATTTCACAAGGGTAAGAGCATGAGCACTGCTTGTCACACAGGTCCTCTCACTTGTCAGTGTCACAAAGGTAAAGGGAAGACATTGGAAAGCAGAGTGCAAATGGAAGATACATCTGTGGACATGTGAGTATTTTTTATCAAATGTCTGCTTAGATAGTCAGCGCTTGCCATTTTCACAATGCTCTGAACAATCAGGAAAAGCAAGTGGAAGAGCCATGGAGACTGAAGGAAGTCCCTATACACACTGCAGTCTATATAATTCTTCTTGGGAGGTGGCTCCTGAGAACAGCCAGTGCACCCAGCTGTGGCCACCAGGCCTTTGTGGCAGACCCTTCTCACCAGGTGGCCCCTTCTGAGGGATGTAGGTACACCAGTATGTGCACACAAACTTCATCTGCAGAGCCCTGGCCCCATCTGCCTTATTTATCAGGGACTATATTCCTATTGTGTGGACATACAGCAGCATCCTCACTGTGTGAGTCATTATAAGCTGCAAATGACTTGCAAAGTATGGGCACACATGTACTCCAACCATATATTGCAGCAAAGAAAAATAACTTTTAACTGAGTAAGTAGACGTTGGCTAAAGGGTGAGAAGGTCTGCAGTGCCACACGCAGCAGCTGGGGACTGCTGCTGGCCTGTCTCGTGACAGCACTGGTGAGAGGTTTGCACAGAAAGCCCCAGCAGAAAGGATGCTATTTTACTCTGCAGGTGGTTTCCAAATGACTAACTCCTACCCTGGAAACAGCTCAAGCATGGCAGCATGGAGCTGTGAAGCCTGGTTTGTCCTGTTTCACAGCAGCTTCCTGCATAAACAAGCTCTTCCTTTCACACATCTTTTTACTCTTTCCAAATCCCATCACATTGCAATGCAAAAGAGGCTGAGTTCTGGATATTTGTTTTTTACCAAAACCGTTCTCATTTCTCGGTAGGTATTTCCACTGAAAATATCCCAGCCGGGTGTAGTGACAGCATCTGAAATGTGATAAGACATCAGAGACATGAACGAGATCAGCACTTAGCCTGCTTGGAGGGGGTGGAGGAGGAGGTGGTTTATCTCTTCCCTGACATCATATTGCTGGGTGAAGTGAGATTTCTCCCTGCAGCCTTGGACTGTCTGAGGCTGGGGCACCCCGTGGAGGCTTCTGGCACCCATGAGCACCAACCAGGACACCTGCAGCCCTCTGAAAGCCATGGCCATCCCCAGCATGTGGCATGGAGGCACAGACTGACAGCTGCTCCCAACACTTCCAGCTCCTCTCCTCCAGCCAGCTGCTTGAAAGGACACCGCTCTTCCTGGGGAAGTGGCTCAGTCTGTAATCATGGTGCAGGGTGGAGCAGCTGGAAGGGTGTCAGGGAAGGAAGTATCTTCAGCAGTAGAGATGAGGGGATGCTGGATCCTTTAGATTTAGCTCTGAGTCTTGAAGATGTCAAAGAATTACAAAACTTATCCAAAGAAGCAGTGTACAGCCTTTGGAAAACACAAAGCTACAGTAATGCTTCACTGAATTTCCCTTGACTTTAACCCAAAGCTGACATTTCTCTGACTAATTCCACTTCTTTCTCCCCTTCACACTCTCAAATACAGCTAATTTTAGCAAGAAAGTAATGCTCCTTAGACTCAGCAGGGCACTCTGAAGTTTTTTACCAATTATTCCATTTACACAGTGTGTCAGTCCCAAAGAAAAGCACAGCTCTACAGACTCAAATACAATATGGAACAATCTGGCCCTGGGTTTCCACTTAAAACAGCTGTATCCCACAGCATTAGTGGACTCCACCATCCTGGCAGCCTGAAGTTCACTTTGCAACCTGGATGTGAGTAAAGATCACCTAACAGACACAGAAATCAGGATAAATTTCTTGGCAACAAACAGGACACCTGCATTCCCACAGTGAATTATTTTGGAATTCTTATCCCATCACGATAATCACATTTTGAAAGGGTCAGCTTGCTATCACAATAGCTCTAGTAATTGTACAGAGCTAAGTAAAAGTGTAGAGTCATCTATTGTGTACGCTGGCTGGAAAGAGCCAGTCAAATTTTTTTCAAAATAGATGTGCATTATTTCCACTTATCTGCACTTTTGGGGAAAAAAAAAAAAAAGGCAAGACAACAACAAACAAACCACCACAAACCACCCACCGAAAATGTTATTTTTTATTTGAATTCCCAGGCACTATTTTAAAATTAAACACTTTAATTATCAGTTGTAGTTGAAAGTTTATTATACGGTTTCAGTCCCATATAGCTGCAATTCTGATGTTATCCTAGGCAAAAATATAAAAGGTTAGAACATTTCAACTATGACATTACAATAAAGTGACACAATATTTTGCTGCCGTTATTGTCAGGTCACAAAATAATGAAAATTATCAAAATAAAATACAAATTAAAATACTAAATAGAGGAAAAAACAAAACAAACAACAAAAAAAAAACAAACCACACTTCCGGGCTTTGAAATTAAAAATTTATAAACTTTCTCCCACCCCAAATTTTGAAAAGATGACATTTTGAAAATCCTGGATTTTTTCCTAAGGCCAAACCAAAAATTAATTTCAATATGTGCTGATTTTGACAGTTGATAACAAAGTGATTTCCCTGAAAGCAGTAGCTTCTCCTACAACACCATTGTGAACTGATGTGAGATTCCCAGACAGGTTTTACAGGTCAAGAGGAGAAAGGTTTTAATCAAGATGACTTCTCCAAATTAAAAGGGAAATATTGAGGCTTTTTGGCAGATTTCAGACACAGATGGCAAAGGTGGGGGAATCTGTATTCTTTTTCAGTGACATAATTTGCACTTGTCTTGCAAAACTAGGCTGAAATTATTTCACATCTTATGAGAGGCATTGCCCACACAGAGAAGCTGAAAAAGCTTATTATCCACAGGCAAAATAATCTCAGAGAGCAGAAATAAAGGGAATAGGCTAGAGATTTCTGTGGTGTCCCTAGAGGAAGTGGATCCAAGGGCATCAAACAGCATGTGGAACTTTGTGAAATACATCTGAATAATGCCTTTGAAACAGGAAAAATGGGAAGACATGAAAAAGGATGCAGAAATTGCTAATGTACATCTCCCCACTCTCTGTCTGTGCAGGCAGCACACCATTGCCCCAAAGCTTTCAAGCCTTAGTGTCTGCCACCCAGCTCTGAGAAGGCACCAGAGCAGTGCCCTGGCACTAATGGCTCACGACAGGGAGCAGCAGCTCAGGCACTCTCCAAATTGGGCCAGTCACTTGCTGATTTCCTCTACTCCTCTCCTGTGGCTGTAAGTGTCTCAGGTCAGGTGGAGCTCCTGCCCCCAGGTCTCCTCCTCAAGGAGCACTAGAGAGTCGAAGCTGATTGATCTGAATGAAAAGAGAAGTGAAAACACTGGCATCTTCTTTTTAGCAGCAGTACCCAGTGAATGCTTTCCCTTCCAATGTAGGAAGGATCACATAATCCATTTCAACTTTTTGGCTTTTGTTTTCCATGCTGAGATTTTCTCTGAACTGTTCCCCCAGACTTGACTTGAAGATTTGAAGAACATATGGTGGAACATGACCAGAGTAAACCTTGCTCAGTGATAAGGCTCACTGTGAGATTTCACAAGATGACTCTTCCCTCACATATAAAAACAGCAGAAAACACAATTTTGTTTTCCTTTTTTTTTTTTTTATTTTATTTTAACTCATCCAGTTTCTGAAGGCAAAGCAATTCACCAACAGGCCAGATGAGGGTCAGGGCCAGGGTAAGTGAAGCACGAAAGCTGTTTATTTGAGAAAGGAAAGGACAAAAGAGGTCCTAGATTGTTTGCCACCTCCAAATCTTTGCTCAGGTATCTGATCAAACCTCACCCCTAGGAGCAGCACCAAAACACAGACTACAGGCATTCCTTCCATCCTTGCTTCTCTTTAGATATTACCACCAGGAAATGGCCTTTGCCATCTGGGGTCAGATTGATTGGGTAGGGTGGAAGTATGAAGATACCTGTGGAGCAGACAGCCTGTGACCCCTGAAAGCCCTGATCCAGCCAGCTGTTCCAGCTGCCATTCCTGCTAACACAAAGCTTGGGAATTAAGCTGGCCTTAGCACAAGGTTCATGCTAGAATTGCACCTGTTTGCACACAAGCAAGGGCCAGCTATAATCTGGTCTGCACGGATAATTAGTTTATACAGAGGAAAAGAGAGCTCTAAACCACAGGAAACAAGAAACTGAAACAAAGTATGGTACAAAGTTGTTTTGGTTTAGGTCAAATGACATATACACAATTTTTGAACCACAGAATTTATGTGCTTTCCTAGTGATTAATATTTAAAAAGATTGTTTGGCACTGGACACTCAGTACATGTCTTGCAAGGACTTGGCACAGAGAAGAGGTAAGTAATCAGAAATGTGCCAAAAACTTGTCAAGGAAAAACTTACGCTCAATACTAATCAAGCTCAACTCTGTGCCAGTCCTCCCACTCATCCTTTCATAGGAGAGCTAAGTCTTTCAGCGTGAGCCTGCCCATGCTGCTTCAGAGACAACCAACACCTTGCACAGTCAGCTGACAAAAATGAGAGTTTGGGAGGCTGAAAGCAGAAAAAAAATACAACTCACCTTCTGCTCTGCAGCAAGGATCACTGCTGGGTGCAGAGTCCTGCCTGTTCTGCTCAGGGGACTTCCAAGAGTAAAAGACTTAATTTGCAAGTGTGCAGCACTAGGAAATAAATTTCATCTTGCCCCTCATCTGGCATGTTTCAGTCCCCAGTGCCATTGCTGTGACAGCTTGGCAGCAGCCACCATATTTTTCT
Source organism: Lichenostomus cassidix (assembly GCF_008360975.1). NCBI lineage: Eukaryota > Metazoa > Chordata > Aves > Passeriformes > Meliphagidae > Lichenostomus > Lichenostomus cassidix. The sequence goes on along the minus strand of NC_139479.1, from coordinate 13,120,480 downwards.
ATTACAAAAAGATTCATGCTAAAGGCTGTATCAGAGACACCAAACTCATTAAGAGTTGTCCCTGTCTGGGTGAGAGATGCAGTTGCAGAGCAAAGTCATCTCTTTGCTTGGCACCTCTGGCATTCAGTGTGCTAAAGGGCTCCCCCAGGGTACAGCCCATGCCCAGCAACAGTGTGGGGCAGGGATTCACAGGTGGGGTTTGTCTGGAATGGGGCAGGGATTCACAGGAGGGGTTTGTATGGAGTGGGGCAGGGATTCACAGGTGGGGTTTGTCTGACATGCTGGGGCAAGTTGTGCTCAACCTGCATTTTCCTACTCTTTTCAAAATGTTTGTTAATATCACTGTACCCACCCAGGGTACATGTGTTTGAACAACTGCAGAGTCAGAACTGCACTTGGCTGGGAATCTGAACCAAATCCACTCTTAATTTTTTCCCACTTAAAAAAGTAAATACATTTAACACTACGTGGAGATAAGAGCTAAAACCAACCAAAAAAAAAAAAAAACACAAAAAAAACCAAAACCACACAAACAAAAGAAGAAAGGAAGAACGCAGAGCAGGTGGGTTCTCCCAAAGACATTTGATCTCCTACCTGCTACAGTTAAAGAGTATTCCAGAGCTGCACACATCACTGTTAATATTATCAAGGATACTGCATGAAAGGTGAATGCTTAGGAAGCCAGAGCTACACTGCCACCTGTACCACTGAAACACAGGAAAAAGACAGGCACAACTTGCATCACTCTGGCAAACAGCATTAGAAAAGGGCAATTAATCTCCCAGCTTCCAAAGCACATTGCAAACATTACAAGAAAAAAATATATACATTGTGAGGTCTTTTTTTTTTTTCCAATCTCTTTTCTTTCTCTCTCTAACCAACATTTTGAAATTCTAAAAAAATAACACTTATGCATCATTTCTACAGTGTTCATTTCCTGGCAGGGAAAGTTGATCAGCAAACATGATCACCACAGTGCCAGTCATGAGCTCAAAATCAATTATTTTTCCAAACTGATTAAAGCAAGTCCCTTGACCCCCTCAGTGAGAGATCACACACAGCTGTACAACCAGTAGGCACCAAAGGGGATGGGAGGAGAGGGGGAGAAGTGGGATAGGAAGGGGCCAAAGCAGTGGAGACACATGCACTAACTGTTTGCTTTAGAAAATAGCTCAGAAGCAGCTCAGAAACAAGAGAAATCTTCTGGCTCTAATCTACAGCTTGAAAAATATCACGTTTGAAACAAAAGCCCTGACAGAGCAACTAGCATTTAAATCCTGCTGTTGTTTGGAGTCATTAGCAGGAAAAGGAAATGTGGCCACTGTTGCTGGCACACCTGATTTTCTCTCTCCCCCATCTCAGCAAGGGTTCACACACATCTTCAGAAGTCCTGCCCACCAGAGTGACCCATGCTGCTTCTCTTGCTGAAGTTGGCAGAAGGGAAATGCCATTGTGCTTCAGAAAGCATTTCAGGATCCCTCATTGCCAGGACTGGCAGGGTTGAGACCAGATCATGGAGCTCCAGCGATGCTGTTTTTCCTTCTCTGCCTGATGGATGCAGAAAGTGTGGTCAGGCTGCTACAAGAAAAGGAGCCCTGGACCCCAGCTTGTAGTGCTACACCACTTGATCCCTCCTTTTGCTCCTTGCAGGATGCAACATCATATTGGAAATTGTTCCCTTCCTCATTGCTAGATAAACAGGCCAGTGGATGGCCATGAGGAGACAGTCCTCTCATGGTGGTGGCTTCAGGTATAAACTGTGACCTGAGAAAAAGCAAAGACAGAGCAGTACAGAGTTAAAAAAACTTTCCATTACATCTTTAATTTCAGTGAAATTTTCAGCCTATTATCTGAACAATAACATCTATCAGTTTTAGATTCTCACTGCTTTTTCCCCCTAAAATGAAAATCTTTGCAAATTAGTATTGTTGTTATATTAATCATACTTTCTACAGCATCAAGGATTAATGAGCAGATAACCAAGCATTAATACAGATAAATGGGATCTACCTACCTCTACTTCAAGCACTTACCTCCACGTTCTCCACACTGCAGCAAACAGATCAGATAATGCATATTTCTGTGCATCCCTAGGGCACTAAGCTAAAAGCTAAGCCTCCCTAATACCCTCAAAGTATCAGGACCCCAGGGAATCTACAGTCCAGACAGGCAAGACAGAAACAGGAGAGTGAAAGTGGTGAGGCACATGAGTGTGGTAGGTGCAGGAAGGGAAAGGTGTTATCAGCTGGGAGAATGGGATGATAAAGGAGAGAACTGAAAACACCAAGAAAACAAAAAGGAACTCACAGAGACAGCATGAAGAGGAGGCAGTAGGAAGGGCAATAAAGATAGGTGGCACAGCTTCTTCCACAGGGAAAGCAAACACATCCCCACAAGGCAGAAGCAGCCCAGTCAGAGCTGCAAAATGGCCTTTGACTCATCTCTCTTGGCTGGCCCAAGAGCCTCCAGGGCTGTCCCCAACACCTGGCACCCAGAGACTTCAGTGGCACTGTGCCAGCAAAGTGACACTCCAAAAAGGGGGCTAAAGGAAGCCTTGTCCTTGACTCCTGCATCTCAGGGATAAAAGAGGCACTTGGAGCAGCTGTGGTCAGCCCATTCTTGAGAGACAGAACCAAGGGTCACCCACTTACCTGTGCACAGACCCAGTTAACCATCCCTGATTACCATTCAGAGGGGCACTCACACTGGCTATGAAGATATCAAGGGATGGAGAATCCATCATTCCCTTCATTCATTGATTCCTCTAGTTAATCCTCTTTACTGAGAAAAAAAATTTGGGCTTCACATCTGAGTCCCTTATAATCTGTCACCCTCGAAATATGAAACTGCAGTCCTGGAAGCTGGATGTTCAGGATAGTTCTATGTAAAACTCTCTCAAGAAATATATTCTCTTGGACAAACAGCAAGTATTTGGACATCTGGCCCACCAGCCACATCTGGATGAGAGCATTGATTTGAATCATATGGGCACATTCTTTTGGACCAACTCTTCTGCCAACATTGTGCACCTCTATTATGTACCTCACATTCAAAACAGAGCTGTTGCATCACAGAACTTCACAGGGTGAGCAGGGGGAGCTGGGACTGCCCAGGCAAAGAAGTGTCTTCACTCACAAACAGGCAAGAGGTTTCATTCAAGTATGTGCTTTGTAGGAATTCTAAGAGAAAAAGAGAGTGGTGGTTTTTTTCATGTAGACTCAGAGATGTCATTTTCTGCCCAGTTGCCTTGTTTCATGGAACGTCAAGTAAATCTGTGCATTTAGCAGACATACTCAGGCAATGAAACCCAGTATGTGAGCAGAAAAGGACTGCTTAATTTGCTTTAAAGTACCATAAATCAAATTTGTCCTTACACACAAACTTGTGCAACAAAGCTTATAGGAGTGTGGGCTAGCAGGAATTTTAAGGAAATAGCTGCATTTTAAAAAGTCAACCACAGCACCTGAACATGACAGAAGTGATAACTTATGCAAAAATAACTTCCCAAAGAGAGAAAAATGCACCTGGGTGTAACAGTTTAGTAAAGATACCTTAGAGTATCAAAGGTTAATGGAGGTTTTAAAAACATTAATGCTTTAATTTCAATTATTTTAAGAATAACCACATATTTAATGCTTTGCTGAGACTCCTTGGGCTTTGCTTTTCAATAGCCTTGAGATCCCAGTGAGGGCAGTTCACCACTTGGTATAAGTAGATAGTAGTTTAATAGGAGCATAGGACAGCTATTCTTTCCATAATTATCTGACAGGTTTTTATCCACTTCCAATCAAAACCTTCCTCCCACTGAAACATTTAATTTGCTTAAGCTGAACTTTAAAATTCCCTTGAAGCCACCAGGCTTGGGGTCTTTCTTAATATCACTAACAGTAACCAAAAAAAATTAATTCTATGGCAACACTTTAACCTTTTAGAAGAGTTTTCTTCTCTTCCCAGTACTGAAGGGAGGTTCAGAATTAAGCTATCAGCAAACCATTCCATAAGGGAGATGAGAGACCAGACATGAACTGCAGACCAGAGCATACAGAATATGTACACAGCTAGGAAAAAAAAAAGTGCAATGTGTGTGTTTTAAAATGTATTTCATTGGAGGGGGTTTATAAGAAAAACTAATGATTGTCAGAACTCAAATCTTATCTCTCTAAAGGGCAATGAGTCTTTTGCAGAGAAGAAATACTTTTGGCTTAATTGTGGAGTTAGGTAAATAACTATATTTTTGATTAGGGAGAAGAGCTAAGATTTGCAAGAATTTGAATTGTATTTGAAATTATCTGTGACTTTAAATTAAGATGTCTCTAGAAATAACGCTGGGTATTATCTTTCACATAGCACTGAAAGTGAATTGGCTTCTCTACACAGAAGGTCCTCTCCACAGTACAATAAACTGTATTAATCCATTAGCAGAAATGTCAAGCTCAACTGATAATTATCAACTGGCTTTATAAAACCACCAGCCATTCCTCATTAAATTTATGTAACAGATCTAACTGGAGAAGTCCATTCTGAGGTATCTGATGACCTTTCACTTAATGTAACAACGTTCTTGCAGCACAAGACTGACTTTGCTGCAGAATGGACCATGATTTCCAGGCTCCAGGGTTTCACACTGGGCAGAGCAGGTTCAGAGCATCCTGCCAGGATGAGCAAAACTGCACTACACCCTGCCAGGGAGGAAGGATGCACCACAAGCTCACTCCTACCACAGAAAGTTTGGGATGGAAGATGTCTGTGAGGCAGACAGAGGCTGTGAGAGCTGGGGTGTGCAGGTCACAGGGGAGCAGTGGTGTTTGGTGTCCATATGGATGACACCACCAGCAACAGATCCCCTGCCACACCCACAGGCCCTGTCCACAGCAGCAGCACCAAGAGCAGCCCAGCTGGGTCAGATTCATCTTCTTTCTGCCACAGCAGAAGCTCTGTATCTGCAGGGTTGGGTTCAAAGCACCTGAGAGAAGTTCCTGGCTCTGTTGTACACAGTGGTGGGTTTCCCAGCTGTTCCAGCAGTGCTGGTGCCTAGAAAAAGGGCTGTACAAAACAACATTGGCTTGCTGGTGAGAGGGATGAGCAGGGAAGATTGTTTCTGTTTACTCCAACCCACTCTGCTTCTTTCTTAATAGACAGATTTATGCAAACAATGCAGAGAAACGTATATCAAACAACTCAGTTGAAGGGATATTTTTTAAATCAAATGTCATCAAGATAAAATTTTGCCAGTTCTGCCGAAGAAAAAAAGCAAACCAGAAAGGCTGCTTTAATTTTACACAATCCTAACACTTAACTTACCATAAAGACACCTAGACAAATTTGGGGGGCTTGCACATTAGGGTGACATTATTTATGGTACAGTCTCGGTGAAAACAAGGAGGGGGAAGCATAAAGGCTTAATCTGTTCCTCCTGGAAACCAGAGCAGTGCCCTGATGAGGCAGAACTGGGCTGCCTGCTCTGTAGCAGCATGTATAATGGATGAGACTTTCAGGAGGTGGGTGTTCAGGTGCCAAAAACTGATGCACACAGAAGCGTTAGTCACTTCTGAAAAGTCTTTGGCAGGATCCCTAACTACATGGAACCAATCCATAGCTATACAGCTCACAAGTGGGATGCTACAGACTTAATGGTCTGTTCTCAAGCAGATATATGGTTTGTTTTTGTTGAGTTATTGAGTTTGTTGATGGCTTCTTGGAGCAGAATGGGATTGAATGAAAAAGGGAAGGTGATTCACAGAAAAATGGCTCAGCTGACCAAAATACACCTTCTCCGCTCTGTGTCACTGGCTGTCACTGTCAGCTCCCACTACAGACAGCTTGGAAAGATTTTTTCTTTCCTTTCTTTTTATCTCTCACCTCACAACAGCATGAGTGTGTGTCCTTCTTCATGATGACCAATGAAGGCCTGAAAGCATTTTAGGAGCAGTAGGGTAAAAAGAGAGGATGAGGAATAAGCCTGGTCCTAGTTCTGCCAGAGCAGTTCAGGGTAAGAATTTTTGTGGGTACATCACACCAGAAGGGAAGAAGTGGCAGTACCAAGCCTTTAACCAATTTGTCAGCAGAAGACATTGGTCACCAGGATGAAAGAGGTAAGAAATTAATGAGGTTTGAAATGGGCATGGCTAATTTCCTTCTAAATCCTTGACAGTCTATTTACTCTTAAGTCAACAACTTAGTAGTTATAGTCAATGCCATCTCCTTTCTTTTACATGATTACCCAAAAGGATTAAAAAACAGTTGTTTTTACTGCCACTTACTTTTAGAGCCATTCATGAGACTGAGCTTCAAAACAGCAACAAAACAAAACAAAACAAAAAAAAAACAACAAACATAACACGCAGCACTGAGCAAAGATGCACACAAGAGCTCCACAACCACTCAGCATTTTGGCTGCATTGGACAAGACACCCCACTGGCATCCAGGCCAGAGGGACTGTGGCAATAACAGCACCTCAGAGCTGAGAATGCTGTGTGCCATGGCAGGCACCTCCCTGAGCCCAGAGGAGGCACTGCAGACAGGCTGAGAGGGACACGGAAAGCAGAACAGCAAGAACTGCAGCATGGATATTCCTGCTGTGTGGAGCTAGCAAGGGCTGCAGGGGATGGGCAGAAAGCTGCCCATGAGAGCAGGGAGGTGCCTCTCCTGAGCTGACAGAGCAGGGCAGAGGAAGCACTTGGAACCTTCACAGTCAGCCTTTTCAGTGGCAGCACATCTCCCCTCCAGATGACACTGCAGTGCCTTCATCCACCTCTGAGATGTCCAGCAGCAAATTTCAGTAGCCCACACACCCATATTCTTCAGGTGGGTCTCAACCCATGCAACTCCTCTAGCATCCACTCAGACCTCTAATCTTCAAGTCGTTTAGTGGATCTGAGTGAAACAGAAAGCCTGACTGCCCCAGAGAGCAGACACAAAGAAGAAAGTTGTGAAAATATCTGTGAGGAGAGATATAGGGCGGAATGGCTTTAGACTGAAAGAGAGTAAGTTTAGATGAGATATTGGCAAGAAATTCTTTACTGTGAGGGTGGTGAGGCACTATCACGGGTTGCCCAGAAAAGCTGTGGATGCCACACCCCTGGAAGTGTTCAAGGCCAGGCTGGGTGGGGCTCTGAGCAAGCTGGTCTAATGGTAGGTGTCCTTGCCCACAGCAAGGGGGTTGAACAAGATGAGCTTTAAGGTCCTTTTCAACCCAAACCATTCTGTGATTCTGTGATATCCTAAATCCTTGCTTTCTGTTCATCACGGACTTCACAGTGCCATTTAGGAACCTGTTTATCCAGGCAAAAACATTTTTCTAGATGAGTAGTCCAAAACTAAGTTTAGGAACTCTATAAATGTACCTGAACATGGATAGATAAAGCCATTCCATTGCAGCACAAAAATGTACTGTGTTGGCATGGCTGGTTAGCAGTCAACACAACAATCAATTCAGCCAAAATCTGACAAAATAAAACAGCCTGTTCATTTGCTTCCCACTTATCACATGTAAAGGAGATCCAAGGGGATTTCAAAAAACAGCCACGAACAGTGCACTGACACTAGGATATGATGTTAAAAAACTACAGAAGGACTCTGGTCAAACATCCCCATGGGTCTCTCCTCCCTTACCCCAGGGTGAATTTGGCAGTGACATGATCAGCTCCTGGTCCTCTGAGGGTGCAGGCCTGTCAGACTTCACCTACCTTTCGTGATTTGTGCCTTTGACAGGCGTGTCACCTCTCTGCAGGGCTCAGATACAATCTCAGCCACTGACAAGGGAATGAAAACCATTTGGCTTAGGTACCAAATTGCCAGTCAGGAGAACAGGACGTTAGTATTTGCCTCTTCCCCAGGCAGCTTTTGACATTTTGCAATTTGCAAGCATTACCAGAGGGCTTTTCACACCTGCCTGGGAACAGAAGTCAGGGCTTCATCATGGCAGGTTGAATCTAACACTCTCTGTCACAATGACTTTCAGAGCAAAAGTATCCAGTTCTGCTATATAAAATCAACACTTCACCCACAGCCTGCTTGACAAACCAAGAGAAATCAGGCCAATATCTCATGCTCTTTTAAAAGTCCTCTGGAACTCAGCAGTACAGCAAGTAATAGGTCAACCTGTCTTCAGGTAACTCATTCCTGGTCTGCAAAATAGAGATAATCCACTTTTAAGTAGCACCTCCTGGAGGGCTGGATAATTCAGTTTAAAACAAAACAAAAGCCTTAAACTCAAGTGTTTACAAGCAGACTAAGAACCTCTTACATCAGAACACCACCAGTAAATTAACCAGCTTAACAATTACAAATCACTGATTTAAACCCCACTGCTATCCAAATAGCATAGGTTTAGAGCACTGACATCAAATTAATTTTATCAGCCTAAATCCCTGCATCTCATTCCTATTTTCATCAAGACATTTGGCACAGACCAGTAAACTGGAAAGGCCAAGATGTGAGGAGGGAAGGGATGGATAAGCATTACCTGGCTTGCTCAAAGCACAGCAGCCTCTGAGATCGGGCTACACCAAGCTGATCCTGGGAGAAACTCAGCTGTATAAACACATTCAGTGAGGCTGACTGCTTTCTACCTGCACTAAAGCACATGGGTTTATCACCTGATGTTCATTGATCTGTGCTAATTGCTTGCCAAATGTAAACTAACTCGGGTGTAATTTGCATAATTGGCCACATGAAACTGAGGGTAACTAACGCTTGTGCATTTATGCCTTTCAGGAGTCAAAGAAGTGCTAATATCCCATTTTCACCAATTACTCATAAACCTGGCATGATGCCTTTGGGACTGAGGAGCCCAGCCCCAGAGCACAGGGCCTGGACTCATCAGAACAATGGTTTAGACCTGGGCAATCCCATGGAGATGGGGACAGAGAGTTTTCCACTCTGCTATGTGGAAATAAAGAATGTTTCCCTTCTTTTCCCCCAGAATAGCTTCTCATGGACAGTTTATAAAATAAATTTTCTCCATTTCAGAACAGAAAACATCTTCCACAGAGCTGGTTTTGATGGATTCACACAGACATTTTCTCCATGGTAGTCTTTGCTTATGGGTGGGAGAAATCTTCTTCACGTTTTTCAGGACAGGGAGAAAATATTGTTAATATCCTTAACATGCTCTTCAAAAATGTGTGTGATGTGGACCAGTAGATTTAGGAGTAATTGGTGAAAATGGGAGTATGAATCCTTTTCACACACAGGTTTAGGAAGTAATTGAATGTCCTCATGCAGACACCATCAACAAAAATATGCAACTTACCTTTATTTTTGACCGACAGGCATTTAAGTGGGGTTAGGCATTTAGCCTCCCCTGGGGTTTGATGACTGTGAATGTAATTGAAAAGAACCAAATTATCATTTTGTCTAATACATTTTAACTAAAACACTGATTTAGTTGTTTTAGTGATCCTTGGTGTTTTCAGACACCTTCCCCCCTCCTGCCCCAATGGAATAGGGGCCAAGGATCCAGCAGTAGTAGATCCAGATCTACTACATATGTTCAAGTCACCTTGCTGGAAATAAAAATCCAGCAGAAAGAATCTCAAAAATTACTGAAGCTATTAAAAAAAAAAAAAAAGCATTCCTTGCAGTGAAAGGTATCTTTATCTGTTCAGTTCATCTATGAGAAGGTTGAAAAGTGGCTTGATCACAATTTCCAAGGGGCTGCACCAAGGCACAGATGGGTGTCATGTCTCTTTTTTCCCCAGCTATTAAGGAGCCAACACTGGGAAGTCAAAGCTAGACAGATTCAGATTAGAAATTATGTGTGAATTTTTAACTGAGCAGGTAATTAATCACTGAAACAGCTTACTCAGGGATGTGGAGTATTGCAGTCTGCATCATTTGCAGTCTTTAAATAGATGCTGGATTTTTTTTAAAGAAGACGTGTCAGGTCCCAAAAAGAGTCAGAGACCCAGTGCAGGATTATTGTCCAAGACATTTTACTCTGCCTCTACTTCATGACACAGGTTTACTAATCATAAGTCACTATCCACGCTTAAAAATCTCTGGAGGACATTTGTACCATCTAACCTTAGATATGCCCAACCTCCCTCAACAGCTGAAGGAGGCAGTAAGTCTTCTCCAGAGGGTAACATGCAGCAGGGGCCAAACTTGCATGCTCTGAACAGCCACTTTGCACAGCTGAGGTCATTTGTAACTGAGTTTAAACTCCAAAAAACTGAAGATGAGCTCATAATCAGGAGAATAGCAAGCCATCCATACATCACAGCCTTCCTCTCCTGCCCCACTCCCTCCTTGGAGGTGGAGGGAGGCAGTGAGCCAAGGCAGAGGCAGCACCCCTCTCCTACCCTCCCTCCAGGTTTGTGCTGCTCTGACAGCACCAGAGTCACCACACAAGTCCTTCTGAAGCTGCACTCTGCTCCTCACCACCTTTGGGCCAGTTCCCCTCACCAGCAGGGAAGCACAGCCATTTTAGCAGACTTTGATGCATAGTTAAACAACACATTGCTATTTTCCAGTTGCTTCTGGTGTAGGAGAGAGGAGTTTATTTCACACAAAGGCAAGGCTTACCTGGAATATTTGATGGAACAGAAAGAATCAGTTGGATCCTAAATAAGCATAGAAGAAGGTTCAGTTTACCTCTTTCAGGTACCAGTGTGGAAAGAAGCCTCATGTCTTCAATTCAATAGTTCCTACAAATTCTTCACATTTTTTAAAGAACTGTAATTCTTTCTGCAACTTTGCAAATATTTGGCTTTTTCTGTGCTGTTAACACTTCCTGTTGCCAGCAGATGTCACCAATTTCTGTTTGAAATACAAGAAATGAACCCTCATAATTTGTATGCATTTGGGGGGAAAAAATTCTTCTCCAGGGAAAAAATAAAAAAAATCCAGACTGGAAAACTTTACCAAACTAGAAAGGAATTCACAGCCAGATTCATGACCAGATTCCTGTGAAACCTGATTCAGCAAGTCACAGCCTGAAGTAAGAGCCAATATTTTTTAGCAGAAACACAAAGCATTTTAGCTATTGAATCTGTCATGTGTAGTGCTATAACAAAGACCATTGTAATTGGAAGCAGACGGATCACCTTGCTTAAATGCCAAGGCTAGAGCAGACTAATTTTTATAATTATATATAAAGTGTTGAAAAATTAGATGCCTGGCAATTACAAGATGGAAGAAAACACACCTTGTTCTACAGTAGCTAAGCCTAAGAAATACATGTGTTCATTTGATTATAAAATTCTTCACTGTTTCTTCCACATAGTTTCAAAAGTTGCATCATGGGTTTATAAGGTATTTTCTTCATCAGAGTTTCCAAAATATTTCTGATTTCAGCTTGGTAGCTATAACATCCATCTTGGCCATGAATGTTTAGGATTACACACTCAGAAGTCACATATGCATATACACACATATATAAATGTGTGTGCATATACTCATACATATATTTTATACACAGGTATGTATTTCTAGATATAAAAGTTTCCTCTAACAATTTGACAGAGATGTGACCTTTCCCATTACTGAATGCTATTGCATTTTGACTACTAATGAGGAGCAGAGCTTAGAAGTTAACACGCGGAACAGGCAGGCATTACTTCTGTGTGATGCTTATTTGTGGATCTTGACATTTCTCTGAAGTCAGCCACTCAAGGAAGCAGCTATGGCCACTTGGAGGGCTTAGAAAAATGAAGGCTAACCTAACAAAATCAAACAAATTTGTGATGAGTCACTGTCTGACACGTCAGTGTACCCATCACAAGATCCGCTGGGAAGGAGGACTTGCCCACCATTTCCTCAAGCCCATATCTGAATTGAAATCACAGAGGAATGCTAATCAATACAGAGAGCTGGAGTAGCTTTAGAAGGATACTCAGAAAAATAATTATACATGATGCAACATTTCCTGACACCTTTCAATCCGCTTGGAAGCATGATGCTCCAGGAGCACAGAGACAGCCAACATTCAACCATGCCCTTTAGACAGTTTGCCTGTAGAGAGACAGTGCATGACTCACAAAGCAGGGTATTCTCAGCTGAGACAGCAGCTTCTGACTCAGCAGCGAGCAGCCAAATGTCTGCTACTAAAGGTGATTAAAAGGTCAGTCTGATAACTTCAAGTGAAGGAGGAGCTGGTAACAAGTTAAGCATCCTACCTTGGGCAGCACACTTTGGCTGGAGAAGCTGCAAGATGTCCTTCTGGTGCTGCAAATAATCAGTGAAGCAGTAGGTGCATTTTGAACTGATTTACTAGTTCTCATAGCTACACCTTCCAAAAACAAGCTGTTCTTTGGAAGTAGAGAATGACACATGTGTGGCATGGCCATACAGAAACTATCCTGCAAGTTCTCCTTAAAGAACAGGAATTCAAGAATGAAACTGTTCTTGCTATTTACAGACCTTAAGCAAAATATGTCCTAGGCTAATATTCATCCATGCCTTCTCAATAAATTATACTTGCAAGTCAAAATATGTTTCAGCACAAAAGGAAATTAATGAGTCAGATGTTGAATCAGTCCTTTGGATCCAGCAGGGAGGGAGCCATGCTGAGCCCAAGTGTCTGCTGCTGTGCCCACCTTGCAGGTTCAGCAGCAGGACACAGCAGTAGTTCTCAAAGTCCTGGGTACCACATGCTCCACTGGCTGTCAGAGAGGACAGAAATTTCACAAGTAAACATGATGACTGACTACTGAGAAAGGTCCCCCTTTTCCTGCATTGCTGTGTAAGCCACAAATGATGGTAGTTGGAAATGGAGACAGTGAAGATGAAAAATGTAAAGAAACTGCACTCGAGAAGATGCTTTGTGGTTCTGAGTTCCTCTAAACTTGGTGAGGAGTTCAGAGCATAACAAACACACCTCTAAAAGAAGCAGCTACAAAAACTCATCATCATTTTATGAGCTGTGCTTATGTTCTGCAGTGGCATTTTACTTACTAATAGCCTCTTACATTACCCAGAATAGCATCATAAAGAAGACCCCAAGAAAATCTTCAGTATAAATTTGAGAAAAGTATTACATTCAATAGGAGAAAAACTACTGCAAGGATGCCATGAATTGACCAATAGCTAAAGTTGTCTTTTCTTTGCCCATAGATTCACTAAAGGGTGCTGTTACTTACTTGACACTGGCAGTGGGAAAAGTTTAGTTTGCCCTTGTAAAGGTGGAGTGAAAGCTTTCTAGAGTGAAAAGACTCAAGCATGAGAGGACTCCCATCCATCAGCTCAAATGTGCTTCACTTCTTCCAGCCTTTCAGTATAGGTCTGTAAAGAGCAAACATTGGACCATCATGACTGTGGAAAGAGAGGAGATTCAGATTTACTTGGATGAGAAGAATTAAAATGAGATAAGTTCACTGGGAACACAGAGCAGCTGTGGGTGTGAAGTTTGGTGTGAAATCAGAGTGCCTCTCCCATGCCATGAAGACAAAAGAACTCGCTGCATGCCTGAAGAATCTTGTGAGGCTTGGTGGGGTGTCTGAAGGTGCAAAGCCTGCCAGAATAGCAGAGGAGGCCTGCTTAAAGTGCAGAGAGACAAACTTGCTGCAATCACAGCCCTGCTGTTTTTTGGACACAGCTGCTGCTCCCAGCTGTTTCACAAACTGACTGGGCAGCATCTGAGAGAGCACTGACTGGCACAGGCCAACCCTGTCAGAGAAGGTGCTGTTATTTAGGCAGCTTGGGCAATCAGAGAGACAGCTCTCAAGGATGCTGTGTGCTATTCTGCTGCAGATTTTCAGCCAATGTAGCCAACTTTGCTCCATCCCTTGGCTGAGGTATCACATCCCACCCCTGAAACATGGCATGTCTAGGGAGGGAGAGGGGTGTCAGCTCCCCCCTCCTCCTAACTTTGCACATTTGGGTTGTACTTGTCCTCGCAGAAAACTACCACTATTACTAAGGTTGCCTCCTCTCCTCCAGGTCTCTTCCCATGGTTTCCTGCAGAGATCAAGTGTCCTACAGAAAATCAGTGCAGATGCTACAGAGCTATCAGATGGCAGTGATTCCCCAGCTGATTGCAATATAGCCTTTTTAGCTCCTTGAGCCACTTCACAGAGATTTAGGAAGAAGGGAGTTCCCTGCATCATAGGATATTGTCATTATGCAGCACAATCAGGCACAGCAATGAAATGCTCTTTTTTTGACAACAGAGGCTTGTGAGACTGACTGAGCTGGCAGATCTGGTCTTGCATTTCTCTCAATCAGATATCCTGAGCTCTGTGAATATATGTCACAGTGCATGTGACAAATGGACCTTGTTCACTACCTCAGTCAGATATCCTCCCCTGGCCTGCAGGGAGTGGGCTTCTCTCAGGCAGTGAGGAGGTCCCTGATGGAACCTCCCTGCCAGGGCAGAGCAGGCACAGAGCTTGAGCTGAGAGGCACCTGCAACCCATGCTGTTACACATCACACATCCAAAGTAAAAGGGGGAGAGGGGATACAACATTTTGCTGCTCAGAGACCTGGTTGGCTTCTTAACAGCATAGGAGGTAGGCACAGCTGAAAGGAGAAATCTGCCTGCCAGCCTGAGCACCCTGGTTTCTGCTGGGTTTTCTGATTTTGAACAGTATTTGATCATACAGAAAGATATTTCATAGCTTACCCATGCCATTACTCTGTGGTGTGTAACCTGCAACCACTGGAAGTAATATATCCCACTTGCCCACACAGCAGGACCACAAACAGCTGAAAAGTGAATTTGATTCTCGAGCAGTTGGTCCAGATGCTTTGGCTGACAGTGGCTCTCACTCCTGCTTCCGACACAGGCCACAACAGAGCACTCCTGTCTGCAAAGCAACATCAGCGTGTCAAGAAAAATCAATGAAAGCAAGGGCAAAAAATGCCTCTGGCTCTGTAGGGCTTTTAAAGCATAGCTGCACTTCAGAGCTTGGAAAAAGCACAGTGCTGAGGAAAGTCCCAGGAGAACAGAGGAACTCAGGAATCACCTTTGGAGGAGTCTCAGATCCAGTTCTCTTGCCATTTCTGCTGACTTTAACAAAGGTAGGTCAAATCACATGTTCCAGTGGCTTCTCTACAGTTTATCAGCTGTTTCAGTGGGATGAGGATCCACCAAGTACTACTGCAAACTGCAGTGCCAGGCATGCTTTGAACCTTTGCCTCATTTTGAGACATGCAGCAGAAACACAGCACCAGAAAACAAAACTTGTGGCTTTTTATTTGTGCACTTAGGTGTTTTTCCATGACCAAGCAGTAGATATGAGAAGTTTTTGTCACACACAAATCTCTTTTGTGGCCATTTAGCACTGAATACCCTTCAGAAGCTGGTAAGGAGCCACTTGCAAGGGCTATGCTCTAAAGAGCATTCAAAATGTAAATGCCATCCTGCTGGGCCAAAGTCTTGTACTGCAGTATCTTAGGACATTGAACTTCTGTCAAATCCAAGTCAGGTTCCCATTTAAGGACTTGAGACAAACTGCAGAGGTGAGCAGCTGCAGGAGAAAAGAGGTGATGCTTTCCAGGCTCTCCAGCTCAGGAGTAATGAGGCAGGTCAGCATTCCAGGCTTCTTGCTGTGGATTCAGGAGACCCAGAGCCCAGAAAGGAACCTCTAACTAGAGTTCCAGACAGCTGTTGGGTGACAGAAATACAGCTGACAAGGATGTCATCTGCTCTGAGCAGCTGGCAGCATGATTGAATTTTACTCGTTTTAGAAACACCTGGTTTCTGAAATATAAATTTCTCAGAACTTCTGGTGCACAGGGTATTTTGGGGCAGTCCCAGTACAGCCTAGTTCCTATCACAACTGTTCTTCAGAAACACGATCCAGAAATTCCAATCTTCTCTCAGACTAATTTCATATTCCTCATCCAACAGCTTCCTACTAAAAAATCCAGATGGGCTCCTTCTTGTCAATGCAGCCTTCAAAACCTAGGACCAACCATCCTTTATGGACAGGTCTTTCAGCTTATAAAACTATCTGTAACCAAACATTTTTTCCTTTTCTCCTTCTCCATATTCTCTCCCTACGTACTTTCCTGAACTCCATCCCATAAATTTCATCTATGTTCTAGCTTGGCAAAATTATGAAATATTATATCATTTAATGAAATATCAAGTCATTCAATGGTTCAACAAGCAAAACACTCAAATCATAAATATTAAAATAACAAAACACATGTATTCAAAATGATGCTTCTGTTTTACTATAGACATTTAAAAGTCTTAATAACACAACTCAGTATTTCATTTAAACTGAATGATGTTAAGACTTTGAACTTGTTTTGACCACGTCTTTTGGTCACATGCACAAAGTGATAACACTCAGCCATATATCCATTTCAAAGGACATACAAGCCCCAGCCAACATAGATGGCTACATGCTTCATGAAGTTGACTGCATTCCTACGCCACTTCACACCTTTATTTATCATTTTCTGCTCATTTTCCCTTATGGCCTTTGAGTTTGCTTTAGCTGACTAACTGAATCTTTTGTTCAGCCCAAAAGTTTACACAATGTCTACTTCACATGGCTAAGGGTGAAAATAAATCTGTTGTTCAATACATCACACCAACAGAAAAAACAATTATTCCCACTATTCTTCTCCAAATACCTTTCTCTGCTCTTTTTCACAGTCAGGCAAACTCAAAGACTCAAAGGGATCCTTCTGTCAATACCTCTTTTGCAGGGAATAAGAGAAGAATACTCAATGGTGCTAATGCAATAAGGAAGCTACCATGCAAGCCCTGGGCCACAGAGACAGTGCACAATATTTGCATTACTATTTCAAGAAGATTTTTCAAATCATAGACCTTGAAATCTTCTATTTGCAAATGAAATTGTTTTCCACCATCCTGGGAATAGGGGTCAAGAAAAAAGCTAATGATGGCCTTACAAATTTTACACACAAAATAAGCATCCCTCTCGTGCGAAGCTGCTCTCAAGAGATCATTTCATTAACAGCTGTAGAGTCTGAATTTTTTGGTCCTGATATTTAGACAGGAATCCAAAATGCCACCATGAGTCACACAGACATCTCAGCTTAGTTATTCTCAGTGAATCCCAGCTGCCCTCAGGGGCTATTTGGAGTGCTCCTCGCTGAACTACTCCAAGTATTGTCCCTGATGTTTCCAATCCCATTTCACCACACTTCTCCTTCAAAGGGAGGAGGAGAGGTGAACTGGGAGGCCATTCAGCCCTACAGAGCTGTGGCTTCAGATTCAGCCAGCATAGGAGAAAGGGGGCTCTGAGCAGAAGCTCCTGGTGTAATTCACTGGGAATTATGCTCAGCTTTGGGGTCCTGGCCTGAAAGGACATACTATAATGTTTCAGACCCACTGCTCAGGTATAATATGGATATTTGTGGGTCTGCATTGCCAGCATGGCAAGACAAGCACTATTGTACGTGAAAACTACAACTGGAATACCAAGATCAGACTCTTGGAAAAGCTTAAAATGGCTCTGCCATACACATGGATCACCAGAGGCACCCTAAGAAAAGATGTTCAGTAGAAGAGAGGCTTTCTCAAATCCCAAACACACCTTGCTACTTGCACACCTCACTCTACTGCCTTTCCAGCAACCCTACTGGTGTCCTTCCCTTCAGACAGAGTTAGCTCTAGCAGAGCTATCCTGCTAACTCTAAAAAGTAAAACCAAAGTTAGGCTATTGTAATGAGGGACTAGAAAAGAGTCATTTTATTGAGTCACAAGTGTTAATGGCCTATTTTGTAGAAAAAGGTATATTGCTCTGTGGAGCAATGAGCTTTCTACTCATTATCAGAACTCGGTTCCTCAGCAAAACAGCAGTGATCCATACACACATCCTCCACGCTGGCACTGAGAATTAGGCCAGGCAGCCTTTTGTCCCCCTTTTTCACTCTTCAGTTCCCAGAAGCCATACAAGCAAAGCATACAGACACCTGATTCCTCCTTCAAACAGCTTCAAACCATTTAAACCTCAACTAAAGCAGGCCTAAACTAGCCCTCTGGGAAGGAAGCTATCAAGACTACAATTCTACTACCATAAAGCCCCATTTGTTGACCTTCTTGGATTATCTCCTCCATGGCTCATCCGAACAATGCAGGGAACAATTTAGCTGGGTGTGTTGGTTTTGCATGGCCTGGGTTTTTGGTAGCAGAGGGTGGGGCACAGAGGTGGCTTCTGTGAGAAGCTGCTGAAACCTTCCACCATGTCCAGCAGAGCCAATCCCTGATGGCTCTGAAGATGGACATGCTGCTGGCCAAGCCTGGGCCAAGTAGAGATGTTGGTTATGCCTCTGTGGTAACATATTTAGGAAGAAAATCAAAACCCTTGGAATGTTTCCTCCCAGTTCTTATCTCAACTCATGACCCCTTCATTAATTTTTTTCTCTCCTCTGCCCAGCTGTGGCAGAGGAGAGGGAGTGAGCAGCTGTGGTGGGTGCCTGGTGTTTGGCCAGGGTTAAACCACAACACCAGGCAAAGGCTTTAACATTTACAGCCATGTGCCACCCACACAGGGGCAAAGCCTGGGCTCAGCAGGTTGGGCTGGGAAGGAGGAATGCAGTGGGGACCATCCTGGGATGTACAGCCTTTCCATCCCCTCTGTCCATCCAGCCACCAGGTCTTCTGCTGCACACTCAGGGTGAGCAAGGCCAAAGACACAATATTATTGATATTTGGCTACTCAGTTTCTGCCAGTCACAGCTTGAACTTACCTCAGAAGGAGTCAGCATCCAACAGATGACCAGTGCTGTTTATACCCAAAACACTAATGCATCAATCTTGAAAATACCCACATTCAAGAACGATCCCCAGTGGGGCATTTATAACTCAGCCAGACACTACAAGGTCACTCTTTTCAGCACCTGCCTTTCAGGAAGGTGACTCCTAATCTCACACCAGCTTTCCAGAGGCAGGCCAGTACTGCCACTCTCAGCTTGTCATTGCAGGTGGTGACAATAAATCAGTAAATACATAAAAGAGTAAGAGCTGAAGGAGGAAAAGGCAGAGAATGTGGTAGGAAGGGGTAAATCTTCCAGGTCACTGAATTAAGAGGTGCCTGTTACCTTCCCTGTGAGAGTTTTCTCAGTACAATCCTGCAGCTTTTGCTGGAGTGGATTATGTCTGTGATTCCCTGTCATTTCCTGGAAGACAGAAACAGGCCCACAGGCTGCACCTGTCAGTGCTCAAGCTTCATTATGCAGAGTAGGATCCAAACAGGCATCTCAATTAATCATACTCATGTATTAGTAAGTAATTCATTAATTCAATAAATTGCTTTAGGCCATGGCATAATCAGTCATGTCAGAGATTATAACAAAAATCACAAACCAAAGTGTTAAACATGGACCCATCCTTGCTGATTCATCATCTGTAGTAATCATTCACAGCAGAACAGGTATACTTTATATACTCTAAGACAGGTGGCATGAAAAATTTATCATCTTAATTGTGCAGATTTCCTCTATCAGATCTGCTGATTGAGCAATGTAAGATCTAAACTGCAGAAAATTCACATGCAAACCAACTCAGAAAAAAAATAAACATTTTTGTGATCTGCTCACTGATAGCCAGTAAACACTCTGCTGACAAATGGGACTTACATGTACAGTAACATGGAATTCCTCATCCTCCAGCCCTGAGGCAGAGGGCTGAGGAGGTGCTGTAAGGACCAAAAGCAGCCCCAGCTGGAGCTTTGAGAGCCCACATTGAGCAAGCTCCTGCTGCAATGCTGTATCTCCATCATCCTAGTATCTATGTCTGCTACCAAACAGGCCACTGCATCACAAAGGAAATGTCAATCAATAGGTTTCATTCATTTGGACATCCATTTGGTAATGTTTTCATGGCAAGGAAGAAGCTCTACCTCACAGAACGCAAAGAAATGAGCTTGAAGGATCTCAGACTACACCTATCTGATCATTAGCAGGTGCCTAATTTGTTCTTGTAGATCTCAAATAACATAATCCTCAGGCAATGCATCCCAATCCTTCATTTTGCCTATGTTTAGAAATGTTTTCTTACCATCTTCCTACAAGTTAGGCTCACATACTTCTTGTTATGTCTACCACATGCTTGGAAACAATTCTGCTCCCTTCATTTCTGCAGTAGCCTTTTGTGCCTCTGAAGTTTGCTGCCTTCTCCCCCATCCAGTTTCTCTTCTATGCTCATGATTCAAACTGTGATATTTTGGGGTCAATTTCCTTACCTATGCAGGGAAAAAATGCAGACTCAGATAGAACAAGACTGCCTGTAGATTAATACTGGTGTCATTAAGTTGGTTAAGATGGGGAAAACTACATTAAAGCTAGAAAAGGAGAGAAAGAGAGAGCTTTTTTAAAAATTGCCCTACATACAACACAAGAACTCATTCCTATTGACAGACCACTTCTATATATTTTTAAGTCCAGAAGAGAGAGGACAACCTACATCCAAGGAACAAAGTAAGCTTTTTTTCTCCTCCTTCTGCAAATGAATTAAGTTATAAGTTTTACAGTTATAAGTTTTACAGTTATAAAAGGACAGAAGAAATTGCATTTGTGAGCAGAAATTGAAAAAGCTTGCTGAAAAATTCACAGTTCACCTGTTCCCACAAAACTGGCCCTTTTTCATCCCCAAAAGATTTCCCATTTTTTGACAAGTTGCCGTTAAGTGAATATGCTTTTGCTTATTGTTCCAGCTTGTAGATGGCATTTAGAAGTTCTGTTATGTAGAGGTGTGTTACTGTTTCACTCTGCCTGATTTCAAGAACACATGTGTCACCACGTGTCACACGTGGTAGGAACAACAGAAGTTGTACAAATGAATATCTAATCTAGTGCAATAACTCAGACATGACACAGGCTGCATTCACAGCACAAATTCATCATTGTAGTTTGCATGACCTGTCTATAACTAAATTTGCACTTCATTACATATCCAAAGCTGTTACTTTCACATATGAGATAATTACACCTCTGGTGAGCCAGGTCTCAGGTGGTTGGGATTAACATTTTATCAGCTACTTTACAGCCATAAAACAGGCCTTGCTCTTGGAATTGTGCTTATATGCTCTGCCTAGTTATAAATCAATTCTGAACTTTTCTGGCCGTTCATTACAAGAGATGCTTTGAGCTGTCAGAAGCAGCATGAGATCACCAAAGGGAGGCCTAACCCTGGGGAGGGCTGTGCACTCCTGTCGCTGCACAGAAACCCTGACTGCTGCTGAAAGCATTCAGTAACTGTGGAGACTAAGCTCTCCATAAGAGTGACTCCTCCTCAAAATGGAAAAGGTCACAAGGATATTTTTATGTGTTAGGCTGTGGAAAAGCTCAGTAGATGTTAGATGTTTTCCAGCTCCTGCCTGCTGTATCACCATTGTCTTCCAACTGAGTGCCAGTACACTAAGGGTAAGATCCATCACACAAAGCTGTCTAGGAGTCTGGTCTGTACTCAGTGGGTTTTGTCCCTGCAAAGTCAGTTGCCCTCTGCATTCCAGAGGGCAACGAATTTTATCCTGAAACAGATGATGGAAATACATTAAATGGCTCCCCAAATGTCTGTTTTAGATTACACACATAGCTTTGCAATTGTTTAGATTTAGCAATAAAAATTACCTGAAAGAAAAAGAAAATTTACTCTTTTCCAAGCAAAGACACGGCTGTGTTTGAAGTTTGACATTCTGTGCTTTGAGCAGGGGTTAAAGTAGCTGGGCTGCAGCACATGCAGGTTAGGGTGGTTCTAATGTCCAGGATGTAAGGTGATCCCATACTGAGCTGAACCAAGGGTATATCCAGCTCATCCTCTGGTTATAGTACTCTATTTCACAGATAGACATGAGCTCCCTGACCTGGGAAAGAAGGTGCATTTCAGGCTCTCTTTGCCCAACACAAACATGACTCAGGACTTTTTCTCCACACGTCAAAAACTGAGCAATGCAGGCTTTCCCCTGTGGGGAGCAGGTCCAGCTGACCTGTCACTGAGATGCAATATGCCAGCTTTCTGTCTGTCTCCTGACTTGCCCATCAGGTAGAAAGGAGAGCCAGCTCCCATCTTTTCCATCAGTGATATGTCCATGACATGACCCCTGGAGGGGTAAATGTACTGACTAACTGCTGCCTACCTCTCACAGCCTCTGCCACTCCTAGGCACGAGGGCTGTCCCTGTAGTGAAAACAGAGATCCTCTTGTATTCTTCCTTGTTCTTGCTGCTGCACAGCCTGTGTCATCAGCCTCACCTGACTGTCCAGACACGTGGAACCCAGTAAAAGACAGAACTATTTCAGACATTCATTCTAGAGCTGGCAGAGCAGAACTATCCTTTTGTGTGATCATTCTCTTCATCAGAAAAGCTGTTGACTCTGGAGCCACCTGAGCACAACACACAAACGTCCCTCCTAAATCACTGCAGTCCAGTTTCAAGCTAGAAACTCTCCTCCCCCACTTGTGCACCTCTACAGAGGTTAGAGGACATGGAGGACAGACCAAGAACAGGACCTGTGAAAAGCTGCCCCAGGTACAGTGAGAAGCATGTTTCACTTTCCTTCTACAAACCCCAGTGTTCTCTACTGGTGTGGTAGAAAACCACAGTGACTGTGCAGTGGCTGTGGATGCAGAGTGCCCTGCTGCCACTAGTCTGATAAGCAGAAGCTGCTTGCATTTGCTGTCAAAGTTTTCTTTCTTCTTTTTCGTAATACTGCTTATTTAACACTTTGTCCAGATGATATCTGGCTGGCAGCTGTGCATTGAGAAAGTACAGAATGAACTGCTTTTGCAAATTTCATTATCACTGAAATGGTGACAAATTACTCAGGACTTGCAGGAAATTCTACTGTCAGGAAAAGCCATTCTAGTAAAAGGCTAATGACTTCTAAGAGAAACCTGTGACTTTAAGACTCAGAACTTATAATAAATAGTATTCAAATGCATGATAAACGGTCTTAGTATAATTATCTGCAAGAAACCTTATTGGCAATATTTTCAGCTACTAAGCACATTAAGATAAAAGGTTCCTACAAGTGATTCTAGAGTATCAATTTATATATATATATATATATTTATTACATGTATTATCGCTTAAGAAATTAGTAATTCCAAATTCAGCTGAGGAAAACATTTTGGAAAGAGCAGATAAGTTGCAAACATCAATATTACAATGTAGAGTTTGAAAAAAAAGTCAGAATTGGTTTTGATCTCTTCAGAATGAGCCTCCCTGGATCTAAAGCGATTTGATGTCAATGGGAAGGCTCCTCTAAGTAGTCTTTTGGAGGCTTAGAAACTCTTTATAGTCATCAAAATCAAAGCAAAAGCTTTGCCTTTGGACAGAAACAGCTCAGAAGTATACAAAAAACATGCAATAAAAATCAAAAGCAGGATGGTCTTTCCTGAACAGCAGGAATTTCCTTTTAACTTGTGTAGCCTTGGATTGGTGAGAAGAGGTGGAGTCTGTGGCCAGGAGCACATTTTTGGGCATGAAGTGTATGAATAGAGCTGGGCCACAGGAATCCTTGGTGATGTAGCAGGCTCCAGGGGGGCTGCAAGAGCTGGCTCCCCTCCAGAACGGGGTCCCTGGTCTGCATAACTCCACCGGATTCGGGGTGGGCAGCCCCCGGGGTCCGCTCAGCATGGCGTGAGTCTTGTAGCCACAGAAATTCAGCAGGAAACAAAGTAAGATGAAGAAACGAACTGGAATCCATCTCTGTTCTGCCAGGGAGATTTATTTGGGGTAAGGGGAGAGGGTTGCAGGGAAAGGAGGTGGGAAGGAAAGCAAGGACGGGATAGGGGCAGCCAGCTCAGAGATGAAGACCTCGAGTGGATGCAGACATCAGCTTATAAAGGGAAGGAAGGGGGTGGGATTTTCTCCCCTGGAGCCATTCCTGGGGAGTCTGAAGGGAAGATTGGCAAAAGGGTACACACCAGTAGATTTCAGGTACAGCAGGATGCATATTTCAAAATGAACCAATAGCATACAGAGCAGGGAAACAAAGGGAAAGAGCCACAGGGAGATCTGAAAATCGTATTACTACACCTTGGTGTATTGGTTTTGCTTAGCCCAGTTTTTGCTATTGGGGTGTGGAGGGGAACAAAGATGGTTCCTGTGTGTCCTGTGTGAAGGTTCTGGAAGTTTCCACCATGTCTAGCAGAGCCAATCTCTGATGGATCTGAAGATGGACATGCTGCCGGCCAAGGCTGGGCCAATTAGACATATTGGTTACACATCTGTGATAACATATTTAAGAAGAAATCAAAACAATGTGAGCACACACTTCTTTTAGCCAGAGGAAGAGAAGGAGGTGAGAATATGTGAGGGGAAAACAACATGGAGACACCAAGGTCAGTGCAGAAGGTGGGGGAGGAGGTGCTCCAGGTGCCGGAGCTGAAAACCCTCTGCTAGCTGTGGTGAAGTCCATGGGGGGAGCAGATTGTCCCCCTGCAGCCCATGGAGTCCACAGGGGATGCAGAGATCCACCCACAGCCTGTGGGGAGGTGCCCACACCAGAGCAGGTGGATGCCTGGAGGAATCCCTGTGATCCAGTGGAGTCCCCATACAGAAAAAGGCCTTGCTCCCAAGATGGAAACAGCCTAGCCTCAAAGGTCTGCACCCCGTGGACAAGAGGCCCAAGTCATAGCAGTTTTGGGAGGACTGTCTGCCCCTGGGAGGGACTCACATTGCAGCAGATTCGGGCAGGCTGCTGCTCGTGAGATTTGGACCCACGCTGCAGAAGTTCTCAGAGGACTGTCTCCCGTGGGATATGGTACCCCACGGCTAGGTAGAGGATGACTCCTCTCCCTGAGCAGTGGAAGAAGATTTCGGTGATGAACTGACCAAACCCCATACCTTGTCCCTCTGTGCTGCTGGTGGGAAGGAGAGAGGAGGGTGAGCAAAGAAATGTCTTAAGAGCTAATTTTTACTTCTCATTCTCTGACTCTTAGGTTAGGCAATAAATCACTTTGCAACTTTAAGTTTCATCCTGTTTTGCCTTCAGTGCGTCTTTCTCCTGCTTCCTTATCTTCAAATATGAGGTTCCTTTGTGTATGTGTGTTAACTGTTTTTTCCCCTCTCCTCTGCCCAGCTGCAGCAGGGGAGAGCACAGAGCAGATGTTGTAGGTGCCTGGCATTTGGCCAGGGTCAAGCCACAACACTTGTCTTTGTGGGTGTGTGTCCATCTGCCTATATTTTGATGCAGATATGGGTATTTTGTAGTAACTCTAAATGAAAAAAAAAAACAACCACAGCAACAGAGAAACATTAAGGGTTGTGTAAAGTGGTGTAAATTCGCACAAAGGGTCAACTGACACAAAGCTGATGGATTTTGCCCATCTCTACATAAAAGCTAAAGTTGTGTCGCTGAAATACTGGATTTACAAACGAGAAAATTTCCCAACAAAAAAGAAAATCTCCTCTCAAATAAACTGTTTCTAGGTAATTAAAAGGATAGAATACAAAAAAAAATTAAAAAAGCTTTGCTAGAGTAATTAGAGTTGCTCAAACTAATGGTCCAAGGAATTCCCAAATACTCAGATGCCGTCTTAATTGCAGCTGAGCAGCTATAATGGTGAAAAGCAGTTCCAGATAACTCAGGGCTGGAGGGTAGACAAGCTGTAAAACTCATTCTTGCTGGAAAATCTGCCAAGGCCAAGCACTGAAGGTGACAGCTGCATTCAGCATCATTTCCCCATTCTGCAATAAAGTTGACAAATTAAGTGACATTTAAAACAAGGAATCTTGCCTGAATGTATGTGCAAAAATATGCCACACTTCACTCCTGGAAGGGAATATCCTGCTAAGACTGAGGAAATGGCTATATCAAGTGACAAAAAGCCCAAATATTTTAAAAGCAAAGGGCTGTCTTTTCTGCACACATCCCCATTCTCGTTAAATATGAAGGATGAAAACCAATTCTTCCCAGAGTACAAACACATTCCCAACTTTAAGTAGATTTAACTAGACGGCTTCATTGGGATACTCTCTCCATTAGGCATATGTTTAAGCACCTCAGTAAGCCCAGGGCTGATTTTTCAAACAATTTTATCACCCAAGTAAGCAGCAATAAAAAGGATTTGAGAAATAAAAGTTCAAAGAAAATTCTCGTTAGTTTCTAGATTTTGAGGTTAAAATAAGATTGTCTCCCAACACAGAGTGTGAAAGAGGACCTGTTTTTCAAAGGGGTTTTGAAGCCAGCTCCTTATTGCAACCCTAAAACACCACAGGCCATTCTGAAAAGGTGGTCATGCAAACACTGAGCTGATTTAAAAATATGTCACATCCATGCATACTTTCTGACTATTACCTTTAAGAGACCAGATGATCTTTGCACAATATTCGCATGTTTTTATGTTTAAACTATATTCACAAATATGATCTGTGACCATCTTTAAACAACTATGTGAGTGCTAAAAATTGCACATCAAGGCAGACAGGTCAAACATTTCAGGGCTTGCTATGCCAGGTTGGTACTCAGCAAATTTTGCATGAAACTCTTATTTCAGCTTATACTGAGATCTTTGTGTCCAGGGGGTTTGTAGGTGGGCTGGTGGGAAGGGGTGTAGTTTGGAGTGGAAGAAACAGCCTGACACACTCTATCCAGTCCAATGGAGGGAGGGCCACCAGGATGGTCAGGGGCCACACCACAGGACATTTTGGGAGAAGCTGGAGCTGTTCAGGCTGGGAAGGGAGGGTTCAGAAGGGATGCACTCATTGCCCACAGCTGATGGCTACAGAGCACACAGAACCAAGCTCTTAGCAGGGGTTAACAGCAAAGGAACAAGGAGCAATGGGCACAGGTTAAAGCAATTAGACATATGGAAAGCAATTCTCCATGAGAATAGTCAGACACTAGAACTAGTGTCCGGAAGGCTCAAGGGATCACCAGCCTTGGAAATATTCAAAACTCATGGAAAACCTAGTCTTAATTTTTAATTTCACCTTTTTTTAGCAGGGAGGAGGATGAATCATACAACTCCAAAATACCCTTGCAGCCTGTACAATCCATGATTGCATGATCCTCTCTATACCAGGATTTAAATGCACATACATTTTTAGCAAATATGAACAAGGCACTTTCTGGTGACATTTGCATCTGGGTGTTCTCATTTGCATATCCAGAAATTCCTGGGTGTTAGGCAGTATGCAGGTTTTAAAATTCCCTTTTTTCCATTTTAACTGTGTCATCTGACATCAAAATAAGAAATAATAGCAGGCAAAAGCCCTTTTCTTTTATTGAATCTGAGATACAGAATGGTATTTTCCCTTAAAATATCTTTCCCCCCCCAAAACCAGTAAGATTGAATATATGTTCTTATATGACTGTACTCTAGAAAGAGAAAAATATAAGCAAGCATTATGATGGATGATTTAAATTACAAATAAATCTCTTTATTGCCACAGCTGGAGTATAATAAACCCATAACTCAGTTTCATGTATCTTGACCTAAGGATGCATGAACTTTTTCAGAACAGTGGTACTTTTCTAAGTATCACAGGTTCAATATATCTCATTTCTCTTTTTCTCTAGACACACACAAAGAAACCCATGAAATGTTTTGGATTTAGCCAATACATTTGAATATAATTTTTTGTTTCCTCTGAATTCTCTCCAAAGTGAGAAGTATTTCTCAGTGGCTCAGACAATAAACACAATAAAGAGGGAGATTTTTTGAGAGCATAAGAAAATAGAAATAACAGCAGTCCTGTCTCTGACTGATGGTCAGATGCTAATATTCTGTCTTCAACAGCAGCCAGAACCAGACACCTAAAGTGGAGTCTAACAGGGAGGCATATAAACTACTTACCCTGAATACTCCTTCAGCCTCCACCAATCTGCAGCTCAGGGACTTTCAGAGCCTGGGGTGATTTCCATGTACTCAGCAACTTCCATAGATTGGTGAGTGCTAATGGCCAGCTTAGTCCATCATTCTTATGTATGAAGTCAGGATTGCTGATTTCCAGTATGTCCCATTTTAGATTAAATTTTCTTTTTTTCCTATTTTACTGCCCAATCCCTAGTCATGCAATATTTCTCTGCAGTTCTGCACAATCAGGTTTCATCTTTACTGCTCTGAAGAATTTAGTATCATCAGTGCAAGTTTGTCAACAGTCTATATTCACCCACTTTTACCATAAATTCATATTTTGAATTCCACAAGTCTTGGCACAAAGCATTCTGGATCTCTCTTCCCTGAGAAAACTCACTACCTTAACCCTCTGTTACCATTTTTTTCTTTTTTTCTTTTTTTTCTTTTTTTTTTTCTTTTTTTTTTGGTCTTCCTTCTTATCCTTGGATGCCTAGTCTTGTAAAGGAATCTTGGGAGAACTGAACAAAGGGAGGTGATGATCTCTTCTCCCTGATATCCAGTGGCAGCATGTGTGGGAATGGTTCAAAGCTGTAATGTCAAGGGAGGTTTAGACTGGTTTTACAGACATTAAGAAGCATTTTTTTTACTGAGAGGGTGGTCAAAAAGTGGAACAGGCTTCCTGGAGAGATGGTGGATTCCCGAAGCCGTCAATGTTTAAGAGGCATTTGGGCAATGCCCTTAACAACATACTTTAGCTTTTGGTCACCCTGAAGTGGTCAGGCTGTTGGGCAAGATGTTCCTTGTAAGTCCCCTCCAACTATCTTATTCTATCCTATACTATCCTATTCTATCCTATTCTATGTCAAACTACTTGGAAATTTATGTGGGCAGTGTCAACCAGGTCTGCTGCAGCTACATGCAAATACCAATAGGAGACACACATTTCCAGTACAAAAGATGTAGAGTGACATCCTCCAAACATGATATTCATTCTTACTTCCATGGATTATATTCTTTATGGATTCAACAGATCTGCTCAGTACAGATATCTGATATCAGATTTTCCCAAATCCCCTTAAAAATCAGTAACCTATTTAATTCCTAACAAATGGCAGAAACCAAGGAGCTCTGCAAGAAACTCTCTACACCACAGCTAGCAGCTGAGCTGCTTTATCCCCACATGCCTCCGGAATGCCGAGGTAAATACCATCTCATCCTGGTGGCTTGCTGTTTTTCATTTGGTGTCTTTGTTCTAAAATCAGCCACATACTTCTGGTGATTCAAAGGTTCAAACCTGAGCTAAGTGCAAAGCATATTAAATTCCATAGCTGTGTAAGTACCTCACTTCTATTTGTAAGAAACCATTATGAACTTTTGTTAGAAACCATTTTAAAGAAACCATTATGTCTTTAGATGAGCTACACAGATAGATTGCATCGATAGAAGTATTTGCTAAGCTGAAATATCCATTCAAGTAATTCTGGTAGACCTGTTGCTGTACATTCACTCCATACTTAAACAGTGATGAAATCCCAGCTGCATGGTCCTGCCCTTGTCTTGAAGCACTCAATTACCTTCAGTCTTATGTACATTTAGGATTGTTCAGTCAATGAAACATAATAACATGCCTAAGCACAGCAGAAATGCCACTGATATGGGTCTACACCAGCTAATTACATTTCATAAAGCACTGTTATCCTCTGTAAGCATTTAGCACAAAAGCACACAAAGAAAAAAAAAGCTGAAAAAATAAAACATTTCATCCATTGGTGCAATCTCCTCTCCCAGTTAGCACATTTCAGCTGGCACACAGTAACTTACTATGTCATGGCAATGTGTTCATGGACTCACTTTCTTTAGCAAGAGCTCAGCTGCAGACCATGGGTTCCAATAGACCAGTACAATCCTGATCTATATTTTTCCACAGTGAGAAAAAATATGAGCTCACTGTTTCAGAGCCTGAAAGTTTTTGTGCAGCGATATGAAATTTTAAGTAGATCCATTATATATCCCTATGGATTTAGAAAGAATGCACTTCCTTGCCTCTGGAATAATTCTTGGATGAAAAAAAAAGTCTCTCCCTCTAATCTGTCTTTCTGGCAACAAGGCCAGCCCTTTATCATTGCCCTAATGTTGTCAATTACTTTCAGTTAATGCCAGATCCCTCTCATTAACATCAAGAAAACATAAGCTCCTCTTTTTCCCTGAATTCCCCTTACGGAGGCAAGTTTTGCCTGTAGTGGAATGTGTGCCCAAATGCAGTCAGTGGGAATTGCTATGTGAGGCTGTAAACATGCTGCCTGCCTAATGCTCATGCTGCTTAAGACCTGAGAGGATGAATAAAAGAAGTTTCATCACTATATGCCTCTTTTCTAACTCAAAGTAGGGATTAGGAATTGTGAACTTTTTTCCATTGTAAACTAACAGGCATAATAATCCTATCACCACTTGTATTTTTGCACTGGTAAGTGACTTCATTGAGCAGTCTGTGTCTACCTTAGACAATACACATAAAAAATAATTTTTAAAAAAAGCATTCAGCCAGTGCAGCATGTGTCTGTTCAGGGACCTGCCTGTGCCTCCACCCAGCTGTAGCAGTCCTTGCAGATCCACCCTGGCAGCCCATCACTTCACCCAAACCCCCTCCCTCACCTCACACCACCTCCAGCATCTCCCAGCTGCAAATCCTTCCCACTACTCATCAGCACCAGATTTGGCAGAAGCTTTTTTACATAAATCTGTAACAGAGGAACCCAAGGTGTTGGGGGGGGGGACGACACAGCATATTTATTGCCTTTGCAGGGCAGAGGGGAAACTCAGATTATTAAAGCTCAGTTTTCACCATTGGTGGAAAAAATAGGACTAAAAGAAATGGTTTTACAAAGCGTTTAAGCTTCCCACCCACAGCATGTACTCAGCATGTGTATTCAGGTCAGCATACTATTTCCTATGAGTCACGTTCAGCTGTGCCTTAGCTGCATATTTTAGTCAGAGTGATCTTAGCTGAAGCCTGTGCTGTGAGGAGGTTGGCAGTGTCCAAATTTGTTCTGGTATCCTGGAATTTGCTCCTTTGAGTGTTGTGACTCATTATAATCCTACAGAATTAAACTGTTTGTGTGTACCATTCCCACTGAGCTAATGAAACAGTTAAAAACCCCATCCGTGGCACAGAATGGCAACACAATTGTTATAGAATTAATAATACAATATGGAGGTGGGTTATACAGCTCAAATGCAGCTACACCAGCATTAACTAGCTGAGCATGTTGCTGAGGGAAAAAGCCAAGGCTTCCTTTCATAATGCAGCTGCCTGCTTCAAGTTCCTTATTATCCTTCTCTCAGCCTACAACTGTCATTTTTGGCTATATAGATGTGGGGAAATAGTCACAGAGCTGCTCACAGGAGACCACTCTGCCCACAGAGGGGTGGCTGCTGACCCATGCTTGCTCTGCTGTCACTGGCATCTCCCAGCCTCTGGTGGGTCACTGCAAGCCATGGCTTTTGTGCCATATGTGACCCCCCAGCCTCCCCAAGCTGAGTCACTGACAACCATGGCTGTTACATCTCCAAGAGAAACAGAAGCTCCAACTCCAAATCCACCCAGGGAAATATCCATGTTGCCATTTTCTCTAACCTAGCTTGTCCTGGTCCCATGAGCACTATGGAGTACACTTTGCTGGAAGTTAGATGCTTACATGACTTTTATGGCTCTTTAAGGCTTGCCCAGCCCTTTGAAAGCCCAAGCCCAAGGACTTCAGTGCTCGTGGTGTTGCAGCACAAAGCTGCATTGTTAAGAGATGCTTTTTGTCTCACAGCTCACAAGAACAACCTCTAATGCCTGTTAGGGTGACAGGTGCCACAGCCCCAAGGGATAAGGAAGCTCCAAAACTTCTTCCACAATAAGTGAAGGAGGAGAACAGCCAGGAACACCAGAGTGGAGCAGAGGGGAAGACCAAGCAGCTTACAAGATGGTTTTGTCACTGCAGGACTGAGTCCCTCACATAGCCTTGGCTGCAAACATGGAGAGGAGCAGCAGAATCACTCCCCACACCCAGCAGCCATTTCACCAGAGGCAGAACAATGTGCTGACTTTGTGTCAAATGGGTAGAGGCTCATCACTTGGGATTACAATTAACACTGGAAAGACATCCAAGAAGTTGTAAAAGTTTAAAGGGATGCCTGTCATGTAATATTCTCTTCAACTTAAATTATATCAAAAATCTGGAGCATATGCTTAATAAGTAAGAGCAGCATTAATCCCCTAGCTGTCAGCAACAGTGCTCTGAAATGGTGACTTACATCTAATTACATCTCTTTTTAAAGCCTGGTTGCAATCAGTTAGCTTCTGCCCTGGCTCACAAGGAGAGGAACCATGGCTGTGATGTGAAATTACCTATCACCAGTACAGGGGTATTTACACTTGTGCTAAAATAGTTAAAGCTGGATGGAGTCAATACCTCCAAACTCGAGGACAGCAGTGCAAAATGAGAGTTTGCAACCAACACCCACCAGCTCTTTATGCCTGAGAAAGGGCACAGGAGATCTTCTACCTTGAGAGCAGAGCTCAGATCCATTTGCTTTTGATCCTCACTCCAGCATCCCTGCTGCCACCACTAACTGGCCAGGCCATGCTACACCACTGCAATGAAAGCCAAGACTTCAGAGACTTGTTCTGGGGTTTTTCAGGGGACATATAATGCCTCCTAATGAGCAAGGTTAAGATAGGAGGAGCTACTAGAGAGCATAAGCTCATACATTTTTAGGGTTTTCTTACTCATGTTATATTTCCTAAGACATAAGAGTGAAGCAATCTAACCATCTTAGAAAAGGCTTTCTAATTTTTCTTGCCTTTTTCTCCTAGATTGAAGAAACTTATTTTTCTGGCTTAATGTCTGTTTCCATACCAAGGTTTATATCCAATGTGGGGTATAAGTGCATGAGTTTTATTAGCTCTACTTCCTCAAATGCAGGTCAGTAGCAAAAGACCATATCCCCCATGCTATTTGCTGGAGTTGATATTGCAGTAAAATAAGAGAATTTTAATCCAGGAAATGCTTCCTAGACCAAGCTGGTATAACATTTTGGGCATCTAATTTCAGACTAGTTTGTACTAACCCTCCAAATTAGGATTGGAAGTAATGAGCTACTGATGAATGAAAAGAATAGTGCACAATCAAATAGCAATTATAAGTTACAATCAGCCTTTGCACTAAGATGTGTCAACTCAGCTTTGTGTTCATTCCTAGTGTTGTAAAACCACATCTCATGGCTGACTTGGCCCACTCTGCTCCTCTGCACACTTCAACACCCCCAGCAAAATGCATTTTTTCCAATAGGGTCTGCTGATGCCCACAGTAAGTTTCACAGTGCATGAAGTAAAGCTGGTGAGAGCAGCCTCTCTCCCCAAGTCACACCAGACTACATTAAAGTTTACACTCATATTGAAAAATCTGTCTTATGATTTCCATCAAAAATGTTTTTTATTAAACCGCCTCTAGACACAACTGATTGGTACTTTTAATAATGTATTCAGGTTTTCTCCCATCAATCATCAACCAAATTGTTCTTTCTTTTTTTTCTCGTCCATTATTATTGAAAGATTAGCTCCACCATGCAGCACTAATTAGGAAGGAGGATTGATTGAAAAGGCAGCATTTCATTGAACAATTGTTATTCCATTTTTTTGCCAGGTTAAGGCAGCCTTCTGCCATTATTTTTACATAACCTAGCCCTTAGAGATAGAAGCAACATCCTGCAGAGAGCAGAAATGACTTGCTTAGGAATACATCTATAAACCTGACAAGAATCAGCATCCAGAGACTGCTCCAGCTCCTGTCCTCAGTCTCTAAAGTTTTCAGCTGAAGTATAGTGAAAATGAGTTTCTGCAGTGCTGGATCCTAACCAGAGAGAAGAGTGGGTACTGCGGGTTTTCAGTCAGGAATCTTCAACAAAAAGCAACAACAAAAAATCCTCCCTTGCTTTTATTTGATAAAAGAGTCTGTAGGAACTGTCTGTATGAGAAGGGTAAGAAACTTGTTATTTTCTCTGGCATTGGGAGTGCAAATAAAAGCTTCCAGCAGGCAGTTTTGCTAATAGGAATTGATTTAATGTTAGAAATAGTCTCTGCTCCATCCTGGGAATGTAACCTGAAGAGGGGTCGCCCACTGCTGCTGAACTCATATCTAATCCAAGTGAATGCAGAAAAGATAATCTGCAGACACCCAGCACCTTCCCTCTGCCTCAAAAGTGAGCAAACTGCAGTTGAAATCTAGCCCTGTGGCCAGAAATCATACAGCAGCAGTGTCTTTGTGGCAGATTGAAGTAACCCTGGAAGGGACATGCCCACTCCTTGGTATGTGCCATTATGCTTTTACAATATTCATTAGAAAGAGACCCAAATTACAAAATATGGCTATCAGTTTGGCCTCTCCAGTGGGTCAGGATCTAGACATATCACTAGCTTGAGAAGATGAAGTTAGACAACATAAATTCCTGGGAAGAATTTGCATTCACTTCAAGGCATCTGAACTTGGAGCTGGTTGGGAGGAGAGCTGAGGCATCAAGGAGTGATTTCCCTGTGAAATTGCTCCTGACAAACATAGGGATGGCCAGAGAAGATGCTCCAGCTATGGGAACATCCAGCAGCCCCTTCTGAAGTGGAGGGAAACTTGAGGAAGAAAAAACAGATCTTTCTGGAAAATGAGGTAAGCTCGTCAGGATATCTTTAATTATTTCATGAGGCCAGGGAGCTGAAGGGGTGGCCAGTTTAGACCAGTAACTCCCATAAACTGTACTCAGTTCTAACAGCCTCCTGAAAAATCCCTCACAGGTCTCTTCCCTTGAGCAGTGGGTCTTCACGAAGAAAGAGAAAAGCCTGAGAACTTCTAGTAGCTTTATTTCAGGGTTTAGCCCAGGCATGACTGCAGAGCAGCTTATTGTTTGTTCAACAGCACAGCAGCAATTTCTTTCTCTCTCCAACAGAAAGCAGGTAGCTGGAATCCAGGAGAAGACCAGAGATATTCTAGATACACAGGAAAATGGTAAATAGAAAGGCCAGAAATTTTGTCTGAAAGTAGGAGTTAAAAGGAGCAGATATGCTGTCCCCTGAAACCACAGCAGCACAACTTCCAGTAGGGTTTTCATAACACTACCACAATACTTAACTATTAATAGAAGCAACTTCTACTTGGATTGATGGGAAAATACCACAACACAGATTATTCCACTGATCTTGAGAAAAGGTGTGAAAATTAATTTCATCAGGGTCAAGGAAGAGCAGTTTTCAAGCCTTTCCTCATTTCTCCACTTCCTAAAAGCAGGTCCCCACCCTTGGCCTCACCTCCTGAATGAGTCTTCTTCCCATCTCAGACCAAACCAAATCAAACCAAACTAAACCAAATCAAACCACACTCAGCTCTTGCTGGCTCAGGCCACCAGAGGAGAGCAGAGGAACTGAGGCAATTTTTATGTCCCTTAGGATGAGCTGAGTCTGTCTGTAGGTGGTAAGTAGCAGGATGCTTCATTCAGTTTTCCATTTTTGGAAGAATTTAAAAACCTGCTGAGATCACAATTTGCCATAATTTGACATTGCTCCCACTGTCTTCAATGCATCCTGGCTCAGGGCTCCAGTGAATCACAGATTCTGTGCCATTTCTCTCCAAACCTCGACATCTCTCCCCAGAGGCAGGTAGTGCTTCCTAGAGCTGTTTCCTTCTCTTTCTCAAGGAATCCCAGCACATTAGCTCCACCCCTCTGCAAGGCTCCTCAAGAAAGTTCTTTTGTATAAAACATTGGCCCAGATAACTGCAAATGAAAGACAAATTCAGCAGATAAATGAGCTGGATATTATTTTATTGTAATTTAAACAATCATTTTTGAAGTGTGTGAGATTATATAGAACCTGTAATCAGAGCCAAGAGATGTCACTGAATAATACATGACATGATATAAATTAAGGAAAGAATGATTATATGTAATAAAAAGAATAAGAAATTTCTTCTTGCAGGAAGGATAGCAACCACATTATTGCTGAGCAGAGAGTGATAAAAATCATCTCCTTATGAATAAAGCAATGGGAAAAGGAAATGCCAGAGAGAATGGAAACTACCAAGGAAGGCTTGGCCAGGACTTAGTAAGCAAAACCAGGGGCTTATAATTCTTCCCAACAGAGCAGTGCAGTGATGCTCACAAATAATTTATTCCACCACCAACGTATAAACTATTGATGAGCATTTTTTGTTTTTCAAAGGGTTTTACTTCCTGCAACTTCTTGGCTAATAAAAAAACCTGGCATAATGATGAGCTGAGTCGTGTATAGAAAGGGAACTGTGAGCCAGCAGGAGAGCAGCTTCCCTGGGCTGGAGTTACCCTGCATGAGGGGTCCTGGCACACAGCACAAGAGCCTTGCCAGGCCTGGTGTTGTGCTCACCACTGTTCCACCCACAGATTTACCTCATTCTGAGTCAGCTCATGGGGTAAAGGTGCACTCATTCCGTGGAATTTCAGGCCTCCACTATCTCCTGTACAGAACAGCTATATAATGAAAGAAATTGCCTGTGTCCAACCACCCACAATAGGCTAATCACTCAAGACAGGATCATCAGCCACCGAGGTGTGATGATGCCTCTAAGAATGTGGCAGCCTGGCAGCACCAAGGCTTAGAAGCTTCTAGCTTGTAAGGATAGTATTTATTACTGCCTGTCCCTCAAAAACTTGTATTCCCAAAGAAAGCATGACAGACTATAACATGTACCCCTTAAGCCAGAATTAGTGATGGTTGAATAGAAGTTTATCTAGAGTTGAACCACTTTTCACCCTGCTAAGAGGAAAAAGATGAGAAACATAAAGATATGCCATGCTGAGGACAGAGCAAAAACATAACTGTGTCTCCTGTCCTGTGGTCTGAATCTCCACTGCCCTGCAGACTGGAAACTAAGGTGGTGCCCATACTCCAGTCAAAAATTCTGCCACAAAGGTGAATGTCACAGTCAGCTTTGGAAGCACAAGGGGCGTTTTCTGCAAAATTTAGTGACTACCCAGAGTGTGAGGTGGCAGAGAATCATACATTCATCTGCTGGGCTTGAGAACTTTCATTGGAAATCAGACAAAATTAAGCTTCTGTTAAGGAGCTTAAGACAAACCATGATGTTTCCAGGATAGAGCTATAGATAAAGATGTGCCTTCAGCTTAAGAATGAGCAAAGCACAAAAATCACTTTTGCATTGGTTTAATTATCTTGTTATATCTACACACTGTAATGACCCTCCTATCCCATAACAGGCCAGCCCTTCACAATTATTTCAGCATAGGTACAATGCCCTTTCAATTGCCTTCTTTCTTTGCAGCCAGCAGGAGAAAATAACCTTATTAGGTTGCAGCTTGGGCTGGGAGTAGGAGGCAGAAGGGCTGCAGTGCTCGCTGAAGAAAAGCTGGGTCAGCAGCCTGAGCTGGCACCGAGCAGGGCTCCAGCTCTTCTGCCTGGGTGGAGCAGCAAGTCCCCCAAAGCCTAGAATGCAGCATTTTGCAATAAGCAATGGTTCATGGGTTGGGGTTTTCTTCAGTGCTGTGACTTCTGGAGAGGGAGAAATGCCCCATTAATCAGGAAAGAAATTATGTTACCACAGCAATTTAGCATGCAGGATTGATTTCTAAATGGAAAAATATGCAGTCTTAACATCATGTCTAGTGTCATTTTATGTACAATACATACTTCTTCATACTTCCTTCATTGTGAAATATTAGTTCTTTCAACTTCTACAGCTACCATCCCTGATGGCTGCATATCCATTTTTCCTCCATTACCTGTTTACAGATACATGCCCAGCAGTCAGTCTCATAGTGCTGGGGTACTTTTTCAATCAATAAAAAAAAATTGGCATTAACATCTGCACCTTGCTTAATATATTCATCATGTCTCTACATTCTGCTGTGCTCTCTCTAGGCACTTGTGATTTTGGGGTTAGTTTTCCAGCTGCTCTCACTTTCTTAAGGCAGCCATTGCAAAACCCTCCCAGTTTGTGCTGGTGTAAGGAGAGTAATGGATAGTTCTCAGTGGATGAAAATTCAGACAGAGTTTATGGTTCATTATTTTGGACAGAATTTATAGTTTATTATTTGTTACAGAGTAGCCTAGACAAAACATTTTCTGACCGAAAATAATAATCTTCATTAGAAAACTCAATTCTATTTAGAAAATTCAATCCTACGAAGACTATGTTGTACATTCAAGAAAGAATTTTTAGCAAAAAAAAGCTTTTTTGCCTACTTCAAGTGACAGGTTGCAATGTTAAACCTTACAGTCACAGAAATGCATGAGCTCAGACAAGTACCTTGCAAATTCTACTTCTTCTGAGGTGAGTGAAACTTTCGTTTAAAAGATATGAAGAAAGCTTGGAAATTGTCTTTTCTGACTATCAGTATTTACAGATCTTTGTTTAAAATCTGTTTTTTCATGGTTGGCTTGCAAGTTAGAAACATTGAGAATACCTTGCTAAGTAATAAATATTAATGCAAATATTAATTTATTTAAGCTGTTTTGAAAGACTCAGTGTCATATCATGCCTAAAGAGACCCATTAACCAGTTCTTGACATTTTTAATCTTTTCAAATACCCATGATCTTGATAACCCTCTCCTGGTCTCCATCTCTATTACCCAAGTATTTTGGATCAAATTCTGTTAATAAAGCCCAAGTATATAATAGAGACAACAAACCCAGTTTAATAGCTGAATTATCCTTCAAAATTTTATCCTACACTTACCTGGTCTCTTTCAGCAAAGACTTCGAAATATTTTATGGGAGCATATTGAGTGATTGATAAATTACACCAACAACACCCCAGGAGGTAGTACAGTTAGATAAACAGAAACATAGAAAATTTAATTGTCCAAGGTCAACTAAAAAGTGATTTGTAAAACCAGGGCAAGCACCTAAGGAGTCCTAACTATGGTTCCTGCAATTTGCTCTATGAAATATGTCAAGCCTGATTTGCAATTGTCTTCATCTTTGCGTAATTATTTAGTGTGGTGCAAGACAAGTGTAAAACAGGAGTAAAATTGGTGCCAAATCACAATAGCACAGGTTTGAAGGGATGAACAAAGGAAAAGGCAATGCAGAATCTCTGAATTCTTGCCTATTATGACCAACTTGTCTCTGGTTCATTAACTCTCTTGTTTACCTACAACGTAAATGATGAATTTTATAGTGCTCTGTTGACAAAAGGGTTGGCTAGTTATCATTTTGCTGATGGATCACTCTGCAACAAATTAAGTCTTTATAGGTGTACTCTAGGTGTCATACCATTTTTTCCTTCTGATTTTTCAGCAACAGCATGGAGGTAGAATTAGATTTAATTTTTTTTTTAGTGTGTTGTATATCAGGTGGCTAAAATCTGGTCCTTAAATTTAGGAGAATTCTGTTAAACATGGGATTACATCACATACACAGATACCTGAACTCTCGCATCTTGTTGCATAGGTCTCACTTGAGACTTGTATCATGACAGACAATGTTATATGCAACTTAGGTTGAACAAATTATAGAAGGAGTAAGGTGACATTAAAATACCTCTCACTGAAATACAAAGTTACTAATTTAGCGAAATGCTTTGTGTAATATTATCTCTTGTCACCAGCCAACACTTCAGAACATACCCATTGTCAGTAGTGACTAGCAATTTATATTAAAGCATTTGAGAGGTTAAGAGATAGTCAATAGACACACTGTACCTTGGATTCATCCTACCTAGAAATGAACTATAAATTTTGCATTGGAAAGATATTTTAGTGGCTAGTGAATATCCTGCATAATAAAACACTGGTGGGGAGGAGGATATCTGATGATACTTTTTGTTTTCATTAACCACAAAATTTTTTAGCTCTGCTCCAGTTCAGATGTAAATATTTTATTTTGACACAAAATGCTTATGTGTTTTGAAGCAGTTTGGCTGGGTTTCATTCAATTTAGTGGTACATTCCCCTGCTGTGAGATTTTGGTCCATGCTCACCTTTGGCTGGGACAGTTTTCCTGAGCAGTCTCACCTCCTCTGTTACAGAAGAGCCTCCCACTACTTGAAGACCTATATTTGGCTCCAGCTGAGGTAAACAACAACAGTAACATTTGCAACAGCCTAAAAAAAATAGAAAAAACATAATTCAGAAACTGTGTTTATGCCCATTTCATTTTTTCCCTATGAGAATTTATGTATTAAAATGTTGATAATTTGTCTTTTTTTTTCTTGATGGGATAAAAGCCAATGTTAGGAAAAAACCTTAAATTTTCATCAAGGTCTAACCTTATGTCTCCCAGACATTAAATCAAAAAAGAACAACAATTATTCCTTTAAAAATTTTTTTTAATAAATTAAAAAAAAAACTAAAAAGCAACCAGCAGGCAAAACAAAGCAGGATTTTTTTTTAAATCACAAAACCAGAAAAGACACTGCAAGTCACTTTTAAATTAACAGCAACACTAGCTCGTTCTGCTGAATATTATACTAAAAAATCTGTTTCAGAACATAAATGGTAAGATACCAGGCTAAGTGTTTTTTACAGTGATTCTTTGACTAAAGTGCTTTTCGTGGTACTGTCCATCCAAAGACC
Organism: Lichenostomus cassidix; assembly: GCF_008360975.1. Taxonomy (NCBI): domain Eukaryota; kingdom Metazoa; phylum Chordata; class Aves; order Passeriformes; family Meliphagidae; genus Lichenostomus; species Lichenostomus cassidix. Next base: position 13,080,207 of record NC_139479.1, on the reverse strand, counting down.
TCACAGCAATTTTCCAGCTCTGATGCGCTAACTCCCCTGACATTGACAAATACACTGCTGTTCTCTTTAGCAGTTATGGGAGCTGAGTCACAGAATATAAAGTCTCTCACAGGAGGCTTTACAGGAAGCCAGAGTTTTCTAGGTGTGTTGGTTGTGCAACTCAACAAGCAGGCAGTTTCCTCTCCCCTGTGGGTGCCAGGTTCAGAACCCATAGCTGTACCTTCAGCAATGGGGGTCCCACACTCCCCTCTTTCCCCCTCTGTGACATGGACTTGTTCTGCAGCCCCTATCACTGCTGCCTTGTCAACACCTCCAACCTAAATATCCTTAATTTTTCCTCTATAAGGTATGCCTGGACACAATTCTAGAAAGGTCTAGATGGAGGATTTGATGTGCTCTACTTGAAAGCCACCCTGAGCTGCAGACCTGCCCTAGCACACCTGACTGCTGTGTCCATACACCTGGTGTCTCTTCCCAAGCTCTTGTGTTTTGCTCCACATGCTCCTCAATGTTCCCAAAGCATCTCCCTCACCTCACTGCAGTGCCCACTCAAGCTGTCTGGAGAGGGGGTGGGAGGGTAAAGAAAGGGAGGAAGAAATTCTGCAATTAAATGGACCCTGAGATACATTCATGCTACAGTGAGAAATGGTGTTATCCTTGCTTTCCCCACCTCCCTTCCTCTCCTCCCTCGCATCTACTTGCCTGTTTATGATCTTTATTTCTCTCACAAAGATTTGCTAATCCTTTCTCAGGGCAAGAAGAGGGACCATATCTGGCAGGAGCGACTGGTGCAGGGGCTCAGAGTCCTCTCCCCAGCCCCAGGCCATGGGTGATCCCCCTGAGACTCACCCAGGGTTCTCCCCAGGCAGGGGCTGCACCTCTACCCCTGTACATCAGATGCCATGTGTGTTTGGGAGCATGTGGGAAAAAAGCAAGCTAAAGAGGAAGCAAGTCACTCAGCTTGGCTCAAATGCAGTTTTCAATGTTTAACCTTTTAAAATGGCATCAGCAATGCACCACAATTAGTTTTTAATATATCACTGCCTAAATCCATGTATCTTTGTTCCAAGTATTAGATTTGCTGTAGAAAATATCTTATGATGACCTGCCACTACAGCATTACACATCTGAAATATGTTCCAGGATTAATTAATTTATTAATTACCATAAAATATCAATGTCAACAATTTTCATCATGCCATCAACTGTGGGTGTACACAAGCTGGGGAGTGCACATACCTTGTCTGAGGTAACACTGGTTTGCATAAATCACAATTAGGCAGTGAATAATAACCAGAATTCACAGTACAGGACATTCATCTTAGGGAAGATGAGAGTGACCAGGGTGAGAAAATACTCCAAGATCAAAAGATCTTGCTTGTGCTGGCAGCAGAGGCTGGCAGATGAGAAATACAATGAACCCAAAAGGTACAAGTGACTAAATTTACCATTGGTTCTTGTAAGCAATGTATGGTCAGCAAAACCCCATTGGAGACGTGTTTGAAGCATGTGGGGAAATGGGGGGAGGGAAAGCTTCACATTGGGTAATCTTCCTGGGCCATGCCTTGTTTTCTGCAAAGGCAGCGAGAAGTGTTGGAAGTGAGCTGTGGAACAGCCCTTCATACTAAAAAAACACAGAGCAAAACAATGTTTCTTCTCCCCTTATTGAAAAGAAACTACAAAACAGAGTTCCTCCTCAAGGTTTCCTAGCAGGGCAGTGGGAGCTCCTTTTCTCCTGCTCAGTTTAGCAAAACCATGCAGGAAAGGGAGGTGATAATCCCCTGGCGACATTTCACTTAACACTTCTCTGGGAGGCAATAATTCCTGTGTGCCACAGGAACCAGAGTAATGGAAGCAGGCTCTGTCTCAGAGAAGTGTGTTAATGTACTTGCAGCATCTGAAGGACATTATTATGAGCTTAATGCAAGTTTTGATGAAAGCACTGTAAAGCTCTTACAAGGCCTTTGTGACATTAGGTACTTTCACTTCAGAGCTGGTGCTGTTTGGCAACCCTAAACACTGAGAGGCTCCAAACAAAAGGAAACCCAGGTCTGACCCTGGGACCAGATATGCAGATGGATTTCCACACAGTGAGGGTAAGGGAGCCACATCCTCCATCTCTCACCTTCAAGGTGAGGACAACAGTTCTGGCTTCAGTAAATAAGCAAACATAAGCACATAGAAACAAACTAAAAAGTAACAAAGGGTCACATTGGAGCTTTTCTAAATTAGGGCTGTATGATGAGTTTCAATTGCTAATTCACAAGAGAAGGCTGGGAGCATAAAAACTGGGGAACTGATCCCTATTCCTTCCTTTTTTTGACGATTTATTTCCTCCCTAGAAATCCCTTAGTTCATCCACCTTGTAGGCACAGCTTCTCTTCAGCTTTTTTGTACACCTAACATCAAGCTGGTTTCTCTTCACCATCAGTAACAGCAGTGCTTACTGCAGCCCACATGCTAACATATTCTTACACATTTTTAAGAGCAGTTGTGGACTAAGACAAGTTTCATGAAGAGACGGAGAAAATAAGAGAGAGCAGGAAAATGGGGCTAACCAGGGCTGAAAGTGTTAGAATATCAATACAAAAATGTATCTGTTAATTATGGCCTTTGCTATTTTTAGCTATCATTTCAGAAACAGCAATAATGATGGATACCACCTTTGTACCTCAACTCCTCAATGGCAACTGCATCCCTTGTCCTTGTGACTTTGCCACTGCTGCATGAATAGATTCTCCCCAAGCAGACAAGGAGAGCAGAGCAGCTCTGCATGGGACTGTGCCCAGTGATTCAGCTGCAGAGCTGCCACTCATTTTGCCACGTTGCTGTAGCAAAGCTAATTAGCCCCACGGAGAGTCAAGCTTTATTAGCCTCAGTGCATGTTTGTTAACCTTGTCTCACCATCAGGGACAACACTTGGCCAGCACAGGACAAAGGTCTTTGCACCAGATGCCTGCACACAGACATGCCACATGTTCTGGGTCTGTCCCTGGGGCAGTGTGCTGCCCCAGTATCCCCAGTGCCGTGGCCAGGTCGGGAAAATGGAGGCATGATTCACCCTGCTCCCCATTTCTTCCTCACTACTTCTTTTCCCACATGCAAGCATGGGAGAGGGCCTGCACCAGTTCAGCAGAAACAACATTCTCTCCTGCCGCTGCTCCCACCACAGGAGAAACCACACAATTCTGTTACAACACCAGAGCAACTTCAGCTTTGGAACTAAGCTGATGTTGATTCTTACTCTCAGCAAACACTGCCACCAAGTATTTGGCAATGCTCCTGTTCCTCCAGCTGCACTTTAGACCCCAAGTGCCAGTGTTACTACAAGCAGGACTGAGGATACCTGGTGATGGAGCATGCCTTGAGGCAGCTTGGCTTGAACCTGCCTCTCCACACAGGAGGCAGGAGGCTACACACCCATGGCAAGGCACCAAAGGTGCTCAAGCTTGTGGAATTGCTCAGGGGCTGTAACTGCCATGTTCTGGAGCAAATGTGGAATGTGTATGTGCATGGAGATTAGGTCAGATGATGGGCTTAGGCTCTCACCTACCCTACAAAAGGATGAAAGAAAATAACCTTAATCTGGAAAGAAGAAAATAAGGGAGACAATTTGGTCAGGACCACACAGAATCACCAGGCCAGAGATGGGAATCAAGGCTGCCCTGAGCCCTTGCTTATTTCTTGTATTACAAGCCCAGCCTTCCTGCTCTATGCATCCTTTCAGTTACTACTGAGAACATGAATTAAGGTTGTGCATCATCTTTAACAGAAATGTCTCAGATGACCCAGGGCATTGGGAAAAAGTTCCCTAAGCCTTTTGGCTGCACCCCATGAGCTCATTTCAGTTGTGGAGCATTTCTGGAGCCTGTTGCCCTTCTGTACTGAAACAGCTACACAGATCAGGACCTGGGGCACAAAATGCTCTCCATGGCACCCTAAGCCTCCAGCTGTGCCCATGGCCTGCCTTCTCCAGCCACCCCTGGGCTCCAACGAGCACATCTCTGCAGTGACTCTAACAGGCACACACTGTCTCTATGGCAATGAGAGACAGGAAGAGCCTGGAAAGATGCTGCAGAAAGGACTGTCTGGCACCAGGAGGAGACAGCAGAATGTGCAGAAGACCAGAGGGAAACATTCCCTGCAGGCTTAGGAAAGTGATATGGCCATGGGATGACAATAAGGGACCCACAGGAAGATAGCAATAAGTGTCAGTTTGCTTCCAGTCAGGTTTTGCTTACCATTAATGTTTTCATTACCTTTTATTTATAACGGATTAAATTTTAACTATGCAGTACTGTAAAAAGTGCTTACTACACACCACCCTGCTTGATCTTCATCAGGCTCCTGTAAACTATGAAATGGAACCTTTCCACTTTCTAGTGCAGAACTGCACTGCATGCTATGTACTTTGTTGCAGCACAAGAAGGGGTATTATGAAATAACAAGTACTGCATAAGAGTTCTTTCAGGTGCTCTCTGTATTTGTGTCAGGCTTTTCCCTCTTTGGAAAAACTGCAGTTAAAAGGCATTATATTAGCATAAAAACTATATTTAACTAAAAACATACCTACTATTATAAGTGATGATTCAGAACAGGAAAGGAAAGAAAGTAAGACTTCTAATTCATTCTTCCCTGTTTATTGTTTGTCTCATTTTAATGCCTCATTCAGACAAGAACAATGAAATGGCCTTGCCTGGCTCAGCCTCCGTTTATAGCTATGTTTCAGTTCTCAGGTAGTGGTGCCTTCTTACCTCATATACAGGAACAAGGGAAGTATATTTAAAAATGCACATTTTAATTTTGTCAGGATTTGACATGTCACTAGAGAAAATGCAATAAAAGTCTACAAGTTTCTGCTTCTGCTGTAGACTAAACTGCTGATCATGATCAAGACAATATGACAGGGATTATTAGTCACATTAATTGTTACAATTCATATCACAAATTGGTTTTAATCCTGCACGCACCTATTTGCTTTCAAAATCCAATCAAAACAGAAAGGTCAATTTTCTACTTAAATCCCTAAAAAGAAGTTATCTACAAAAGATGCTGCATTTCATCTCTCTAATTTCAGGGGGCAGATTAAGGAACAGTGCAAATTTTTACTTGCACCAAGTAAAATAAGAAGGAATGCAGCATGTATTTGCAGACTTATTCACCTGTGCTGTATCCCTACTGCATGGTCTTTCACAGCCACCTATTCCCTACAAGTGGGTAGGAGTGAGGGAGAAAGTGGGAAGGATGAAATATTGGGACAAGACATATATAATCCTGAAGTCACTGGAGGAATCAATATATTGGTAATATATTCAAGTTCCATATGTGTGTGTAAGCAAAAGCTCAGGACTTACATATAAATCTGCATATGGTATATGGGACTTCTGAAACAACTCCCTGAGACATATATTGCTGCCCTACTGCTGTGCTTTTCAAAACCCACATCTTTTCTAAAAGAGAAAATGTCTGCACCTAGCAGATTCTAACTTTGTGTGGGTGTGTAACCGACTTGGTTACCAAAGAAACTAGTTCATGTTCTACACCACTGAAAACTAATATTACTATTAGAATAAATAATTGGAAGGAGAGGAAAGGAGGGGAGAAAAAAAAAAAAAAAGAGTGAGAGAATTACTGCACTGCAGATTTGTAACAACCAATTAATGGCCAGGGAGAGAAATGCCATAGCCTCTGTCACAAAATTTTCAGTCTCCCTACACCGACCAAACAAGCCTTTGCTTTCAATGCAAATACTTCAAACCCAAGCCTACACTGCTGTGTTCACGCACCACTGCACTGCCTACACGACGTGTTTTCTGCATAAGTGAAGGAAAGTTGCAGACATCTTGTCCTGTTGCCAAGACACTCTGACACTTGCTCAGAGACACTCTGCTGCTGCCGCTGCTGCTCAGGAATCCTCTGACTCCCTACACTCCAGTGCCGCACCTGGGCACTCCACGCCTGCTTCCACCTCCCGCCTTGCTTTCCCATGGCATCGGATTTGCCTTTCTTCTCTGCAGCAGCATCCACCTGTACATGTGGAAGGTGACCAAACCCCCAAAGAACAGAACCGGACCGTTTCTTTGGGGCAGAAACACCGTATCCCTTCGCGCTCGCTAAGCAGGCAGGGCAACACCCACATGCTTAACGCAGCCTAGCGCCAGCACCACCAGCTGCTTTTTCAGGGATTTTTGGCCGGTTTTCCCCAAGTGCCACGCCGGTGCTCCGGGTCGCTGCCCACGTCCGGCGGCAGCTCCGGCGCGGTGCTGTGTCCCGGCGGGGCGAGGCGGGCAGAGCTGCCCGACACCGCCGCCCCGCGGCCCCGCCGCCTCCGCGGGCTGCCCGAGCCCCGCAGCTAACCGGAGGGTGGGAGCTGCCCGGAGCCACGGGAGCTGCCCCGAGCCCCGGGAGCTAACCGGAGAGCCGGGAGCTGCCCCGAGCCCCGGAGCTGCCCGCGCCCCCCTTCCCGCAGCCCCCGGGCCGCCTTGCCCTCCCTGCGGAGCTCCGCGGAAGGCAGCGGAGGAGGCGGTGGGAGTCCCCAGCGGGTCTGAGGGGAGGGGAAAAGGGAAACTGAGGACAGAGCAAAGGAGAGCAAAGGAAGAGCGGAAAACTCGGGAGGTGATACGGGCGTAGGACACAAGTGCGCCCTGTGCAGCAGCCCGGCAGAGGCGGGGATGTGGCCCCGCCACACGGCCAGGGCTAGTCCCCAGAGAGCCAGCCAGCCCCTTGGTAGGCTCCTTCCAAGAACTGGAGCTAAGGGAACCCCACAACATCGCAGTCAGTGTAAATGGAAGGCGCTGTTTTCCTTACAAGAACTAATCGACTCGTTTTTTTCCCAGGTAATCCTCTGTTTACAGTCTGGCTGATGCATCAGCGGGCTGGTGGCATCCCCAAAGAACGCTGAAAGCAGCAGAGACTCAGCAACGGCAAATGCGAAGCAATTACAAAGATTTACCAAGAGACGCTGGAGCTTAGCAGTCACTCTCGACCCTGAACTCCACCTTACTGAAGATTTCCCTTTTTCATTACCTCTTTTCTCACACCTGTGAGTTTGATTGTGCCAAAGCCTGGCCACTCTTCATATCCTACTCCCTTTCCTCTATCAAGCTGCAGCGAGTTTCACCTTTGTCTGGGCCATTCCATGCCACCTGGACCTCTGGCTACAGATCAGTGATCCAGGGATTAGTGTCACTTATCTTGATTTTCTCTTTCACTCAGAGGATCTCCCAGCCCTGACAAGAAGACAGATAACAAATTTCAGAAGCCAAAGCTGAGTTCACCCACCTTACTGCAGCTGTTCTCCACCTCAAGCCCTTTCCTCCCATACTTTTACCCAGACGAAGTGTGACTCCCAGCTGTCAAATATCAGAGTCCTCAGGCAGTCAGACATAGCAGAGAGAGGCAAGGACAAAGTCTGATGTGCAAGAGGGTGTACAGCTACGTAACTCACGAGTCTTTTCTTTAAATCATCTTTCCTCTTCTTCCCAGTCATAGCTACATTCCAGCACCTACAGCAAATGACTCAGGGTCTGGCCTCCAGGGAACAGACTCATTCCATATGCAACTCTTAACTCCTTCCTTAATTGATCCTGGACACCTAAAAAGGAATGGCTTAATCCTAAAAAAAGCTAATGTGTCAGCATGTAAGTAAAATGTATGTTCACACTGAGGCCAAATTAATGTCATTTTGGCACCTGAAATTAGGTGTTTCTGAACATTTCAATGCCAGGCTCTGCAACATGAATGCTCTTTAATACATATCTGTATATAAATTCTGGAATGGGGCTGGGGGGGGGCAGATGTCTTTAGAGCAAATGGTTTCCCATCCCCCACATGAGTTCCTGAATGCATTATCTCATAGAACCTACTGACAGATCTGAAGCCTTAATATACAGACTTTGACCTCACAAGCCAAAGGAAACTTTTCAAGGGAGAATAAAACACTCCCTTTACTGTGATTGTCGCTACTCTTCTCTGGCAACAGAAGAGACACAGAAATACAAAGAGGGGTGATGTATGGTGATGGTGAAAGACACTTCTCCCTGACCATTTTCCACTCCTGTAAGTAATGTGTTCCTCAAGACCAGGATTCATCCTCTTGCTGTTATATCCCACCCGCTGGTCCCAGTTCCCCTCTGCACTGTTATTCTCCATCAGCTGCCTAAGATCTAAGATTTCTGTATCTTCATGCACCTCTCTTCCTCTCCATTTCAGTCAGGCAAATTCACCTTCCATCATATCAGAGAAGGATGCATTAAAAAAAAAAAAAACAGGAAAACAATCTCCCTGAACTTAGCAGAATTGCCAGGGACCAGAGCAGCCCCTGGCTTCCAAAAAAAGCAATTGCAAAGCCCCAAACTGAGCATGCTAAATACAGTGTGGTTTAAGCAGCCATCTCTTAGGAGCCATCTGCTAAGCATGTGCAAATAGTGACTTTGGAGATTATTATGATTTAATGAATTTTGGAAGAATTTTACAGGAACAGAAAGAAGAGGCTCTAAGTACTACTGTGACATAAGTATCACAGAATAATGAAATACTGATTTTAGTTTTAGGAATAGAATTCATCTCCCATGAACCAAAATGTGAGCTTGCAGCAGTCTTGAGGGAAAAAAATTATTCTTAATAATTTTCTCAAATGTACAGTAAATTTCATTGAAATATAGAACCATCTTTCCTCATGTGATATTCCCATGCAGTCAAAATAAAGTGTGTGCTTTCAGGTGCAAAGACAAACTCAATTAGTATTATACACAAACCACAATATACCCTGAATTCTGATCAGAGGCAGGCTGATGATTCATACTGCCATGGTCTGCACATTTGGATTTGCAAGGAAAGCCAGTGTACAGCCTGATAAGGGGTTTTGATCCAAAAATAGGCACAGATGCGATTTTAAACATTTGCCTTAGAAAATTAGGTTTAGACACTCTGCTTTAATTGTGTGTCATCTAATGCCGATGGGCACTTACCCAGGTAGAACACCAGCTCCTCGATTAAAATGTAAAGCAACATGTAACAATTACAGTAATGTAATTCTATATTCATGAGCAGAAAGCACTGTTTGGAATGCAGCTTTCATAGAAAGCAAACCCAAAAACCCTATAAAGATCAAATGTACATCATGCAGTAGGATAATTCCCTGCTTCTCTTTTTATCTCAGAAACATCAGCAACAATTGGAAAATCAAGCCAGTCCTATGAAAAACATGCAAGAGAAAACAGAATCTGATGTTTTCTTATTTTGAATACAAACCTGCTTAATTATCTGATGGTTCGGAATGGAAATGTATGCCTTAAGTTTAACTGACCTCTCTCAAATGCTGTATGCATTTCACCTGCTCATAAAAGGTACACCTGTGACTTACCACAGTGGGTTTCTTCCTCTCTCTTTGTCATGAGAGACTTTTAGTGCTTAAAAATAAAAACAGGCAGACTGTTGTCTTACCCTAAATACAGTACTCAGAGAAACCTTCTCCTACTGTCCTGCATACTCTTTACACAGCAGTGTGGAGTAAGCAAGCAATGGGACACTTTTAGGAGCTGTTTAAATATGGTTGTGGTATGTTTTTAGTGAACATGTGTTAACATGAGGGATATATGAAAGGCACATCCCTTGCTTTGTAATAATGTGGTTGTTTTGTTTTGTTTGTTGTTTTGCTTCTTAAAGGTCCTAAGAAGCTCCTCTTCTATTTTCCCCTGATTGTAGCCCTAGCTTCATTCATGGATATTTACAGCAATGCAGGGGAAAGATGTGTTTGTGACAGACTGAAAGGACAGCAGCAGCTCAAGGTACAGCAGCACAGAGGTACATCCAAGCTGCTGACAAACACATCCCTGGTGCAATTTTCTGCTGTTTGTTGAGAAAGCACTGGTGCAGGGCTGTAACAATGGCCATGTGGGATCCCTGTCTGTGGGAAGCTGAAAATGGGCTGGTTTAGGAATAGGTAGAACTCACTTCCCCTTTACGATTCATTATATTACTTGGCTCATGTCAACATTTAAAAACAGTTGATAAAACAAAGTATAATATTAGGAATGACCTTACAGTAAGGATTCTCTGGTTGGAATACAACTCTGCACTGGTTTATCACACTATATTTCCTAAAAGCTGTTGAATTGCTGATTATGGTCATTCCACTCCCTGTGAGAGGCAGACAACCTTTATCATCCCAGTTTCAAAGATGGGGAAACTGAGGCAAGAAAAGACTAAAAGTTAATTGCCTACAGCAACACAGCAGTTGTAGAACCTGATTCCTGCAGCTTTCAGTCCTTGATCTGTCATCTGTGCTGCATCCTATAAATGATGCAAAACCCCTGTGATATTGTCTAAAATCTACTCAATCTCATCCCAGTCCATGGACACATTCTGAAAGACTGGAGAAAAATTACAGGGTTCTTTAAAATGTCCTTTACTGAAGGTCTCTTACTTTATAGCCAACAACACTGTCAATATGACTCAATATGCAATCTAGATGCAGGTGGAAGAACGTGACAGAGCAGTATGAAGACGATTCTGAGTCAGTGTGCTGTCCCAAAGCTGTACATCTGTAATATATATTTAGATAATTGTTTTTAGTAACAGCTTTAGAGACACAAAGCCTAGCCAGAGGCTGTAAAAAGGATGTAAGTCAGAATATGAAGAAGCAAAGCAGGGGAGAAATAGGTTGATCAGCCCTGTCTCCACAGCTTGGCTGCTCTGCCAGGGTCTTCCATCAAACCCACATTTTCTCTTGTAGGTGAGCTAGGTAGGAGATGTTCACTGTGCTCAGTAATCTCTCTTTGCATCTGCAAATCACAGGCTATTCTTTTGTATTTCATCAGATGTGAGAGTGAGCCACCCAACATTCTTTGGCTGTATCTTGGAATCACAGAAGACAGTGTTGGCTGACAGAGTCCTCAAAGATACCCAGTCCATCCTTCTACAGCAAAGCAGGATTAGCAATACTTACGTCACACATTATACATTTATCCAGCTTGCTTTTAAAATCTGCCAGTACTGGAAAACCTGCACCCTTCCCAGGTGACCCTGCTGCTCCACATTACTATTAGAAAGCTGTCACCATTAAAAAGATTTTTTAGTATCCAATTTAAACAACTCCTGCTTTTATTTAAGCTTATGTAAATATATATAAAATATATATAAATAAGCATGTACATATGTACCATATATATTTATATATATAGTGTACATGTGTTATATATATAGTGTACATGTGCATGTATGTGTGCATATGTATGTATTCATTCCTAAATCTGAAATCAGATACTAACCTATTTTAATAGCTGCCTGTGTTTTCTTCTGCTTTTATTTGCAACCTACTTCTTTTGCCCATTTTTGTATGAAGGCATATAAACAAAAGAGAAGCAGTCACACTATTCCAGGAGTTAAAAATCTGCCAAAATCCCAGTATCTCCAGACATATTTACTAAACTCCCAGTTAATCTTTTGTTTTATACTAAAGCTTGTCTCTTAAAGCAGTGCTTTACCTTTAAAGTAGAGAAGTCATACATTTTATACAGTTAATTGTGATAGTTAAATTAAAAACACATATTTTCTTAAAATAATTTATCCAAAAATTTAACCTTTTTTTCTATTTTGGTCCCTTGAACCCTGAATTCTATAATCCTTTCCCAGTGCTATTCCAATATCAGAATATTCAGGGTTACTTTGACAAGAATTTTGTATTGTGAATCCAGGGTAACACATACACAGCTAGGCTTCTTCACTGGCTCACAGACATTTTTCCCAGAGGATATATTGTTTAAGTCTGTCCTCTTCTTTGGACAAATTCATGTTCTTGATAAAACTTGTGCATTTCTTATTTTTCTGGAAAGCTGCATCATCCAGTTATCTAATACAACTGCATTCAATTAACATCAACCAGACTGGGACACCAAGCAGATTTATTGTGTTGTCTTGACTGCTTGTTTTGTTTCTTAAAATGTAGTATGAAAGCTGTAAATTGACTCGTCTGCTTATATTAGCTGTAACATTTCAGTACATCAGGACCATTCACACTGCATTTCAAAATAAGAACTTAATCCATCTTTCTGCAAGGAAGGACTTTTTTATCAGGCCATTATTATTTATGGTGAAGGAAAGACCTTCTTTCCCTACGTCTGGCAGAAGTGTCAGCAGTCACTCTTTTAAAATAAAAAAGTGAGAGGCCACGATTAATAGTCTGGTCAATCACAAATATCAGATAGTAGTGCCAAAAATATAGCCAGAGAGAGACCCAAAGGTTTCAGCTTGAGAAGCAAATCTAGATCTAACAAAATACAGGGGAACCCAGATAAAAGCAGAGCTGTGTTTTCATGCAGCCTATGCCAATATGCAAGGAAACAAATCCATCCTTCCCCTCTACTGAGCTTTCATATAAGCAGAGGGGGGACAAAAGCCAAAAAAAAAAAGTACAGGCTCCCTGGCTCTCTGTTACATTCCAGGGTTTTTTTCAGTCTGTTCATGTTAATGGTACAGTTGGGGATTTCCAGTTTTTGTATCATCACTGCCAGGAGCAGGCTAATGGAGCATCTCAGAGACAGACCACAGAACTGCAGTTCCAGCCACACAGGGCACTTTCTTCTTTTTATTACACTCTGTAAAAGATGTCACACATGCTTTCCCTTAGCAGTCCTCATGAATCAGCAAAGAACTGCCGAAGAGTGACCACCAGGGCACTTGGGAAAGAATCAGGTGCCAGCTGTCAAAGTATTTCTTGGTGATTTACACTGTTTTCGTATATCTCTCTATCTGCTTGGAGGAACAGGCCAGAGAGGAGCATTTACATATTTGCATTTTACAGGACAGACTGCAAAGGAGATGTTGTCATGCAGGAGCAGAAGAGAGGATTTCTTTCCTTTTAGCAGATGCAAAAAGATATTTCAGTTCCTGTGATTTCTCCCAAGATCTGCATTAGCAAGTCCAATGTGTGGAGCATGTGTCTCCTGTCACGGGTGGCAGCTCGTCAGGGCACTGGGGAGTGCAACGTCAAAGGGTATGCACAGCCATGGCTTTCCCTCATCTTTGTCTCTCTCTTCCCTTCCATTTGGTGAACACTAGGGGCTTTCACACACTGAAGAAAACAATTCCAACATGACTGATTTTGTCAGTAGCTTGTTTCAGGGAGGTAAGGAATCAGCCATCTTGAATTCTGGCAATGAAATCTGGATGCAGATTGCAAAGTGTGTGGCCATCCCTTAGCAGGGTACTGCTTTCTGGTTTGTATGTTGGGTTAAGAAGGCAGCTGTTCTTCAGATAGCTCCATCCTGCACAACCCAAAGGACTAGTGTAGAGAGGGAATACACAGGCTTTGTGATGCTGCTTTGTTCCTGTATTGCATTTCTGCTTTCTCTGGTTGCAGAGTTTAAAAAGTCACATTAGTTTTGGGGTCCTTAAACTCTGACCACACTGTTTGTCCCCATGATGCCTGACTCCTTGGTGCCAGCCAAAAGAAGGTGAGACTGAGGGGAGGAAAAGAGGAAAGTGAACAGTTTCATTGATTAAATATAAACCACTAACTGCACTGTAACCAGCTTTCAATTTCGCAAGGTTGCTTCTAGAAAGCCCTTTTAGCATAAGCAAATTGTCATCCTTCTGGGAGAAGTACAGCCCATATGAGTGAAAAGAGTGATACTTTTGTATAATATTCCTCCTGTGATGGAACCTGGGCTGGAAATAAGGAAGATGCCTCCTTCTGCTTCACTTTTCTGTTAACTGCAAATGGACAAAAGTTGCAAGTTGTGAGTATTCCTCACCAATCAGCAATGGGAGATTAACTTTATCATTAACCTTGTCTGTGCCCTCACCAATTTAATTGGCATTGGCCCAGGTCCCAGACCTGAGGCCAAAAAATATAGAGCAGAGCTTGGTCGGGTGATGCAATGAGAGCTACTTCTCTCCCTAGCCATCCTGGACTGGCTACACATCATCTTGATCCCTTGGCACAAAGCACAGGGTCTTTCCTTGTCACCAATGAGATTTTCAGCCAGTATAAATGAGCATAACATAACCAATGTCAATAAAATAGGTTTTGCAACCCTTAATAGTCTAACCATAATTATTAAACTCTCCTTGGAAATTTTCCTTTTGGTTCCCTTTAAAAAAACAACATAAAGGCTTTGTTACACATCTCCTCACTGTGGGTAACCTCATTCTCTCCAAGCTCCAGCTGGAACCTGCATCACACATTGCTCTGTGCCCTGTTGCAAAAAACATTCCCCATTCCCAGCACTAAATCCCCTGCACATGCTCCTAAAATATCTTCTGTGGTTCCTCATGCCTAACTAAACAATGCTAAATCCTGATTCTCTGCATACCTCCCACAGCCATCCCAGCTGCTCCTGACACCTTTCCTTTCCCCTAGGCCCTCTTCACTCATCTAAAGTTACTCATCAGGAATCCCCTCCTCCACCACTTCTCTCAGTTTTTTCTTTCATTGGACCCCTTCTGGGGAGGTAGGAGAAAGAAGTTATTTCAAATAAAACCTTGTCAACTTCTTCCTCTCACGTTAGTTTTAAAACTTCCCAGCATAACAAGATTTGAGCAGGTGCACAAAGATATGCTCATTTCTGCATGTTCAAGTCATCCTAAAGCCCTCTGGCCTGGGCTGGGGGTGCTTCACCCACTAAGGCCTTGCAGACCCTGGGGATGACATGCACGGCCTCGTGCTAATCCACACGACCTGTTTGGCCTTGAAAGCTCCTGAGTATAGGTCAAGGCAGTCTCTTTGCAGGGATCTGAGAGTCAACAAATACTTCCCAGCTGACAAATCTGGTCTTGAGAGCAGACTTAAACCCTGTGCAGATGCTGCCTTTGAGTCACATCTTCCCCATCTCCCTTTTACACTCTGTCCCCAAAAGTAGCTACCCTGAGGCATTTGCTTTGAAAGGACATAATCATATTGTTCCCCCCTCATTATCCCTATTCCCAGCATCTGCACCTCATTGTACGGTCATCTCTTCCCATCATTCTCTTCTTAATTTAGTTTGGAAACTCTCTGGAGCAATGAGACATCATTTTCTATTTTGTAAAGCGCCATTCAGAGCCGTAGCAGAGTGGCACATATACGTGATAGAAATCCCACCCTTCAATTTTCCTCCAAAAGAAATGCAGAGCAGGTGAATGCCCTGCTCTGTGTGGCACGTGGTGCTGGCTTTCCCCTACAACAGAGGCGAGAGCTCACCATGCTCTGGTTTTCACAGAGTGCTGTGGGAGGCCTCCAGCTGTTCCACTCCTGACAACCACATCCCCACAGAACATATTCTGATGGCGATTTTTGGAGTGCCAGAGCAATGATGATCAGTAACAAGATGATTTCACTACCTGCAGAGTCAGAAGCATGCAGGTTTCCCCTCTGGTTTGGTTACACCCAGTGCTTGGGGCATTGTCATGTACTCAGTGCAGTTCCAGTAGCACGTGTCAAGCTGCCTCACATTCCCCTGGATGTCCCTCGATGGGCAACCCCACAGTCAAAGGCAGGGCAATTCCTTGGGCCAAAGGGAGGCAGAATTTTTTGGGGTTATGACTATCTTTGGAAAGACATCATTTCCACTGCAGCTAACAGTGCAGGCTGCTGCTGGTTACAACAAGCAGTAAAACTGACACTGCTCTTGGAAGACAGAGGAACATCCAGCGGAACTGCTGATATATCAGTTTTTTCCTCTATGCCCCTGCAGAAATGCATATATATTGTTAATGGTTAGATTCAATGATCTTACATGATTCTATGAGTCTTCCTGGGGTCACCTATAGCTTACTCAATGTTAATGTGCTAAGCACTGGCCTAGATGTCAGATCCTCAAACTAGTTTTCCTGAGACACCCTGGAGAACTGTGAATTGGCCACTGGATGGTTACTGAAACAATTAATAATCTCCCTTCATTTTTAATAATGATAAATTATCTTTCATGGAGACCCAAAAAAACCAGCACAGATGATACTGCCTGCAGCAATGACAAAAGCTCTTTACTTGTTGCTAATGATGTAGAGCACTAGGCACATCCTGACATTCCCCCGATATACAATGAGGGCAGTAAGCCTATGCTCAGATCTGTGTACAGTCATGGGCAGTGAGCGGAAAGTGCTGGACTGGGAGACAAGAGACCTGGGCTCTGAGGCCTGACCTAATACTGAACATCACCCAAACTTGGGCCCAATCCCCTCCCATGTCCGTGCTTCTGTTTCTATTTCCACCTTTAACACGTTCTTTAAAATACATTCAAATTAAATTTCCTTTCTTAAGCCTCTGCAGGACTGATACAAGCAGTGGGGACCCGCCTCTGTGGGAGTGGAACCAAGGAGTGACACAATCGTGTTACAAACCCCAGCATCCCTGGACTGGCCACTCTAGATTAAGCTGCACTGACCTCATGGGCACATCACTCTCAGAGCAATTCCTGGTCTTGGGCATGAAACACAGAAGAACCAGGAGATGCTGGGACCTTAACAGCCATAACTTGGCCATGCTCAATCAAGACACTCACTTGCTCACCACATTACAAGTGAAACATAGAAAGAGTTTAGCATTCAAGCTGTGTGACCAAGCTGTGAGGAGACAGGAATGATGTCAACGTTTTGTGCATGAAGCATCCATGACAAAACATTAGCTTAGGTCAGACACTACGGAAATGTAAAAGGGAGATGACAGTGAGCCTACCAACAACCTAAGCAGGGAGCCAGTGCCGCTTCATGCAGCAACACATGTAACAGCTGTCAAACAGAAACTTCCTTTTCTCAGATTTGTAAAACCACCGGCCTGGGTAGTAACTGGACTCCCACTACCAACACCTTTGGTTTGGGAAGTAGCAGCTTGAGCCAGCTAACAGCGCCAGGAATCAGCGTGCCCAAATATGCCAACAACCAGACCATTTATGCTCGTTTCTGCTATTTAAAAGCAATTTGTGTTTAAAAACGAGCCTGTACCCCTGGATCGCATCCGGCGGGGACGGGCTGTACCTACACACAGGTGTGCACCGCGCTCAGCCACACGCCGCCGAGGCTGCCGGTTCGCGCGGAGGGGAGCGGCAGCGCTCCCTGGGCACGGCGCGGTCCCGGCAGCAACGGCGGCGCGGTGCCGGCAGGTGCCGGGACTCCCCGCGCGGGGCACCGCCGGGACAGCCCGGGGCGTCTCCGGAGACTACGCCGGGCGGCCGGGGACGGCCAGACGGGCAGGGACAGCCTCGCCGCCGGCACCCGCTTTCCCTAATGGGCATGTGCGGCGCTCGCACATGCCCACTCGGGCCGCGCGGGGCCGGCGAGCTGTGCCGCGCCGCGCTGCCGGCGCCGCCGCGGTAGCCGTGCGGCGGGACCGCGGGGCGCGCCGTCGGGCACCCCGGGACGCGGCCCGCCCCCGTCGCCGGGGGAAGCGCCCGGACGTTTCTGTTGGCGGGTCCCCGCGCCAAAGCCCCCCCACGACACACACCCAACTCCCCCTCCACGGGGGACGGCCGTTCCGCACCCCGCCGCCGGCCCGTCGGGGCCGCGGGCAGCCCGCGCTGCCGTCCCGGGGGCGGCGGTGCCGGCGGCGGCGGGCGGGGCCGGGCGGGGCGGGGCGCGCCGCGGCGTCCCGAGCGCGGCCGGCGGGCGGGCGGCCCCGGCGGGAGGCGCGGCGCTGCGCCCGCCGCCCCGTGCTCGGCGCCGCCCGGCGTGGCCCCGCGCCCCTGGGCGGAGGGCGGCGGCGGCGGGGGCGCCGCGGAAGGCTTTCCGCGCCCGCCCCGCCTCGCCTCGCCTGCCGCGGCCGGGGGATTAGTCAGCAGTCTGCGGGCAGCCCCGCTCCCGCGCAAACTCCGCGGCGGGGGCGGGGAGCGGCGCTTGCCCCTTCCCCTTCCCGCGGCGGGTCGGCGGCGGGGCTGCCCCCCCCCCCCCCGGCGGTCCGCGCCGCCGCTCCGCGGCGAGGGGCGGCGGGTTGGCAAGTCAGGCACCGAGGGGCTGGGAAACTCCTCTCGGGCACGGCGGCGTTGCGGGAGGACGAGCGCCCGAGCCGCCCCGCGCACGCACACGGGCGGGCGGGCGCGCACACACACCGCACACACACGCACACGCGCGGCGGCGGCCCCCGGCCCCCCGCAGCCGCGGCCGGCGGGGAGGCGGCGCCCGGCGGGGCTGCCCCATGGTCTTGCGGGGGCCGTGGGGGAGCTGCGGGGGCCCCGGCGCGGCGCTCGCCCTCCTGCGCGCCCTCCGCACTAGGATGTTGCGGCAGGTCTTGCACAGGGGGCTGGGGACGTCCTTCTCCCGGCTCGGCCACTTCGTCGCCAGCCACCCGGTGTTCTTCGCCTCGGCGCCCGTGCTCATCTCCATCCTGCTGGGCGCCAGCTTCAGCCGCTACCAGGTGGAGGAGAGCGTGGAGCACCTCCTGGCCCCCACGCACAGCCTGGCCAAGATCGAGAGGAACCTGGTGGACAGCCTCTTCCCGGTGAACCGCTCCAAGCACCGGCTCTACTCCGACCTGCAGACGCCTGGGAGGTACGGCCGGGTGATCATCACCTCCTTCCGCAAGGCCAACATGCTGGACCAGCACCACACCGATCTCATCCTCAAGGTAACCCCGGCGGGTCCCCCGGCCCCGAGCATCCCGCCCCGCTCCCCGCACCTGCCCGCCGGCACGGAGCCACCCGCGCATGCCGTGCTCTGCCCGCCCGGCACGGGCGCTGCCACCGCAGCTCCCCGGTCACCTCCCTGCAACAGTTGGGACGCCAGCCCGCCGCGGGGAGCCGGCACCGCGCTCCCCGCCAGCGCCGCGGGCTCTGCTCTCTTCCTCCTTCTTTTTTTGTTTTCCCCCTTTTTTTTTTTTCTCCCGTTTTGCTTTTATGTGCTTTGGGTGAGCGAGAAGGGCAGTGTGGCTTGCTTGAATAATTTTTCGGTTTCTCTCCACTCGCGTGGCAGCTGTGCTCCCGAGTTTAGGCGTCTCGGGCTTTGATAAACTCAAACTTCAAAAGCAGTTAGGTACCAGTCTGTCAGGCTGCCGACAATGGTTTTGGGGGCTGCTGCTGTGTGTGGACTGCACTTCTGCATGGAAAAGGGTAGCACAAAACCTTTTTCTCACTGCTCATCAAGGCAAATGACATAACTCAGCAGATTATTTTTAGTGGGTAGTGGCTTTTTCCCCTCCACTCCCAGCCCACCACCACTGGTTTCATAGATGAAGAGGAAATCCAGCCCAGCTGTAGATTGCAGGCATGGTGCAGCCTGTGCTGCCGGTTCAAGTTAGAGCGGGCAGCATCTTCCCACTTGAGCAGCACAGAGTGTGCAAGTCACAATCTGACAGGACATCTCACCATACTATTTATCATAACATGTCGGAAACCTGCCTTTGGTGAAGCTGGTACTCTAGTTTATACCCCGGTAGTTGTGTGCAATCTTGGAAAGAAAAACAGGGAGGATAGATGCAAAAACTGAATGTTAAGAGGGTCAAGTTCACCCACGAAAAAGGAAAGGAACGTTTGGAAATAACCAGAGGTGTGGCTAGCTCAATCCTGCACATTTTTGCTCTTGCCTTGTGGAAGCCCAAAAGACTTCAGCATTGCTTTCCCCCCCACCCCCCGAATGTCAAACTGTCAGCCCATATAAAAGCCAATGTTATTTTTTCTTAATCGCTTCAAGGAGTGCCTCTTCTGAAATGAAAAACAGATGCAAACACCTATTGTAAGAGACTTCAGGGAGACCTCCCCCTGTACTAAACAATGAAATAACTGTTCCAGTGAATTTATTTATATTTTATTTCCACTGTAGGCACATACAGAACTGTAGTACAGAGCCTCTCAGTATTTTCTGTTTACCTTTTGACATATTAGCCAACAGTAATGAGCAAACATTTAATGAGTGTCGACTCACTAAGTACAGTAACAGAAATGTTACTGGCAAATGAGAAAACTCCAGAGAAATTATTTTCATTCCTTCATTTTCTTGTACTGTGAATTGCATTTGCATCCAGTATGTGCACATTTACTCAGTCATAGGATAATAACGCTAATGGATTTTTTCTCTGTACTGCTTTCTCTGGAGATCTGTAGTGTTATCAATAGCATAGTGACACACAAATAAATGGTACTCAGAATCTTTCCGCAAGCAAACTTCTGCATAAGATTTATCACGTCAGCAAAGGAGGTATAACTTGGAAAGTTCTGTCAGTATTTAACACAGCCTCATTTTTAACAGACAGAATTCACTAACAAAATCATTATTTTTTTTCTGTGAGATAATGAAAACCGTTGCCATTTGATTGTTTAGACACTGTCAGGCATAGCTGATGCATTATTTCCAACTTTTTACTTATCTAGTTCCAATTCCAATACGCTTTGTAGAATAGATTAAGTTCCTTGTCCTGATGATTTTCCTGTTTGTGGGCAGAGGCAGGCTCAGGCAGCTGCCTGTCAAACCTTGTGGATGGCCCCATGGGTCAAAGAACAGCAAAACAGGAGGGAGAGCTCCTAGCTTCTAATATTATGTCTGTGGTGATGCAGGGCTACATCATGTTGTGTTAACAGGGCCCACCAAGGGAAGGAGAAAGAAAAAGCTGGCCATCGAGGTTTTCCTGTACACATTCAGTTGCATGGAAGGAAGAAGGGAGCAAAGGCAGCCCCAGCTGCAGTCCAGAGCCAACCAACTCAAGGGACTGTGCTTGTAAATAAGTCTCCTGGGTGAAACCACAGAGTAAATCCCACTCACATTTCTGAAGCTGCCGTGTAGGCACAGTCAGGGCAGAGAACCCTACATGACAGCTTTTGCTTATCTTTCCTCTTCTGGAGAGCAACGTCCCCAAAGGAGAGGTTTTGCTTTAGAGTAAGTGTCAGGTTGGATGCTGGCTCCTCCCACGTGGCTGTTGCTGCATCTCCACCCACAAGAAGGAGGATGGGAGACACAGGAGGATGGTTGCCCCACGCAAATGCTGGCTGCACTTGGAGCACATCTTCTTGGTTTCCCTACCTGCCATATCCCACTTCATCTGCCAGAGAGGGAAAGGAATGAGCCTTGAGCAGCTACAGTTTCCCTAGTCATGTGCCGAGGGAAGGAGATTTCCCCTGCCTTAGGCAGAGGAAGAAGTCAGCTTCTGTTATTGTCCCTTAGTAAAGAGATACCAAGTTTTGGGCTCTGAGTGGTCGAAACTTAAACATAGATGGTACTGTCAAAAGTTAATCCGTCTAACATCCAAATCAATTCATTATTCAATGAAATAACTCTTGTGGTGATATCTCTAGAACACTCTGGTTAGCTTAGTGCTGTTCCTCGTGGGCACATTATCAGCCTGAGAAAGTCACCATTGCCAGTACGGCGTGATACCTTGCTGCTGGCTAGGAGGGGATTCTGGGCAGGGCTCAGGATTGTCTCAGGCCCAGGGCTCAGGCAGTGTTCCCAGGGCAGGAGCTGCCGAGGGCTCCTGCTGTCAGCACACATCTGCCAGGTGACGCTGGCTGCTCCCAGGACAGCCCCAGGTCTTGCTGGACACACCAGCTGCTCCACACAGGGTCTCTCCTCATTAGCAGAGAGGTGTGTGGCTGCCTTATAGAATAGTTTTGATTTAGAGATGATGCCGAGGACTCTTTTATTTCTTTTTTTTGTGTAAATCTTAATCCATAGTTCTCATAGCTCCCTATAAGTGCTTACACCATTCTAGGCCCGCCATTCCAGCATTGCATTTCCAGCTGCCATAGTCATTTGCAGAAGAAAGGGAGAAATCTACACATATCCTCAATCTCTGGCATTGAATAGATGTTCCAATAAAAAGCCTTGGTAGAATCTCAGATATGGAAGAGATGCATCCTGAGACTGAGATATGGTGGGAGGACAATAATGAAATTTTACTTGCTGCAGTACCTGCTCTAAAGCTGAGCATAGGGAACTGGCATCCTGTGCTGTTGGTGTGCAGGACATTTCTTCCTCAAGATTTGTCTTTCAAGAGAGAGAGAGAGGTAGGAGATAAAAATACCTAATTGAAGGAAGTGTGGTATTACCCCTGTATTTCCAATAAGTGCTTAGAAAAGCAAAAATAATGGGGATATTTGGTGTGGACCATCATGCAGAGGGCCAGATGATTATGTAAAGTCTGTATAAATTGTCTTAAGAAAACCTAGAATCCCACCTAAAAACAGTGTTAGAGAAGCCCCCCTACCATTTCATGGTTATATTTTCACTTGCAGCAAGAGACTTGCTAGGTTAAAGTCATACAGACTCACTGGAAATAGAGACCTAGACAGATTTTTGAACCTCAGAAAATATGTTCTAACTTAGAATTTGAGACACTGAACCTTTTGAGTCTGTTTATTCCTGTATGCTTACAGTGCGTTAACTGCATTATACTGAGGATTTCTTCTATTTTTTTAATAAAAGATTTTCCTTTTTTTTGCAGAAAAATATTCTCTCTCCTATTTCCATTACTGTGTTTATAGCAATAACACAGTACTAATATTTTTTTTTGCAAAAACTCCACTTAAGATATCAAGACAAAGATGAAAAGGGATTGAAATCTAACATGCCTTACTGAAGAGGATTGTATTTGCAGTTGGCTTCTATAAAAATCTGTAGATGACAGGATTTTTTTCTTAAAGAAACCTGTACTAACTACAATTTTTTAGAAGTGCTTATACATTGCTTCTCTCATATAAACTGGCCATTAATTGATCTAGATAACTGACTAAGTATGTGTTTGCATATGTACTTTAGACAAACAAAGTAAAATCAGGTATTTCTGTTTAAGGACACATTTATTCAAGAACTTCCTAACTTCTGATTACTGCAGAACAGAACAGTTTACCATCAAAATCTTGCAGACCTCATACTTGTTGGGGTTTTATTTCCTGCCTCTGCTCCTTAATTATTCTGTTCCTGTTAACGTGTGTGTTGGCACACTCTGTCTACGGTCCTCACGGATTTCCTCACTTACTTTGTACATGTGAGGAAATTCGTGGAGGAAGCAACCGTGTTTAGAAATAACCATATTCCCTTGTCTGTGGTATTCCCAATTGCTTTGCTGTACAAACATGGCACGCTTAAGCCGCTGTTCCAAAGTCAGTGGAAGTGCCTTGTGGTTGTTCCGTGGAGCCAGAAGCTAGGTCTGTTGCAATCCTGAGTAACGCAAGGTACCCTTTTTTTAGAAACTTTTGACTACTTCTGAATGCCTGGACACAGGCAGGCAGCTGTGGATCTAGCAATGGATGTAGTAGGACTCCACCTTCCCTGGGCAGCTCGGGCACTAAAAACACTTCTCGGGAAACAGCCAATGGAACATACAGTGCATTCTGCTGAAAACAAAATAAAGGATGAAGTCATGTCTTTAGAGCAAGGCTGTAAGATGAGGGGAAGAGTCCTAGTACAAGAAAAACAAGGGTGTGAAAGCAGCAGAAGTGCAAGCCTGTTGTCATAGCAGCACAATGCTGCAGGGCTAAAATGTATCTTATGCGAAAACAGATGAGAATTAAGATACGCAGGTAAGATCCGGGCACAGCCGAGGAAGAAGGAAGGTAAATAGCACCTTGCAAGGACAGTGTGGAAGCGTGTGCAGAAACCCCCCTGAGCTCCTGGTGTCAGCAGCCGCAGCTCCTCAGCAGGATTCCTGCAGGCAGGAGGGTTTGGTCTCTTCCGCAGGCACTGGTCAGCGCCTGAAGCAGAAGTCCTAAAGTTGCCTGTGCCTGGGAGGATGACCCCATCCCACTGGTGCCCACCACCCCCTTGCCCTGCTCCAGCAGCACTGGCCAGACAGAGCCCCTCTGCTCTCAGTCGTGCTTCACCCCGTGGTGTGATGCTCCCTGCAACCCTGCGCTGCTGCCAGCCGAGCAGCCCGTGCTCGGAATGCCCAGCATCCCGTGATGCCCTGCCTCTCCTGCCTTGGAAGGTCAGACATTGCTTCCCCTCTATCAAACAGAACACATGCAGGACAGGTTTTTTCAATATGTAGCTGGACTTGTGGTATGTGCTGGAGGCATTGCCCCTCAGGGGGAGCACACAAGTGGGTAGAGCAGGCTTCAGAGGCCAGGGACATCTGTGTGTCACAGCCACCGAGACCAGGCCACCCCCAGGCAGTGCCACGGGGCTCAGAGAGAGCTGCTGGGGCTCCCCATGGACCACATTTGTACTTCCCAAAAGATGTGACAACGCTCTGCCTTTAAGTTGGGGTTTACAGCCAGAGAAGCTCCTCTCTCCTCTTGGAAGATAGAAGGAGGAGCTGAGCTGTTAATTAACACCGTGGGCTGTGAACTTGCAGCTATTGAGGTTTCTCTGCAGCACGAAGGGATTGTTTCTCAGGCTTCTGCTCGAGGAGCCCTTGGCAAGAACGCCCTGAGAAGCAGAATAAGGATGGAAGGGTGTTTATGGAGGCATCTGAGGTGCTTGGAGAAAGCCACTGGTGGTGGAACTGATGCAAGATCAGACACAGGAGTGAAGTTTTATTCTTTTTTCCCCATCATGAGAAATTGATCTCATCGCTGTGTGCCAGGCTGTGCAGAGAAGTTTCTGCTACCCAGGTGTCCTGTCCTCCAGCAGCATTCAGCCCAAAAAACAGAGTGGGCTTCTCTCGGTGGAACAAATTCAGGCACGTTTACAAGGTGACTGTCAGAATTAAGATGATATTGATTAGAAAAGCTTCTCCACTTCAGATTAGAAAAGAGAAATCATATCTAGTGATTTTCTGTAGCTACCAAGAAGACAGATGGAAATGTAAATGCACGCACATCTGCCGCTTCAAGCACTAATAGTTGTCCCTCAGTTGATGACTTGTTGTTTGAACAATTTCTGGATTTTATTTTTATGAAAACTGTTTGGAGAAAATATAAATCACTGTGTTTTGGGCAGCTGAAAAAATTAGTTGCGAAAATAAATCCCATGCATAATTAGTATCTTAGCCTCTCTTCAGGAAACCTGATTGTAGGACTGAGAAAAGAGCCAAGCTACTCATAGCGATCTTCACTGCTTGCGCTCCAGCTGTGACTTCTGATGTTTATCCCAAGCCATTAGGATGTGTTGGCTTCCTCCCTCAGCTGAGTGCATGCTCTTCATCCCTTACTAGGCTGGCACAGTTAGGAGGCCACTGCCCACCACCCCTTTGAACCTCTGCCCTGGACCCACGGTGTCAGACTGACAGCAGGGCACAGCCCTGCTCAGGGGCTCCCTTGCCCTTCCTCTCCACATCTTCTGATGAAAATGCACTCTTGAAAGTTTAATTCTGCCCATCTCTGCAGAGCCCACAGTGGGTTTTTTTTTTGTAAATTAAGCTGG
Source organism: Lichenostomus cassidix (assembly GCF_008360975.1). Classification (NCBI taxonomy): domain Eukaryota; kingdom Metazoa; phylum Chordata; class Aves; order Passeriformes; family Meliphagidae; genus Lichenostomus; species Lichenostomus cassidix. Next base: position 13,055,007 of record NC_139479.1, on the reverse strand, counting down.
AAGCTGTGCAAGTCTTTTCTCTGTCATAACCTTTTTACGTTTTGACTGAGGCCACCTCTTGACGTGAATAAAAAAGTACACTGCAAAGGTATGAAATGCCAGAGATTACTGAGATCACAGAGAAAGTGGAGAAATTTATAGCTCTCCATTAAATGCATTTTCTCCTCTTCATTTTCCTTGGCACAAGTTACCTGTAAAAATTACTAAAAGAGTAAACCAGCTTCTCATAAAAATGAAGTGTATATTTAAAATTATTGCCATCATCCTGCTTTCTAGTTTTTCAGTCTTGAACCCAAAACAGTGATAAAATTTTAAGCAGTAATAGATGAGTTCAGAGCCTTGTCAGTCTTTCCTCCATAACCACGAGATCAGACATTTCTTTACTTATTTTATAGTTTTGGTTTTTGGGTTTTTGTTTTTCTTAATGAAAGCTGAGAATAAAAAAAAAAAAATCACAATACTTCAGGCACCAGGACTCACAGAAAAAACAGACTTGCTGAAAATGACAGCAAAAAAATTCTAAGAGTGGCACTACTAAAGAGCAAAGCTGATGTTGGATTTGAACGATGAGATCGAGACTACAAGACTAAATAAGTCAAATAATACAAGCAACAACAAAGTAATATGGCTCCTGAGACCAAAACATGTCTGTGTGCCGGATCATTTGCAGTGCAGGAGCACATCCATATATCTGGCTAGTTTTGTCTCATTGGCCATCCATCCACTGTATGTCAAGTACAAAGTATAGTCGAGTCCTTACGATGAGTGATGTCCCCTATAAACACCACATGTCGCTGCTCAGCAGCAAAACCAAACATATTTTTGAGGTATATATGATAAGCAGCAGGTAGTTGTACAGATCCTTGTGATTAAAAATGGTGTCTGCGACTGATCCAGCTTCCAAGAGAGGCAGGATGTGTTTTCAGAGCTGGGCAGGGGAGCTTGTCAGAGACTGAAGGGTCCCATTGCATGTCACTGTCACTGTGGAGTTTCTCTGGGAGCAAAGCTGTGCCACCAGCGAGGTGAGACCCAAATGGGACACTGCTGGCTATGGCTGGGTCCTCATCCCCTTTGCCCATAGCTTTGATTGGGGTAGGAGGTTATGTAATGTGAGCTTAAAGGATTTCTGGGATTGGACCATTTTGCAGATGAATCAGCAGTTTCTAACCCATCCCTGCTGGGATGGGATCTGTTTCCTTCACAGGGAGGCTGCAGACTTCTTTGTTACCTGATTAAATTAACAAAATTCTTGTAATACCTGCTCACTTTTGAATTAAAGAAAAGATTTCTCAACAAAGCAAAGGGGTACAGGTTTTTCTCACCCCTTCTTGTAGCTTCCTGCATCTTTTGCAGGGACTTAAGAATAAAAACAAGCTTTCCTTTTTGTCCTGACCATACATCTCCAAGTGCAACCGTTTTGCCTTCAGGCTCAGCTTTGATGCCACTGCTGAAAGCTGTGCCAAGCTCTGTAAAGTGCGGAGCTGTCTCATAGGGCCCAGAGTGGGGCTTGGCCATCCCAGGGCACCCAAACTGGCCCTACTGGGGGGCTCTGGTTCCTGGCAGAGGTAGGAGGAGCTGCAAAAATAAAACATCTTGAGGAATTTGCAGCCATGGCTCTCTGAGGCCCTGAGGCAAATGGCTTAGCCCAGGATAAGTGAAAGGATTTTTGCTTCCTGGCATCCCCTCCTGGGCCTGCGGACAGAACCAGCTGGCAGGGCTGTGTGATTTTCGTCTGTCAGCTGTGCCACAGGCTAATCATGGCTTGGTGTGGAGGTGTGAGACCAGTACAGCCCTCACCTAGAGGTATTTGCCTAAAGGGATTTGTGTCCTGGTTGAAGCCGTATTTCCTCTCTGTCTAAAATAAATAACCAAATGAGCATGGGACTTTAAATAAGCAAAAACCAAGACCAAGATGTTACCAAATGCAAATGACGAAAGACTAAAGGAAAACACTGCTCTAGAAATCTCTGGTGTGGTGCAGGACACACATAATCATTTTTGGAAGGGAGAGGGGAAGTCCAAGGAATGGTCACTGTTTAAACAACAGCGAAGGGAAGAGGTGGAAGTTATTATTTCATGTCTGAACACTTTCAGGGGCTGTGTGCCACCATGGTGAGGGAGCTTGGGTGGTGCTGTGCAGTTCTCACGCTGCAGTGTTCTGGCATCTCAGCAGTAAACTGCTTTTTGGTTCCTTGCACTGTTAGCTAGCTGAAAAAGCTGGGAGTGATGAGCAAGCAGCGCATGTCTCCCTTCAAGAAAAACCATTCATTCATCTTTTGTTATTCCTATAAATTTTCCTTTCTCCTAATAGGATCAGTAAGGATAAAAACAGCTGGATAAATGAGGATCTGGTATTCAGTCATTTGTCCCAGAACTAGGTGGTAGGTTTATTCAGAGTATGGTTACTTGCTATTACAATCCTCTGCACTGAGGAGTGCAATATGCATTATGCATTAGAATATTGCTAATGTTGTCCCCATCACACGACAGCCTTTACCATCAAACTGAAGTTTCCTGGGGGACCTCCTGGTGTACCACAGGCAAGCCAAATTGCAGACTGTGCAATCCTTTGAACTCGCAGGATGTGCCCTTGTAAGCTCTTGGAGCTTCTGTTTTCTGTGGAAACCAGTCACCCAGGGTTATGAGTGTGGGCTGTGGCTGCGGGTGGAAAAATCTGTGCGGCCGCGGCTGAATTCCCAGCATGGCAGCAGAAGGGAGAGAGCCATGGGACTGCAGCTGTCATCAGGGAAGAGGCAGCATCCTGTGCTTCATGGACTGCCACAGGCAAGCAAAGGGAGAAAGGAGAGAGAGCCTGCAGCCATGCTGCAGCACACCCCTGCCCTGCACTGAGGCAGCAGAGGGCTTTCCTAGCATCTGGTCTGAACAAAGTGCAGATAAAGTGATGTGTTTGTCTTGAGAAGCAAAGTCTGTGTCAGTATTCCCAGTGATTAATCCTTGGGCGTGCTGGTGCAGTTCTCAGCATACGTTGTTGGGATGGAGGGAATGGCAATTTTCCTCTTCTTTGGCTGTTTGCCGCCAGTTTGAGACCAAACGTCGTGGCCACTGGCAAAGCTCGGGATGTATCTCATAGCTGCTCTAAACTGCACAAGCTTGCAGCCAGCTCCAGTGGCTGCTCAGCTGCCAGGATGTGCCAGGACACAGAGCTGTCTGCCTGCTTCCCTCTCCTCCCAAAGCCCCATTGCTGAGAGGTGGGATGGGCAGATCGTCCTCACACAGCTCCCGGTCCAGCTCAGCATGGTCTCAAAAGAAGCACCAGGACACTGCTGCAGAACAGGCTCCTCATTCTGAAATGATCATTTCCTAGAGGAAAGGAGTATTTTAGGTATGACATTTAGCTTCTAGCCTTTCAGTAAAGATGAAGTAATAGCTGTGATAGATGAGGTTATTTTATAACCTAAATATTAAAAGAAAGTGCTTCAGATGTGGAAGGAAGCAAATGCTGCAGTGAGGCAGGGTGGGTAAACAGCAACACACTGTTTGATAAAAGTTGCATGTCAGTTTAGTTTCTTCTGCATTGTGTCACTCCACAGATCCTCTCTGAAGGGGTTGTATTGTGAATCTAATAAAGGCAGGAAATTCCTTCTATTCCTCCCGATTGCCCTCAGCTGCACTTCTTTATGTGATGTCTTGTTTTATAACTGTTGTCAATGAAAACCATTCAGTAGCTCCCATTGCAAAAAAATTAAAATCAGATATCTGTCTTTGATCCAGTAAATCAGGGCATTTTCCCCAAACTGTAGTGACATGCATTTGAATTTGTACCCCAAAACAGCAGAGCTTTGCAATCCCAGACTGAAAAGACGGGACATATTTATCATAGAGGTTCATTTCTTTGTCATGTTCCTGCTAATCTGTTAATTTGTTTTGTTTTAGAAGAAAATTGTGCAAAAAACCCTTATCTGTTGCACAGTTATATTTGTTCTCCCACCACAATGGAAAATTTTGCTTCTCACCATGGTCGAGTATTGTGTTCTCAGAGTAATGTGAAAAGATTTGTCAGTTCAGTTCATTTCTTAAACTTATTTTCCTAATGGCAGTATAGAACTGCTATTTCTGTAAAAAAAATTAAAACTACTCAAATGTGAAAAAGTACACCCCCAAGCTGCTAGAGAAACAGGATGAGAATATAGGAATGTTGTAATCTTTGTCTATATGATGTCGCATTATCCTAAGGAATGGAGGCAACATCACTAAATTTATACCTATCATAGATTGTGCAAGGTAATCACAAACCAATCAGATTGATAGTACATATAAATGATTGGGGGGGGTGATTCTGCAAATAAGTATCAAATACCACACAAAAGTCACTATGACTGTTTGGTCTCAAGAGATGCAGGAGGTTAGCCAGGACTATTAGATGTTTTGTTCATAGTCCCCAGATAAGTGTATAAATTCTACTGCCCTTCTGAACACTGTTGTCTTTTTTTTAAACAATGTTTATAATCGGAAATAATGATACACATTAGCAAACTCAATATTTTATTTTTGAAAAACAGTGTAACCTCATCCTATTAGGGCTATTCTCTTGCCATATTTTAAATTTCTTATTTCTTCTCTGTTGACTAAAATGTACTCAGAAAATGCTGTAAGAGTTTTCTGTATTTTTTCAAGAAGAGATGGTAATTTTTTCTGCCTTTCTGATGCTCAAAAATAACTGAATGTTTTTGGGGTCAAAACTCAGGCATGGCAAATTTCAGAAGGATGCAAAACAACTTGAAAAAGAAGGGTGCACTAAGAGCTGCTAGACCTAACAATAACCTACAAACCCTAAAGTTAGGGGACCCTCACTAATTAACAGAACCTCTCAGAGAGAGCAAGAGAGTAACAGTGTCTGTCTCTGCCATTGCTTCCTGCTCTCAGACTACTGAGGATTTGATGGGGGAAAGAGGGAGGAGAAAAGAGGACGAGTTTGTTATTGCCAGCAGTCTTTTCCCTGCTGTGTCAACAGTCTCTGTACATAGGACATGCAGCTGTGGCCTGTCCTTTACCCTGAGTTAGTGCTGGTCCCCTGCACTGCCAGGCTGCCAGCACATCCTATGCAGGTGGCACACCTGGTCATGGTGCTCTTCTGCCTTCTGTACCTCAAGCAGATCTCTTGAGAGAGTAATTGGGCAATCCTGAGCATGGTAGTGTCCCTGGATATGGTTGGGCTGTAGCTGGACCTGTTGAGTTTGCGTAGAAAGGCCAAACAGCAGATGCACGTGGCACATACACAAGTCACATTATGCCAGAGTTACCAGCAAAGGACATAGAGGAATAATACCACTGGTTTGATGCATGTTTCCTTTTTTTTTTTTTTTTTTTTGCAATGGGTGTGCTATTAATACCGCAGTCACTGGAACTTTTGTTCTTGTTGCTTAGATCAAATAGAAAAGGGACGGCGGTGAGGAGCTGCTGTCATTCTGGCTGCTACTGTGCGAGATGAACTGATGAATAACGTGTGTGATTTCTCTTTCCCTTGTAGTTGCACTCCGCAGTGACCAGGATCCAAGTTCAAAGACCTGGTTTCAATTACACGTTTGCCCATATATGTATCCTGAACAATGACAAGACATGCATAGTGGACGACATAGTGCATGTACTGGAGGAATTAAAGGCTGCTCGTTCTTCTAATCGAACTAATTTTGCAATCACTTACCCGATTACTCACTTAAAGGATGGCAGGGAAGTGTATAATGGGCATCAGCTCGGTGGGGTTACTGTGCACAGCAAGGACCGGGTGAAGTCTGCAGAAGCCATTCAGCTCACCTACTACTTGCAGGCAATCAACTCCTTGAATGACATGGTGGCAGAGAAGTGGGAATCCATTTTTTGTGACACTGTTGAACTTTTCCAGAAATCCAACAGGAAAGTCAAAATGTATCCTTTCACTTCTTCTTCGCTGAAGGAGGATTTCCAGAAGACGAGCAGGGTGTCAGAACGCTACCTGATCACGAGCTTGGTCCTTGTGGTCACCTTGGCCATTCTCTGCTGCTCCATGCAGGATTGTGTCCGCAGCAAACCCTGGCTTGGCCTGCTGGGATTGCTGACTGTGACCCTTGCCACCCTGACTGCAGCTGGGATCATCAATCTCACTGGTGGGAAATACAATTCCACCTTCCTGGGAATCCCCTTCGTCATGTTAGGTAACTATCTCCTCCCTCTCTTTTGTGTGTTTGTGCCTCCCTGATGCATTTCCCAGCAAGCAGAGAAGCATCACTGCATGGTTCCTGTTGTCTCATCCTTGCAGCACTGCCCCATGCCAAATCCACACTGCCTCCTTTCCTAAATTGTTTTTAAGGTGCCTGGATGTTAAACTCATGCCTGGGGCTCAGGTATGGTGTAGCACAATGCCGTGGGATGTGGAGCCTGTGCAGTAGCAAGGAACAACGATGTGCAAATGCCGTGCCTTTTGCAGGGAGGGAGCCCAGCTGCTGCTTCCCTGTGGATGTTTGATTCTGGTTTTGAAGGGAGACCTTTGCAGTGGTCCCTGTGCAACACTGACAGTGTCAGCTGTGCTGGCAAATCAAAGGGCTGCCCACACTGGGCATTTAGGGAGTGCTGGTTCCTTTGGAGACCAGAGCAGTGCTGTCCTGGCTCGGCAGGCACCTGCCAATGGGATAAGAGCGGTGGTTGGTCCTGGGTTGCATTTGTCCAGAAGTCGCTGTGTTGGCTGAGCAAGCATAGGGAGGGTTTCACAGCCCTGAGGAAGAGAGCTTTGACACCCCTGGTCGGGGATGGACCTGCAAGGTCAGCACCAGCACATCCCACGGCAGAGGGTTACGGAGGGAAGCGGCGCTGCTGTTCCCTGGTTCCTGTGCCAGCAGAGGCATCTTCATCTCCCTGGGTTTTGTGCTGCCTTCACCCACTGTGGGGCATGGAATGGTTTCAGTTTGTTTTGTTTTGTTTTGTTTTGTTTTGTTTTGTTTTCCTCGAGGGTAGGAAAGGGGAGGAAGGAAGTGTGGTCATCTTGCTCCCAACCCAAAGTCAGAGCCCTCTCCTGCTGGCACCAGGGCGTTTGTGGGAATGTTGCATGTTGTACCCAAAGAGGCAGGAGGACTTCATGGGAGACAAAATGAGAGCTCTGGAGAGTTCACAGCCTCTTTGTTTGTGTTTGGTTCATAACCAGTGTGAAAAGCTTTGTGCACTGTAGGTGTTTAATATGTCCTCTTTCACACCATTATTCATTTCTGGAGCATAATACATGCATTGATTTGATCACAGCTTCCCCAGCTGAAAATCAGTGCTCAGTAATACTCCAGGTTTCAAGTGTAAGAGCGTCTCCACTGACTTAGTCACATCATGTAGTGGTATAACACGTTTTGAGCACAGCTATTTTTATATCCAGCACCAGGTTCCTGTGCCGTGCTGCTACTGTAGTGCTGCTGCACTGTGGTATTGTTGCACTTTAATTAAAGACTATGCTTCAGTGCATCACACTACCAGTTAACACACAGAATATATTCAGTGACAAACAGAATTCAGCTACATTACATCGGCTGTCATTTTCAGATGACATCCATGAAAATTAAACTACATTGTAATCTAGAGGAAATGCAGCACAAGAAAGGCAGAGTCAAAAGAAGGGTATCTTTCTGACCTGAGTCTCTGGTTTCTTTGTTGGCTTTTTTATGCCTGTTCATGTATTATAAAATTCAATTCCTCAAACTAAGTTGTGTATATTAAGTGTAACTTAACACGGGAGGGGATTTCCAGATGTGTTACAAGAGTAGCAGAAAAGCAGTCTAAAGTCCATGCATATGAAGTGAAAGTGCATGGCAAAAGTGACTCCAAAATATGAAATATTAGCTTTGTTTAGGGATCAAAGCATCTGCTCACTGGGACAACCTTTCAGATCTTTGATTTAGTAATAGTGGCAATGCTGAGACTTGAAATCCTCAAAGACTTACAGATAACTATGAAAAGTTTCACGTGTCTATTTTAGTGCTCCTTTAAGTGCCAAGCTGTATAGTCAACTCTGCTTTTCTTTTTTTTTTTCTTCTGGGTTTTTTTGGTCTTGCTTGGTTGGAGTATTCCACTCTTAAAAGGGCAGCTCAGCTCCCACTGTGAACTAGTCAAGATAGAGCAGCCAAGTTCATGTGAATCTTGCCTGCTTTCCCAGCTATGTAAAATCTCCCAAGGGGTAGGAATATCAACAGGTGAACAGAAGGCACTGAAGGCATTTTGGAGTTTTTAATGAAAACCATTCTAAACTGGCAGAGAGCTAGAAGGGCAGGTTTGCCTTTTTTTTTTTTCCTGAAGAACAATGGAGAGATTCATCATGTGTTTCAAAACGTATTTCATACCTAGATGTTGTTTTGCTTATAAAGGATGTTTTAACTCAAGGCAGCTGAAGGCTAGAGACACAAAGATCCCTCCATTATAGCCTGCTGAACTGCTTCCACTTAATTTCAGTGACCGTCAGATTAGATCATAGATTAACTGACCTTTAGAAAGCTAAAGGATTTCTGGCTAACGATGTAGCCCTGTATCTATTACTCATAATCTCATGGCTAAAAGCAAAAGTGAGATAGAAAAAATGATTACACTGGACACGTTTCAGGCAAGGCCCCTTTACTGGTATACATCATTAATGAAGTTTCCCTGGTTTATAGCAGCTGAGGATTTTTAACTTTTCATCAGTGTTGCGGAGGCGGGGGACACTCTCCAGACATCATCTGACACAGGATGAGATTACATCTTTCATAACAGATAGTTTTCATCATGCACTTTGTCTCCTCCTTGGACCTCTTTGTCCTGTGTTTCACTGCACAGCCACTACAGCATTTGCATCATGTCTAACCTGAGTTCCCCTTTTGCAGCTCAGCTGTCCTCCTTATTTATCCACTGCATCTGGAAAATAATTTATTTTCTTTTCCTTTGCATATTTGGGACCACTCTGACTTGCCTAGTCCTCTTCCTTTTCATCCCGGCTTTCCTCAGACTGTGTTTACCAGACTTGCAGCTGTCTTCTTGCTTTTGACCATTCCACATCTTCATGCAGTGTGGTGCCTAAATCCAGGCACAGGATTCAGACTGAGGCTTTCAGCAGCAAGTAGAGTAGGAGGATGATTTTTCACATCTTGCATATGGCACTGCTGTTCATACATCGCCATATGTCATTCATTTTTTTCTCAGCAGCACGAAATGGTTGGCATTTGGTTGGTGGTACATGGTAATTCACAGATCCTTCATGTCATTTTCTATCCTGTTTTCACAGTCATTTATTCCAAACAACCTGCAGAAGTTTGCCCTTGTCCTTGCTGAATTATAGCTTGTTTATCTCACACCATTTCTCCTCCTCAATAAGTTTATCTGGAGACAATCACTGCCCTTCCAAGATGTATTAGCTGGTCAGCAGTGTTTTGCAATTATTAACCTTTTCATATTTTCAAGAATTACTTTCCAAATAGGTTGTCCAGTCACAAGCCCATTCTAAAAATATAGGCAGTACATCTGGAAAATAGTCTGATCAAAGTGCTTTGTAATACTTCTTTCATTCATCCTGTTTTCTTTGACATCCCCTATTCATCAGCCATTTCCAAGAACAAACAAGCTACAGTGAAGGGTACAGCCTCTGTAGATGTTGAATCCTCAGCTTTTGCATCAACAGGGAATTTGAAGTTACTAAATGACCATGATTTACCAAATTACAGTCTTAAGCTCAGGCTGTGTAAGTTTAGGCAGGAATATCTTTTGCCTACTCCACCTGTTAAATATGACATACCAGTTTAAACACTTCTTACTTTGATTTTAATCATGGTAGTTTGTTCTAATTTATTTTACTTTTTAATTAAGGCAGATTTCCATAACCCATCTTACAAAAGATGACTCTACATAGTCTGAGTATGTCACTACCGTGATGAATATTATGTTGTGGCAGGTTTCTTTTTCACCCTCCCTGGTTTCTAACTCAATGGCAGAAATTGAAGCCAGGAGAGATGTTGCCAGAGACCCCCTTCCCCAGCAGGTCCTGAAGGAGTGAAGGTTCCCTTTGGTGGCTGGAGGTCCAGCTGTGAGAGGCTGTGCTGGGGCTGGCCTGAGCCCTGCCGAGGGGCTGTGCTGGGGTGAGGTAGCAGAGAACAGCAGGCTGGCTGCAGCCACTCTTTCCTCTGGGAAATCTTGTCAAGTCAGATTGGGAACTGTTCTTCCCCAGCAATAGGTTTATACAGGTACTTCTAACGTGAACCTGAAGCCTAAAACCTGGGAAAATTGGCAGGCTCCCACCATTCATCTGGACGTAGTTTGAATCAGCATATGTCTCTGTGGCTTTTTAAAACTGCCATCTACGTCTATCAGTGTGCAAAGAAGTAATTTAAGGACAAGTTTACTCACATGTCTAGTTCATATGGAATACTTTGCTAGGGCTAGGGCTAGGGCTATTCATTTTTGACCACAGGAACAAAAAAAAAAAGTTCTCCAACTTGGTTGGATTTAAAATAGCTGATTTATAGTCAGCTGAAAAATAGAATTAAAATTCTGATTTCCTATTCCCTTCTTCATTAAAAACTACAGATGTTTGGTCTGGCACAGATGCTAGCATATCCATCATAAGTTTCCTTTACACATTAAATGCTGTTTAAAAACTGCCAAACCTTTAAAAATATTGTTTCCCTCAGAAAAACACGGTGTTACCAAACAAATCATTGGACAACAAGCAGCACCGTCTGAACAAGTTTTTGGCGTGACTTTTTTTTCTTCCCAGAGGCAGAGCAGAACCTAGGTACTCAAAAGAAAATTGCAACATAGCCCTTTGCACTGAAAACTAGCAATGTGTTTGCTGTTCCTTCAGAAATGAATGCCGCTTACTCGGGGAGAAGCGGCTGTCTTCAGCTGCCAAGTTCGTGAAAAGCATCGGCTGTGTGAAGCCGCGGTGGAACGCCAGGCGCTGCCAGATATGGGCAGGGACACGGGGCCAGCTCCCAGAGCTTATATTTAGCCTCCAGTGCTGGCAGGGGAAAACCAGGTAGAAGTTATGAGAGTGGCTTGAGCTCATAGCACACTGTAAAAGGAAACGATAGCCAGTCGTGTGTGAAACTTGGCAAAACAGGGACAAATTAAAAACCCCCTCTTACCACCTCCCTCCATCCTGCCATCGCATCCTGCCCTGCAGCATGCCCCTTCTGGGAAGAGAGCAAGGGAAAGCAGTCAACAGAGGGAGGGAAGGAGAAGGTGGAAATGTCAGGCAGGACCCAGGCAGTGTCCTCCTGAGCTTCAGAACCAAGTGGAAGAAAGTGAGTGGGAGAAAGACACTCCTACAGGGCTGCGTCTGGCAGGAGGAGGCACAGGAGCAGGCGAGGTGCAGAACACTTTGGAAGATACCTGGAGGGCTCACAGTGGCACCTCACAGATGCAGAGAAGTTCCAGTCGCTTCTTAGAAACACAAATTTGGACACACCTTCCACATGGCTTGCCTAGGGGAGAGCTGTGCTGATGGAAGAGTGAGCTGAGATACCTGTGCAGGGGCTTTACAGATGCAGAAAGCTGGAGCACCAAGGATGGGATCTGGGCTCAGAGACTGCTGGGAAAGAAGGTCAGAAGGAAGAAGTTAGGAAACAGAAGAAGGGAGGTCAGTGTGTGTGATGATAGGCACGAAAAGCACAGGAGGGCAAGTGAGAGGATTAGTGAAGGTTAGAGACCATGAGGGCAACAGACAACTAAACCAAGCAGGGCAGCTGACAGCCAGCACAAAAACTGACTCAGGGTGCTGGGGCCAGCACACACCAGGACATGGTGCTCTCTGGAGCTGCATCTCAGTGCCAGTAAGGCCCTGGCCCTGCTGCTTCTTAGTTCTTTGGAAGAACGTGCTGGTAGGGAGTTGCAACATATGCCAAATTTGTACACCCAAAAAGCATTCATTATCCTCCCTATCAAGCATCTAAGTGTTTGCCTTATTCAATAACGCTGAAGAGTCAACACTGGTTATATATAGAGAGTTTCAAAGAGAGAGAAGCAGCCCCTCCACAGGTTTCCCTGGTGCCCTTCAGTTAACACACAGAGGTAACACAGACCCCCAAATGTTTGATTTTGTGTAGTATTTTTCCACTGTCAGTTAATAAAAATGTGAAGCTTACTGAGTCTGGCTTTTTTATTCCCCAGCTAAGCTTTCTCACTCTCCCTGTCCAGCTGTCCCTCTGCTGTCTTTTCATGCTGGGCAGAAGCATGTCCTCCCTCAGCTGGCTGCCCCCACTTCCCTTTCTCCCATCTCATCTATCTCTTTTGCAATATCTGGCAGCTTCCTCCAGCAGGTCTCACCCATCTTCCTGCTCCAGGCCATGGCATCTCCTTCCTAAAGCCTGCACAGCTCTCAGCATCTTTTGGCCTCCCTAAGCTTCTTTCATCTTTTCTGCTGTTTTCCCTGTTCCTGTCAATGTGTCCCCTCTGCCATTTTGGTTGGGTTTTCTTTATACTTCTCCTCTCTCATCCTCCCCTCTCCTCAGCCATAGCTGGGCCCAATGCTCCTGCCATTTTCCCTATATTCTTCAATAAGTTCCTTGGCTCTCACATAGATCCCTGCTCTACCCTGCAGTCGTATCTCAGCTGCTTCAGATTTCCCAGTGATTTCCACCATTCATCCTTTCCTTTTTTCACACTGCCAAAGCACTCCAAGAGTGCCCTGGAAGTACACTTGGTTTTTTGTCACTCCATCTGCTCAGCTTTCCCAGTTCAACCCTGCACAGCTCAGTTACAGTCCTAAAGCATTTTGTGGTTTGTTCCTTTCATCCCTCTTCTAAGAAATGAATAAAATTATCTGGTTTTATCTACCCTGAGCAGACAGAATCCCGGGCATGTCAGTTTCCTCATCATCCCTTTTTCCTCTCCCTTTTCTGTCCTCAGTCCCTCAGTCTCTTCTGACATCTCTGAGCAGCCATGCATCCTCTGCAGTCCTTCAAGCATCACCTGGCATTTCTGTTCCTCACAGGAAAGTAAGTTCCTCAGCCACCCCTCCTCACTCAACATACCTATTAGTCCTCTCACAAAAATCAGCATTTTCCCCCGAAGTGGAGCTGATTAATCACCTCCTTCACCTGTTGGCCTTCCTCTCTCAAGCTCTCCTCTTGAAGGATGATGTCCCAAACCCCTTGAGGAACCCAAACACTGAAGCCACAACTGTATGGGAAGGAAATAGACTTGAAATACAAATGGTGGCAGGCAGTTTTAGACACCAGCCCTTTCCTGAGCAGTGCAAAAGCATCAAGTAAAGCTTGCACACATGACACACAGTTGACACTGTGTCCAAGTTCCCCCCTCATCCCCACAAGGCCCAGTGAAATCCCTGCACACGTACATGCTTCTTGGCTTCAGAAGACTGCTGATGACTCAGATAATTTACAATGTTTTTTTGGAAGAGAGGAGCTCTATCCATAGGAAATCAGTCCAGAGAACATCTTAATATTGAAACCAAGTGCTGTACAGTCATTGAATAAGATCAGCCATTTCCTCTTGACTGGTGTTGCTCCAATGTACACTTGTGAAAAGTGTGTTAGAAGTGATGCAGCATGTTCAATGAGCATTCATTTATGCAAAGAGTAACAGAAAATAACATGTACCAGAGGTTAAAGAAAGGCATCTCAGTACATATGTGTAGGAAGTGTGTGTGTGTGTGTGTGTATATATGTATGTATTCATATATTTGTGTGGTATACTTTGCATACTGGGCCTTAGTGGTCAATGAAGATCTGGGGAATGTCAGGAGAAACTGATGTGACTTCATTTTAGGTCTGTCTGTGGGAGAGATGGTGTATATTGTGGCTTTCAAATAAATTACATCCCCCAAATAGGCAATAGGCTAGAGATTTGTGTGATAGAGAGGGAGCCAGTCATTTTCAGGTCATGAAACCTCTGGTGGAGAAGGATTTAATCCAGAGGTGTATTAAATTAAATTGCAATAAGTCTGGATGCTTAGTGAAAAGCCCAAGCTGAGTTCCAAACTTGTAATTATTCTTTTCTTCTTTTTTTTAATAGAAAAAATAGTAGGTTGGATGTGCTCTAACTGATTTTTTGCAACTTTCTGAACATTGTGTTTCACATATGGTTGATCTATATGAGTAAGAGTAGTGACAAACATCGCTTAAACAGGAGAATTTTAAGTGTATGCCTGAGATGTTGTGGTTGTAGCTTTTTTGCCAGAAAAGGGGCAACTTGAAGTGTGATAAACAAATCCATACTCCACTGGCCCAAATTCCACTAGGACCTAGGAACAAATTATGTTTTAGCTTGTGGCATTAGAAATTTAAAGCAGATTTAAAACATTATTTCCCCAAATGTACCCACAATGTCTTACTCCATCTTCAGGAGGTGTCGCTGTATGACACTTGGCTGTTCTGTAACATGGTAAACACTAACCTTGCACAGGTGATTGCAGGAGGCCCTCACTTTTAAGTGCTTCTTTTACACAGCATGCATAAAATCTGTCAAAAACTCACTTAATGAAGAAAATCAGTTTTCAGTTTTGTCTGCTGATAAGAGTCACAGCATGTCATACCTGAGATGAGCCCGGGTTTCTGAACATACTAACTCCACATCTGACCACCTCCTTGGCTGGTGAGGCTTGGGGTACTTGCACCATGGGGGAATTCATCTTGCCAGCCACATCTGTCATTCCTTTACTGTCCTGGCATGCACTCTGCCATCATGCTCTGTCTCCCCACACAGCCTGGGGTCTGCACCCCATGTGAGCAGTGGTGGAGAGCAAACCCCTGCCCTCCTCCTCTTGTCATCCTCCATGCTTTCCCCTGTCTCTTCAAACAGCTTACACAGGGCACTCTGCTTCCTGGGGGATTTTCTGATGTTTCTGAGCTAAAGAGGATGAAGAGGCGTTCCTGGGAGGACTTTGGGGCAGGGAGACCCTTTGGAGGCCAAGCAGAGTCAGAGGCTCCCCTGGTGTTTGCTCCAGAAGCACAGACTTGCATGTAGGGCACAGGTTTTGTTCCAGTGCTCTCAGTTCAGATCTGCACAAGGTCTGGGGAGTCAGTAGATGAGCAAGCCATGCAGACATAAATATTCCAGCAGCTAACACCAAATTTTGCTAGCATGCAGCTCCTTCTGTTGCACTGAAAGAAATATGACTTTTAACTTTTGCCAGGTCTTTTGTGAAAACAGAGGAAAGCAAGTGACACGTTTAAACAGAGCTGACAGTATGCTATTTAAATGCCAAAACAAGCCTTTATTGATTTTTAAGTGGAATTAAATGTTCTTCTTATATATAAAAGTAGATTTCGAACTATAACTTAGTTTGCTTATCCGTCTTTCTCAAAATACAAGAGCCACTCAAGTTTTCTCTGAAATGTATCTCTGTTTTTAAAATGTGTTTATCTGACATTTTTGCTATCACTGTAACAACAAATTCTCAAATATTACATTGTTTCAAAAGTAAAAAGGACAATACAAGAAAAAAATCCAGCATTCTCCCAAAACCTAAATCAGTAATTTTATCCTATTAAAAACAATAGGACTATTCAGGATTAACCACATAAGTGCTGAATTGCATGTATAATCATTATAATAGGAGGCTGTTAATTTAAATAGAATTTGGGATGCTTTAAAAATAATTTGAAAATGCAATATTGAATAGTAAGATTTTTTTTCTTAGTGAATAGCTTTAAAGTACACATACTCCAAAAATAAGAAGTGGTGAACCATGTTATCACCATTGCTGATTAAGGATTGGGGTGAAGTCTAGGACTATGAATATCAAGGCATTGTTTAATTAAAATACTTCTCATTCTCTTCATTACTTTTCCCTTTACATAGGTAGAAAAATTACAGAATGTTTATGTGTGTCTTGTATGTGTATGTATTTCTTCAAAACTAGGGATTTATATGTAGAATTATTTTCATTTCAACAGTAATATGCAGATCATGGTTTTAAAATTAGCTTGTGACTTGTAGCATTTGCTAAAACATTGGCTCACTGTTGCTTGTTTGCCACAATAAAAAATAGTACTGGGGAGTTTATAGTTGTGGTGCACCATGTACCCCAAGCATTGCTGACTGTCTCCACACAGTTTAGGGTGATACCAAGGGGGTGATTCCTTTTGTCAGTGCCTGCTTGGTGCAAATGTGTACTTTTTAGCATAGGAATGAAGGGCTACACCTGACCAAAGCAGATTGTTTCACATGAGAACAGAGAGTTGATTGGGTGCTCCGTTTCCAAAAGTTAAGTTTAAAAATGTAGGATATGATGGCAGAGGTTCATTGCCAGAAGACTTGGATCTAAATTACTCCGGTGCAGCAGGTCCATACAAGTCTTTTATGGAGCCTAAGTCCCGTTTTGTGCTTGGGAGTGCTGCACAAGACCTAAATGAGGCATCAGCCTGTGCTGGATTTCCAGCCACACCCCATTTCCTGACTGTGCATTAAGCAATTTGAGTGCAGGCTTAATGGCCCAGAGAGTCTTTGGGCAGAATCTATGACTGAAAATATCATAGTGGTGTCCCAGTGTGAAGCACTGAGCAGCAGTTGAAGATGTCTTCTCTGCATGCACCAAGCAAGCCCGTGTGTGCTGCACGGGGACACTTTCTCTTCACGGTGCATTTCTGTGGGCACAGCCACCCACAGCTGTGAAACACAGCAGATTCTGAGAGCATATTATTAAACATTTTGGTTTCTCTTACTTTGTTGCCAAGTAGATACAGCACAAAACACAACTCTCTCTCCAGAGACTGAGGCAGATTTTTATCTGGTGTGAATGCACCAAGATGCTGTGGTTTTGATGCTGGTAGGAACTTGAGGAATACTTGGGCATGCCTGGGGCTTTCTGACTGGGATGGCCAGTGCTACTGAAAACAGGGTTAGAGAGATCAGCCTGACACCTGAGAGTGAATATCTAATAATCAAATGTAAAGCAAAACCAGAGATTGTTCTAATGGTTTCATGCCTAGATACCCAACAGGCTCACCTACCTAATTTCAGTATGTTTCTCTCTTGGGAAGATCCCAAATCAGATGTTAGTATCTGCAGACATAGTACAGTACACCTTAGGTGATATATGTGTAAAATTTAGTAGCCTTGAAAGCAATAATTGCAAATACTGAATCTACCCAACAGTACTGTCATCCTGGTTTTGAGGTATGTTGTCATACTTGTAATGCAGTTACAATACAGACACGTAGAGTCTGTGTGACAGGAGGTAAATAAAGTACTGCAATATGTACAGCCTGTGCTTATGCCAGTACATCCCATCTCATGTTGCTCTTCATGTGTCCTGAATCCATGTACCATGCCTGCACATTGCAGTCAGGCTTACTTGGCCTTTGAACCTGTGCTTGGAGGCATGAAATGAGGTCAGGCTGTGCTTGTGTGGCTGGAACTTCAATCACTTTGCCAAAGAAGATGCATTTCAGGCTACCCAACTGTCCACAGCCCACAGTCCCCTGGTCACCATTCCCCTGAGATGAACACTGCTGCCTGGAAACACAGTTGTTTAGCTGAGTACCTTACAGGATGTTAGTATCCTCTAGGATTTTACTCTACACTGAACTGGGCTCCCACAAACAGGCAAGTGTAGGAAAAGCAAGTAGGATGCACAGTGCATTTTCTCAGCTCAGCACAAATGTTTGGGACAGACAAGTCTGCACTGTGGGATGTTCAGCATTACACACCCTCCTCCAGGTCTGACATTCACACAGCAAAACTGGAGTATTGCAGCACCATTTATGGACCACAAAGTTGGACATTGCTTAGGGTAACCCACAGTTTGTTACAACAGCATGCTAATGATGGTATAGCTGGTCAGCTCAACCCATACCAGTAAATTATCCACTCAGCAAAAAGTGTTTTATAAATTAGGCTTGGTGCTGATTCTGTCTGCATACTGAAGGATCTCATTTAGCTGTAGTATTTTATTATTTTAGTGAGAACAGGGTGTGGAGCCAGATGTTTGCTACAGCTGGATGCAAATATTCTTGCTCTGCATGTCATATTGAGTAGCACTTTGAGCCTGCTATATGTTCTGAGCTGAAATCATGCCTGCTGGGAGAGGCCACATGAGGCAGGCCACGTATTTAGTCAACAACTGGTTGATTGCAACTCCTGTGACAAAGGGAGTCTGGATTAGCAGTTTCACTTGGCTTGTCAGAAGATGGGAGCTGATGAGATCACTGATCTAGCTGGAAAAAAATAAGTCAGCAGGGGGAAATTATCTCAGCCTCTTTGTTGACATTACTGTGGAAAGCAGTCGTAGAGTTGAGCGGTGTACATTGTTATTTTTAATACTGTCAGCTAGGAAAGCTCATTGCACCTTCATTATATCATATGTTATTGCAGGTACCGTTTTGGAAAGGGCAATTCCTGCGACATGATTCTGATCTCCTGTGTACTATTTTTGCACAAGAGCAGTTCTTGAGACCTTGCAGCAAGCTGGGATATGAATTTACAGCATCCTAGCTATTTCATGTTAATTCATCTGGTGTTTGTCTCTGTGGATGATATTTCACTCCACTTTGAATGTGAATCAAGCTGTGCTTCACAGATATCCACAAAGAAAGCTGGTGCAACATAGTTTGCCCTCTGTACATTCATAGCACACTAAATTCCTCTTGCAGACAAGAGCTCCTATTCAGTGGGGTGATTTCAGGCTTAAATCAACCTGAGTGGGACAACACTGGTCCAAGCTGAACTGATAGTGTTACAAGGATGCAGCCATTACAGTGCAAGCAAAAACCTTAAATCAAAATTCATACTTAACCTCAGAAATTCCATCAGAGCATGCTTCCACTTCAAAATTTTGCCCACTCAGTTTACAAGGCTCCCATTTATCCAACCATGACTCATTACTCATTTTAGACAGTCTTTTGTGCCATCAGCCTCAGGGAAAAAAATCGGTTTAAAAAGTAACCTTAAAAAAAAGGCAACTTTCTAATCCCCACCATTCCTTTAGTCCAATGTAGACTAAAACAGGTGAATTAGTAGCCATGTGGGAGGAGAAAACTTCAGTAGGAGAGGGGAAGTAATGCCTGAGAAGGGAGAAACACCCATAGCCCAGCTTTGCTACTGGTGAAGTCTGTCCCCTCTGGAGGACAGTTTGATGCTTTATTGGTGTTAATTGTGGCAGTTAATGGGCACCATACATCCTGGTGTGGCACTCAGCCTCACCCAGGGGCAGATCTGTTGTTAGTAGTGTTTTGTGTGCCTCTGCATTAAAATGGGATTCATAAAATCCCTTACCCCTGAAATGTAACCTTCCACACAGAAGGCTGGAACTTCACAACCTGTAAGTGGTGTTTTATTCAGAGATTTTATCAAGTATCAAACACGTACAGAGACATACAACCTTCAAAACAATAAGGACAAAAAATATGAGACCCACAGTGTCCTACTGTTCTCTACTTTCTTAGATGGGTAAAATTGCAAAAAGAACCAAAAATCTTATCCTCAATCATTCCCCTTAATTTCTCTGAAAGAAATCTATTTGGATATCCAAGCCTCAACTTACCACGATAAGATCAAAACTTCACATTATTTTAGTGCAAAATTGAATATATCCCTCCAGTCTTTTTGCAACAAAAGCAGCCCTTGTTTCAGGTAAGCAATTAAGCCAAGCAAATAGAGAACTGGTCTGTGACTCCAGTGACCAGAAGGTCACTTCCCTGCCCTCTCACATGCTCTGGGGCTGCTTAAATCCCTCCACCTCTCTCTGCTTCGGTCTTGCTGTTTGCCACCAGGAGCAGAGCCAGCACTAAGCCTGGGCTGCCAGTGCCAATTCGTAAAGGCTCCTTGCTTGAACAACCACTTTACAGGGGAAAGGATGCATTTCTTTTTTGAGGTTTGAAAATTATATTAAAAAGAACAGATTCAGTGCCTGCACATAAGTAGTATTTAAAAATGAGGTAAGTAATTCAATAATTTTAAGGAACAAAATTTTGCTTTAGTTTTCACAACTTCCTACATGTGCTTTTTTCCTCATGTATGCTCTGCATTGGTTTTGCAGAGCATGTAAAATTGCAGGACTTTTTTCTGAAGGAGGCAAATGCAACTTTTTATAGCATTTTCAGGCTACTCAAAAAAGTGCTGTATTTAAGCTAGGCCTAATTGATTTGATTTATTGGTAGTATTATTATTATCAAGTTCTAAAATTAAAGGTAGCCCACCTCAGCCTGAAGAACCTGTGAGCTCCTCAGCATTAACAATAATTATCTTTTCATTTTCTTTGGCTACAAAAGTCAGAACATCTGTTCTCAGTCGTCCAACACATGGTAGAAGTATCTCCTAAATGCAAAATAGCAGACAAAGAGAATAAGAAAAAAAATATTTGATCCCCATTTTGTCCAATACTTTTTGTCTATCCCTTTAACATTTTCCTCTGACCCTGAACCTCTTTTTCTTTAAAAAAATCCCATCTTTCTGTGTACTTCTTGTTAGCTCATGATTGTGCAGCCTGACTGTAGGGCATGACCAGTGAATCATAACAGCAAATGTCAGCAGGAAAAGATCTCCAGTAGCCCATTAGCTGTTTGAGTTCATATTTATTGTTTACTGAATGACCGTGAATAATGAACAAGTTGCTGTAAATGATTTGTGGCTAAATCTCTATTAAAAAGGGAAAATCAGTTGAAGCAATTACAGAATTTATTTACAGGGAAAAAATTGCCTTCGTCTCATTAATATTATATAAAGTAGATACAGCACCAGTGAGAGAAATAGACGTAATTGGTGCAAATTGATTAGGAATGCAAAAAATGAAAACTCTGAAATGACAGAGAAGTGAAAGAAGTTCTCTCAAAATGCTTCCATGGAGATATCTGCCCTAATCTCTGTGGGTTAGACTTAGACAAACCCACAGAGCTCCAACAGAAGTGTTGGAGAGTGTTACCCAAGTTGTGTTTACAGTCAGTATTTAGAGAGGTAAATTAGGTTAGGTAAATCCCATCCTAGCTAAATGCAGCTAATCTTCTGACTGCCAAACCTAATTTGTGCTTGACTTTGGGCCTAATTTTTTTCTCAGAGGAAACTGGATTAGGTCAGTAGTGCCACTGGTGCAAAAAGTGTGCAACTTTGTCATTTAGGCATGTCCTCCTAGAGGTAAATGATAATTCTGTAGCTATCGCACAAATGGACAAAGAAGTCACAAACTGTACAATTGAAGGAAAATACCAGTTCCTAGTAGACAGATTGTGTAGCAAACAACAAAAGGAACCTATCCTAAAATAGAAGAGTATCAAAATATTTTTCTCTTGGCTTTGTGGAGCACATGTGGTGACGCCTCTTCATGCATTTACTTGAGCAGTTCTCTAAATCAGATTCCATTTTAGGGTAGTCTTGAAGATTATGTAAGAGCAAATTTTGGTTGTCTTTCCTGCTTAAAGAAAGAATGTGAATATCAGAAGTCCTGTTATCAGGCATTATCCAAAATCTTATACCTGTTAAAATGTCATGTTCAGCATCATCTTTAACTGGCCCTAATTTCCTTCTCTCATTGCAGAGGCAAAGGCTTTCCAAATTAATATGGCTATTTGAGTATTTTTAGGAAAGAGCCTATGAACGCTGATTTTTTTTTTTTTTTTTTTACAAAAACATGCTATAGCTAAAGCTCATGATGGAAGTAATTTGTAATACTCAATGACCTCATTTTATTCTGTTTTGCTCACTCAAAGCTAATGCGTATGATGCCATGTGAAATTCGCAGACGAGCCTGTCTGCAGGACTCATGGGAGCCATAAATGGATTAAACCTCTCACTCCCTGCTTTGGCAAGTGATCAGTTACATTTAAATAAAGGTCACTCTGTCTTTACAAAGAACACACTGAAAGCAAGCTTAATAGCTTTCCCTACTGAGCCTAGAACATAACTATTTGAAGCATAATTAGCAATGGGGTGCCAGTCACTGATTGTGCTTTTTACTTGATTTTATGTCTGGGGACTTCCAGTATTCCCCATTAGCTTTAAGAGGGGGCACAGTGCTAGTTATCAAATTGACAGTCTTGACCTGGCCTCTGAAAGCAGCTGTAAAACATTGTTGGGGAAAATTAAGATGAATGCCAAAGTCAGGTCTGTAATACTGCTGCAAATTGGACATTTGAGGTCCATGCCACGACTCCAAATAACAAAATAGGTAAAATACCTGATATACATGAGAGCATGGACTTTGGTACACTAAATACCAGGTGATAAGGATATACACCAGCTGTCCTAGTGTCTCGTTTTATGGGCTCTGTATTGTGACTTCTTTATAAAATACTCCAAACCTCTTCTTTTCAGCATAACAGAATGGCCAGCTCTGCCATCTGTCAAAACGCAGATTTCAGGAAGGATGGAGTGAATCAGCTACAACTGCCCCTACAGTAAAAGGTGCTGGCCACAAAAGGGTTATTTTGTCAAGTTAATTACTTAGCCTGTGTGAGGCATTTAAGAATAAACATTATTATTGACTCATAGAATCATAGAATGGTTTGGGCTGGAAGGGACCTTCAAGATCATCTAGTTCCAACGTCTCTAATGTATCTTGTGATGTTCCAGTTCTTCAAAACACCTCATTTGCTTGGGGTTTCTTGACTGGTATTTATAGTCCTTGTAGCAAAAGTGATAATTATCTACAGGTGGAGAGAACAGAGCTGATACAGCAATTTTGGTACTCTGCAGACAGCCTGAAATTCTAAGAGAGATCTGTGAATTACCTTGACCTTCCTGACTGGAACGTCAGCTTCAAAAGTCCAGTGATTACACTTCAGTGTTATCAGCAACTAATTTAGCACTGATCATTTTATCTAATACTGTCAGGGAAGATGGGTAAGAGCAAAACACAGTGGAATGGCTTTTGGTAATTTCTGGAGATAATCCAAGAGCAGACCAGAGGAGTAGAAAAGTGACAGCAAAATTAGCAAAAGAATAAGGAGGAGGAGGAATTAAAAGGCAGCAAAGAGGCTGGGATTAGATGGATCTGTTAAGTAAAGTTGAACATTGTATGAATTATTGTGAGAAATTACTGTTTTACATTTTAGGTGTGATACAAAGACTACATTCTGTTCATCTCTGTGTAAATCATCAACCTACTTTCACTTCAGCCCCTCTCACCTGGTGGGTGGTCAATGGCTGCCTTCTTCCCAGCTCAGGTTCTACTACAAGAGAGCTGAGGTCTGTGTCCTCCAAATGCATCTTCACAACATAGAAACTGTAAGAGGAAGATGACCAATCAGGGATTAAAATAAGAGCATGCACTTCTCCTGATTTACCTGCACTTGGGAGTTAAACACAGGATTTTAGGTCATCAGGTTCTCTTCTCCATTTGTGAGTGGTATATCCATTTTAAGAGTCAGTTAAATACACTACAAAATGTAGGCACTGCCAAGAAAAACAGGGCTGTATTTGGTTTTATAAGCTCTTAGATATATAAAGAAGACCAATGCCTTAAGCATCTCCATATCAGTTTTCCCACTCTACTTCTCTAAAATTTATTTGTGCTTTTATTAGTTTGTTTCATTTCTAGGATTTCTTTTTCCTGATGGAAAATTTGTATAGGAAGTGGAGAAATCAGTAACTGATTTAATTGACAATTTTCAGCTTATATGGAATTTTCTTTTTTTACAGATTTTCCACAAGCAGCCAACTAATGCTCTGCTTCCAGCATAGGCACTTCAAGGTTGTATTTCTTGTTTTCACCACAGGTCAGATACCATCACCAGGAAAGACTAATTTGAAAGCATCTTCCATCACAGGCACATGGAGCTAATGAAATGAAACGGCAAAGCGGAGAGAAAAAATCCTTTTTCTTTAACCCATGAACCCTTCTCAAGCAGAAGTCTCCTCAAGCTCTGGCAGTAAGGTTTGCTAGGCAGGTAGCGAACACATTCGTGTGGTTTAAACCTCCATAATCATTTCTCTCTTCTGCAGGATGTTTCCTTCAAGTACTTGTGGCATCTAGCTGTGTCTCCTTTGAGCCTTTTAGCATGTCCACATTACGTTCTTCTGCATGTTGATTTGAGTACTTAAAACACTCACTTTGTTCTCTATTGTAGGTCATGGGTTGTATGGGACATTTGAAATGTTGTCCTCCTGGAGGAAAACCAGAGAAGACCAACACGTTAAAGAGAGGACTGCAGCTGTATTTGCAGACTCCATGCTCTCGTTTTCTCTCACCACTGCCATGTACCTGGTCACTTTTGGAATAGGTGCCAGTCCCTTCACTAACATTGAAGCAGCCAGGATTTTCTGCTGCAATTCCTGTATTGCAATTTTCTTCAACTACCTCTATGTACTCTCCTTTTATGGTTCCAGCCTGGTGTTTACTGGCTACATAGAAAACAACTACCAGCATAGTATCTTCTGCAGAAAGGTACCAAAGCCAGAGGTATTGCAAGAGAAGCCTGCATGGTATAGGTTTCTTCTGACAGCCAAATTCAGTGAGGACACGGATGATTCAGAGGAAACGAACACTTATGAGAGTCATCTTTTGGTGTGGTTCCTGAAACGCTATTATTGTGACTGGATAACAAACACTTACGTCAAGCCTTTTGTAGTTCTCTTTTACCTTGTTTATATTTCCTTTGCCTTAATGGGCTACCTGCAGGTCAGTGAGGGGTCAGACCTGAGCAACATCGTAGCGACGGCGACTCGGACCATCGAGTACACGACTGCCCAGCAGAAGTATTTCAGTAACTACAGCCCTGTCATCGGGTTCTACATCTACGAGTCGATCGAGTACTGGAACACCAGTGTCCAGGAGGACGTGTTGGAGTATACCAAGGGCTTTGTGAGGATATCTTGGTTTGAAAGCTACTTAAATTACCTTAGGAAACTCAACATATCTACTGGGTTGCCCAAGAAGAATTTCACTGATATGTTGAGGAACTCCTTCCTGAAGACCCCTCAGTTTGCCCATTTTTCAGAGGATATAATCTTTTCCAAGAAGTACAACAATGAAGTTGATGTTGTGGCCTCCAGGATGTTCTTGGTGGCCAAGACAATGGAAACAAAGAGGGAAGAACTTTATGACCTCCTGGAGACCCTGAGGAAGCTCTCTCTCACCTCCAAGGTGAAATTCATCGTTTTCAATCCATCATTTGTGTACATGGATCGTTATGCCTCTTCAGTGGGAGCCCCCTTACAAAACTCCTGCATTAGTGCTTTATTTCTGCTCTTCTTCTCTGCATTCCTCGTGGCAGACTCTCTGATCAATGTCTGGCTCACTCTAACTGTGGCCTCGGTTGAATTTGGAGTTATAGGTTTTATGACCTTGTGGAAAGTGGAACTAGATTGTATCTCTGTGTTGTGCTTAATTTACGGAATTAATTATACAATTGATAACTGTGCTCCACTGTTATCAACCTTTGTCCTGGGCAAAGAGTTCACAAGAACTAAATGGGTGAAAAATGCCCTGGAAGTGCATGGGGTAGCTATTTTGCAGAGCTACCTCTGCTATATTGTTGGTCTGATTCCTCTTGCAGCTGTGCCTTCAAATCTGACCCGTACACTGTTCAGGTGCTTGTTTTTAATAGCATTAGTCACCTTCTTTCACTGCTTTGCCATTTTACCTGTGATACTGACTTTCCTGCCACCCTCCAAGAAGAAGAGGAAAGAGAAGAAGAATCCTGAAAACCGTGAGGAAATAGAGTGTGTTGAAATGGTGGATATGGATAGCACCCGAGTGGTTGACCAAATTACAACAGTCTAACTTGATTTGTTGGTTGCTTTTTTACACCAGGTCTTACAGAGAAAAAAAAAAAGAAACCAATACTGACTAAATGTGTGGGGAGAGGAAGGAAATTGGAGGTTTTCCCCTCCCTCCTCTAAGCTAAGTCCAGGAATTATGGGAGAAATTAAAAATAAATTTAAAAAAAAAAAAAAAAAAGAGCCAGGGTATTGTACCTTGCTAAGTTCCTATAATATGAGAGAATTTGCACACCCATGCAAAGAGAGGTTAAATTGTAAATGCATGAAGTAAGATCTAATGGAAGAAGTTGGGTTCCTAAGCAGTCATCTGCATCACCTGTACTGCAGATGCTGCAATTATTGTGGCTAAACCAAATCATGTTGAAAGGTCAACTGTCAAGGCTGAAGTAGCACTAAATGTTCGCTGGATGTAAAGGCTTTACAAACTTTCTGCACAGCAATAACTCAAGTCAGTGAGTCAGCTCTTATAAGTCTTTGCCATCACATTTAATTTTTCTTTTCTCCCCTAATCTAAACATTTATGCAAGACTATATAAAAGATAGCAAACTGTACTGGGAAAGAAGGCAGTACACAGCAACCAAGTGCTTTCCAAACACTTTTATGTTATGAATCACTTTTTTTTTTCTAAAAGTATCATCATTTTAAAATGGAAATCATCCCTTGTAACATTTTTTATCATGGTTTTATAGCTGTTTCTTTTTCTTATAAAAACAAAAAAGAACAAAAAAAAAGAACAAAAAAATCCATGTGACTCCGTCACTCTAGAAAATGTATAATTCTATTTTATACATGTCTCGCTACTAGTTAAACATGTAATCTGCTTTACCAACTGTAATTTTGTTAGCACTCTACTAAGACATGTGAGGATCTAGCAGCAGACAGAAGATGGTGTACTGAATATTTCAGCACCAAAATCCATGATACAAACCTCAAATACTAAAATGTCATCAAGAAAGTGAATGTTAGGGCTCTTTTAGTGAGAGCCTATTTCAGGCCATTCACTGGTAATGCACACTAAGAGGATTAGTGGGTAGTTTTACATAATGTATAACTTAATCCCTCGATCTTCCTGGAGTACCTGTAAAGCAATAGACCTTGCAGCTATGGGCTCTTCCAAGAGACAGCAGGCAGTGAGAGTTGTGTGGAGCAAACCCAAGGCTGGGGCTGCGGTTTAGCAGCAGCAAGTTTAACAACATCCCCAAAGAGCCCATATCTAAGGGGCCTATTGAAAACATCACATCTGAGAGGGAAAAAAAAAACCAACCCAACTTAAAAAGATTACATTACTGAGTCTTTTTGGAGCCGTGAGTTCTAAATCAATAATTCTGTCAGCATCTGTGATGTGGAGTAATACAGATAAAGCAGCATCTCTTCCCTCCTCCGCCCCCTCCACCCTTAAGAGCGACAGGCTCATTACTGCAAGGTTTTATCATTGAACCCTAGTGGGGATATGTAAGCCAATTCTGTAGGTTTTGCTGAGAGTATTCTGACCGTGCATTTCCTGTGAAAACCTGGTAGCAGGAAGCTGGCTGGCGTGTCG
This sequence comes from Lichenostomus cassidix, assembly GCF_008360975.1. NCBI lineage: Eukaryota > Metazoa > Chordata > Aves > Passeriformes > Meliphagidae > Lichenostomus > Lichenostomus cassidix. The sequence goes on along the minus strand of NC_139479.1, from coordinate 13,027,858 downwards.
GGTGGTTTCATGTGGACTGTTGCTCTGTGGTGCAAGATGAATGTATTCCAACCGGACTCCCTTTTCACAGCTCATCCAGAAACCAAGAGTACTTGAAAAGTTTTCAGCACTTGGCACAAAGTTTGCTTCAATGGCAGTGTCTGGGGGGAAGGGATGTTGCAAGAGCCATGGGGCTTGGAGCACTGGGAGCACTGTGGCTCAGGAGGCTGCCTGTGGTGCCTGTATGGTCCCTAGGACATCCATGGTCACAAACCCAGGGGGCACTTCATTGCAGGAAACATCTCTTTAGCATCCAAATCCCAGTGACCCCCAAATGCCCTCTGCCAAACCTGCAAATGCCACCTACTGAATATTAATTTTCAAGCAAAGAGATACTTCTGAAGCATCCTTCCTAGCAGAAAATAAGATAACCAGATATTTTGCCCTGAAGCAAAATGTTACATGCTCACTAGCAAAACAAGTCAGCAGTGCAGCTGGCAACATTTACTTTCCCCTGGATAAGTCCCCTCTCTGACCAGACGAAAGGAAGCTGTGTCCAGGAATGCACAGGCTCTTTGCTTAAGTAAACAACAGTTGCTTCGGTAGCAGCTGGGAAGCTGTAACAACAACTTCAGCCTTGGCAGAACACAGGCAGACACCTTGAAGACAGCCAAATGAATGTAAGGCTAGGAAAAAGATCTGTTTTCCCTGTTTTCTTTAGACTCAGGCTTGGGGCTATGTTTTCCAGCCAAAAATTATTCCCTAAATATACTTCACTGTAGGTTTTCTGTGATCGTCAGTATGTTGTTTAAATAACAGTCCCCCTGTCCCCTGGCTGTTCAACAGGCAGCTGCAGTGGCTTTTAAACTTCTGAGGGCATTAGCAAATTAGCTGAGAGTTACAGAGGAATTGCAATTCCTCCACAGTAATCTACTGACTTGTGGGACACTTGGAAATGGGACATGTGTCAAAGAGGTTGTTTGTACACTGCAGAGAGGAATGCTGATTTTACACCTCTGCTATCCCTCATGCTATCACTTGCAAACACCAGACGCCGAGATAGTTACCATAAACCTCCTTGCATCTAATTGCAGTGCATAGACAGGAGCATCTTTAAAGAGATGTCCAAAGACAAGCTTGCAGCTTCACAGATCTCTTATTAAATCTCACCATGTGAGGCCTTCAGAGATCTTCAAGAAAGGTGATAAAACCAGGGATAAAATTACTTCTCTATCTCCAAACCTGTCAGAAAAAGGACATGGAGGCACTCCTGTGACAAAGTGCTGCAGAAGAGGCTTGGGTATCCACAGAAGGCAGGGTGAGAAGTCATGCAGTCCATGCCCATGCCCCCAGGGCAGAGTCAACAACATTTAAATAATTTCTGAAGGATGTTTGTCCAGCCCATTCCTAAAAGTCTTTTTGAGGGCAGATTCCTCTCCTAGCAGTTCTCCCCCAGTGTCATGTTACCCTCTCCATAGTCAGTAACTCCTGCCAGCCACCAGGGACTGGGATGGAGAAGAGGAGCCGTGACTCTCTCCACACAGGGGTAGGACAGGCAGCAGACAGGAGCATCCTAAAAGAGAGAAAACCCAAAACAGAGACAAAACCTACTTAACATACATTTCTCACTGTGTTTCACCTCAAGCTGCCATTCCATTCCCCACCTCCAGGGCTGGCAAAGTACAGCCATGGAAGTGTCCAAGGTGCACTCAGCCGAGGTCCGTGAGACTTCTGCCTGAATCCTGACGTGTCTGAGGGATGCACCAAATGCTCCTTCTCTACAGGTAGCTTGAATACCTCAACATGAACCATGTTCTCAAGGTTTCACACTATGCTAAGCCACTTTGGCCTTCCTCCCCTTCGACTCTTTCCTCTGGAGCAATTATCTTCACCAAAGTCAATGGACCTCCCTGCACCAGTTGATTAGTAGGTGCAGATGCAGCACTCTATTCTCAGTCCAAAGCACTCCCAGTGGCTAACTGTGCTTAAGATTTTACCCTTAGTGGTGAACCTCCATTTTGGAAGACTACCTAGGCTTAAGCAGATTTTTATCTTCACTGGCTTTTTAGCCCAGGTATCACTGTGGTTTTGTTTGCGATATAGATGATCCAGTTTTTTATAAATTCAGTGAGTAGAACAGAGTATTATACACTGTCAGGCACTGACTAAAATCTATCAGTGAGAGTTTTAGCTAAGGCTAACAAGACTGTGTAGGACTATGGCTCACTGAGCACATATATCTTCTACAAACATTAAAATTCCCATACAGTAAGGTATGGTGTACAGTATATTTTTACTACAGGGTAAGCATGGGGGAAAAGAGCCAACCTATGTGCATATGGCCCTCAAAATCAATCCAGTTTTCTTGTAATATAACTTCTGATGTGTTAGCACAAGTCCACTTTCAATTTACAATTACTCCAACTGGAGAAAAAAAATTAAGAAAGAAAATTTGGTATAGCTGGAATAACTATGCTATAAAAATTAATTGATGAAGACAGAATTTTCTGCGCAAAGCAGAAATGTGAAAATGTTCTAGTTAGATTAAAATTAGAGCTGGAAAGGCTGAGAAAAACCTGTCTGTCAAAGAAAAAAGAGCTGCTTTTCCAAAGACAAGCAAATACACTTACCATGGTCAACTGCATGAACCTGGAGGGAAAACAGTACCAAAGTGGCCTGAGGTTATGTTGAGTCACGAGAGGATTCGCATCTGCTCTCAGAAGCCTTCTGAGCCAGCGCTGAATTCAGGTAAATCATGTACTGTAAATTGAAAGGTGTACTTTTAAATGCTTTTCTCTAGGCTGACTGTCCTCCTGTGAGCCATGAAATCCCACCTCAGCCAACACCTTTATTTTTATTCAAAGGGAAAACAAAACAAAGTGGTGGCACGACTGGGCAGAGATCAGGGGAGTCAAGAAGGAAGACTGGCTTCTCTGAAAAACAGGGACAGCAAAGCAAGTGGGTTGTGGGAGAAGACCTGGTGACTTCAGAACTTACCAGAGTGGTGTTTTTTCCTGTTTGTTAACTTTGGAATCAGACAGCATGTTCAGGGAGATGCAGGGAAAGGAAGACAATTTAAATGGAGTCAGCTCTGGCTTTGCTGTGGGCTCTAGTTACAGTAGCTCCTCCGGCATGGTTGGGAACTGTCAGCAGGATGGGAGTGTGGCAGAGGCAGGGACAGCACTGCTGTGTGGGCACTGGGGATGCCAGACCAGGGGCTGTGGTGGTGCTGTTCCCCTTGTCCCCATCCCACAGCCCTGCCAGGGTTCCCGGGGTGCACAGCCTGAAGAGAGCAGCAGTTCCATGTGGGAACAGCTCCTCATGAGTGTCACACTGGGGCAGCACTGCTGCTGGGCTTTGCTGAACCATTGCTTGCGTGGTAAGGCACAAGCCCTGTAGGAAACCACCTTCTGGAAGCTCTTGGTTAGAAAGAATTATCCCAGAGCCTTTTCCTCCCCTGCCTTTGCACATGTTAAAACCCTGATCCGTTCAAATCAGATTGTACAATTAGCTATGTAGGGATGAAGTATTTCTTCCATGGCTTTATCCCTACATTTGTCACTAAAAGTACTTGTCATTTATTTTCTTATAAATCTTGTGAAGTAAGTAAGCCTTTCTGTGGTACACACAGATCTGATGAGAAGGAGGAAGGGAGGGGAGAGAGCCCCTTCCCCTTCCCAAAGGTAGGAAGCATCTTCCACCCATGGCCAGGCGCTACACCATCGCTGCAGGGCACCCCTGTGACCCCAGCTCAGTGCAGGGGGGGTGCAAACTCATCCCCCCTCCCCAATCTAATTAGAGAACAGGGAGAAGCTTTAGCTCCAAACTGTGGTGGGGGTGAGCCCCCAGGAAGCCCCTGTGAAACCCATGCACTGCCAGGAAATCCCAGTGGCAAGCTTCTTGTTTGGTTGGGTTTTTTCGAGAAAGATGTGGCAAAAGTATCCCAGGAGGGGATTTGAGCAGAAATTCCTGTCCATGGTGTGTGGGTTGGAGCGGGGTGGCCCTGCCATGCCACCTCTTGTCCTGTTGTCCTGGCACAGCTTCCTGCCCTGGAGAGAGGGCACCTCAGCATCACGTGCGCCTGCCTGGGGCAGCCGCTTCTCAGGCACAAATTGTTCTGATGTCGTTGGCATTCTGCAAGTCATTACCTTTTTTTAATTTTGGGGGAAAACAAAAAAAAAAAAAAAAATCTGCATAAACAATTCTAGGTTATTTAAGATCCAAGAAGTCTTAATCTGTGCATCAAATAAATGGCTTGCAAGATGTCAGGGTTTTCATTTAGGCTTTTTTTAACCTATTTTTACTATTTTTGTATTAATTTAGGGGAAAAATTGTATAATGAATCTCAATGTATAGCATAAGCCTAAAATAAAATGGCTGTCTCTCTCTTTGCTTCCTGTGCTCCCAAAGTACTGCAGAAATCCCATGCCATCACCAATGCAACAAGCTGATTTTCCTGGTCTAACCCAAATAATCAGGATGTGCATCCTCTCCAACTCCCCAAAGAGAAGAGTGGTGGAGCTCAGCACGGAGCCAGCAGTGTCCCAAAAATGATGGACACGCTGCTTCTCCAGGAGCCCCTCTTGTTCCAGGCTGCACACTGCTCAGCAGCAAGCATGGGGAAAACCCCTTCACATGTATTTGTTTCCATGTTAATGGGATCTAAGTCTTTTTGGGGGAGTTTCTAGATAATCCAGCAGTAGAACCCCAGCCTCAGCAGGCAAACCAACAGCTAAGGCAAAAATCTGAAACTGATTTGATCAAAAACTACAGGTTATTTCCTCAAAGAAGAACCAGACCACCTGAGATCTGGTAGGTAGGTAGACCTCAAGTGTTTCTATTGAACACAAGTATTGCTATTCAACAGAATTATTATTATTATTAAAATTTTTTTACCAAGACCTTATCATCCACAAACTTAGAAGCCCCTTCATCACTGAGAGACCCACCTCACCCACCAGCAGAACCACAGCTGCTGCCCCAGGATCTTCTGATGACTGTGCTCAATCATCTTCTTCCCATACCCAGGCAGATCATCCATTTACACTTTTTCCCTAATGTTTTGGAGAAGGAGAGCAGCATCCCTACAGGCCCTTGGCACTTGGACCACCTGCTTCAAAGCAGAAGCAAACCACCCTGCCAGTGGGTGAGGGTGACAGCTACAGATGCTCTGTCACACCTATTTTTCACTTTACTGTAAAAAACAGGTGAGCCAGATCTGATCCCAAGTCACTGCAGCAAATAGCAGAGGGTTGAGGTTTTTTGCTACCGAGGGCTTTTGGCCACTTTCGTTCAATGGGAAGTTTGGGTCTGCAATTTAAAGGTGACTCCTGGCCTTTTCCCTTTCAGTCATTCTTTCTCTCATTGCCTTAAAGTCAGTTCACAAGCACTGTTGCCAAAAATTCTGTCTGAAACTGAAACTCAAAGGATATCAATTTTTCTAATTGTTAGTGTAATGTAAGGGAGGCTACATCTAGGCATCACACAGGAACTCAAGGAGCAAAACCCCTTTGGTGTTCCTCATTTGTGTTAGCAAGAGCTTCTTCGTGCAAATCTCCACAGATCTAATTTACAAAGTTCAAGCTTTCCAAATGTGTAATCAGCACATTTTATTCTGAAAATTCAAAATAGAGGCATGTTAAATCTGATTTTTGGCTTATCAAGGAATACAGTTCAGCCCAACAAACGTTCATGAGCAGCATGTCTGAATTCCACAGGCAATTCTTACACTGCTGCATACAAGTTAGAATATTTTCATTCCAAATACCACATTTCCTTATTTATACAACTAATTTGCACATAGAAACTAGGCAGGACTGTGGACCCAAAACAGTGAAGTGTGCTCATGTTTACATTCATCCTGTGAATATCACTTAGACTTGTAAAGGTTAATGGCAATCTAGAATTCATTGAGAACAACAGGATTTTTTTTTTGCTGACTTCAGCTTACTGGCAGAGAATAACTAAAATATATGCCAAGTTAGAAAGAACCAGGGAATGAGACATCCAACAGTCCATCAGCAGAGAAAAAAACTTGAAAAACTTTCCACTTGAAAATTTATACATATGAAAAATGTAACAATCATGTTAAAGATCTTAGCTGGGTATCCAGACTGTATACAATAGTATGGGTTATATATAAATGCAGAATATTCAATTCTGATTCTTTTTGGCCATATTCAATCCTCTGAAATATGCTCTGTTCTGTGAGGAGGCATGCTTTTGAGCAAAACTGACATTTATCTTCTTAGAAATTACCAATTTGCACAGGTGAAGTTTGCTGGAAACAAAACTTTAAATGTATACAAACAAACTGATGCCAGAAAAAACAATTTGTAAAAAATATGCCTTCACATACTGATTGTATTTCATAATAAGCAATCTGTTCCCTGATGCTACAAGTATAAAATGATTTTTTATTTGTCAGCTATATTCAGAAAAATGAGATGCCCCACTAATGTATATTTAGTTCATACACCCCCATACCAATTATGTATTTCTTATACGCCCAACACAAGTTGGCTCTGTATAAAGAGGAGGAAAAGCCAGCCTAGAAATGTAGTTGAAAGCTGGTAGGAAGAATAGTTTATCTGTACTGAAATTAGTAATGAATCAGCAGGGGAGGAGCAACAGAGAAGTTTGGTAAGGAGTTTAGGAACAAAGAAACTAGCTGCAGAAATGCAGAGCTGTCAAGAAAGGAAAATAGGTTTTATTGCGTCAGGAGAATGGGAAAGAAATTGTACAAAGACTTCTGAGTTGCAAAGGGAATGGAGGTCTAAGGTAGTATGAAGTGTGAGAAAAATCATGTGAACAAATACAAGACCAGCAGCTGTAATGTATACTAAGTGGTCTAATAAAGACAGGATCTGTCCATACAAGGAAAATAAAAAATCCCAGCTGCCTAATTTTATGATTTCAAATATAGATTCAGTACCTCATTGTTTTGAAATAAAAGGAGGATATCATTCATAATCTAATCTGGAGCCCAGACCTGGAGACTTTAACATGATAGATAAACAATATCATACAGAAAAAGAGATTGGTCAGATGGATTCTGGCTCATAACTTACTGAAAAATGACAAATTGACCCTCACTATTTTACTGCAGCTCTTACTTAGCAAAGAGCATCTGACTTTAATGGTTCTGAAATAGCCATACCTTCCTGACAAAATACTCTTGTGTTGGAAGGATTTCTGTTCTTTTCTTTTGAAGATGCGATCAATTTTCTCTCTGGACCAAGTGAGCCCTCAGGCACATAACCTACAGCGAGAAGTGGGAAATTCCAGCTCTCTTAAGGTGATTCCTGATTCAAGGACATCCATCTGCAACTGAATTTCTCTTTTCTTTCCTCTCTGCATGCTACTGCAAGCTGTTCCAAACTTGTCTATTGACAGTTTTACCAGTCAGGACATCGTACTCCTCTTTGCAGATGTGGGGTTCTGCCAAGCCTCTCCTGGTGGTGTCTCCAGAGACAGTGGCCACATTATCATGTCAGGGTTATTCCCTCTCATGGGAGCCATTCATGCCAATATTTTGGACCTTACTGGAAGGGCAGCTACAGCAGCTGCCACAAGACAACCAACAACATTTTGCTGATCTGACATGCCTCTGACACAAATATACAAGTGACATAACATTATTAGATGGAGCAAGGAGAAGTATTCAAAGCTCAGTGTCAGGACATCATATGATATTTAATATCACTGCCTGTGAGGAGGTTTATACAGCAGATTTATTACATGGAATTTGCAGAAATGGGGAGAGGAGAGATAGAGAATATCAATTAAACTGCTCATTCAGCACTTTCCAAAACTCTCCATCAAAGACAGAGTTCTTGCCTCACAGTCAGTGGTGATACCAAGCCTGAAGAATGTAATTTACAGAAAAAAAGTTGAAAGAATTTGGCTTAGAAAGAGAAAACATGGAGCTGAGATATGTGGCTTCAGAATTATGGATAAGATTGCTAACATGAGTGAGTTCCTTTTTTTTTTTCCCCAGCATATGCTTCAAAAGCCAGAATCTCAGAATATAAAATATTTGAAGTGAGAAGCAAATAATAAATTCATGGAGAACATTTCACAGGTATAAATGACAAATACATATTGGAAACTGTAAAGTGAAGGGAGAAAAAAATTCAACTCAGATGAGAAATGCCTAAATTTGTTGTAGAGAGCTCCATAAAAAGCTAGACAGAAAATCTCCTAAATGTACTCACAGCCCTGGAGAGCTCTTCAGGTGGTCTGTTCCAGCACCAGACCAAAAATAAGGTAAGAATTTTAAATTATTGAAAACTACAACCAACAGAGCTTTAAACTGTGGAACCTGGGTAAGAGAGAAATGGAAAAATTATGGGAAAAATACTTTAATGAAGTACTTACTCTTTGTGTGCATCAGCACCTCTCCACAGACTTCTTGGGAGTTACAGCTAATAACATTTGTTTAAAGCATTGCCCAGCATATTCCAGACAACTGTTCTTCCCCTGGAAGCCAAAGTCTGAATTTCATTTTCTCAGTCTGCTTTCAAGGCAGGTGATCCCTCTGACACTGCCTGAGTGATGAAGGACCTGAGACTCAGAGGCAACCACAGACCAGCACAGGAAACAACCCATACCTGAGCCATGGCAGAGCAAAGCCTATTCCTCCTTCATCAGAGAGCTGTGCAAAATGGAGCATTCCCATTTTTAACGTCCTTTAAAAGCTTATAAGAAAAATTGGCTTTTGTGGTACGCTGTGGTTTCCCTAAGCAGTAGATGTGCTATGGATGTTGTCCAGACTTACTTATTTTGTGCTTTTCCAAAGCTTGGTAGTCCTCAGCCTTTGGCTTCATGCCACACAGCCCCTCTGACATTCCTGCTGCAGGTTTTATTGAGATACCTTCTTGGTGAAAAGGACTTTGTTCAGAATATACAAATCTTTTTAAATATGAGCTCTTCTATTTGCCCCCAAAGGTTTCCACACCTGCCATCTCTATTCTCTGCTAGCACATTTGGAAATGAAGGTGGCCACAGAGGGAAGGAGAGAACTGGAAAGCAAGTAAAAGTCCCATCATTTCAGTTAAGTGGCAGCTAGTTTTGTGAGGCTCAATTACCAGTAATTTTGTGAGCCTCATTTTCCACTACCAAATTTTAAAAAGGTGCTCAATATGCCATTCCCAAACCAGGAAGAACTATGGATTTTCAGTATACACCGAGCAGAGTATAACCTCTGGGTTAAAACCATGTTGCCCACTGGAAATAAAGCATTGAGAAGGGGAGGAGAGGTGGATAGAATTGCTGGGTTTGAAATTTTCAGTAGAAAAACCTGGTTTTCCTTTTTTTAAAGGAAGTTCACATTTTTACTTTTGTTCTGATAGGAAGTCTTCAAGTCTAACAAACTCAAAGCACATAAAATCGTTTTCAGAACCTCCTGTGCAGGAGGGGAACTGAGAAAACACATCAAGGCAGTAGCAAATGCAAACATTAGCAAACCTTGCATTTGTATGGAAACAATGGATTTCAATGCAGAATTGGCTAAATGTTACCAAAAATCTCCTGGTGCAGGAAAAATAAAGTCAGGGAAAGATTGTCAAAAAACCATTTCTATAGTTTTTAACTTCTTGCTATGGCTTATTTGTTAGGTCACCAGATCTGTGGCTCTCACACTCCATTCAAATCTGTAATTGTTTTTTAAGACATGGTTCTCATTAATCTACGTTCAGCCATTGACCAAATATACACCATACTCAGGTGGCCAGCCATAGATATCAACCAGTCAAAGGTCATCACCTACTGCTACCCCATTCCTAAAATACCTATAATGTTTATGTATTTTGGAGAATAATGGGGAAAAGCTACACAAATTTCTAACCTACCTGAAAACAATTTGCTTTAAACAAGCCAAACAGAATTGAAAAATTGTTTCCAGCAAATACTTTTATAGGCTCTAAATGTGAAGGTAAAGTAGCTCTATTCAAACCTTTTGAAGAGAATGAATGAGAGAATGAATGTGAAAAAGCACATGGAGTGCAATTTAAAGAAGCAAGCAAGCGAATCATGACCAGAGAATGTCTATAAAACCTTGGCAGTTGACCTTCACTGGGTGAGGATGGTAAGTGGTTTGGAGAATCAGCATTTCATCAAGTGGTTGAGTATATTTTTACCCTTTTCAAGTATGAACCAGCTCATCAGGTAAAAACTGATCGTGCAAAGGTTTGTCCATTTGCTTGCTCTCAGTGAGCATGAAAAAAAATCATATTCCTAAATAAGCCTGTGGTTTCTGCTGACTTTGGTTAATTCCAGTATGTTTCTGTTAACCACTAAGAGGACAAAAAACAGAAATAAAAATGCTCCAAACCTTTATTACTTTTTCTTTTCTCAAGAATATATCCTAGACCTCCCATTACCTTTCCCTTTTGCGATGCCAGACCTCTCTTACGAAATTCCCCAATTTCAGCCAATGGACTCAAGCACTCCCCTAATATACTCTTGCAATTGTAAGTACTCAGGGGTTCTACTAAAAGGGTGGCTGGATGCAGCTTCAGGACTAATTGTATCCTATGAGTTATAGAATTATGCACCAACAGCTAAAAGGACACAATTACAAGGTGAACTATTGTGACACACACTGTGTAATGTCATACAATCAAATGCAATGTTTAGTAAACATGAACCTCTTTGTCATTTTGTATTTATTTATACAGGTTTAAAAAAAATAAAAATAAAGCACACATTTAAAAATATCCCTTTCTCCATCGTGTCTCTGCAGCATTATGCAACTTCCTGTCGAGGCTGATGGGTAGGCAGTGACTTGGTCAGTGCCTGGAGAGCTAGGCAATGACTAGCAAGGAATATGCAATTCTTGTTTGATTAAATGATGCCTGCAAAGAGAGGGATACAACCTTCCAGAGAGTGTATGGGAGAAAAGGAATGGCTTACCAGGCATTTGCTAGGAGCTGCCTAGGTGGGAACACCAAATTTCTGCAGAAGTAGGAGCCTTAACTAGGTCACTGCTTAAAGGACTGCATTTTTCCAGCAATGTGCCAGTAATGAAATACCTGAGCTCTGATTCCTGGGCTCTCCCCTTAGCCACAAAGTCTGGGGGGAAAAGGAAAGGGGAAAACGACCTTCCACTTACAGCTGGAGAAATGATAAATCTCTATCATGCCCTCAAAACAGGGAGGTGACACAGCTCTGCAGAGAGCCAGCTTCCTGCCAGTTTGCCCAAGGACCCACAGGTTATCCCACCAAGTCTCCACAACATGCAAAGGCTCTGCTTGGCAGATGTCCAGCAGGACTGTCCCTCTCTCCTCTGGAGTGACAACACACCTCTCCAGACATCTCTGACTTCAGAGAAAGATTCTCTGGCACCTTGCCCTCCTGCAATGCCACTCTCCTGCTCTCTCCTCGCTTGTTCTCATCCTCATTTACCTCACACACAAGCACATCAGTGATTCCTGTGCAAAAGGGTGATCTCAGTCCATCCCCCTATGGCCTAAGCCAACACGACTTCCACTGGCAAAGGAAAGCAAGCCACAATTCTGGCAACAAGAAAGCAATCCACAATTCTGGCAAAACGATCATTTTTCTTCTTTCCTCAAGACACCACAAGAAATGGAGAATGATGGTTCAATGACTGATATCCAAAATACTGCAGAGGGAACAAAAGCCAAGCATGCTACTAATTTTTACAAAAGACATACTGCGAGTTTAGTGTAAGTACAATGAGTGGAGAGGCTATATCATTATTTATTCCAGTGGTTACAGAATCACAGTGGTTTTTGTGGCAGCAAGATTTGGTCTGTGCTTTGAATACAAAGCAATTACAGTGTCAAATGGCACTATTTGGAAAAAAAGAGAAGAGTCTTTGAAATTTAATTGTGTTCAAGTCCCAGAGTAATTGTGGTGCAATAGGAATTATGTCAAATTTCAACTTCATCTCTGCATTTGCACTGCAGGTGTGTGAATCCTCACATTTGGTGCACTCAGTGGTACCCTTAGCAGACATATGAGAGGGAGATCCCACGTGGGCTGTTGAGGGCCAGCTCCATTCAGTGTTTTCAATCGTACAACCATGGATAGTGTACAGAAGAATATATTAATAAAGCATTGTCTGTCTAGATTGGGAAGAACTGCAGAATTCCGAGGGCTGAGAACAGAGTCAAAACACATGCAGACCATTGAAAGAATGATGTGAAACCAACCACAAGAAATTCAGAAAAGGCAAGTCCATGGGGGAAAGATAAATCAGTGGTGCAAACACAAAGTATGGAAAAACTGATTAAACAGCAGTTTTGCAGAGGAGTATCAGAGGTTGTACTTGGTCACTGCTTCACTGTGAATAAAAACTGTGGCAATGCTACAAAGCCACCACATCTAATCCTTACCCAATTTGTTAAAAGAATCACATACAGAAGACATGGAAGACATTTTTTTTCTGTTCTCCTTAGAGGTGATGAATCTTCAGCTGAACACTGTGGGCATGACCCTTGGAAAGAGATTGGAATTGAATGAGAATGAGGAGTGAGAAAACTGCACTTTCTTCAGGAAAGTCTGCTTATTCTAGGAGAGATGAATTTGAGAATCACAGTAGTACTTTTCTGTATGAAATGGATATGTAAGAACAGGTATGAACTGTTACTGGTGTCCCCTGAAGGTGGGACGAGACACAATCAGTTTAATTTGCAGCAAATATAAGTCAATTTGCATATCCTAATTCCAAGAATAGGCATGCACTGGGAATATGCCTAGGCTGGCTATGGAACCATCTTTAGCAGGGTTTAAAGAACAGGTTACACCAAAAAATTGCTTGAAACAACCTAGATACTGATTCAGCCCTTTTTTTTACAAAAATCCAGTATTTTCCAACTCAAGTATGGTATAGCAATTTAGGTTGCCCCAAGCTATGTCCCTCTAAATTGGCTCAGATTGTGTATTCAGAAACAGAGGCACCTTGAATTGCTTGTCATGTTACTTAGCATAAAAGCTGGATTCTTGGCCTGTAGAGGCTGGGATGTGTTCAAAAAAATGGGAGATTTATGTATCTGTAGCTAATACTTTTAAGTACGGCAATTTAAAATTTATATCAATTCAGCCACAATAAGTGGAGAAAATGTGATGTCTTCTACTGTTTCCTCATGCACTTTAATATGTATCTGTGAAATTCAAGCTCTCTGACTCACAGAAAATCTCTGCTGTAAAACATTCACTAAGAAAGGTCCATGAAGTGCAGAATAACAGCAGAGGAGACAAATTAATTTGCTGAATAGACAATTATTGGAAGCTTAGGAGACAAGAAATACCAGATTAAATACTTTACCCATTCCTTTCTTGTAGATCAGTCTTTCCGTGTTAAATGAGCTCCTATCAGTCTATGCAAATAATTCACAATGAATAATTTATCTGATATATTTTTTTGTTTGTGGGATATCTAAAAGCAAATTGGTTTCCTCTCACATATTCATTATTCAAGATTATATTAATACAGCCTTAGGTGAGTGTGTTTTTGCAGCAGTTGCTTTGCTCCACAATTCAGTTTTCATACCACCTACATGCAGCAAGGGTCCTACCAAACTGTCCTCAGGGCAAAGATTCCTTCACGATGAATTAAGGTCAGTTCAGTCCAACTGTGTGTTACATGTATGCTTACACTTGGTTTGCACATGAGTGTTAGGAAAAGGATTATGACATTAGTCTGGAATCTCATTTTAGTAGTTCCTACTTGAAGGAAATTGCCAGCATACTTGAAGCCTCCCCCATTTGGGGTACAGTTCATGGAACTCCTTCTGCTTCTTGGAACAGAGAATTAAATGCTTGTGTGGTGAACTTTCAATTCACCTCTGTTGTGATGTTTAGGGATGCCAGACAGACCAGCTAACACAACAGGCATTGTTCCTGTCGTGTAACACACTGAGAATGCCAAACAATGACAGAGAACTGGCAAGGTCCTTCAGTAAGCAAGTTTTGAACAGGAAGGAAAGCTTGAACTAGAGTTGTTTTTCCAGATGCAGTCAGATCTTTTGATAATCACATTACGCAGAGGCAGTTCTATAAATTTCCTTTGGACTTGAGTGCAGACAATTAAGGGGTTTGGTAACTGAACACAATGAAATATTTGTGTTGCTAGAGGCACTTGCTAAGGAGACACCCTATATTAGAGTTTTAGTGTGTCCAGCTCCTTCAAATTCCTTCTTTAACATTTTCAGAATGCAGAATGCCATATACACCACAGCATTTGTCTTTGCAGAATCATGGCCCTCAGAAACTCACCTCAGACTTCCTCTTTCACCATCTCAGACTGCTAGAAGAAGTCATTCAAAGTTATCAAGAATATTTTTATTCACAATTGGAAAGGCTCATTTTCTTTACTGCTATAAAAAGCCAGCTTAAACTGCTGACTGCTTGTGGCTGGCCTATTAATGTGAAAGTGAGAGAGCTTGCATGGGGGAGATAAAAAGGGGCAAATGAAAGAACAGAAAGCATGCAGGGAGAGAAAAGAGATTAACAGAAGAGGGGAAAAGAGTCAAAGAACTGAGTAGAATGGGAAAAAAGCAGAAAAAGAAGGCGAAATACAGAGATGCCCTCCGTAGAAAGGAGGAAACAGTGAAGAAAAACAAGGGTATTGGGGAAAAGCAGGGATGATACCAGATCTTGAAATAATTCTGAGAAAATAGATAGTGGTGTCAAAGTCCCAGTAATTGAATTTTTGCCTTGAAAAGACAGTGACAGCTGTGCTTAAATGTTTAGCCACATAAAATCAAACTCTATGTCCCTGACTGCATGTATCTCTCAATGAAGTGAACAAGAATCAATAGCAACAGCAGCATTCAAATCCATGCTGTTTTCATTGCAGAAAAGGTAAATACAACACCCTTTCCATACCTGCACCATTTTTCCATCTTTTTGTAGCCTCTAACACCCTTTCTAATACATGTCTATCCCAAAGCCACTGTTGTTAGCCTTCCTCTATTGATGGCATCCAGCTGAAGAGAAGTAAGGGAGAGCTCACGTATTGTCTGTTCTTAATAAATAATCATTAAAGGATAGATTGGCAGCACCACGGCATTGTCCAGCATTCAGTCTATTTGCCTTGAGTTAGCTGCTCTGTACTTTCTCCCTGTTCTTGCATAATTGAATACTATCGCTTACATTTCTTTTTTTTCTCTGTGCAAGGACTGGTCTTATCTGAAAAATATTGTAAACTCATTCAAATTTCATTAAGTCATCAGACCTAATGCAAACTAGAGGTGCAGGAAAACCAAATAAATTCATAAACCAGCACCTCTCCACTACCCATTAGTAGTGTTTTTTTCTGTTTCCTTTAATTGCAGCCCAGGCCTGTCTAGCCTCTCCTCCATCCTTTGCAAAGGACACTGGAAAATTTACGAGCAGCCCAAACTTACTCAATCATTTCAATATCTCAGACTTACAACATATCACATAAAGTGAGTACTCAAATGCTTGAATCATCACACTGAGGCCACGTTTCTTGGACCAGTGATGTTTCCATCCATCCACCCAATGGGTCTGACGAGACAACCTGCAAACAGGGGCCAGAAAAGGAAGTAATAGTGTCACATAAGAGGTAGATAAATGCTTCACTAGTGGAACCAGTTCAAAGATTTCTTGGCACTTGAGACAAAACCTGAATGTCGTCACCACAAGAGGAAATGAGTGAGCTGGTCTCCTTTCAGGCAGTGGTGAAACTCAGGTGCTGATGGTGGTGGAGGGCTGTGGGTGAGCACAGGGGGACACAGGGTCACCAGGAGGGGCAGGCAGTCGATGAGAGCCATGACAATCCAGAAGGGGTGGCAGGTGGCCAGAGGGTTTCTGCAGTTTGTGGGAATGCCTGTTTCCTACCTTCCCATCCATCTCGCAGGTGCAGACAGGAAATCTCCCCGTTTATTTTATTTCTAGTGGGGCTCTGGTCTATTACAGGGACACAGTACAGCCCCAGAGCCCAGCCCTGCTCCCTAGGGAGCCCAACCCATGGACTCTGGTGGGGCTGGTCAGGCTGCCAGGCTGTCCTTGCCCTGTCCCACCCCAGTGGCACAGCTGCCCGAGGGGAGCCCCACTTGAGGTGCTGCACCCCAAGGAGGGGACAGGCAGGGACACTGCAGGCACTGCCCCTGGCAGCTGCCAGTCTTGCTGCCAGCCTGCAGGGACACAGGGAGGAGCACATTGCCCCAGGCATCAGCCTGAGTCAGAAACTCTAATGCTGGAAAGCACATCCTAAAATGCAACAGGCTCAGGTCTTAAAGATCATCTTGCCTGTGCAAAACCTAATGATTCTTCATTTGGACATCAGTCTAGATACCAGAGCCGATCCTTAGGGAGCTGTCAGGCTTGTGGCTTCTCTGTGTGTTTCATTTGGGATGGGAAGACAGATAATACACAATCAGGTTGATAAGCCAGAAGGAGTGACTTACAGTTTTGTGTACTGTGTGCCCTGGACACCTAAGCAACAGAACAAATTCAGATACCTTCCTGAGTGGCCTGTATAATCAAAGACATCTGTATCTAGGCCCTAAAACAGAGGGAGGATTTGTCTCCCTTTTAAAAATCAAGATGTCCAAGCACATTATATAGAAGGAGGGAAAACTTAGCATTTTCCTCTAGAGGTCCTTTAATGAAAGAATGTGTCATAATGATATACAGCCAGTAGAAAACAAATTTGATAAAATAAAAATATAGAATAAATATTATTTTTAAGGACACTGCCTCACAATAATTTTGGTTATGATGCAAAAGCATATCTTTGCACAATAAGACTCTTTCCAGAAATGCTGTATTAGTTGTAAAATGTCATGTTGTAAAGCATCATCCATCAAAATGCAAATCAAGCAGGTTTCTTATTTAGGGACAGATAGAGTTCACCAAAGATACGAAGTCAGGTGAAAAGAAAAAGAAAAAATGTCTGTCTTTTTCAGCCACCAAGGTTGTGAGAAAAATCCTTTCTGAATTCTTCCCATTTATGTGCCTGTGATGTACCTGTGCAGCTTGAGGTTGCTCGTACACAGAAAGCAGGATGCATTAATCATGAGGAACAGAGGGCCTGGAGCTGCAGTGTGCCACTCCACTTGAAAAGCCTCTAAAATATGCTAGTGCTGGATCTGCCTGGGCTGAAAATTGTGTACTGCTCACAATGATGCATCTGAAAAGAGTAAAATTAAATGTATGCTCTCAGAAAACTTGCTACACATCTATTCCAAATTTCTTTCCCTTTCTGCCCTACCAAAGAGTTGCAATTTCCACCTCTGTCTTAAGCATGCTCCTTCTGTATCTTTCAGCAGACCCACTCAGCTCCCTCCTGCCTTTCTCATGCAAGTTCACCTCAATGAAAGGTGAACAAGATTTTGCCACTACCTCACAGGGAATTCATCTGCCGAGGCTTCATCTTCTGTAATGTATGGCTTTTGTTCCTGGCCTCCTCCACACAGTTCTGTTCCTAGGCACGATGATAATCTGCCTTTCTCCCCGTGCACACCTGCCAGATGGTGGTGTGCATTAGCTCTGGCGGCAAGCACGGAGCAATGCAGCCTGCTTGTTGTCATACTGGAGCAAGAACAGCCTCGGCCACGTTCCCAAGCATTTACTCTTTGTCTGGAGTTCCTCAGATATTTCAGTGCCAGCCATACATCACAACTTTAAGGGCTGAGGTGACAATTCAAAATATGAAAATCATTGCAGAGTAAATGAAGCAAATGATCGTTTTTGACAAATACACATGAGTGTGGCACTCAGAAATCTGGCTTGAATGTCTCTAAATAATTAAATTTATCTACCTCAGTAACTACATTTGAATTGCAAATTAATCCTCCACCTCAGCCCTGCTGCATGTGTGTGTCTCTACCAGTACCTGAGCTCCTGCTGGCTCTGAGCTGCAGGAGTGCCTTTGGGCAGATGCATTTCAGTGCAGAGAGCACCCTGGGTGAGGACACTTGGCTTTGCTGCACAGCGTTTTGTCACCCTCCTTCCACTCCCTTTTGGTGCTTTTAAGTGGGTGCTGTGCTGTGCTGTGCTGTGCTGGGCTGTGCTGTGCTGTGCAGCACATCCCCAGCCCAGGGACAGCACCAAGCACAGAGCTCCTGAGGCAGGGCTGCTCTGGCAAACCTGGCTTAGTTTCATCACCTGAGCTGTGGGACCTTTAAACTGCATAAACCATCCTCCCTAGCAGGCTCCTGTCCTTTTTTCACAGAATAGACAGGGCATCACTGCTCACCTGATATTCCTCACTGGGGGAATGACAAAATACATTCTTAACTCCCTATATTGTCTCCATCTTTGTTCAGTGCTCCACAAATGCCAGCCTCATTACAAGTTATTCAAATTCCATTGCAAGATGGAATTATCCATCTCCCTACCACTTTTCAGCATATGAGCTTTTTTCCAAGAACAATGACTTTGTTCTCCCAAATGTCCTGTGAGATGAGGAAACTTCCTTACATCCATTTTACAAATAGAGGCTTGAGGCACAGAGATATTAATGTCAACAGGGCTCACTTGAAACATTTACAGTTTGACTTTCTTAGGGAAGCAGGCATTTTATTGCACTACATTTCTCTGAAGCAAAGCAGAATTTCCTGGTCTCCATTGGAAACTTCAAGCATTCTTCATTTCATTTCAACAAGTCGGACTGAAGGGCTCAGATAAGAAATCCAGAAATTGAAGAACACACAGGCATCACCTGTGAGAAATGTCAGTGAAGTGATGTGATTTAAATCCCTGTGGAATTCCAGCGTATCAGGAAGAAAATAAAGTTCTCCAGGGCAGTATTTAAGAGCCCATCCCAGGAGACTTCCTCTTAGGTTCCATCTTACTCACAGCACAGATTCCCAATTCCTGCAGCAAATAATGCAGAGGTCCTGGTCTGCTTCTCCCCACAGCTGTGACACTTCCCCAGCCCACGTACCCTGAACTATTTGCAACTCTGTAGAAAACCCTGTGTGTGAAGGGTGAGCAAGTAACCCAAAATTGGACTTGTTACCATTCAGGATTGTAAAGTCAGGTTTGCACAGGCAACTTGAAAACTAATATTTTTTTTCTAGTTCCGTATCTCCCACTGGTGCTGCAAGAAAACCCTTAGGACAAATGAAGAAGAGGCTATGAAGCTCCCAGGTTTCATGCTTGCAGCTCTTAAGCACCCCTGAGGCAGGAATAATCCCCTGCATAGGTGTCACAAAGATGCCAATGGCAAATGGCCACTCTGGTTCCTTACCAAAATGAACTACACAATGTCAGTAAGTGAATTTTTGCTCTTGCAACCTACCTGAACAAGGCTGTCCTGTCTTTCTTGGAAACAAGCAAATTGTTTCAGAGAACAGAAATTGTGAACATGTTTTCGCAGTGAAAGTTTTAAATATAAACTCTTGGATTTTAGCAAAGTTATGAAACATAGAAAAGCAATTATAAATATTGTTGTATCCTAGAGTGAGGCTTGATTACCTGGCTGTATTATTTAAGGAAAGCTTTTACAAAAAGAAAGAATATGCATGTGATCTCTGGATAACCAGACAACCTCAGCTGACAAAACAGTAACTAAATGACCACAGTATTCAGTGTAATTCTCTCTGTCAGGTGGCCAGTTCTCTACTAGTCAGAGATTAAGAAGGGGATTCTCTCTATAGTGTCCTTTCTCTGTATCTGAAAGCAAAACCCAAAGCTTTTTAACAGCACTTCCAATTTATCCCTTCCACTAACAGGCAGCATTCTCTTCAAAATCTTTTCATCTCTCTACAGTACTAAATTACATGGTCCTAATCCCAACTGAATCAGATGATTGTTCTTGTCTGTGCTGTGGAGGCACTTGCAGACAGCTTCACTCAACATAAGCAGCATCTGTTCTGCAAACATCATACCTGCTATCCACACCTAAAAGTGGTTCTGGCTGACTGACAGGCATTACTCTTGTAACATTGGGCCAGCTGTATAGTATTTATTTATAGAATCTGTTTTATAGGTAGTGTTTATTTATCACTATTAATAAATAATAGATTATAATAATATAATGCAATGATAAATTACATCATGGGGGTTTTGCTTATTTATTGATTTTTACAATTAATTTATAACCTGTTAGCCCAACTACATCTCTAGGTGTAGATAGAAATATGGGACAGCTATAGTCTATCTGGAATGATCTGCCATAGGAACTGGCTACAGAGATCATGGATAACCTTGACAAGGGGAGGAGGGAGGAGGTTCATGTGAGTGTGGTCCATGTATTTTGAGGAGTTTTCTCAAATCTATCAAAAGAAGAAAGAGTGTTATACTGATTCCAAGTGACTCCATCCCTGCAGTGGGATACAAGACACAGGTCACAGTGCCTGCTCACAGTTCAGTGTCTTACACCAGCCATGTTTCAGCATCACCTTTCAAACACAGACAGGCCTGGCTTTCCATGGCACATCTGTCTTGCCATTTAGGCCTAAGCCTGAGGTCTGGTGAAGAAGCCAGCCTGGTGAGGCTCCCAACCTGCCTCACTGCTGTGACAAACCCATCAGCAAACATCCTGCTTAAGACCAGAGTGCTCTGGCTGGACCCCTTGCACCTGTGGCTTCAGGCTAGTTCCAGCAGGACAAGGGAAGCTTTGGAAAATGGTTCAAGTGGGAAGATGTTCATTTACAAAGTAATGTGGGGGAAGTTTAAGGAACTGCTGTCTCAGCAGGGAGCTCCCTCTCACTCAGCTGGAAGAGCTCAAACTTGTTGAACAGCTCCGAGCTCTTTCCAGAGCCCTGGGCTGGCTCACACCAGCAGTCAGTGCCCCAGCACTGCAGGCACAGCTTTAAAGGACCGAGTTCAAACTCCCTGTGTGTCACCAGCAGAACTGACCCAACAGCAGCTTGAAGGCTTCATCATCTAGCCAAGAATCACTGGCTTGGAGTGAAAGTCTTGGGAAAAAAAAATAAGGTGTCTGGAGCCTGTTCCTAGATTCAGGGGGGAATTGCAGTGTGTATTTCCCTGAATGATTAATGTGACAGCCAGAGGTAATCAATAATAGAAACAATGACACTTTGTGCTTACTGCATTGCTGTGCTTGCTTACTTACCTGGCCAGCCCTGGCTCTGCCACTTCCTGAGGATGGCAGGGAGGAGGACTTTGTCACAACTGTGGTAGCAGACAGCCAGGGCTGCAGGAGGATGTCCCATGTACCCTGGCTGGCTACATGAGGGTGTGGTGCAGGCAGCCTCCCTCAGCTCCAACCATGGGGCAGGGTCAAGAGCAGGCTTGGAGCTGCTGGGGCTCTCCTGAGATTCACTGCTGCCTGTTTGGCTCAGGGAAACATCCCAACAGCCCTGCACTTGCAGAATTCACTGGGGGTGGGAACTAGATGATCTTTAAGGTCTCTTTCAGCCCAAGCCTTTCTATGATTCTATGAAATCTATTGATATCCTTCATTATATTTTAAATATAATGGCTACATCTTCTTTTACACTGTTTTCTGAGCCTTTGGAGTGCCCTTTTCCAGGTTGGTCTCTTTGACAATAAAAGCCTCCTCATAATGCAATATAGTAACATGATTTCAGACAGGGGAGCTTCAGGGATAACTCCAAAAGATGCAGTAAAACTCCCAGAGCAAGCAGCACTAGGAAGGGATCACAGGCAGACTCTCAGCATGCTGCTTACCCTCCTCTCTGGATGTCAGACCCTTCACTTTTCTCCCATTTCCACTCCACCATCTCTCATCAAAGTGACAGGTGTGAGACCATGGATCTCAATTAATGTCTGTTAACTGCCTGGATGGAATTTGACAGAATATGAAATGCTATTATTAAATGCACAAAAATAACTAAAGACAAGATAACATGTATGTGTGTGTGTGTGTATATATATATATATATATATATATATATGCATATATGTGTGTGTGTGTGTGTGTGTGTGTGTGTATGTATGTACATATGCATGTTTTTTCTCAAGAAGACAGTGAAAAGTTGTTGGCTTTTATCCCCTTCTGAGATACTGTCTGATTATGTACAGCCTTGGCAATTATTCCACTGCTCGTTATATGAAACACTAGAGTGTCTCATATGTAAGCAATACCCTTCCAGAAATAATTATCCTTTTGACATAATGTTATATATATGCTTCTTTGTTTAGGCATCCTGCAGATTAATAAAATCAAGAACCAGATGCCTTGAGACAAATTAGATATTTCTTGTCAATAAAACATAACGCAGCACACTTAATTTGTAGGAAACACTGGTGCCATGAAATGCTTGGGGCTGCCAGTGCTGCTCATCCCTGTGGAAGAACTGTTGCTATTGCAGCCCTAAAAGCACACAGCATTGGTCCATAAGCACAGAAGAGTTTATCTATATAAAAGCCACCAACAACATAAAATGGTTTTGCACCAGAAAGATCCATTTGACTTTGAATTTGCTTAGTCACTCTCCAATTCATTTTTCATCTACAGGATTCTCTATATTCACTTATAAAACCAGGTTGTTTTTGTGGAGGTTTGAATAATGACAGTGTTCTGCAGCTGTTTGGCACTGCTTCTGAAATGGCATTCGTGACAGGGAAGATGCCTCTGACAAGACCAAGTGATCACAGAATCACAGAATCCTTAAGGTTGGAAAAGACCTCTAAGATGGTTGAGTCCACATCTAACCAATCACACTATTGTTAATAGACAGCTTGAGAGAAAAAATATTCTGAAAAATGTAAAAAAAAAAAAAAAAAGGAAAATAAAAAAAAGAAACCTCCTATCATCCCATATTTTTCTTGTATATTTCTAAATCATCCAAGGGTTGTTTTCTTCTCTGAACTTAGGCTAAAATACTTTGGTGTTCCAGCCTAGTTTGGAACAAATCAGTGAGTATCATTTGCAACTAGCACAGTTAATTTTGGAAGACCATGCCATAGTTAAGCTGCACTGTGTTTGATCATGTTGTTTAACATGCAAAACATGTATCACCCTCAAATGTTTACCACATACCCTCTTCTTCAAAACTTGACATTTGTGAGGTTTTTCAAGGAAGACAATAATTTAGGATCTAAGCACTAAGTAATTAAGCATTAGTCCCCAAAAGCCCATTTTTTGAGTTCTGTGATTTATTTAAGACCTTCTACATTGACAAGGTCAAAACACAGAAAGTGAAAACATACTAAACATTTCATGGCTTCTCAGTGGATCTCACTTTATTTTACTCTCAAAATTCAGTCTTTCAGCAGTCAACTAACATAAAACAAAATTTCTGACAGTTTTCCCCATTCTTCAACACTGTAGGAAAAGCCATCTAAACCAACTCAAACTATAAGTTGGGACCAGTTCACACAGGACCCTCTCTCTCTAAGGCTGCCAGCTTCCAAAGCCAAGGAGACAGAAATAACCTCTGCTGGGCTTTCTTCTTTAATATAAAAAATTATAGGGGGAGAGGAGGGCATTCACTAATGATTTGTTGAAGACAAGGTGGAAGTTCTGAACTGGCTAACTTGAATGGAAACAAAGAAATCTGTTCCCCAGCCAAAGCTTATGATCCGTATGGAGTGCCCAGCCCACTTCCACCTCCCTTTGATTTATGGCAAACTGATCCATGCCTTGAAACAGATGGGTTTTTTGCACTCCCCTCACAAAAAAAAAATAATAACCTAAACAACAAAACCAGCCAATAAAAACAAACAAAATAATTCTCTTTTTTAAACAATAGTGACCTTTTCTCAAGAAAATAACAATTTTGATAAAAGTTTATTGTTTCCCCCAGACTGCTGGTGACCAGGAAGGAAAAGGTCAAGTTCCCAGCAGAGCATTTTTCATGTGGGCAATTTTAAGAGGACAGAGAGGTCAGTGTGCTGAAGGTGAAGCCCCAAAGGTGACCCTGTCAGCCTGACCGTGGCTGCCACCAGTGATCCAGCCCTGGCCCCTGGCCCCAGTGCCCACTGCCACCCCCTTGGGCTGCATCCCCTCCTGCCACAACGCAGAGCAAACCCTCCAAAACACAACCATGGCCATGTCACCCTGACAGAAACCTCAGAGAGCAGGACAGGCTCTAACAAAGCAAAAGATCCTTTCCATTTTTTTTTTTTACATAAACCAGAAAGTTCTGCTCTGAGATATGTAGCTCTATGAGGAAAATTGGATGTTGGGCGAAAAAAAATCTCAAATCTTTTCCATCTATCTGAGTAAGTGACAGTTGTGATTAGATGCACACACTTGGGAAATTACAGCATGTGGCAAGGATGCAGTACTGTAATCCTCCCAAAAATACTGGTGGTTCCAGCAGGGACCCCTCAGACACCCCAGCTGACCCCATCCTTCTCCCAGTTCTGCTCTGTGTGTCCCCTTTGCCCCTCCCCACTCTGGGACCCCTGCTCATCTCCCTGCTCACCTCCCTGCTCCCATGTAGAAGATTCCTGAGCTTTGCAGGGGAAGCAGCAACAGCAGGAGGCTTCACAGCTCACTGCCCTCAGCCCTGGAGCCTGCAACACGAGGAAGAAAAGCTGGGACAAAGATTATAGTGACTTTGATGGAGCAGGGGAACGTGGATATTAAATTGCAGCAGAATACGGATTAGAAGCAGTTGAACCTGGTTTGGCACAGAAATTCTGCAAGGCTACATTTGGCCACCCTGGTTGTAGCTTCTCATAAGATTTATTTATAGGCCACCCTTTCATTTTTGTTCATCCACAATTAGGAAGGGCAGATAACTAAATTATTTGCAGTGAATGGAATTTGAACCAAAAGGGGAAATGCCTCCTTATATCCCATGGAAAATTAGTTCCTGGTGTCTACTGCAGGAATCTTCTGTTCAACACCTCTGGATCATGTGTGAGTTGCAAACTGATGTGCTTTGGCTGATAGGAGAGCCCTTTCTGCTCTTTTACATATGTCATTTTGGGTTCCAAGAGGAATGAAGAAGCTTAGCAGGGAATCTTAGAAAATAACTTCAATTTGTGTATGTGAATGTCCTCACTAGAGAACCTACTCACACTAGTCAAATCTCACTATAAACAACACTTTTTCAACCCAACAGGTTGATTCCAAAAGCCCAGTATACAAGATGGAAAAAAACCTATGTATTTGCTGCATATTTTCAGTGTTCAATTCACAATTAAACTTTCCATTTTAAGGAATATTACAATAGGGTTTTAATTCAGCAGCATCTCCAGAAAAAGATTTATACCTCGTACTTCCATATTTATCATGTCAAAGGGTAGAAACAAATGAGCGTTGTCACATTCTGACACTGAATAAAATGTCATGAAAGCCAAATGACACACTTAGAATTTACAATTTTTTATTCCAGGAGGGAGAGAAACTGTTGAATATATTTAAGAAAAAAAGTAAAGCAATCAAAACAATGAAATAGAGGATCTTTCTTGCTTTATTACCTTTAGAATGCAAACCTCTTCTTTTTAACAGGCAGGCAGACAAAGACCTGTCATCCAGTATCTTCACAAATTACAGTCCAACCTGTAAATACAAACAGAGCACTTGATATGATCTTCAGGCATTTCTATTTTCTATTTAATACTGTTTCATGCATTCATGTGCTAATAAAGGTTAAACTAGGTGATCCTTCAAGCAGCCCTCTACACTTTATCTGCCAGAGCTATAAAAGCCAAAGAAAATTGGTGCATTTATATTGTGAAAAGAGAAAGACTCCAAGCATTATAATGAAGTAGGGTATTTCTTCTCATGTATCATTTCAGTAGCAGTTGTTTACAACAAAAACATTTAGTCAGAACTGGATTTTTATGAGAAATCCTCATGTGTTACTAATCTTCTGCTGACATCAGACTGATTCTCCTGGATCTTTCATTTGCTTCTGGTGAATCACTCCGCTCATAAAACAAATTGCCTAGTCCTGACTTGGATTTCCACGTTGATTTTCAGTGTGGCTTCAGGTACATGCAGCAGTTTACCCTTGAGAAAATTCAGCATAGTCATGCTAGCACAGTGTTCATCCTAAAATAACACACAACACCACTGTACATTGAAAAAAATAAAATAAAAAAACCAGAGGAATTAATTCTAAAATACTTCCTGTATAGAACAGCCTTTTAACTCAGACTCCAAAACCAGATTCATATGCACAATTAAATACAAATGGCCCACATAACCACAGATGAGAAGCAGACAGAAGTGTTTATCAAAATATCTCCTTATCCCCTTTGACTTCCCAGCCTTGTCTTCAGCCTTCCTAAGGTATCAATTTCTCCTCCTCTATACTGCTAATACACAAGTCCCCTTTTAACCCAGGAGGCTGAAATACATACCAAAAAACCCTCTGTGGAGCCCCACAGAGAACTTTTAAGCAAAATCAGTAGCTGACTAAAGTCACCTTTCCAGATCACCGCATCCTGCAAAAGATAAGAGCACAGTCCTGAACATGAGTGGTTGGTTTGGTTGAAAACTGGCAGATTTGGATTACCAGATGAAGAAAAAGTGTAATGAAAACTTTTTTATACAGAGAAAAAAATCTCAGATTGCCCTGTGAATAAAGCCAAAGAAAAACATGGATAGAGAGGCTGGGTTTAGCAAAAGTGCTTCCACAGTTTCACCACAGAGCTGAGTAAACATGAACAGGCAAATCTTGATGCATCCACTCATCAGGCTAGAAAATGAATTATCATTACAGAATAAATGGCATTCTCCTCTGGGCAGAGTTGATAAACAGCAATCTAGAGAGAAGGGAAAAAAAGCAAGAATGTCCCTTGAAAAGGAATTACAGTAAAAACCTCATGTGTTACTATAATGTTTCATGATCACACAGGATGAGCCAACAACAATTAACGGCCAAACTCTGCTCTGAAAGTACAAGCTCATCTCCCATTTACAGCAGCAATGATAGAAGAGGCAAATTTTGGCCATGACCTCGTCTTTTATTAACATCCTAGGTGCCAGAAGGCAGATTTACAAAGGCATTTTTCGAGCTAAAATTGCATATGGGCCCGTTGACACAAATACAGGGATTTGCAGAAAATCCTCACAGGATGCCTGAAGTGGCTTTTTAAATTTTTAATCACAAACAAATGAGTCATGTTATAAAGAGTACACAGAAAGAGAACTACTACCATCACCATCAGCACTGATTGTTTTTAAACCTAAATTAAGCTTGCCAATTCTAGCACTTGAAGTTTCTTTTCTCTGTTATTTGTATGCACACACACAGTCTGACAAAGCACCCCCAAAATTATACCATAGATTTAAAAAAAAAAGTACTATGCAAATTTTTAGAAATACCCACTATGGTACAGTAAAATTCTTTCAGTGTTTTCCTATCTTTTCATTTTAATTTGATAAATGCACACATTAAGCCCTTCTCTCAATAAGTTTTTTATAATCAAGTGGAATCTGATTTTTTCCAACATAGTTATTCTGAACTACTTCCTTCCTTTTCCAAAGGCATTTATTGACTTAAGTTGCTTTTTTGCATCTGAAATGGAGCAACTGAAATTGGAACTGAGCAAAACATTTAATTTTCTTAAATCGAGAGATCCTTAGCACTTTCCAGATATGCTTAAATTATTTTGAGAGAACAACATTATCTTTCTTTACTACCTCAGACTGGGTCTCGTAATTTCCCTGTATGGCAGGCTAGTCAGTGCTTCTTTAGCCTAAAAAAACAGCTCATCTTTTAAAATATTGAGTTATGCTCTTTGAACAATGTGTTTTGTCACATCATGCTGCTTTTTGTGGGGTTTTTTTTTTCTGAAATGTCTTACTTGAATATTTTTTTACATAAATTGGTAAAATGTAGATTATCTAAGTGTCTACAATTGTTTGCATCATCTTCCTCCGTTTACTGTGATCTACAGACCTCATGATTCTGGATTTGACAGCAGTGCCACCATCCAAGGCACTTACAGAGAAAACAAACAGCGTGGCTACAGCAAGATCTTGAATTCATGTGCTGGAGGGTTTCTGCATTTCACAGTTATTGTTCTTTGTTTTGAGGTGGTGCCTACAGTTCTCCACAGCCAACTGATCCCTCCCAGGTATCAGGTGATGTGTAATGAAAACTGAAAGGGAAGATGAGAATAATAACTTGTTGACTGGTCTTTTTTCTCCAGCTGTCATTTATGCCCTCACCCATGCCTTCATTTCTGTTTCCCAAGTTAATGTTTTAATTTTGACCAAGCTCATGCTGAAATTCAACAGAAAGCTATTTAAAATACTCAGGGTCCAATCTAACTCCTATTCAAGCAGATGGAAAGAAAGAGGGATTTTATTTCTTCATTTTAGAATAGAAAATATTCCTGTATTTCTGCTTAGACAAAGGCCAGTGCAGTACATCAAACCGCTACATTGCATCATGTCAAAAGCATTCCCCAACTTAACGAGTCTTAACAACATGAGACACAGATGAAAACAAAAGCCTTTTTCCCAAGCAACAGCACCACACCAGTCCTGTCCCAACCTCCTCCTCACTCGTTCCTGACCCAGGTCAATTTGCTCAAAGTCTTGTCCACATTTTTTTCCATTTACATTCCTTATATTTACTGCCCAATTTATACTGGAAATGGAGGCAGCCAAGTCCTTCCTTTTTGTCTTGAGAAGAACAAGGTGGATATTTTTTGTAAATCATTTTTACATACACAATATTCATAGTCCTAGAGATGAACTGAAAAATCTACTGCAAGGATGGAGCAGCAGTTCTTAAACAAACTTGCTTGGTTTTATTGCTTTATTTTTTTTTTCTCTCTTGCTGTCTCTGTCACCAGTACCAACCATTTTCACTCCTGATATCACACAGTAATTTAAGGAAGTTCTTGTCCTATGGTTTAAAAAACTATTTTAATGACCTCCACTAATTCATATACATCTTTGAGTCTTTATGCTATAGCTACTGAAGCAAGCAGGAGTCTCAAAAAGTCTGTGAAAAGCACTTATAGAAAATTTTACATCTAAAAAGACTAGCTCAGAAATCTTTTTGCAGGTTTTGATTCCATGAAGCAGCCATGGTCTTCTTCCAAATCCAGACAAACAAAAAAAAAGACACTTTGAGGAAAATGAAAAAAAGTCATAATACAGAAAACACTACCCTAAAGCAGAGTTCACATCTCAACAAAGAAGAAACTCAAGGACTATATAATATCTACAAGGATGTTTGTTGTATATATTGATGTAAAAATGTACATCTCTGGTGAGATGAAGGATGGTAGTGCAGAGCTTGAAAGAGAAACAGGGCAGCACCTGAATACTTTGTTTTAAGCATAGAATCACCATAGAATCATTAAGGCTGGAAAACACCTCTAAGATAATTGAGTCCAACACTCCAACTGTATGGCACAGGAGATATGTTCTTTGAAAGAGAACAGCTGTTTGTGTCCTCTTGCATGAAAAATATTACCCTGTCACATGCCAAGAGTTTGCAAACCACATATCCCTACATGTGAAGAATAATGTGGAGCCAGACTCCTGTGAAGGAGGAGCAAGAAGACCACAGGACAAGTATCCCTCTACCTTGATCTCCTTGCATCACCAGAACAGCTTCTGCTGGCTCCCAGCCCAAAAGCCAGGACCCAGGAAAGGGATAGAAGAGGTGGGAGGCAGGACCATGAGGAAGTTTGGCTCCCAGAGCAAACCAAGCATCAGGGGAGACCAGAGGCAGGAGACCAGGGGGGCCTGAATCCCCAGCTCCTCTGCTATCCCATGTGCACACTGAAGGAAATCCAGTGTTCCTTGGGCTCCCTCTGCAACAGAGCAGCTTTGCTCTGTCCCTTGCACAGCTCGGCAATGCCTCATCTGAAAAAGTTAAGTACAATGAAGTGTCATTTTAAGTTCCATCTGTAACTCACACTGAGCTATTATAAAAGGAGGAACATTACCCATATTATAAATGTTACATGAGTAAATGAGGAATATGAATGAGTGAGAGCTGTTCATCTCAATGAGCACTTCTCTCCTGGAGATTGTTACAAAGCCACAGGATGTCCCCAGGTTTCAGAATTTGCATTCCCACCTTCAAGTTAGATGAAAAACTTGCAAAAGCATATGTATCTAGATAGCTCCTTAACAGCCCTGCCTCTCAGGGGAATTTTGTGCATTGCATATTCAGGAGAAGGACAGCAATAGGTTGTTCCACACATGCTTACCAATAATAATTGCTATTTAAACAGCTGTTTTCTCAGGAAAAAAAAAAAAAACTTTACTGGGCACCTACTATCAACCCTCTGAATGAGGGAAAGCCAAAGATCTTCCAAAGATGTGGATGGGGAGCAGTGGGGTAGCAAATGGAACCATTTCCATTGCCTATGCCTAAAGCTGCGTCTATGTTGCAATTAGAAGTTGTATGTGGAGATAAACGCTTAGTGCTGAGGACCTAATGCCACATTATTTAAAAAACCAGGGAGGGTGGAGAGTGGGGATGTATTCAGGCATGATCTAGTCTAATCTGATGCACTGGATTAGCAGTGGGAGCACAGATTCATGAGCTCTGAGACCACTCAGTACTGCAAACCTCATGACCTTAGTGCAGGCAACTGGAAAAGTTGCTTCAAAATGCATTCCAGATCGGAATAAAACCACTAATGTAAATGCACACTTCTTCATCCTGTTCCTCAATACCTTTGAAAACACTCAAATAAGTCATGCACAAAGGCCCAACTCAAGAAGAAGAAAGATTGCACAGTCATTTCTCTTTTGCCCAAGCTTTTATGCCTTTCGTGTTGCTTTGGTAATAAAAGGAAAGAAAGTCTGAAGCAGAACTATTCAACTAAACTACACTCCCTTGCCTGGTTCTGAATAAAGAAATTTTGAGCTTTTCTACCTCACCTATTAAGCTATTCTAAGACAGAAAGATTTCTATAATTTTAAAGGTTTGTTGGGGTTTTTTTCCTCTGCATTAATGAGATTTTTTTTCCTCTGAGAATTTAGCACTTTTCTCACAATTACTATTCCACCTCCAGTTTCTCTAACACACCTGTTTCTGCACGGCAGACAAGAATGAGCTGCTTTTGTTACGTAGTGTCTTCCCAGTAGATGCTGCCACTGCAGTGCTAAGCACCTCTCACAGCAATACCAAACTCTTATGAACCTTCAGTGCCAAAGTTGCATGTTGATTTTGCTGCGCCAGAATTCCATTTAGCAGAATTCATTGCTGCACCAGAAGAATCTTCCCTGCAGCATTAACAGGGACACACCTGTGCTGGTGCAGGAACTGCAACAAGAGTGAGCAGAATTGCAGCCTCTCTCTCTCCCCCAGGTTGTTTGAGAGGGCAGGTGCTTCATTTAGTGTATTTCTTAAACTGGAAATTATTTTCTAAGAAAAGAAAAACACACACACAAAAAGCCTGACCACTCTTTTTTCAGTTTTGATGCTCACAGAAACACCATTTATTTCAGGTACAGGGAAGGTAAATGACAGCTTTAAACCAAAGTCATCTGTTTCAGCCAAATACATTTGCTTCTTTCCCTGAAACTTCTTTCCTGCCCTTCCACATGCCCAGACTGGAGATCAGGCAGCAGGTACAGAAACTCCTCCCTGCCAGGCAGCCAAACCACAAGCAGACACCTCCAGGGATGAGCACAAGGTGGGGAACAAGCCCAGTGAAAGCTGGTTATAAAACAGACACACCCTGTGGGTGCCCTGGAACTGCCCCCATTCCCCTGGGGCTGCCCACTTCATAGGCAGCCAGCACCTCTCCAATGGCTCTTCTCTTTCCAAGGACACTGTGGCCCCAACCTCAACCCCTGCTTTGCTCTGGGCAGCTCCTTGCTCCTGGGCTGGGGACATAGCTCACTTCTGGATTTGAAGTTAAACCACTTCTCTGACAGGCTTCCCAAGATCTGGGCACCACTGCAAAATGCCCAAATCACCAGATTTTTCACACCTAGCTGGATTACAAAATTAGGTGGAGAGCAAAGCAGCATTTTCATCTGGGAGTCCAAGGAAGGAACACATTTGGCCTCATTGTGAGAGCAGCGAAGGATTCCCCCTGCCCTGTGACCAGATCTTTCTGTGATGTTGACCTGAGCTTTGTGAAGGAGTGGGGAACAGCTCCACTGCCTTCACATGATCCTACCTCAGGATCTTAGAGCTAACTTTACTATGCTTTAAAAAAATATGTTACAGAATTACATTTGTATAGGATTGGTCTGTTTCTGCTCCTTGGTGATGTGCGTGACAGCAACACAGCAGAAATATAGCACATGCCCCTAATTTAGTCCCTGTAAAGCTCTCCTGTTACTGCTTAATGCAATCAACTACTGAGTAATCTGAACTGTGCCCACAAAATGAGCACAATTAGCATCAAAGCTAGGACAATGCAAGTGGTGGTGTTAATTCCCAACCATCTATTGTAATCCTGTACTCATTGGAGAGGTTTCTCTCCTGGTAAATTTTAGAAGCTCTTTACACAAATGACTGCTTTCCTTTGATGTGGAGCAACAGGGAATGTCTTTTCAGCACTAAAATTACACAAAACATACTGTGCATATATGTACACAAGCAGAACTGAACAAACATTTATAGTATTTATAGAAATTCTGGTCTCATTTGCTTTGGTGGATAAACACTGCTTTTAAGTAAAGTCCATTCACAAAAATACATGACACATCCATATATACATATATATATATATATATATATACACACATCCCTTCAGTACAGAAAATTCCCCTAAAAAGTATTTAGAGCTACACTTTGCATTAACTACAAAATAAGCCACCTGCACTCTTGCAGATGACAAAGAGGGGATGGATTTGCATTATTGCAGAGCGAGGTAAGGCAGGCAGCACGGGAGCTCTGCCCTGCTGCTCGCTGCACCGTCTCCGGGGAAGGGAGGCAGCGGTGATGCCGGGAAGGCTGCACGGCCGTGCTCCTGCATTCCCTCTTCCTCTCGCCCTCTCCAGTCTTTTCCTTCTCACACTGCAGCAGAGTTTTCCAAATGAAGAAGCTGTTTCCATGACACCAAACCCTTAATTTGAAGCATACATATAAACAGCCTATGATTGTGATCACAATGCACCATTTCTTATTTATTTTATTCTCTTTTTGGTTCTGCTTTGGACAGAGGCAGTTCTTATGAAGCACAACATAAAAATCATTGGTTGTAAACAGCAAACAGTTTCACCTTTAGTGTGTTACAAATACCTTGATTTTGCTCTCTATTAAATTTCTTGTCATGTTTAATAAACCTGAGGAACAGACTAGTTGACTAATCAGAGTGCTTTGTGTTCATTCTTTGTACTTATAGCCAGACACAGCTCCATGGTGCTTTGTTCTTTTGGTGAGGTCTTTGCTTAGTGTATCCTTTCCCCTCCCTATTTACTTTTCCTCAAAAGCTAGTTTTTGGTCACTCTCATTGCCAAAACAGTGTTTTATAGCCTTCTATCATGGCAAACTTACACTAAGAAACTACAAATGTATGTACTCTTCCTTTTTAAATTTATCTAGATTTTTATCTACATATCTGAAAGATAAATAAAAGAACATTCTTCTTGCATTAAAAACTGTAATAAAATATGTGTCCTATTAAGAAAGACATAAACTTATAATGAACAGCCCTACTATCAGTGAAACACACCCCCATAAGCAAACATTTTATTTTTTAATTCCTTAATGGTGCCTTTTTAATCACAAGGTCAAGATTTCTTTGTCCTTCTAAAGAGGAACTTCAGCCAAAATATTCTCCAGCTAAAAAACTGTAATTATTTCAATTCCCAGTGAAATGGAATCAGAAAGGAAAGATGGCAGGAAGACAAAGGTTTTGTGCATCCACAGCATCCCCTCTCTCACCCAACTACTGCTACCAGTGAACTGCAGTGGCAGAAGCACCATGCAATAGCAGTTAAGCATTATTCATATCCTGAGCTTTATTAACGAGTCTGAAACACCTACAGCATGTACACCCACACACCTGCTGAGCCAACGGCAGGGAAAGCAGGCATTTGCTGAGTGCCTTATTTCCCACTGCTCCACACCTGCAAGGCAGCTGCCCATGGGATGTGGTGCCCTCAGCTCCCTTCTCAACCACAGCAGCTCCTGCCCCACTGCTGCAGGTAGGAATTACAGGCAGGAATTACAGGTAGGAATTACACTGTAGCTGCAATTCCCATGGCGTTCCCTGAGTGTGCTGGGGAGACTCAGGGAACACGACAGGGTGGCACATTTCCACCTGGCCAGCAGTGCTATGCTCACTGTGGGGAGAAGCTTGTACCTTTGGGTCAGATATTTCATTGTCCTGAAAGACATGAAGCAACAAAGAGCAAAAACAACTTTGGGAGCAGCTTTTTAATATAGAGGCCTGGAGACAGATCCCGAAATCAACACACAAAAGACAGCACTAAATATGCGCTGGTGATTTGATGTAACAGCAACATCAGCATCAGCCCTTTTCCTACTCCCAGATTATCCAGAAATTCCTGCTCACAGAGGAAAGGAGAAAATTCCATAGCTTTATGGGAGAAGTCAACCAGTGATGTACTTGAAAGCAAAGTGATATATCAGCGTAAAGGTTGCAGGGGGATTTCAGAATTGGAGCAACAAATTATTTTATTGATATCTTTTCCCCATCCATGGAGGCTTTCTTATGATACAGACTTTTCCCCAAAAGCAGGCTGTTCCAAAGGCCTAGGAAGGCAGCAAGACTCCCTGTGCTGGAGACACCAGGTGTCCCATGAAGTAAGAAGTGCTACACATGAACGTGAGCACACGGCTGTACCATCCATGAAGGACACATCCACAGAGACTTGCAGGAAGAAACAAGATGAGTAAAGCCTGAAATCCCATAAATAGCAGAAAACACTCAGGATGTAGAAATGCAAAGCACAAGAGCAACCAGCAAGGCCTAGGGCATGGCAACCAGAGATGAAGGGACTAAGACTGCTAGGTGACCACAGGAATACCTTCATGCCTGGGATATCCCCTTCTCTGTGGCTGCTTCAGCCAGGCTGATCTCCTCTCCACATGAGACCACACAAGAGCCAGGCTCCAGCCTGTGCCATGCAGGTTTCCTCTGCAAGCCTCAAGCAAGAACAGCAGCAGGCCCCCACTTCACAGGGACAGGGTGAAGACAAATAAAATACATGGGAGCACATATGAGACTGCAGCAGCAGGAACTAAGTGACCTGAAAAACCTTGAGAGAAGCAGCAGGTCTGGGGTTTGCAGCATCCCCATCTCTTGAAAAAGGGCTCTCTTTCCATCAGGAAATCCTCAAACAACATAAGCATCCAGCCTGGAGGGTGAAGTGTGACCCAAGCTCTGTTGAGGGGTCTGGACATCAAGGCCTGAGCTCATAGCTTCTTCCTTGCTTGTGGAAAGCCCAACAGTCTCTAAAATCAATCTGGGATGTGACAAGGAAATTAGATGATGATGCATTTTAAAGTCAGCTATAGGGAAGAGATGGGGTTCCTAAGGAAGGACAAAGTTACTTGCTGGATCACACTGACAGGGTGACACCAGAGATAAGTGATTTGAACTGAAGGAAAGGCTTTTTCAATTGTAGTGTAGGGTTTACACCATTAGAATGCTGCCGTTCTGCATGGTATTCTGAGTTATTCATGCACCTCTATCTTTTAGTTGAATTATTCTTTTTTCCTTTAATAAACTTGCTTATTCAGTCTCACTATCACACCAAAGGACTAATTTGGATTTAATTTATCTCTCTCTGTGTACTTGCCATAGCCATTGCTCTTTTTACTTTTGCTTCCCTTTCTGCCATTCTTTTTAATTCGCTGTCTTTTGTGTGAGCCTAGTAGGGCAAGGATCATACCTACTTCTATTTTTGGAAACCATCTACAGGGAATAAATTATGGTAATTTCATCCAGTAGAATTAGATTGTAGTGACTGCCAGACATGGAATAGCCACTGTCAGAGATCCTCAGAACAAGATAATCTGGTTTTGCCCTCGAGTAAGAAAGAAGCAAGGAAGATGCACCACCAAAATCAGTATTATGACAGTGCCTTTATCTCTAATTTCTGTAAAAGTACATGGTGAATGCTGCCTACAGCCAGGGAATCATGGAGAGAGTGCCAGGCATTTGAGTTACCACAGAAAAGATGTAACATTAGTGACTTCTGGATTTAAAATTGAATTCTACTGAAGTTCCCATTTGAAGCTACAGTTATTCCCTTGCTCAAGGCTTTGAGGGTGGGTAAAAGGGTGGAAAAAAACTTTGAACACAATCTTCATTTTACACATTTCTGATATTTGAAATGCTTCAAAATTATTAGTATGCTACACTTGGCCTCAGTCCAAGCAGCAACTTACCAAATATTACTTTATGAAAACTTTGGAAATATGAAAATAGTATTTTCCATATATTTCAACTAAAATCTGTTCACTTATGTAGTAGAAAAGAATGTTCAAATATTTTAACATTAAAGCAAATATGTGGTGTAGACCTCCTAGAGGAAAAGAAATAGACTCATGTGAAGGTGCTCAGTTCAGTAGCTCTAAGGTGAAGAATGCCAGTGCTGACATAGCTGCACTTTTGACTCAGACACTTGAGTGGTGTGATGCTCTAGAGGTAAGGTGGTTTAAGGAGACAAGGTGCAGGCTGAGTTTCCCCAGCTTGTTGTTAACTGCTTTGAGCACTTTTCCTCTATTGTCTCTATAAATGTTCAAAGATGGCCTGTGAGGAGGGAAAGAAAGGGTGCTTGTGCCCTTACCTTGCTGCTTCTTGGTGTGCTAAAAAACATCTGCAAGAGCTGGGAGTTTGGCATGTTTGGGTTTTTCTGTCTTTTTCTATCAAGAAAGCAGGTTCTGTGTCTTGTTTGAGGGGCAGTCATTGATAACCAGAGCCATAAGAGTTCTGCCGACTCTGGAATCAGGAGCTTCCACAGCTCCAAAGAAGACTGTCAGCTGGCACCCAGAGAAGATCTGGGTGTCTGCAGGTATGAAAAACATCTTGTTCTGAATGTGTTTCACCTTTTTGACTAACTGACATAACCATGATAATGTGGATTAACATATCCACATTCATCTTCCTGTAAAAATTATAAATTGTAGAGCTTCACAGACTTCTACCCTAGTGGTTTTGTTTCTGTGTGCTCTCTTCCCAGGAGAATGTTGCTGATTTAAGGAACCAGTATCCATGAAAAGGCACTTTTTTTTCAGTAACAAACCACCCTGCCAGTGTAAGAAGAAACCAGAATACTCCAATGATTTTTCTCCACGCTGACAATCATGACACACAGGTGATATGACTGATGAAGCATCAGGAAAGCAGAAGGGAATAGACATATTGGGCTCATGCCAAATCTTCCTTTAGGCTGCATTATGAGCCTGCCTTAGGGCAGTTTTATTTCTTCTCCAGCAGCACATCATCCCAGAGCAGCAGAGCTCCTCCTTCGTGCCATGCTCTGAAAGAACCCAGGGCAGAGCGGTAACCACCTGGAGTCCTCCCTGAAGAGAGAAGCTGCCAATATCTGCCTAAAACCTGAAAGTTTCTAAAGAGAGATGAGAACAGATGGAGAGATGCCTCCCTTTTTAAGTCAGGATTTACATTTTCTTGCATTCTTATTGCAAATGTTTTGTTGGAATCAACCCTTTTGGTATTTCTGTGATGGTTGAAACAAAAAGAGGATTTCAGGCACCATTGACTGTTAAATTCAGGGGCCTAAGCCCCATAGCCTTCGAAAGGTCAGCACCTTCCCCTGTGAATCTGTGACTGATTGCAGGTATTAACATCTCCTCAACCACATAAATAACCTTGAGTAAAGAAGGATTTCAGAACATTAACCTCAGTAATTAGTCTCCTGTATCACCTCCTTTAAAGGACATATGCTGAGGAGGTAATAAAGACATTCAAGGAAATTAATCCTTTTTCCTATACTTTTTCTTGCTTCCTCAGGCTGGCCCTAAGGAGGAGAGAATTTTCGCACTCATAGCTGGAAAGACTCCTGTGGTTGAGCCTTTGGACAGCTATTCTTTTCCCTCTCTTAAGGAGGGACTGGTTTTCATGCACTTGTGTAAAATGGTGTAGATATTTCTCTCAAGGTCACTTGGCTGAAATAGCCCCCCAATGTGTTCTCGCCTTATTCCAAGCTGCTTTCACAATAGCTTTGTGTACATCTGGCAAAGCAACATGTACAGCCAAGCAGTTCGGACAGCTCACCCAGCAGCCCACTGCTCATCACTGGCACAGGGAAGCCACCATGATATCTACAAGATACCTATCACAAAGATTTTTACCTTATTTGTTAGTGTCAGGCTTGGTGAGTAGTTTGGAGGAAAGCAGCCAAGGCTGCAGAGTTCAATTAAAACTCTCCCATTTAATGACAGCCCTTTACCAATCACGGATTTCTGAATCACTCAATTTGTTCTGTCTTAATCCATCTTCTGGCCTCACATCACCCCAGCTAAAAAAAAAACCTGTATTGGATACGAACAACACATATAAGCAACCCACACATCTTGCCTAATACCATAATTTGCACATGGGGATAAGGAGCAGAAAGAAACATGAGATGCAATTGATAAGACAGCAGCACCATCCCTGCACTGTGCACACAAACTTCACAAATGCTCCCACTGGAAAAAGAATCCCTGAGGTGCCATCGTGTGGAAAACCCACAGCTCAGGCTCTGTAAGAAAACAGTGGGAAAACCTGGGGCCTTCTAGAAGCTGATCCAGTGTCACTGTCACGGAGCTCCTGAGTGAGTGAGCAGCACCAGCTGCATTGTCACACTGTGAAATCATATGTCTTTTTAATTTGAAAAAAGGTTGGCTGATTGGGGCTATTTATATCTGTATTTCCTATGGAAATTTTTAATAGCAAAATAGCAAACCACCAGATAAAGATATCTATAACAGTGAGGCTGACAGACCTCTGACTATAGCCTCCTCAACTCTGGCATTATAGCAACCTGCTTAGAAGTTTCCACACCCACAGAATTTCAGTCCTAGCACAGCTCTTGGGACTGCTATATTCCACTTTTAAAAGCAAAGCCATCAATTATCTAAATAGTGAAGGAGTGAAGGATAAACTTGAACAAGTTACATGAACACTTTAATTAAAGCACATCTTGACAAAAGATCAAGAAGAGAATAGTAAGTTAACATCCATAAAAAATTTGTTGAGACAGCTCTGATATATTTTCCAGTTGTAGAAAAGGTAATTGGATGAAATGAAGGGGAAACAAATTCAATGTGATAAATGTAATAGATATTTATTGCCACAAAGGATTAGCTAGAATTACCTTCAAGCACAGGCTTGATGCTAGATATGATAATTTGATAAGAAGAAACTGCCTTTCCCTCTCATATTATATCAACTTCTTTTATTAGGATGTACCACAAAGGGGAGGAAAAAAAAAATCACATTATGGATTTGCTGGCCTGTGGGATAACCTTGAAACTGTGCCACTGAATTTCCACATCTTTTTGAGACCTCCAGTATGGAACCAAAATAAGTGTTAAAAGTACACGGAAGATTAAAATATGGGCAAATAGAGAGTGTGACCTTTTCCTGCCACAGAGAAAATCCCTGTGACCTCCACTCATTGGGAGTCAAGGCACAAATGAAAGTGCCTAAAGGGAGAAGAAAAAAATCTTACCCAGAGAGATAACAAACCTTCCTCAGCCATGAGCTTCCTTATTGAATGAGAAAGTGTTACTTTAAGCTATCACTCCATACATACTGTGTGGATGTAAATAGGGGTGATATATTCATTTCCCACCTGTGCTGGTTTTGTGCCACAGGATGTGATGAAGAACGTGGCTCTTGCCTTACCAATAATGGGAAAAAACAAACCTAAGGACCAGTTTTGCCTGAACAAGGAGTGCTATAAATAAGTGTTATAAACAAGGAGTGTAATAAACAAGTCTTATAAAGAAGGAGTGTCACAAAGAGTTGAGAACCCCTATTTTATCTGCAAAATGGATGTGCTGACATCCATAGCATTACAAAGCAAATGGATTATTTCTAGACTGCAGCTTGTGCAGAGGTGGGACCTGTGTCTGTAAGACTGTTCTTTGCACAATAGTGTTGCTACTACGATATCAATAACAAATTGTATACTTAGTCCAAAGGGTGGGATCTTTTGCTTAAACTCAAAAAGCCCCTCTGAACAAGAGTATGACCCCATCAGACACACTCACTCCAAATTGTTCTAACTCAGTATTGACATTTTTCTCCATTATCCATCACATCCATGAGATTTTAATATAATTATTTCAGAACATTTCTCAGCTCTTGTCTGCACTTGGAAATATACCAAAATAGCTACAATTATTCCGAGATGGTTTATTTCAATATAAATCCCAAAGCGGACACTCTTATTCCAAAATAAGAGTTCTTATTTCCAATTTAATTCAATCTAGTTCTAAAATATCCTCATGGGAGCTTATTCTGGAATAGTTATTTTGGTACATTTCCAAATGTAGGCAAGCCCAAAGTCAGGGATTAGAAACTGGAGTTTGTTGAAGAGAAAACTCTGTTTCCACTAAAAAAAAAAAAACTAAAAAAAACCAAAAAACAAACCCCCAAGCTTAAGAAATCCATCCCTTACAGAAATACAAGCCCTTACACAAAAATGGTAGGGATCCTATTTCAAGAATATCAGTTTGTTACCTCTTCATGGGTAGATACCAATTAATGTTTCATCAAAGGAGTCACTCACAAACCTCCTCCACCCCTTTTTTTTCATCTAAACATACACTGTCAAAGCAAAAGAGCAAAATATAAGAGTCAGAAACTAAACCATGAAAATAATCTAGCTCAGGCAGCCTTCTGATCCTGAGAAAAGGGAAATGTAAAAATCTCCACTAGCTCAGTGTAATATTTTCCATCAGTTGTTAATTTTACAGAGAAGGTGTTTGCATGCTGAATGCTGGGCTGTGTACAAAACCTACAATAGGCAAGCTTTAAGGGAAATACAATGAAGTTATGAACCTATGTGGGCAAAAAAGGGATATTTGTGTCTTTTGAAAATCAACTATACCTTTTACAACAGCTAAAGCCTAAACTTTTTTAAATTTCTAGAATACAAAAGGGAACTTGCAGGAGATCTGAGTTTTCTTTACCACAAATGAAATTAGGGAAGTAGAATCATAGAATGGTTGGGGTTGGAAGGGACCTTAAAGATCATCTAGGATCTATATGATTTAACAACTTCCTTGCTGGGCACATCAGCAATCAGTGATGGTGAAACAGAACACTGGGGTTGTTTAATGTCATAGTGGTTAAAGTCAGTAAAACACAAGCAAGTGTGGGGACCTATCTGTGACTCAGCTTCCTCTCTATCATTTGGCTTCACTGACCACTCAACAGTATGGCCAAGGGTCAAACAAATTCCAATATCAGTGGATATTGACAGATAGTTGTTACCCAGAGCCTCTGCCCCCAAGTTTATAAGAACACAAACAACAACAACAAATCAAAATATCTTCCTAATACACTAAATGTAGATAGTTCATCCAACCAAGTTGTTTTTATTACATCTGTTCCACGAGTGTTAGTAAGAATATGGTCTATTCTCTACAGATCTTGAGCACTGTCAACAACATGCCTTTTTAACTTATTTTCTACTCATCGGCCTGACAAGAGAATTCACTTTCTTATTTTCTTTAGAGTCCTTTTTTCAGCCTGACCATGCACACAATATGTGCAGCAGCATTAACCAACACTGCCACCAGCATCCCACAGAGCCAGAACACATCAGACCTATATTGCATGCCATGGGCACCTTTGAAATCCGTCCCAAGTACCAGTGACATAAATCCCCTGTGCTAGTGACTGTCCAAAGCCCACCCTAGCCCAGGGTCTCTGCAAGGGCCTGCAAAGACAGCAGTCACATCCTCGTGAGACAGGGCTAAGCAGCCCATCTTCACCTTGAGTCACATGTCATGGGCAGCCAAGACTTCGGAGTCAGGGAAGAAGTCTCCTGCTTTAAACAACATCCACTTGGCAAGCCAGACATGTAAAGGAAAGGAATGCAAAAACTAGCTTCATGCCCCTTTCCTGCCCTCAAAATTACACCAATGGCACCTGCAGCAGCAATGCTTTGGGTTCACAAAGGTAACATGCTGTGGTTTTGGTTCTCTCTCTTCCACAGGGAAGACTTGTCCCTTCTTTCTCCCACTGCAGAGGAAGAACCACAATCATCCTGTCCCACACGATGCTGAGTTGTGTTTCACAGCTGTACAGACCAGCTGCGTTTGAGATGGAAACCCCAGAGGGAGAGATGGCAACAAAGGCATAGGTTGCCCCACAAGTCCCATGCAACCCCCTCTGATCAATGCCTTCCTCTGGCTGTCAGCAGCCCTGCCTGTACCTCTGTAACATCCCCACCAAAGCTGCGAGGGTACCAAGAGCCACAAAGTGAGCGAATATCCCCATCTAGTGTCCCTGAGTACTGCAGAGCATATTCCTCTTTTTCCATCTCTTTTATCCCTTTCCAGTCATCCTGATTCTTACTGAGAAAGAAGCTCTCTCCAAAAGAGAGACTAAAAATTACCACTGCCCCCCAGAAGGGCATTATGCAGGCTCTAGGCATGTAAGCAGCTCAGCCAGCACGCTAATTACATTTCTGCAAGCCTGGTCCGAGCTTTCTCTTGAGCAACAGCTG
Organism: Lichenostomus cassidix; assembly: GCF_008360975.1. Taxonomy (NCBI): domain Eukaryota; kingdom Metazoa; phylum Chordata; class Aves; order Passeriformes; family Meliphagidae; genus Lichenostomus; species Lichenostomus cassidix. The sequence continues at coordinate 12,985,440 of NC_139479.1, read as the reverse complement.
CTTATTATTCTATCTCACATGGTCAATCTCTGTCAGGCTTCTTTCTTGGCTCCATTCTGCTAATCTGACCACAAGGAATCGACAAATTAGTTCTAGAGGATAAATCAAAGGGGTTTTCATGTGGCCTTTGCCCCCTGTTTTGCATACAGTGCTTCCAGCTCACGACTGTCTCCTCAGTTCTCCTAGAAAAGCTCCCTGGCTACAGCAGCGTGTTATTTGAGGGTGAAATGAATTAGCCTCTGTTTGCTCCAAATTTAATTCATCTATTTAAATAATTTAATACAGCATCCATCAGTATGAAAGCTGGGCAAATTGAATCCAAAGGATTTGAAGACACATAGATTAAATAAACTACCTTCAAATCCTGGCTCTCAAATTATCACTGCCCCTGGATTAATTCTACTTTAATTAGCTAAAATAAGCTTCTCAAAATGATTAAATTTGTGAAATAAAGATGAAATAAACAAATGGAATATAAACAGCCAGAAAGCATAAGACATAATACAGAGCCTTAAATCAAATGCTAAAATTCATTCTGTTTAGGTTCTCATTAGGTTCTCATGCCAAAATCATAAGTGGCATGACTGAGTTGAATAAAAAAAGTTGTTTCTCAAAACACAAGAAATAGGGGGTGCATCACATGAAATCTTCAGCCAGGGCTTTAAAACATGGAAAAGCAAGGACTTCCTGACAGAGTGAATCGTTAAATTGCTGAACTCATTGCCAAAAATGCTGCAGATGCTGAAAGCCAAAGTAGAATTTGACAAATCAAAAAAAAAAAAGGCCACAAAGACTTATTAAACACAGAGATCAGAAAATCTTTAAGCCACAAACTGCTGAGGGGTGGGAGAACATATTGGGGAAATATCACTCAGTACTTTCCCTGCAGTTACACCCTTTCCTTAATTATCAGCTACTGTCAGAAACAGGATGCTGAGCTTGATGGGCCTTTGGTTGAGCATAATGGGGCTATTCTTATAATCTGACAAGTCATGAATTGGATAGACTTTCAAATGTTGACACTGGCTTCAGAGTCTTGTACCAGAAGGTGACTAAAGAGCATCCAAGTTAAACTCAGCTCATGGAGTTTAAGATAACAATTAGTCTCTCAGACTTACCTAACTTGCAGGAGTTGTTCATGTTGCAGTTCTAGTTGGTTGTCAAATCCATGAAGCATCACCATTGTAAATGCAAAGGCAGACATTTTTCTGTGGCTCATGATGACAGTAAGCCAGCAGGTTACAGCACAAAAGACAGCACTAATCTGCAAAAGGTTCCTGACAAGCAGCTTCATTAACAGCAAGGAGTTTAAGGGCCAAAAAAGAAAAATTTAAAAAAAAAAAATTCAAAAAGAGTAATCTGTTCAAGAGAGGCCATGAAATTTGAGGACAGGATTGAAATCATTTACATCTGTTCCATGCAGGTAGCTAGAAACCATGGCCAACACTGCTTTGAAGTCTCGAGAGAGTCATTTGGAAGTAAGCATAGAAGAGCACATGGTCCCTGCCCTACCTGGACTGTAGTGAAAACCAACACTTGGAGATCAGGGTCAGAAAGATGCTTGACCAAGCCAGCCCTCAGCAATGAGAAGCAGAGCAGGTCATCACTCCAGAAGACAGTGTAGAACTGGTGCTAAGTTCAAGGGGAGGTAAGGAAACAATCCAGTTTTGTACCCTTGCAGTAAGTGCTGCAGGCATACCCCAACACTGAACAGGCAGCACCACCTGGCAGGCTGATCTTCTCTTCTTCGACCACAATGACAAAATTTCTGAGTGGCAAAACATCAAGACAGCTTAGTTTTAAGCTAGTTTTAAAACTATCCAGAGAGTCACCAGAACTATGAGTCCAATGCAGCAGGTGATAATCAATATTGCTATACCCCAAGTCCACTGCCAGAGCTGGATCATCACACCAACTGCATTTTCAGAAAAGACAACACTTTTTTTTGCCTTCTAGAAAAAATAATAGGAAAAAGAAAAAAAGCCCTAGATTGATGCAGCCTGCAGACCTGACTCAACCTTTATTGTCTTCAACCGAAAGACCCTTGATGCCCTCCTGGGAGTGCAGTGCAGTGCAGCCTTCAAAGTTGCCTGGAAACATAAAACATGACAAAACTGCTCAGGTATTGAAGCTGCTCTCAGAAGCCAGGTGAGGACAGCCTCAGGCCTCCACAAAGCTCACGGAGAAAAAGTGATCATCAGGAGCAGCAGAGCAAGTTCACTGCCTTTTCCACCCACATCAAGAGCCCTCAAAAGCCAGACAAGTGGCTGCTCCCAAAGATGGCACTGGGACATGCAGGGAGATGTCTAGCATGGGGTGCCTCACCACTCTGACACAGTTCAGTCACACCAAAACAAGCTCTTTTCCCTTGTTCTTCCTCCCTCAGTTCCCTATGCAAAGATCTGTCTCCATCTTCTACCATCACCTTGCCATAGCAGGAACAGCCAAATACCTCAGCCCAGAGTCAGTAAATGTCATGCCCACCCTGCCTAGTGCCCTGGGCCAACTGTCACCCTGCCCTTTCTTTGGGTGACAGTTCTCAGCCATACACATTTCCTCCACCGGACTTGTACTGACCTCCACTCTTGAAACAGCCTTCAAAACCCTTACCAAGGCTTCCCTTCACCAGTCCCCATCCTAACCCATATACAGCCTTAGAATTACAAGCCCTGGATCCCTGCCAGCTTAAATAATGCAGCTCCAAATGACTTTGAATCTCTCTTTTCTTTTCCCTCTGCATTTTCCATACACAGTGTTAAGACCCACAGCAGAAAACTCTGTTTCCCTGTGTTATTCTGTAATTTGTAATGCCACCCACCAAATGGTACAGTAGAAATAGTTAATCACATAGGCCTGGGATATGCATAAGCTGAGTTGCAAAGGTGCTAATAGATATATTTGAATTCAAAAGAGATCTGAGAGGTGGAAAATAATATCTTATTAGTATGCTATACGTGTGTGCAAAGCAGCAGCCTGTTCTCTAAAAGACATAGGGAAAAAATAGTAGAATCAAAGCCTTTAGCTTCTCCTATAAGGACACATTAAAATCAGTAATCATAATTTTTCTCATTAGAATTATTAACACCATTGATTTCTATATGACATAATTTTGAACCATTGCAAAAAAATACTAGGCATAGCAAATCTCCATTTGTGTATGTTCACAACCACTCACGTCTGTCTCGGGGTCCAGCCTCAGGTAACAGCAGCCCAGTGTTTCCATACAACTTGCAGTTTGCCTGGCATTCACAGAAATGTGTTCAACCTGAACCACCTAGGAAATGGGTCCTCAAAATGAGCTGTTAAAATGTACTGAATATGGGCTGAAACAACACAGCACAGAAACATCTTTAACTTGGTTACCTTTATTTCCCAGAACAGGCATATTCCTCAAATATATGTAATTTATGGGAATTGCTGCTCCTGTCTTCAACACACTGCTGGTTTGCAGGTTGTTTTCTTCCATTCTCTTTGCTCACTCTATGAGCAACAACCTTCACAAAACAGGTCCAGGGACAGAGGTTCTCCATAGAGGCAAGGGAGAATAAGATCAGTGAAGCACACAGATTATACATAGGCAGGACCATAAGTTAAAAACTTAGACAAAACAGGTATACCCAAGCAATTAATCCAAGTTTCTTTATGACTACTTAATGTGCTATTGTTAGTCAACTCAGTAATTCTATCACATCCATCACATTTACATCTCAGCTAGAGAATTTGTAAATTACTCTGCAAGATACAATTCAGGGAAAAAAAGTTGTGATTTCTTTTTAAACCTTGGAGCACAAGGGGGAGAATAAACTAGGCTATTTGAACTTATTCAGAGTGTTTTCACTGACATAGAGAGGCATAAGATTTAAACCTGTTCTCTTTTTAAACTGAATTTTGACATTAAAAATTGATAAATGGGTTGTGCCACCCACAGCACACTATGGGGACCAGGGGCACAACTGAATTCAAAAAAGTATGAGGCATTCCCTACCTGTAGACATTCTCCCCCCCAAGCAGTTCTCTAATGCACAAACTGGCACAGGGAAACCTGCCACTAGAGACTGTTTCCACAAGCGAGAGGCTATTCTTGCAGAAACTCTTCTTGGTTCATCTGATCCCAAACAGCAAACTGAGGTGAGATGAAAGTTGCTCCCATGGGCTTCTACTGGGAAGTACTTTCCTTTGTACTGAGTAAGTAAAACAGAAAATGAAACAAAGCAAATCCCTTGGGCATAGTCCATCTCCTCAGCATCAGCCTCCCAGGGTCTTTAACAGCACGAGTCAGGTTAAGCAATCTCTGCCGACCAGGGCAGCTGGAAGATGCCATCCTGAGTGTGGCACACACACCGTGAGGCCACCATGCTGCTCCAGCACCTGCAGGAGGGCACAGCCTGCTAAATCCATGTCAGTCACTTCCAGCAGGGAGAGCAAACACATTGCCAACCCTGTGGTCTGACACTGGCTTTGCAAGCCCCATCTTCCAACCCAGTGTTGCCTTGAACAGCAAGTTTGTATCCACATTGTGTTCAGCACACTAGCTGCCCTGGGGATACGAAAAAGATTTTTTTAAAAAACAGAAAGGAAAACAAATACTTTCACCTCTGCAATCATAAAAGCTGTCAAGGATTCAGAAGTCTAGAAAGTGAAGCTTCCTGTTCATTCTGAGCACTGGAACAGGCTGCCCAGAGAGGCCGTGGAGTCTCCTCTGGAGATACTCGAGCCATCTGGACACAATCCTGAGGGATGTGTTTTAGGGGATCCTGTTTGAGATGGGGCGTTGGACCCAATAACTTCCAGTGACCCCTTCCAACCTGATCCATTCTGTGTGATTTTGTGATTCATCCTTTCCTGGATGAATACTCAGTGGTACTCAGCAAAGCACACAGCACACTATATGTGAAAGTCATGGTGACACTGTAGATGGATAATATGAAGCATGTACATCTACTCTGTTCAGTAGGGATCCAAACATCCATTCCCTTATCCATATCCTCTGTGCAAGGATGAATCATGCCTATAGAAACTGTGTTTTCATTAGTTAACACCAAATCTGTCTTTCCTGAATTAAAAACAAACAAACAAACAAACACAAATTCATTTTTAAAGTTATCATCAAATAAAATAATGTTCCTCCATGGGATGTTTAAACCTTGGTTAATCATGTGCAAATCTCTAAAATCAAAATTTATATAATGCTTGGTCCATGACTTTTTAATTATTAACACAATATTTTTTTTATACTGGGTCCTCTGCACCACCTTTGAAAAGTATTCCATAAAGTACAAGTGCAGTACATTCAAAACATAGCTGCAAAAAACCTCTAGTGCAAAACATAGAACACTCAAAACTGGGTTTTTAAAGTTGAACTGCGTAACACCCCAATAGAAATGCAAAACACTGAAGATTCGCTTACCTTTTTTGCACCAGTACAGCTTCCAGGAGGATGCAATATTTTCTTAATATTTTTCAATTGAATCTTTATCAAGAATATTATTATTTTGCTGTAATTCGGTTTTGATTCACAAATTCAAAGTACATATTCACAAATATTTCAGTTTTGGTTTTGTGGTTTTTAATGTTAAGCTAGAAATGTTAGTGTTTTACTTGTCACAGACATCATAGAAAGTATTTGACGCTTTGGGGTTTTTCTTCTGTCCCTGGAGTTACAGCAAAGGCAGCTTCATCACAGAGTTTAGGATCTCTTTTTAAAAAAAAGTCTCTCAAATGAGTGAAAACTATTGCTGCTGGGAGCTCAGTGGGTAGCAGACACACCATGTGCTGCTGAACATTCAGTTCATGCACTGGGCATAACTGGAATTGGAAATAATTAGATGAATATTTCAGTCCTGAACTGTGCCTGCTCCTCTAATCCTCTCTGTTGCAACTGTATTTGCTGCTTAGCAATATCAGCTTTAATTCCCAGGTCCTAATTAGTGCTATCAAGCACCACTCTCTGGATTTCATTATACAGAACCGGATGAAACGTTAGGTCAAGTGTAACTCCCAGGTGAGATTACATTACCATTTGCCTCCTGGTTTCTATATGTGCTCTGCATGTTCCACCTCAAGCAATGGCAGATCCTTTGTAAGCACTGAAATTGTTCAGCTGGGTCCTCAGGGCACCCCAAAACACAGCAGACACCACACAACAACTGCCACAGCCCTGAGGTGTTTAGCTCTGGCAGTGCAGCTGATAAAATTAAACAGCCTAATAGCTGATAAATGTCACCTGGGTGAGCACAAATCATCCTTCACTCAGGGTTTTTCCCATTCTTCCCATCCTCTTTCATGACAAACACTTTGAAATAAAGTTACATAAGCAAAAACTGGTAGTTCACATCCGCGACAAATTAGGAGCATGAAATACGTGACAACTTTACATATTTACAAGGCTTGGAGGAGGCATTTGGATCATCAGGAGCCTTAATCACATGGTTTTTAATATGCATTTCCAACTCTCAGGGATATGATGAAGAGTGTTTTACTGCTGGCTGAGCACTAATGGATTTGGAGCTGTTAACTGTAGTCCACAGGCATCCTTAAATGGTGAGCTAATGTGCATTTAATTTTGCTCATTTGGTTTTAGCACAACCAGGTTTAGTTATAACACTGTAGTGTCAGCACCAGCCATCTGGGGGTTGAACACAGGGAGAAAAGGGTGAGAGTGGCCAATGAAACCCCTTGAGATGGGGGAAATTTATAGAGAAGCAGGTGAAAAACAGAAGAGAAACAGGCAGGGATAAGAAGTAGAAAAAAAAGTGAGACAAACAACAGCAATAATAGGCAGTGACAGAATAAAGCACCAAAAGGGAGTGTCTCAAACAAATATCCCCACATCTGGTTGCTCCACACATCTGGGTAAAGACTGGGTGCTGCCAGGAAACTCTCTGAAAACATCAATATCAGCAAACCAAGAGATGTCAGGGTTTCTATTTTAGTTATCAGCCCTCAAATTAGGATTTGAGTACTGGATCCTGTCCTGGAAAAAGAGCAATCCTGAAACCATTCAGTTAGTCCTGGAAACATTTAGGGGCTGCACGGCTATTAAGCAGCTTATGTTACATTTCCTCCCTGAAAAGCATTCAAAATATAATATTTCAAAACAAAGCAGGGAGGAAATGCTTTTCAGGGAAGAAACTTTACATAAGCTACTTTGACATTTTACTGTGGAATTTTACCTGTAAGTTTTGCAAGTTATAATGGGCTGGCAGGATGTTGGCACAGGAACTAAAGGATGACAAACCAAACAATGATACAGAATCACAGAATTTTCTGAGTTGGAAGGGACCCACATGGATAGTGTACAGAAAAACAAGATCATCTCAAGGTTTTAGAAGTGTTGTTACCAGCATGAAGAGGGTCCAAAGAAGCAAAAGGGTAAAAGACATGAAGACTAACAGATCTGAGCAGGGACATCTCTTCTGCAAACCAGGAAAATTATCCTCTTCCTCAACTCTAGATGTGCACCTCAGGTACATCCCAGTTTGTAAGGACCTGAAAACCAGACACATTCCCAGGGAGAGGAAGGACCCAGCAGAACACAAGCAGAAAAAGGTGCCTCCCCATGTGTCGCTGTTGAGCCACTGGCAGAGAAAGAAGACCCTGATTCTCAGTGTGGCATAAAAAAGAGAGCTTTTATTATTTAATTCCAACTTACATAGATTTTTCAGAGGTCACCCGGATTGGTCAGTTCGAAGCCTCCCCCTAGGCCTGATAGGCCAGGCCTGAACTGTCCACATCCGAGAAACTGTTTTATCCGAGAAACTGTTTTATCCGAGAAACTTTATCTTTGTTCATAAAACACAGAAAGAAAAGAGAAAAAGTTCCCATGAGAAAGGTCTGTGCTAGCCACACCCATGTACTTCGGGGTGAAGGAAAAACAAGAGCTCAGTACAGTGTCCAAAGCTGTGTGCACAGAGCAGCAACCAGACTGACACCAGCTCGTCTGACTGGCACCAGCACAGAGCACCATCCTGGCAGGCAGACCATGAACCAGCCCCAGCCTCAACAACTTTTGGCATTAACAAATGGACCAACCACTAAAAAAATCACAGTAATTCATTTTTATCTTTATAAATTTTGTTACTAATGATTTCACATCAGTCCAAAAGACCCTTCCATAGCTCTTAGCCTGGCAGGGCCTGAAGCAAGGCCAGCTCTGAGCAGACAGTAGATATATTGCCCTAATTTTTAAGACCAACTGTATAATATAACTTTGTCATCACCAACAACAAGGACTCTCCCAAGAGGCAACCTTGAGAGCCTGGAGGGGACTTTTAGAATCACATTGAAATATCTCTGGTCTTTAGCACTGGTCAGAACCTCACTGTTTTTTATGTGGTAAAGTAAGCTGAAGACAGAAAAATCCACCATCTCTGAGTGACTTGAAACAAGCACCAGTTTAAACTGTAATGTCAGATGTACAAGTTCCTACCTGGAGTGTAGTTCAGAACCTGCTGGCAAATTAATATTTAACAGGAATCTTAGGGCTTTAGAAGTACGCTGCACAGGACAGGCCTTTTAACCGTAAAGAAACTAGATACCAGCTAAGGCTTCATTATGCGTTCATACACCTCCTTACAATGAGACATTTTTGGAGTGGTCCTGCATACCAAGTCCTGCAGAATTTTAGGCCAGGGAGGAGCAGGGATCACAACACAGGGGTGCTGCTTCCATCACACTCAAGCTGCATCTCAGATGGGTGAACACCTCCTGAAGCTGGACGCTTCAGGGCCAAGCTGTGTCCCGAGCTGAATCAGCTCACTTGGCCTGGGTACTGTGGCTGTGTTTTGCAGGAGAAATTGCAGACAAATCCAGAAGAATTAGTGGCTGGAGAGCAGGAGCTGAACAGAGAAACTTGTTCCTCCTGCCAAATAAATGCAGCAAAGGAGTCTTGGGGAATGGAAGTATAGGGTGTTAAGTGAAGGAAATGCATATTGCTGTCTCCTATAATGAGGGCCCCAAAGGACTGGTTGCACCAACTAAATTAAATCAATTTCATAGCCAATATTGCACTATTGCACAATCATGTGTAGAGTGATATTTCAATTAAGAGCATTTTCTCTCAGTTTGAATTAAGACAGTTCATAGTACATTTTTAAAAAATTAATATAAACCATTGCTGAAGTGAAATCCGAGCCTTGACAGCACACCATTAGCTGATTTCATGCAAGCCGAGAAAAAGTAACTTCTCAGCAAGACACATAAAGTTATGAAAAAGAATTTTTGGTTTTGTGAGAAGACTTATTATTGCCACTATTTTTCTAATATTCATTTCTAAAGCGATGTCAGACTTCACTTTATTGTGGCTGGCTTTGTTCTTAAGTGCTGCAAAGCAGTTTGTCTGTGTACTGAAAAGGGTCTTTTTGCTGATAAAAGATACTGAGAATCCTCTTAAGCTTGGACTATTTGATGGCCAATGATCTATCAACTTCCAAGTACATTTCTTTTTAATTAACTTATGAATTCATATGACCAATCATTACACAGCATTTTAAAAACTTCAAAAGATTTTTGTGTATGTTTTTATAGGAGAAAGAAACTCTTGAATGGCAAAAGTGGTGAACAGTGTTGGTAGGTAAGCCTGTCCATTAGAAGCAAGAATATTCAGAATTTAGGTGTTCAGTCAGACTGACACAGATTTACTGCAAAAAATGAAGGCATACAGACATTTCCATAAGCTGCCTTGTGGGAATACCTATTGGAGTTTTCTTTCCCTGCAGTGAGGTTTTATTGTCACCTCATCTCAGGCAAAGTCCGCTCTTGGAATATTTGCCAGCCTAATCATCTTCTATGAATATATGGGGAAGGAGGGAGTAAGGAGGGGAGAGAAGGAGGAAACAAGGGAGAGGAGAAATGAGATCATAGGACAATTTTAGACTTGCCAGCATAGATACATTTCAGCTGGAAAATCACTTCAGCTAACTTCATTTGTTTTATTCACATACCTGCTATAAATAACAATGCCAGGTGTAACTTTTTGCTGTTGGAAGCTTATAAAGACTCCAACTACATTACACAACTGTGAGCAATGAACCTACTGCACAACTAGAGGTTATCTGAGATGTAGTTAATGGTTTTTCACATCTCCTCAGTTTAGTTTAGTACAAAGTGCAGTGGCTTGGATTATTTCAACTCAGTTGGTTTGAGATAGCACTGATAGCAAGGTAGAAATCACCACACCCAGATTCTGCAACAAACAACTTTCTGTCTGAGAGCAAACTAAGCAATCATTGCTTCTGTGCTGAAAACCTTTTGAACCACTTCAAGGTCTTGCATGTGCCTGATGATACCCTGAGAGGGCTGGGCTGTAAAGCTATTCCACTCCACTAGACATGTTCTAGAGTAGCCCATGGCCCAAGAAGATACATCCTATGGCTCCACTTGCATTGTTCTGACACAATTCCTGATCATTTCTCCATCCCTTTTATGAATAGGCAGAAATATCAGCCCCCAAACCACAGATGAGCAAGGATTCAATCCTGCCCCTCTTGCTTCCTTCAGACCTCAGCTCCCTGACCATATGCAGAGCTTCTTTGAAGCCATACTGGTACAACTTGTGTAAACAGCTCCAGCCTATTAAACTATTCCCTGGGGAGCTTTCCTCACCTAGAAAAGCCAATAATGTCTTTATTTCAGTTAAGCATTCATTAGCTTTCTGCATGCAAGCCATTGAGTGGGCAGGGAAGAGCAGAAGGATGTGTATTGAGAAGACACAATGTTCTCCTCTGGCAGTGTAGGAAGACTGGCACATCATGATGTTCAGGAATAATAATTGCGCCTCTAGCACTTCCACTACCTGCTTGATCAATGTTTAGTAAAGATTTAACATATTGATGTTTTTGAAAAGTAACCACCAGACCAGACACACAGCTTGTGAGGGTCAGGATAAGGGCAATGGAGGAGAACTCTTTAAAATGGCTCAAAAAGAAATTTGATTGAAAACAAAAAGTGTTGAAAAACAAATTACTATTTCTGACTTTTGATACAGAAAAGCAAAATCTCAAATTAAAAAAAAATAAAAAAGAACATATTTTCACCAAAAACACTGGCAAAGCAGGAATAGTAACTGTCATTTGAGAGACTCACCTTGCCCCTGATATAGGCCAAGCTCTGTGGTCCAGTTGTGCATCCTGTCATGCCTGAAGATATCATTCCCTCTCGCTGATGAAAACCATTGCTTCTGGGGAATCTGGCTTACAGGGCAAAATGGGGGCATGAGGAAAATAAATGACAGCTTTCCAAAGGATTTGGCATAGCACTTCCAAAACCAAAGGCACAGGTTTTGGCTGTACTACCTCTGTTTTCAATGAAAAGCACCTACTTCTGCCAAAATGCTATTGAAGTTCAAGTGATTATTTTATTATATCTTAATTGATTGAAAATGTTACCTCTCAAATTTTGTGAATTACCTTCCTTGAACCATTGGAGGCAATGATGGACTAATCTTTCATCTTACATTAAAAAGGAGAAAATGTGGTGCTATAATACTCGACTAATTTTGCTAGACTTTCAAATCTAATAATAGCATTCTTCATAATTGCTTTAGTCTTTCTCAATTTCACTTAAATTAGCTTTCTGCTTTAATTAAATCACAACATATTTTATGCCAGGAGAGAATTGGTCATTTTTAACTGCTGGTATAATTACGAAATATCACCACAATGCACAAGAGAATCCTGAGGTCTATAGTTATAAATAAGCTTATGAGTTAATTGTATGCTTGTGCTTTCCCTCCAATATTTACAGCATATATGCATTGCTGGTATGCTTTATGCTGCTATGTTTTACAGTGTTTTGCAGACAGTCTTGCAATTCTCAGCATGCAATAATAGGAATTAAATATTTATGGTTGTGCATAACTTCACTTCTCTCTGCAGTCTTCAGAGCTCCCCACAGAAGTCAGCATTTGTCAGCTCAGAGCCTGCACTGGCACCAGCGATGATTGTACTGGCACTGCCTTGAGCTACAGCAAAGACTCTCTCTAGCCCCAACCCATCCATAATTTCAGTGCATTTCATCCCATCCTCTGCACAGAAAAAAGTTACCAAAGTCAAAAATGTTGCCCTACTTCTCAAGCCTGAGAGCTGAGATTTTGCTTTGATTTCCATGCATCTCATGCACACCTTGGAGTGGGAGGTTTGATTCTGTGTGGGACGTTTGTAACTCACACCTCCAATCAGGCCAAGACTTCAGACTTCCCTCCACCTGACAACAGGTCACAGAAAATACACAGGGAAGAGATGTACAAGCTCTCTCCAGGACCCTTGAGTCTTGCCCAGAGGCTGCAATGAGGGACTGAAGAGCAGGTTTTCTTCTTTCATCTGGAGCCACAACAGGACAGGAGCAGAAGAGTATCCAAGCTCTCAGCAGAACCAAACCTGCAGCTGACACACACAACAGTACAGACAAGTTTTTGCCTACTGCTTCCCTGGGTCCTACTCCCTCCTGGGTCTGGGTCTCATCCTTAAAACAATTCTGGTTCTGTTCACAAATTTTAAGATCCTTTTCTAACTAGTAGACAGAAGAGCCCTGTTAGTGGCAGGCCATCCCATGCATCTATTCTAGAAATTTCAAAATAAAATAAGAATCAAAAATTAAAAGTGCTGCTAGTGTCTGTTAAAAATGTCTACACTTTTTATTTCTTTCTGTGTTCCCTTATCTGACCATCTGTGCTGCTTTGAGAGCAGGAACTCAAGTTGTTATCTCCACTGTACACAATGAAATGGACCACAGTAAATCTGCAGGTCCCTCCCCACAACTTTTGCCCTCTGCTATGTAAATGACATTATTTTATGACGTTATTTTAATGATAATATGGTACTCTTATGTTAGGCCTGATTTCCTTTCAACAGAGCCTCAAAAGAGGGAGCTCGTTTATGGTGTTCAAAAGCACTTGTATTTCTTTATTGCCTGAACCTTTCTAATATGAATTCTTGTAAAACAGAGCACAACATCAATTATGTGTATCTGTATAAGGCACTGTATAAGGTACAGGCACTCATAAGCCTATAAACTTTTGCATCTACTCCCTTCCTGCTTTTTCTCCTTGTTGGATTTGTTGTTTTCTTCTCAACACACTCCTTTGTTAGGGAACTGGCAAATCATTTACATCAGTACCTGTTGCTATTTTCAACCTTGAATGTAATCATCTAAAGAAAAAAAAGGTCCAGAAAGCAAAATATTCTTTTGAAATATGTATTTTTTGTTATTGTTCCTAAATAAAATTTCAATTTTTATCTGGCAGAAGCTGGGAAGGGATATTAATGATTTCTCAAAAAAAAAGTGAAAAAAATCCAACATTGCTGGAATAGGACAAGTGGAGTGGATAATTGCTACAGTCAAGTCACTCCTCACATGCAGATTTACTGATAATATAGTCCGTGGTAGCTTTCCATGACAGATGTCTACCTAGAGCTGCCCCAGCTCTCTACACAAAAATATAGGTAAAGTCTTCAAATCATGTGAAGGCTCACAGCATTAAAGTTAAGATCTGAAAATATTTTAATGAAATATAGCTGTATAGTAACTGGACTGGTTTAGTAACTGCTTGATGTAGTAATGTACAAGTCAGTTTCTATCTGGAGATTACCGTCAGTTTAAAATTAACTAGAGTTTTAAAAAAGATTGCAAAATGAAAACAGCTAATTGAAGGCAAAGGCAAAAACGTAGTAACTTCTTAACTTTTAGTTTCTATCACTACAACCACAAGTAAGTGGCAGAATTCAATCACTGGTCTTCCATTTGGAATCACTTAGATGTTACCCACAACCTGCTGATGTAATAGCTGAAGGCAGAAGAAGTAAAGTGAAGAATATTTAAGCAACTCATAAAACATTACTGCTATACACACAACATGCAAGAAAAAGAAATCTCATTGGCAAGAACACATGGAGGAGACACAGTGCTTACCCTGGAAAGTTGTTCAAACTTCTTTTTTTAAATAATACTTGGGAGCACACTGGGTTTTAAGGCCAATTGTTCTCACATATTGAAATTGTGGGAACATTGACTTTCTTCATTAAGTCAGAGCTATAATCCATAAGACCGACAATAAAAATATTCACAGTACTTTGTCCAATTTTCAGCTGATTATCATCCTCTGCAAGCAAAGCTGCAGGAAGCAAAAAATTTAGTAAGTCATTGAAAAACAGACTAAACTGCTTTTTTCTCAAAAACTAAAATGGTCATCTTTGGGAACACACGGGTAAATTAAGTAAGAAACATATTTGTCCATTATCTACTCAGCACATGAGCCACTTCTTACATTATTATTTACTTGAAGTAAATTAATTTAAGCATTGCCAATTATCAAGTCTGTACTTATTGAGCTCTGTTGAGCTTGTACGCAAAAAATCCTAATTTAGTGTGAGAGTCACAACTCTTTTTAAAATAAACTTGTGCAAGTCTGTCCTGCACTTCTTATAGAAGGAACAACTTTGCTGTAGCTGGAGCAACCTTCTCTCCCATGTGTCAGAGGGGTCTCTGGGATCACCTGCAACACACTGGAGTGTTCCTCTCAGCTTAGAATCATAGAATCATTTTGATTGGAAAATACCTCTCAGGTCATCAAGTTCAACCATTAGGGCTCTTTCTGCAACAAGCCCAGAAAGACTTTTGGCCTGAGGGTACAAAACCCACTCACAGATTTCGTGAGGGAGATTGCAGTGAAGAAGACCCTAAGCCACAAATCCCAAGCATTTGGGAGAATGTTCAGGGAAGTATCACTCTGTATTTTCTCTTATCTTCCCCTCTCACTCGAGTATCTGCAGCTGGACAAAAGGCAGGATAACTGGTCTGAAATGGTATTCCTTTGCTTACGTTCACTAGGAATTACTGGCCAAAATTTGATACCCAGAATTCAGAAAAAAAAAAGTTTCCTCACTCCCTTTCCCCTTCTCTTTTTGATATTCCAAGGAGTGCAAATAACTCACTGGTTTTAAGAAATCAATGAAGACTGTCATGTCCCTGCAAGTAAATGAATGACATTTAGACTTTCCACTCTACAAGTTTGAATATCTGATTGATTTTATGCTGGAGAATTTAGTTTAAGCAAGCAGTACTGCTAAAGTCTCATGCATCAAAACAAGACAGACTTTCATTTGAGATGTCCTGAAAAACAGAGTGAAACTGTCCAAACTCTTCAAGTACACTTGGACTGCTTGACCTTGTAGAGCAGCTACTTGTATCACCCAGGGAAGTGCAGCACAGTGAGACTATGCTTCCATCTCTGTGGCCTCCACTTAGCCATACCCTTGTAGATGAATGATAAAAATTATCTCAGGAATGAAAGTACAGATTAAAAACCAAGTCCAAGATGTTCTCTGAACAAGGGTGTTAGTGGCACAGCAGTCGTTAGCAAAGTCTACAAACTGTGCCATCAGAAAAACAGCAGTACAGAGACACTTCAGCCAGAAAACTTCCTGGGGAAATAAGGTGGACAGTGGCTGAAGAATTTGTTCAGAGCTTGTGCACATTCGAGCAAAACTGCCCCCAGCCACGACAGTGACTTCAGGTCACCGAGATCTACAGCTTCCTTCCCAATACCAAACTGAAGGTCTCACTCAGCTGACTAGTCTACAGTTAAGTCTCACCATCTGATTTAATTCTGAGTTTTAAGACTAATTTTATTTTTCTGTCATTTGACTGGATTCTCTCACCCTCCTTATCAAGGAGAAAGTTGAACTTGAGTTTCATATTATGACAGCACCCTTCCCTGAGACTATGCACTGCTAAACAAGGCTCTGCAACCTCCATAACCATTTTTTCTTTTCGATACTAACCAAAGCAATAACAATTTTATCTGAAGAACAAAAATACTTTTGAGGTGACCAACACAGAGCTTTTTATTAATTTACATATTCTACAAAATTGTCAACAAAATAAAAGTGGGTTTACTGAAATGCACATCAGTCAATAAAGCAACAACCATCATTTCAAATCACTCAGGGAAAAATATGTTTATCCATGGCTGCTTTTATGAGTGGAAATTAATTCAGCCAAATTTCAGAGAAGAACAAATGGCCTTTTGTCAGAGCTGCCATAGCAAAATCGTTATTACTTTCTGACTTCTATCATGATGTCAAACCCCAGAATTTCACACGACATGTGAGTGCAGAGACCCATCAGAAATCAAGGAGAGGATATTTCACACAACCAAAGCCAGTCCCATCCAGAGCTGGATGTGTTCACACCTGTTCAGATTTGGGTGAAAAAAGAAAACAGTGCAGGGTGAATGTGCCTGCCCAAATCCATGGCAAGGTGTGCTGCTGCATTTCAAATGAATCACAAGTGGCAGGTCAGTTTTACCCAACAAGAAGGGAGCAAGCATTACATCTCAGGAAAGCACAGGTTATGATCACCAGATCAATACAAGATAAATAACAGTGTATCCCACACTGCCTGCATATCTTGAATCAGCACTGCCAAATTATGCCCTTTGAAGCAGAGCTAAAAATGACATTGAAGGTTTTCATGTGGCTTGTATTTCAGAGTGAATCCATTCAGCCTGGGGAGACATAAAGATCATCTCTGAGAATCTGCTCTTATCTAGCAGCAGCATTCCTGCCTCACCAGGGCTGAGGGCACCTTTAATGCATCTGACCAGCAGTGTCACTCAGGCATCCCTTCCCACAGAACCAAGCCCCAATTTGATGAGTATGTGGACCACTACACAGAAGCAAATCACGATAGCTTTAGGCCTTTTGCCCTGCTCATCTCCTCAAACAACTCCACTTCTGCTCCCAGTGACTAGTTCCCAAACTTTTCTGACAAATTAGTCATCACCTATTGACCCACGATTCTTCTGGCAGAAAAACAAAGCCTTGTGCAATATCCATTACTCTGAGGAATAGCAACAACTCAAAAACAGCTAATGCCAGCAGGGCACTGCTCACCTGCAGTGAGAGAGAGCAAGGCACCAGCTTACTCCATGTACATGGAGCAAATCCATGCTCCATGGTACAAACCCATGTGCCAGGCTCTCCCAGGCCACAGCACCTGCAGACCACCACCTAAAAACCTCCACCTCTAACAGAGGGACAGGGCTGGACCCCAGGACCCCCTATGTCAGGTTTTTCCATGCTGAGAAAAGCTTGGCCACTGCAACGAAGTGGCCAAACAAAGGCAGATCTGCAGGAGAGCTTTTCCCAGCATGGTAGCCCCATTGCTGCACACAAAAAGACTCTCAGAAAATGGCTGAGGTCTCCAGCTATCCTAATACCATGACCAACAACCTCATACAGCAAAAAGATTAATTTTATGCATTTTTCCTGAATATTTGAGAGATCCATTTCCTAACCTTTCCTTTGAACCTCTGAGTTTACAGAGGTAGCATCTCCATGCCTACCTCACCCTACCTGACTCCGCTTTTCCTACCTGCATTCCCTCCCCCATTTTTTTTCTCTATCAATGTACTTCTGCTTAGAATAATTTTTAATTAAGTTTCCATATTAGTTCTTTACTAAGTATCATGATCTAAGTTTGTTCTGTTGAAAAATAAGTAAATGGCATTGAGCAGGTTCCTTTCAACCAAGGCCATTCTATGATTCTGTGACTCTATATTTGTAATTTCTTGTGCAGACTATAATCTGTGCTGCATCTTCCTGTCATATCACACTGACAGAGGCCCTATTAGCTAATTAAAGATTTTGCCCTTTTTCTTTTCTCTGTTTTCTCAGACACAAAGTTCTGATTTTTTTTAGTAGCACCTGATTTTTATGGAAGACGTATCTTCCAGATAGACATTCTGGAAGCAGCAGCAATAATTTCTGACCTATTATGGGCAAATCAGCAGTATTAAGTGATCTTCAAAGCACTTCTGTAGATGGTACAAAATGTATATAAGCTGCTACAGCCAGTTATTGGCAAAATTATCTACCTTCTGGTGCCATTACACAGAACAGCCTAATATGCATAATTACAGTAATTATGCAGAGCACAGCACAAACAAAAACAAAATTATATGCTGCTTCACACTGGCACTCTTTCAGACAGAAATTCATTTTCACATTTACAGTATTGCAAATACGGACAACATTATTAAAGCAGAATTTGAATATAATTATGCATACCAACTCCACATTGAATTGGTGTTTTCCATCTTCAATAAGTTGTAGATAGCTGTTGTGATGTCTTTTTGATAGTACGCTAAGCCACCTAAACTCTAACAACCTGTAAGTCCATCTCTGCTTTTCTTTCAGCAGTATCACTGGAAGTTGAATATCACAGCATCTGTAACCACCTGCTGCCTTCAAGCTAACTGACTGCTTTACATAGCATAAGGAACTAGTAGGAATTGCCAGACAAGAAATCTTGACTTTGGGACAAAATTGATCTAAAATCGCATCTTGAGTTAATTCTAAAAAGAAACATCCTTCCTTGTACAGAATTTTAAACACACTTTTTAAGTTTCCCTACCAAAAAAAAAAAAAGAGAGAGAATAAGTGCTTGTAGTGCTGGCGTGTGACTGCAGGCACAGAAAACCTGCCCTTGGAAACTCAGTAGCTGGAAGAGGAAGAATAATGAATGGGCCAGTTCAAAGCCTCCAAGGGAAGAAGGTTGATCCCAATAGCAATTCTGGAAGTCTTTCTCACCTGACTATTTGGACACCAGTTCTTTAACAAATGGCGTCATCTATCCAGGCTTTTGATAGTTGGAGTGGGAAGGTGAAGAAAGAAGGATCATTGCAAGCAAGCTGTTGAGAAAAGCAAAACTGAATAATTTGTTAAAGGACTGAATTAGTAGAACAATTTTCCACATTGTCACATTATGATGACCTCCTTCAGCTCAGAGTGAATACATTGGCAGACACTAAAACCAAAACCACCAGGAAATGCAAAGCAAAGATTCCAATGTGAGAGGAAAGCCGTGAAGCCCTGCTGTGGGTCAGCAGGGACAGGGATGCTCCAACTCGCCCAGACTGATCAAGCATGGGAGAGACATTGACACTAACAGCCAGACTCCTTCAGCCACCAACCTGTCCTGGAGGTCCCCAGGTCTGAAAATCCACCTGAGCAAAAAAGCACTGTTTCTTTCCAGACGTTCCTCTAGTCAGCTCTGAGTGAAAGATAAAATGCTGACATTTCTTGAGAAAACAGTGTTCTTGGTGTCTGCATCCAGGCCTGTTTGTCTTTTGTTTGTGTCTCTTCCCTAACCTTTTGTGAGCCCACTGGACAATTTAGATCTAATAAGACAAGCCAGAAGTCCTAAAGTCATTAAGTTCCTACACGTTTCCTGAAAACAGGATGTGGGTGGAAGAGAAAGATCTCATTAGCGCTGCCTGTGGGGGAAAGGCTGGTGGACAAACTCCCACCTCCTTAGAAACCAGACTGCACACAAGAGAGTGAGAGCAAGGGGTCATGAACTCTTCCCAAGTGAGGAGAAAGTTTGACAGGGAACTCACACCTTAAACATCTGCAGACAACCAAAACAGAAAAATCAAAACCACAAAAACACAAACTTTCCTTCTTCATATGTTTTTACATTCAGTCTTACCACTGGGGGTAATCCAATCTGTTTTAGTTTCAGGACCTGAAAAGAGAAGGAGACCAAATGTGTTTGTGCTTGGAGTCTAAGTGTGCACATCTGTGAGGCCACATAAGCTTCATGAGGAAGGAAACACTCCTGAAATAACACATGAAGCTGTCACATATTTTTAACTGCCCTGAGACTGGGGAATTACCATCTGTGATTGTTGATAGTTGATGACCATTGACAGAACTGATGGAGCCTGGTTGTCAAGTGGACTGTATTGTACAGGCTGACAGAAAATGAAAAGAAGAGTTTGGTTACCACAAAACAACTTAAAACTATGATGAAAGCTTTATAAGCAGAGTTGTGGTTGTGGTTCATGTATTAGATGAATATTCTGTTTCTTCTTCTGTTTCTGTGTGGAGATTTAACCAGCTGAATAGATCAGTTTTGACTCTTTAATAAAATTATCTATTCAATCAAATTTAGAATCAAATAGTAGTGTTGATACATGGTCTCTGACTGGACCTCCACCAAGTGCAAGGACTGAGCCCCTCACTTTTCTTGACAAAACATCCTACAATTTTCCTAAATTTCAAGCCTCAATTCTCATCCATACTGCACTCTGACTATATAACAATCTTCAAGTTTTCACAAAGGAGCTATAGAAATTGCTTGAAGACAATGACCCAAAGCAGCTTTTCAAATATCTACTCTTTTTTTCTTATATTCTTTTAATCTTAATAATCACAGAAAAAAAAATTTGAAATATTTTAAATAAGGCAGAGGATATTTTAATTCAATTTCTTTAATCACAAGAGTTTCCAAATGTGACCATTTAAAAGAAACATTTCCACTACAAATACTTGAAAAATAAAATGCATTACATAGAATGATTTAAGCTTCTGTCTTAGAGTCACAACATTTAATTTACATATCTGATTTGTTTTATGGGACTGTTTTGTCCATTTTGCTTTATCCCATGATTTTGTTAGAATAAATTAACATGAATGAATCAAATTAATCAAACCACCTCCCTAAAAGGTTTGTTTATCCTTTTGGACAGAGTGCTGAAACTGCTGAATAAGCACATTCAAGCTAGGATGTGCTTCACAAACAAAGATTTCCCTGAGTGGAACTCATTTATGCCCAAAGGCCAATTTCTCAGTTTTCAGGGGTGGCAGGTTCTGGAATCTGGAATCACAGTCTGTCCCTAGGAGGTAAGTAGTCTGAAAGTTGCATGGGGGGACTTTGGTTTTGCAAAAGGACAAAAAGCTAAGGAATTCAAGCCCAGTTTGATTCATGAGAGAAAACCCTTTTCAG
Organism: Lichenostomus cassidix; assembly: GCF_008360975.1. Lineage (NCBI taxonomy): Eukaryota > Metazoa > Chordata > Aves > Passeriformes > Meliphagidae > Lichenostomus > Lichenostomus cassidix. Next base: position 12,964,653 of record NC_139479.1, on the reverse strand, counting down.
AGCCTTCTTTCCCTACAGGGGACCTGGGCTCTGTTCTCTGCACCTCAGAGATGGTGATAGCAACTGCTCTCAGTTGCCATCAGAAGGCTGCAGTCACTGAGAAAAAATGTATTCTGGGTTCACAATGTCATAGATAGGTTGAGTTTGGAAGGCAGATCATCTAGTCCTGACCTGTGCTCAGAGCAGAGTGAAAAAAAGGCAGTTGCTCAGGACTGTGTCCAGTCAGGGTCTGAATATCTCCAAGGAGTTTGCCTAGGGGCACTTTTTCCTATAACATCTAACAGTAAAAGAAGTGGTGCTACTATACCACCTGTATCAACAAATTTGATAAAAGCTACCATCTCTCCCTAAAACATCACATCTCTTACTAGACCAGACTGGTCTTTACTAATACTACTGCTATTGCTACTATAAAATTTCAATTTTCTTTTTTGGACTTTAAGAGTAGGTTTTACAGATTCTTTACCAGTAATTAAAACCCCCTGCCTCTTACCTCTGCATACTTGAAGAGATTGCCCCATATATTCTGTAAAACTATGATTAATCACATTTATTACCTGAAGATTTAAGTCTTTTTTTGAGAGATTCATATAGAGCGTAAGCAGGTACTTCTGGAGAGGCAAGTTTCTGAGCTGTGTACTTGTTCCATTAATCAAGGCACCAAAGGAAAGATCTCTACCAATACAACTATGCCAGTTCTCAGCAGGCAACAATCTCCCTTTAGCGTCTGTAAAGCATTTCTTATTTAACAATACCAGCTAATTAAATAATCAGAGAAGCATATGTCTGTGGAGAATCAGAGAAGTATATGCCTATGAAGACTGTTCAGTCCCAGGCACAAGTGTGAGAATGTGGGGGCTTTTTCTTCTAATTAGTATTGAAAGCTAAATTCCTCCTTAACTCTTTATCCTACTGCTCATTTGAATTTCTCAGAAGCATTAATTTTGACTCTAAGAAAAGCTGTGATTCAAATCCTTGCAGCTTTGCTGATGTTCAGATTAGATCTCCTCGTGCAGCAAAGCGTTCCCCAGGACGGCTCTGCTTAGCAGGATGCAGGGTTTGGTATTTGTGTGAATCAATCCAGACCATTTCAGGGTCACTTTTAGCAAAGGAAAGCCTGCCTGTTAAGACCAGATAAGAGTGAGGTCATTGATTTATTTTTTCCTCATTATCTGGCAAGGTTTCAGTTGAAGCCTAAACTCATTATCTCTGTGGAAATACAAACACAACTTGGTCCCTTGAAGCAAGTTAATTTAGTTTGAAAACAGTTAGGGAGTTACCTTCTGAATTCAATTAGCTAATAACTCCTGATGGGTAAAGGTCACAGAAGAGCAAGGCACTGTGCTGGTTTAAGTTAAATGCAATTCTAGGTAATATCAGAGCAGCACTTTTCCCCTTCTTACTGAGTCATGGCTGCAGCTTCTGGCCACCATCTCCAAATTCTCTGTCAATAAGAGAGACAAATTTATGCCAGAATGGATCACCTTCAGGGATGAGAACAGCAGCAGTATCTTTAAGCCACAGCTCCTTCAGTGTCCTCCCTTTATACGGAAAGTAAATGAGCAGGGGAAGACCTTGTCCCTTTCAACCACACTGAATAAAGCCCTTCTACTCACCTGTGTTAATCAAAATAATGTGTATATTAAAATCCAAATCCCTCTCTGCAGCAAGATGCAGTCAAACACAGGATTCACTTTTTATTCACAGCTGTAGAGATGTTTCTTACAAGGACTGATGCTATAAGAGAGCCTGTGTTTCTGAAAAAAATATGACATTTGTGGATCACTCATGGACCGCCAGCTGCAAGAGGCTGTTTCAGGCTAGGCTGGGAAAACATTTCCAGCTTAACATCCGAGCCAGAAAATAATACTATGATAGAAACCCTGACAGGCTAATAACTGTTGGTATTACTACTATAATAGAGGGGAAGTAAATGGTGGAAGGGCGGCACATTTTAATTGTTCTCTCAAGGAAACACCAGGCTCTGAACTACCCTGGGCAATCACGAGCTACAAGCAGTTCCCTCTTAGAGAAACAATTTTTCATTTTACAACATGAAAGCAAATTTCTTGCCAGTATTACCTCAGGTCATTAGCCATATTGTAATTCTTGTGTTTTTCCAAACTGATTTCCCCCTTAATTTGATTTTGAGCAGCTGATTAAATTTACCCTCCTTGAAGAAGCAGACATTCAATTTAACTCTAGTACAACATTCTCCTGGTATCAAAATACAGTTCTCATTGTCACACTTTAGCTATAGATTAATTTTGTCACTGCTTTAAAGGGGCATTCTCTAACCAATGACAATAGGCTGGCTTGCTCCCACACATTCATGTTACACACAAACTTGGAAAGCAGAACAATAAACTGTACAATGCAAAAGGTGCTCTTCAGACAACTACAAATCACTGAATTACAGGATGAAGGAAAACCCAGTGCAGCACTGGTATTCATTTTACTTATTCATCCCACAAGGAACCAAATCCAATACCCAAAAGCACAGGTGTCTCTGGTTCTTTACTGTAGTCCCCAGGGCTCTCACTTTCCCAGGCGGCTGGATGAATGAGACCTTCCGAGTATGTTCTCTTTCAAGACTCTGAGTGGACATCCAGGCTAGGTCTAAATTATTTAAGTAGGGATCAAGCCTTTGGACCCTGTGGGTCTTTGAGCTATTTTATGGGCAAAAACATAAAAAAAACCCATTAAACAGAAACACCATGCAGAAGAATTCTATGGGATCAGATCAAAGGTCCACTTAGTTCAGTATTCCACTGCTGACAGCAACCAGCAGCAGATACCAAGGGAAACAATTTTTAACAGGGGTAACCACGCCGTCATTTACTCCACTCTCATCTCCCCACATCCAGAGCCTGCCATGCAGGCAGCTCCTCAGACACAAATGTCATCTTGTTGCCTAATAGTCCCTGATAGATTTTCTTTTTCCATTAATTCACCTGATTGGTTTTGAGCCCATCTAACCTCCTGACACCCAGCAGATAGTGTAAGACTGGTTCCAGTTTAATCACATACCACAATGACCAAGTATGCCGTTGTTTGCTTGAGCCTCTACCCAGTAATTCCACCTGATGTCCCTTGTTCTTGTTCTGGGCGAAACACAAACAATCATTTGCTACTTATTTTCTCTGTGCCACTCATGATTTTAAACACCGCTATCGCATGCCTTTCCACCTTCCCTTTTCCCGTCTAAGAGTCTATTTAATCAATCTCAATTCAGAAGCTGTTCTTTGTTTGTGAAAACACTTGTCAGGTTTCTCTGTCCCTTTCGAACACTGCCATGCCTTTTCTTAGTTGTGGAGACCAGAACAGCACACAGTAATCAAGAGGTGAATGCACAGCAAAATAATTATTTTGTTTGCTGTGTCTTCCCTAGCAATTTCTGACAATCTATTTGCTTTTGAGCATTGCTCTGCCCTCAGCCAACATTTCTTAGAATTACTGACAGCTAGTCTGAGCTCTCTCCCCTGAGTCGCAATAGCTAGTTTAAAGCCCATTTCGACATTTGTACAGTCAGGTTTATTTTTGCCCATGTTCATTATCTTGTGGTTACTGGCACCAAATGCAGGCTGCCATTTTTACTGCAATACTACTCACCACGTTTTTAAAAGTAGATTTTTTTTTCTACCCTGAATAACTCAGTCAAAGAAGCATTCAGCACTATTTAGGACATTTTCCAGACCACTTATGAATATGCCAGACATCAGAGAACTCAGTGCAGATCCCTGTGGGATTCCACTTGTTATCAACCACTGAAATACCTGACTGTTTATTCCTACTCCTCACATCATTTCCAGCAGGGAACTTTCCTTTCATCCTGCTACTGTTTTGCTCCTTTAGGAACTTCTGACTGAGGAGCTTATCAAAAGCTTTAGGAAAATCTGAGCACGCTGTACCAACCAAATCACCCTAATCCACACTCATGTCAGTGCTTCAGACAAAGAGCAGTGGATTTCTCTCAGACACGATTTCTCTTGACAAAAGCCATGTTGACATGTTTCCAAAGTCCTTTTTAAATACAGGTGTCAAATTCCTGTTTTCCCTTTCTTGGTACAGTAGATGTGTTGGGCGGAGGTGCAGGAATTCCTGTTCTGCTACTGAGAGTTGGCTGAATCTGAGTGAGCAGTGGTTGCAATGACCAAAAGTCCCTCCAGCCCTAGCCCTGCAAACAAAATCCCTGCTTGCTCTTCTGAACGATGCCAAGCACTGCTGCTTTTCCCAGGGATTCCCTGTTTAGTGCCTCCAACACGAAGTCCCTCATGCTGCCTTACAGCGGCAGAATCTCTCCCCATCATAACTCTTTCTCCACTAACACTCCTGTTTTCTTCTGCAGCTGCTCGGTTCTGTGAATTACTCCCACACCTTTAGTGCCCTTAACACCCCCACAGATCAACCCTCTCCTCAGCAGCCAGACCTCCCCTGCAGCCAGGCTGCACCTTCCTTGTGAACCCAGGCCTTTCTGGAGCTCATGGAGGGCGCCAGGATCTGCTCTCACAGGGGAGAGGCCCCTGCCTTTCCCCCCATGTTCAGCCATCCCTGAAGAACATTACATGATAGAACTATCTTTCAAGAAGGCTTAAGAAAACTCCAAATTAAAATTCGTGTGGGTTGCCCAGCGAGGAAAATTTTGAACCCACAGAACTACACTCATGCTCCCTTTTACAATCACAGATTAATCACTTTAGTGTTACGGCTACTCATGCCTGAGGCACTAATTAAATTAAGGCAAGTGCCAGAGTTTCTCTAATAACATCCAGCTATTTGACAACAGATCTGGTAGTTATTTCAAATTGTTGCGGTTATTCCAAATAAAATCTCTATGCAAACATACTTGGTTTCTAATTTTACGCATCTTTATGTTAATAAGCTTATTCCTATCTTATTCTTATCCTTTTCAGATTTTTCATTTAAAGCCTTGGAAAACATAAATATGTACATTTCAGTGGTAACTTAGCTTTCCAGAATACATCACAAGTTCTCACAGCTGTATACATAAAATCAGTAAAAAATCCACCAGGATCTTAGGCACTGCTTTGAATGTATGAGGTGGTATCTGTAAAAGAATTCAATCAGAAAATTCATTACAAAATGTGATAAATGGCCCAGAACCTTCAGTCTACTCTAGGCTGAAATTTATGAAGTGGTGTTAAGGGAAAATTGTTTCCAGAAGGCATCAGATAAGATAGCAAAGATAAAGACTTCCAAACAAGGAATTGGAAAACAGACACACAGTGATGCCCAAAATATGCCTTTTTAATTCCAGGTACCAATGCTCCAGTTAACAGGTAGATCTGTGTTCAGTCATGTGAAGTGAGACTGGGGATTAAAAATGTTCCTGTCTCTGAAAACAGATATTATGAAGTATGTTAATAGCAATGGAATATTCTCAATTGAGGAGGTGAAATCTTTCAGCGGAAGAAAAATAATTGAGTTTTTTCACTTAGGTGTCTGTGTGCTTACATGTATGTATAGAGGCCACATGAGCTCACAGAGCTTTGTAAAAACACAGGCCTTGGGTTTCTCAGTCTTTTTAACACTGAAAGGTGAAACAGCTAAGATGGCACTACTTTCCTGTGTGAAACACCCTCAAATGTTTCCTTTCACATGAAATGTCTTTTGAGCAGGACTACTTACATTCCTAGGGCTACAGTGAGAACCGCTAGGCAGTAACTACTATAATTTACTGCAAAATTTAGTGTACAAAAAATCTCCCTCCATAGCACTCCTAAGCCAGGAGGACACATGTAAAATGAATATTTCAGTACTTAGCACTCATAAAAAAAGGAAAATCCAGAAATGTTGGATCCCAAACCCAACCACATTAGGACAATTGCTGCACAGAAACAGAGCTTGAATGAACAGTTTCCAACTAATTAAAACCTAATAACCATAGCAAGGTTTCCAGCTCTGCATGCTTCACTAAATGTTTCATTTTTTCCACTAACTTTTATTTCATATATTTTAGCAATATTTGGGTGTCTTGATGCATTACTGATGCTCAGATTCAGTTCAGCTTTCCCAAGCCTTTATTCCACACTAATTTCCTCAGATGAGTGAGTCAGCCTTTCAGAGATGATGCTCCTCCAAACCCAAGCCTGGCCCAGCTGTTTTGAGGCATTAACCAGGGCAGCAGGGAGCACTGGGCAGAGTGAGAACAGGGTAATGCCAGACTCCTCCTAGTGTTGCCTATAACCACCGTTTCTGTAACCAGACTCTGAAAACAGCCCTGACCCTGCTGCATCCCTCAGCAGCAGTTTTCTGCTGGGGAAGGGAGAGTGGAAGGAGCTGCTGGCCTCTCCCCCAGCCAGCCCACAGCAGGACAAGCCTGCAGGCACAGCAGAGCAGCTGTGCAGACCCCATGCACGCTGCCCTCACACAAACCTCGTGTAAGAGCCACAACCAACTCTGACCCACGGCAAAAGGGTCCTCCACACTCTTCTGCTTTCAGCCACTCAAAGACTGAGCACAGTTCTTAAGGAACATCACAGTACTTGCTTGTTTCCCCAAAGTCTTTCCTTGAAACATCTCACAGTTACATGGAAGTTCATCTTTCATTTAAAACAAGGGCAGTTTGGGGCCTCCTTGGAAACCCAGACATGTGAATCCTACATGCACACCAGGAACAAGACAGTGCAAAGATCTCCAAGTTTCTTACTGCTTTCTATCTTCCAACTTCTTAGCATCCGGATTTAGCAAAGCTGCACAAAAGCTCAAGGCATAGGGCTCACCCTTTCTTCCTTCCAGGCTTGGGGCTCACTCTGGGGAGTGAGGAAAGAGGGAGGATTTTGGCTGGTGTGCTGAGAAGCAATCACTGCTACCAGCAAAGCTCACACTCTTCCACTGTGGAAGCACTGTTGTCACCAACAGCAGGCTTCCCACCACGAATGTTCAAGCTAAAAGCAAAATCTTTACAGCTTCTGAAAAACAGACAGCCCCTGTAGCTCAGGACAGACTCCTGTTTTCTCTGAGTGGCTGCAGAAGGATTCAGTACATTTACTGACCAGTCTATACGTTCTGCCATCTAGAGCCTTTTGCTTGCTCTTCATTTGCAATTTTTCAAATGAACCTGTCTGTGAGGCAGGACACAGGGGTGACAGTCTATTCCCTCCCTCCACAATAACAACCCCACAACAGCTCTCTGCCATTATCAGAAGCACCCAGGAGCATGGGAACGTGAATGCACTGAAACATGAAGTGCTTTGGGATTACAATGAACCACTGACTCTTAACAAACACTTTGGCAAATATAAATAGTAGTTTGCTGTGGTGACCTACTCAAGTACGTCCATGTAGCAGGCACAGCAAGCAGGTGACTCTCAAGATGTTACTGCTGCCACCTGGGGAGGAGTGGAGCACTAAGTTTATGGCACAGCCAAACCTTTCAGTATCAAGGCCAACTTGCCACAACACTTTCTGGATGGCTTTCTAGGATGAAAACTGACCCAAAGGGTAATAAAAATGAAATTACCAAAGAGATTATGTCAGGTATTTTTAATGAGGCATTTTTAAAATGAATTATTTCTTGCTGAACACAAAGAGGCTCCAGTCTGTTGGTAATGTGGCTGCAGACTCATCAGGACAAAAAGCACCACATCACACCTCTGAAATGGCAGCAAATGTTGCAAACGACCTTGAAGTCTGCTTTCCTACAGGATGATCAGGAGATACAGAATCTGACTTTTTTGGGTTTGTTTCAATGCTGTTTGTTTCATTTCCATTAAAAATACCATCTGGCAAAAATCTTATCTCAGAAATCAACACCCAGGTCTGAGAGAGGAACTCTGCTCTGTGAACTATTCTGTGTTATCAGCTTTCTTAATTGGCAACTTCAGCTCACTCATCCAGCTTCTCACAGCAACTATTTCAAAGTGTAGGCCTGAGGAATAATTCCTTGCAACAGCTACTTGTACAGAAGGTCAACGCATCATTCTATATATTTCAGCAATACTTACCATCTTCAAAATCTTAGAAAGTTTTAAAATCTTTCATAAAATAGGGGGAATTACTTGGCAGCACCTCCCACACAATAAATGACAGAGATGACACAAATTTTGACAAGACAGCTGCAGCTCTGGAGTGGTTCAGATATACTCATCCCTGTATCCAGGGACAGGCTTTGGGTCATGCCTGGGACAGCACAGGGAGCATTAACTGTGCTCATGCAGAAGGGCTATTTTATTTTCAGACTACACGATGGTATATTCTCACTCTTGTATTATGATTTAACTGGGCAAGTGTCGCTGTTGAGCAGCTAGCAGAGTAAAGAAGGCACCAGTTCTCAGTGGCAAGAAGGAATGACCTTTATTGTTTTGATTTCATCATATATATAGAGTTTTCAAAAGTCACCCAGATTGGTCAGTCAGAAGCCTTCCCCCAGGCCTGATTGGCCAGGCCTGCACCATCCAAGTTCTGGGACACTGTTCCAATAACATCCAAACTTTATCTTTATTTATAAAACACAAGAAGAATTCTCATGGGAAAAGCCTGTGCTAGCCACAGGCAAGTTGTACACTGTGCTTTTAGGCTTCAAGAGCAGCAGAAAAAAGAAACGCAATTGCACCCAACTGTAGCAAGTATCAGTATTTTCTAAATATTTTTGTCCATAGGCCATATTTTCATCCCTATTTGATTCTGTAATGGTGAATGAGATTGTAGGGTATAAATATATAAATGCTTTGCACATAGGTAGTATGCTTCAAGTGTACTACCTGTAATACCTATAGTATCTTGAAAGCCCTATGCTTTCACTTAAGAATTTGTAAACTTGTAAACTTTTCCAAATTTCTAAGAATTATGCCTTTCTTTCAAAAGAGTAAGCATGCAATAAACTCATAGCTATGTACCATGGGCTTTTTTCCCTTTAATCATGGGAAAACAACAGCACTTGATTTCAAGGTTAGTTGTGGTAGATCAAATATTGACTCTTGCACAGAGGCACGGCTTCCCAAGGCCACTTGGAAAGTTGACAAACCTTTGACTCTTAACAGAAGTGATTTTAGTATGAACCCAAAGAAATTTACAGTTTACAACACAACTTATATACTAGATTAGACTATTGGCATGAACTATAGGAGACTTAAGATATGTGCCTATGGTCCAGAGAACACAAATACTGGGTCCATTTCACTTCCAATTACTAAGACATTTTGCTTTGCAAGGAAACCCTTAGGTTTTCGCATTAGACCAAGCAGGCAAGCGGAAATAGTTGAACCTCTGAAATATTTGCAAAATTGAACTGGGATGGGTGAGAATGTTACCATAGAAAAAGATAAAATCTTCATTTATTTACAGCAATTCCGTATGGAGAAGAGAGATTTCTGAAAGAGCAGAGAAGAACTCCACTGCCAGTGCACTCCACTCAGATTAGTTAAAGTAGATATGATAGCTTTCTGGACTGCCACTTAAACTGCCAGAAAACTGTGTATAGCTAGCAAAAAAGGAAGCAGAAACAAAAATCCAATATTATTTCAGTGCTCCATAGTGACCAGGTTAAAACTCCTTTTCTGTTACAAATTTCACCTCTTTCACCAGCATTTTTTGGGGGGGGGGGGTTCTTATTTTTTTCCTCCTTTTTAAGAGACTATTACCAGCATCTTCACTCTCCAAGTTTACTCAGTAAACTTTTTACTGAAAAATTATATAAGCTTGATTGTTGTAACAAGTTCACAGAAACCGAGGTTGTTTATGAGGATTGAATATAGATTTCAGCTTACACCTACACCTGTGAACCTTGTATTTTAGAGAAGAAAATACCAGATCCCCAGATTTTAGGAAATTTCAGACCCTTGCAGAATAGATGACTTCAGGTCTTTCAATCGCTATAACAAGCATCGTACTGCCATCTAGTGAACAATGTAAAAGTGACTGACACACCAAGGTCCATTAACATTTCTCATCACAAGCCATTTTTCCCTTTCATAAGTACAAATAGAAGAGAAAGGCAAATGCAGGTATGGAACACTTCTAGAAAATAGATAATATAAAAAGCTTCACAAGATGAAAGTGAAGAGGCACAGGCAGGCCAGCAAAAAGATAGGAGCTGGACGGTTTTTAAGACCATGTTATCCCACTATCCTGGGAATGCAGCCTTCTCTTCTACATAGATCAAGGGATCACCCATGCTTCAGACAGTAGAATCTTTTTTTTGACAATGGATAAATATTCCATTTTCTTCACTGCCCAATGTAAGGCACGTAGCACACCCACAACAAGGCTTTAGTGGCTACCCACAGAAGAGGCATCCCCCAGGCATCACAAATAAACATCAGCAACATCTGTCTCTGTCCTGGTTTGAGAGAATATGAAATTAGGTTGCCACGGGGCTTCTTTCCATCCATAAGGCTGTGGTTCAGGCACCTGCAAGGACAGGACACAGCTTTGTTTTTCGTCTGAGCAGAGAGGTGACAAATTTTCCACGTTTTCCCAAAGGCTGACTGAACCTTGACCCAGAGTGCTCCACACTCAGTTCAGATCCAAGAAGGCAGAACCAAGGGTGGGACCCCAAGGGCAGGAACCTGTGAACCCCTGTGAATGTCACTGATGGAGATCCCTCCACTTGACACAGGGGGGCTACTGCTCTGTGGGTGAAGGTCTCTCTTGGTCAGCACCACCAGACAAAGCTAGCTAGGTGATTTTGGCTAGCAAGCTCCTGGCTGTGAATGTCTCAGGCACCAAGGGTAGATCCAGATGTCCAGTGTTGGTTTTCCAGTGCAATACCTCAGCTGTCCTTCACAGTTCCCTGCCTTGTAGAGAATGTCTAACAGGTGCTGTTCAGCACTGACTTTCTCTGTCTTCACTCATCAGTATGACTGTTCAAAAATTGTGATAGTGCAAAGAGACGTTTTGGGCACTTTCTTTGAATACATACTTGTTAAAGGAAGAAAAAAAAATGGGATAGAGCATAAACACACTTGTAACCCACCCCCAGGTGACAGCCACAGGAAAGCTGATGAGGCCCTGCAAGGACTACATGATTTATCAACTCAAGAAGGTGATTTCACAATGTTTGTTTATATTCACAAACTTGTAGATTCTGTCAGCACTTAGAGAAGCAGACGAAAGCTTGGAACAGGAGGTGCTTTAGAACACATACTCCCCCCTCACCCAGTGACTAGCAGTACCAATCACCCTTTTTTGCCATGCTCAGTCAAACACATCAGTAACATGCTCTGTCCTGCTCCTATCACACAGGCCCTGCAGGGTTTCTGACACCAATGACATAAGAAGCAGAGCCAGCTGGAGGAGAAAGGGAAAGAAGTGATGCAGAACTTTTCCATGGCAGGTGTGTTTGCAGAGGAAAAATATAAATTCATCTCCAAGCACTAATGCATTCCCCAAAGGTAGGCTGCAGGAATAAACATATCTATGATGCTTCTGTAGTTCAAAGTGGCAAATTTTACGAAGTCTATGTTTATATTTAGTCAGCCATACTGCTTCCACTAGCTGACAACACAAGCAGCAGTCAGAAGTCAGGATGCAGATCCTGTTAAAGCAAATGGCATCACCCAGCACTTCTCAGCCTGATACACTTTATTTTTTTACACCCCTTTGCAGTCAGCACACACACAGTTGACCCCACCAGTCCGCCCTTAGCAAGAGCCAAAGAGGTCTTCTCTAACTGGTAATCCTAATTATGGTCATTCTGTTCTAATCCCTCTGAAAAACAGATGTTTTCTATCCTCCTTTCTCCAGCAAAGTTTCCTATGCTATAGATTTTTTTGTCATGCCTGACAAACAATGCAACATATTTGTTAAAATGTCCCTGTAAACCTTGAGGAGGATAAAACCACCTGCTAGTTTCACCAGCACAATATTGAACATCTGCTCCATCTGTTCCAGGAAATGGTTCCAGGTATCTTGCTACAATACATTACACTAATTTTTCCAAGATATTTTTATGTTTGGTCATTTAAATTGCAGTGAGGTATTTTATTACTACACAAAACCTCCATAACCACTCCTAAACTGCTTTAGTAGCCTGAATCACTCCCTGCTTATATAACTTCAGTGCCACCATGGCAATGACATCTTGCCACCATCAAGCCCTTTGCCAAAACTGAACCATCCTTGTGGGCCTGGATATGGTATGACATGAGGAACAGTGCCTGCAGCGCAGTGGGGAAAAGGAAGGATTTAAGAGATTTCCCTTTACACATGGTAAGCTCTCCCAGCTGCAGAAGAGCTGTATGACAGGATGAATGAAGCAATGTTTCTCTTATCACATTTTAACAGCGTCGCTTAATATCACCAATTTAAACTCAAAAATCAGCATTCAGTTCAAGTATTTCATCACTGGGGAAAGAAAGATTGCCGCCCATCTTCTCCATTTAGACACTGAAGAGTGATACATATTTGGATTTCATCTTGGATTCCATTTATTAAATTTTTCATTTTTTAATCACTTGCAGAAGTCTTGAGAGTACCGCATCAGCCAGAAAGTCTTTCATGTTGCTCTTTTGAACTCTGTTCCATGCCTATATATACTTAATCACATACAAACCTCAAATTAGTGCTCTTAAACTAACATTATCTTCTGCAGATAAAACCCATTTTTGTCCTTCAGCATTTTCTCCACTCACAAGAGGCATGTTTTTTCCTATTTTTACTGCATTGATTTTATTGGTTTTCTCTCTCATTTAGAGGTACATGGAAATATCTTTTAACTGAGGGATGTTAACATTATGCAAAGTGCATACCTTGCAACTGCTCATTTCTTTTCAACCTCACTGTATGTCTACCTTTCAAATCACTGCCATTTCCTACAGCTCAAGACACCAGCACAAAGAGAAGAGCAGGGACAACCAAAATAACTTTCTCTGTGAACTCTCAGAGGCCATGACTGTCACTTTTCTTAAGAGCAGTGAGGTTGAGGAAAGCTTGATATTAAATTGGGTGCTACTAGACTTGGATCATGTAAGACAGTAACTTATCAACACACTTTAGCAAGCTTAAATGTAAAGCTTGTCTGATTCTGAGACCAGTGGGAATAAAAAGATTGTCCAAGTGCTTTTTTGCACCACAGCCAGGGTGCTTAACGTGAGAAAACAGGTTTTCTTCATCCTCCTTTTAATGACATGACCTTGATAGGGGAAGGATATCAAACTTAAACAGCAGCACTGAAAAGAATACATTTTTATCCTGCTTTCAACACTTTGTGAGGTACAACCAGAGAATGGCCACCATCAACTCCCACTGGAAAAAACAGGACAAAGGCATCTCATGTGCCATCAAGTCTATTTCCCCTCTAGGCAGACATTTAATACAATTTTTTTTATAATTCCACACATGCTGATCAAGTCTGGTAACTGTGCAGGTATTTTGCACCCATACTCATCAGAGGGTTGTTCCAGAGCCTTACCCTTTTGATCCTCAGTAATCTTCAATCCCTTCCTTCAGGTGGGCAAATACACCCAAGGAAGATTATTCCTGTGGCAGTAAGGATATGAAGGGCATGACCCTGACTTGTAGAACTTTGACTGGCAAGGTCTAGGCTTAAAGGCAAAGGTCACAAGAGATGGGAAAGAAAAGAACCTTCTGGAGAGAAGTCAGAGCTTTGGGAGAAAGGAACACTAAAATCATAGGTAAAGAATTGCAAGCATGCCTGCAGGATCTTGTTTCTCCCATTCCTGTGAATTTAATTTTGTGAAGTATCTTTTTAAAGAGTGAAATCTGTTGCAGGAAACCACAAAAATAATACGATTTTTTCAAGACACAGCATATAACCACAGGTGCCTTGCTTATACCTTTCTTCTTTTATAGAGCATTTATTATTTGAAAATGCCCCTCAGCATTTTCTTTTGCCTCTGCTCTTTACCTCCCTGTTCTGTGTCATTTGAAAAATGAAAAAAAAAAAAAAAAAAAGAGAGAAAAATTGTATTGTCCATTCTGGCACGGGTACCATACCATCCTGAAGGTGAACTTACCACAAAACATCTGCAGAGACAGGGTGCAATGCAGACATTCCTGACATCATCAGTCTGGAGAAAAGCTTTAACTGGACCACCAGTTTTCCCAGTGGATGTCATGCACAGTGCTCAAAGCACAACAGGCCAACACTTTTGATAAGGGACAGCTCCAGCTCTTTCACATTTTAATTGTTAAGGACCCTGGGTACAATTTAATTGATACACTTGTCAGATGACCTGACCTGTCCCAGTCCAATAGGTATGCCTAGTTCAACCAGAAATTGTGCTGCAAAGCCTTACCAACTGCTTGTCACAGCCTAGTTACTGTCTTCGAAATCTTGTTATTAAATGCACTGTGGAATTACATTCTATCTATGCTTGCCTGTGACAAATATGTAATTGTTTTGTGATATGAACCACAATCTACTTGCCTTGTGAGAAAAATGACCCCTTGTCGCTGTTGAGCCGCTAGCAGAGTAAAGAAGAACCAGTTCTCAGTGGCAAGAAGAAAAGACCTTTATTGTTTTGATTTCATCACATATATAGAGTTTTCAAAGGTCACCCAGATTGGTCGGCCAGAAGCCTTCCCCCAGGCCTGATTGGCCAGGCCTGCACCGTCCAGATCTTGGGACACTGTTTTTAATAACATCCAAACTTTATTTATAAAACACAAAAAGAATTCTCATGGGAAAAGCCTGTGCTAGCCACAACCCCTCACAAGGCAAACTTGAACCAAGGCATCTGGGTCACAGAGATATCACAGGGTTGGAGCATCTCTTCTGTAAGCGTTGAGGTTGTTCTGCCTGGAGAAGACTCCAGGGAGACCTTAGAGCAGCATCCAGTACCTAAAGGGGGCTTGTAAGAAAGAGAGGGACATACTCTCCCTCCTGTTGTTATAGGACAAGGAGTAATGGTTTTAAACTACAAAAGAGAAGAATAAGACTAAGTATACAGAAGAAATTTCTTACTATGAGGGTGGCAAAACACCGGCACAGGTTGGCCAGAGAGGTGGTGGATGCCCCAACCCTGGAAACATTCAAGATCAGGCTGGACAGGGCTCTGAGCAGCCTAATCTAGTTGAAAATGACCCTACCATTGCTGAAGTATTAGAATAGATTATCTTTAAAGGTCACTTCCAACCCAAACCATTTTGTGATTCTATGAACTAAGGCATTTCATTTAAGCATTTCATTTCTGTCTAACCACACTCTTACACAGCCACCTGGGCACCCATTCAGGAGATGCTGCCCAGCTGGCATCAATTCAAGATTTTGGGCCCGAGGCAATACCCTTTGTCGCATTCCCTGTATTCATGAGGCCAGAACACACAAACTGCACTCGGCACGGCTGGGCATGACCGCGAGTGATGCCGTGCCCGCAGAACCCGCGCTGCCGCAGATAAGAGAGATGACAGCAGATGGGAAGCCTCTCACACTGATAGTGCTGCAATCGCACGCTCCGGATCCGCGCACTCTCTCCACACAAACGCGTATTTCCCCCTTTCTCTACACACGTCCCTAACTCCCTGTCTCCCCCGAGGCCGGAGCACGAGGCAGCGCCGCGGCACGGCCCGGGCTCAGCGCTCTGCCCACGGCCGGGCAAGGCCCGGGGCGGCTGGGCTGGGGTGGCTGTGCCGGGCTGGGGCTCCCGTGACGGGCGGGGGGGGCTGCTCCGGCCCGGGGCTCCCGTGCCGAACCCGGGGTGACTGTGCTTTGCCCCGGGGTAGCCGTGCCGGGCCCGGCAGCGCCCGTGCCGGTCGGGGCTGGCCGTGCGGGCCCCGGGGCTGGCACAGCCCCTTCCCCTCGTGCCCCCGCCCGCCTCCCTCAGCCCGGGCCGGCCGTGCGGCGGCAGCGAGCGCGGGCCAAGCTCCTCCCCAGCGCCGCCGCCCCTCGCCGCGCCGCGGGGACGTGCAGTCGCTCGGCGGGCCATGGAGGCGGGCGGCGGGGCCCGGGGCCCCGCGCTGCTGCTGCTGCTGCTGGCGGCGGCCGCGCTGGCAGGCGAAGCGGAGGCGGAGGAGCCGCGGCCGGCGCGGCAGCGCGGGGACGAGCAGTGCCATTACTACGCGGGCGGGCAGGTGTACCCCGGCGAGGCGGCCCGGCTGCCCGTCTCCGACCACTCGCTGCACCTCAGCCAGGCCAAGAGTAGGTGCCGGGCGGGGATGGGCTGCGGGGAGCGGCCCGGCGGGGCCGGGATGTGCCCGCAGTGCGCCTCCGGGCTGCGGGGCGGAGGGGGGCGGCGGCAGCGCCACGTCAGGCGGAGCACGCTGGGCTCCCCGATCGCTTCCCTTCGCTGCCTTTCCCTCCGGGGAGGCCTACGGGGGAAGGGAGGGAGGCCGGACCGGCCCCGCCAGCCCCTTCCCGACCTGCACGTCCATCGTGGGCATCGCCGCCGTCTCACGGCGTCCAGCACATATCTGTGGCTCAGACACGGCGAGCGAGTCCGGGGAAGCGCTTGGAGGGATGCACAGCAATGTTCTGTGCCCACGCTGCCATCAGAAACAATGAGCGGGCACCTCTCGTAAGCCCTGTCACCGCGCTGGGCTTGGCACTGGCTTGCGTGCCCGTCCCTGGTGTGATTTAAATGCTTTAGGTGACAGAGCTGGGGACAAACGCCTTAAATCGCGTCGCAGTGAGATGTTCGGGGGCAGCTGCTCAAGGGGTCAGACGCTCTCCTAAAGTCCCCTTCTGCAGGACAGAGAGTACAGAGAGATCACACAGGAATTATCTCCACTGTGAGAATTTGCAGCTTTAAAATCCTTTTCCCTTACTGAGCCAGCGCATACGTTCTGTTTTAAACGTTAGCAAGCAGATGCTACCGAAAAAAAAAATGGGAAAGCGGCCAAGATATTTGTAACCAATATTGTTGGGGTTTTTCTCACTTTGCTATGTCATTTATTACAGAGAAGTGTTTATAACTGGAAAACAATAGCCTTGATTTAGAAGGGAATCGAGATATGCAGTATTTTGTTTAATATCTTTTCCTTCTTCCTCCTAATCTGAAGGTCCTTGTTATACATCCTCGCTAACTACATTCTGCAGCTGTGGGTTGTCCTAAGAAAAGGAGAGCTGAACAACGCAGACACTATCCAGATAATAATTAAGATTCCACATATTTTTCTCAGAAGCTTTTCCCTAATTTCCTGAAGGTGTATGTCAATGTCCTTGATGCGACAAGTGTATTCAGATCACCTTCTAACTCCAGCATACCCTGTCCTTTGTCTCAGAATTCAAATTGGTGTGAAAATAGTACCTGGCATATTAATTTTTAATATTTAAAATTCAAGGTTAATCCCATCTGACAGGAATGGTAAATATATTTCATGCATTTTAATTGGATATTTTATTAAACACAGCTGTCTTCAAATTAAAATTTGCTTAGGAGTTGTAATCTAATACACATATGCTGCACTTTGTCTGTAAACATGTTGTGGTATGTATTTTTTGTGGACCTGAATTCCAAATAGTTTTCCAGGGCTAAAAAGTAGCAGTAAGAAATTGAACCATCTTGTGTGTCTGGTTCCCATCAGCTATTTGTAACAAAAAAGTGGGGGTATCTCAAGTATTAAACAGCTTCCCCTCCAGTCTAGCAGGTGCCCTGAGCTGGCAGTGCACACTTGGTTTGTTCAGTAGCCCAGATAAGGTTTGTGTGGCCTTGATTATCAGTGATCAACAGCACTCATGTACAAGCACGAGTCGATCAAATTATTTACTTTCTGTGTGTACTAAAACCTGCATTTCTTCATCGTTCTGTGCCCTCTGTTTAGAGCTGTAAAGCAGTTTGCTCTTGTAACTGAGCTGCAGGTTGGTTTTGAAGCAAAAGGCAGAACAGCTGTCATTGGATGGCTTGGTTTGCATACAGGCATCATATTCTGACTTCTAATTGAACATTCTTTGCATTTCAGTCTCCAAGCCAGCACCTTACTGGGAGGGAACAGCAGTCATTAATGGAGAGTTTAAAGAGCTGAAATTAACAGATTATGAAGGAAAATATCTCGTCTTCTTCTTCTATCCTCTCGACTTGTAAGTAAGAGCACTGTAGACATACCAAAACTGAGTGCAGCTGCACTAGATTCATAATTCATTAATTCTTCTCTTTTTTTGAGGTCTTGTATTTTTGTTTGGTAAGAATTTGGGAGAGAAGAAAGGAGTGACAGAAGAAAATACATTCTTTGCATTTGTTTTCTCATCATGCCTTGGTAAAATTGTAACACAATCTTTGTCCTAATAACTGTGTCCACTAATTTGTGTCTGCACACAAAAAACCCAACTTTGTAGTTACCCAGTTAGGCAGCTTCTATGTTCTGTTTCATGCTGTAAATCAGTGCTGCAAATAGAAGACAGTACCTCATCTATATTTTCTAGAGTGTATATAGTGTATCCAAAAGGTGGCCTTTTCCCTTTAGGCTCATCCCATAACATCCTAAGAGCACTTAACATTAACCTCCTTTATTTAGAAAGCAGTAACTTCACTGATTGAGTGAAAACATCCCTGCTTTCTAAGGAACAGTCCCATTTTTTTCCACAGAATGAATACAAGACAATAGGGATACATAACTACTTTAATATTATAACATCATTACCTCTACCACTTTAGTTCTTCTGTGGTAGAAAAAGCTGAAGACAAATTAGTTAAAACTTGCAGACATGCACCGTAAGAACAAATTATAGTATGATCCTCTGAAAAAATTGGCTTATAGTGACTAAATTCAGCCACTTAATATTCATAAAGTCTAAAAGAGAAGAACTGTAAAAACTATGAATCCAGATTGTAAGATAATCATAGGTTTATAGTCTTCAGAAATAATCCATTTGTAACTAAGCTGGAGTCTGATGGTGGAAAATTTGTCAGGCAGCATTTTGGTTAAATACTTGAAGAAGCCATAAAAATAAGCAAAGGCTGAAATAATTTATGATAAATCCACCAGTTTAAGTTAAGCAGAGAATTTACTGGCTTTCTCAGTAAAAACTGAAATTTTGACTTTTATCTTGTCTTAAATTGTCTAGTACGTTTGTCTGTCCAACTGAGATAATCGCCTTCAGCGACAGAATTGAAGAATTCAGAGCAATAAATACTGAAGTAGTAGCATGTTCTGTGGACTCAAAATTCACTCATTTAGCATGGTATGTATCTTTCTCTTGTCTTTCACTAAACCTTATTCATGGTTCCATCTTAGCTGAAGAACAGTACTCCGCAGATTTTTAGCCTAGGTATATCATAATGTGTGAAAGTGTGATGTTATTGACACAAATATTTAAAATAAATTTTAACCGTAATGTGTGAAAGTAACTTTATTTCTGAAGCTTGTTTAATGTGTATTGCTTGCAATATGTCATGTCTCAGTCCAAAAAATACTACAAATACAAAAAAAAAAAAAAAGAATTAAACTATCAGTAAATGCTTCACATTGTCCCAGTTCATGAGCATGTTGGCATGAAACAAATGCCACTGATAAGAAAGAGGCCATCATTAATAGATGTGGCCAAAACCTTCAAAAGATCTACTGAACATTTTGTTCAAGCCACAAATACTGTTCATCTCCTTTGTGTACAGAACAGAAAAAATGTCAGTTGCGCTAAATCCTTCTGTCGTACTGTTCTGGTTTGTGACTTCTGACTTGTGCAGGGAATATAAATCTTCATGAGAAATACATCTCTATCTCATTTCCTTCAAAGGATCAATACTCCTCGTAAACAAGGAGGACTTGGACCAATGAAGATTCCCCTTCTTTCTGATCTGACACATCAGATTTCAAAGGATTACGGAGTGTATCTGGAAGATCAAGGACATACACTTAGGTATTTCACTGGCTTGCAGTTCAGTTGGGTTTTTGCTGGAGTAATACTTAATGCATTATATTTAAATAATCTCTTTAAATTTTTCTTGGAGACCAGATTTTACTTGGAGATTCATGGCAAGCAACAAATATTGAAGAACGCAAAAGAAATACAGTCCTAATGAGTCAGAAGAGGGGTCAGGGTTAATATCCTGTCTAACAGCAGGCATAAGCAGATACCTAGGACAGGGCAAATATGCAGGATTTCCCAGAACTACAGTTGCTCAGGGACTTCCCAAGTCCAAGGGGAGTCAAGACTAAGGTTACCTAAAGAGATACATTTGCCTAAAACTGAATAGTTTCTTTTGGGATCCCTGTAATGCCATAGCATTTGCAGCATCTCCTGTCAGGACCTATCAAAACTTAGTTTTATATTCTGCAACAAACCAGGGTTTTTTGTTTTAACTTGAGCTCAGCTGATGTCATCTGATACCCAGGTAAAGAATAGTAGGTTATTAGTGGTGGGTATTGTATGGTGTTTGCAAAGATCAAATTCCTCCCATCCAGCAGAAATAAAATAGTGCATAAAAACAACACTACCATAAATTCTGTTTCCTAACGCACACACTTTTTTTTTTCCCACAGAGGCCTTTTCATTATTGACAATAAGAGAATCCTTCGACAGATCACAATGAATGACCTTCCTGTTGGGAGATCAGTGGATGAAACACTTCGTTTAGTACAAGCATTCCAGTACACAGACAAACATGGAGAAGGTGCTCTTCTAAATATTGCCATATTGAAGATTATAATTTTACTTAGCCTGGAATTTGTAGCTTTTTGGAGGAAAGGTGCTTAGTTGCATTAAGAACTGGCCTCATGCAGTGACTGAAGTGGTTGATTGCCCTGCTTGATTCTGTGGTGCCAGGTCTTTAGGTTATTTGTGGAATAGTAATTTACATTTTTCTTCACATCCACAAGAATGAGAGCATAAAGCATTCCTTAGTCTGAATTTTGAGTTACGTATCATGTGTCACAAGCATAAATTTATATAAAATATGAGGCTGTGAAGAAGGAGGCCCAATATTTCAGTACATTTTTGCATACTAAAATAATGGAGATACAGGCCATCCTTGTTGTATTGCATTCATTGAGGACCTGCAACAAGAAATTGAGTGTGTTTCATATCAAGGTATACTGTGGAAATTATAGTGCTATTACTTGTGTTTTCTTTATAAGGGCTATGTGATCATCTTTCCCCAAAAAAGTTGTTGTGTTGTCTTCATGTGATTACTTTGTATCAAGAATTCTCATTCCTCCAGTTCAAGCATAGAGTGAACTATTCACATTTCTTTAAATAATTTATTTGAAGATTTGTTTAAATATGAATGTTCATTTAGCAGCTTAACTTCCAATTCAACTCAATTTCACCAGGCATTTGAAAGTACCTTTAAATAAAGGTACAAATCATTGTTCTGCTTTGCTGTACAGACTTGAAAAGATGCTGATACTTAGGCTATGCACATCTGACTAAGGAAATTTAGCCACATTAATTACAAAACCATCTTACAGATTGTTGATTTACAGTGTTTCCAGAATACCACTTTTTTTTCCGGGTTTTATATGAATGTTGAGGATAGCCTCTGTAGATGCCTTATTGGTTTCTTTGCACAGAACAGGAAAAACAGTTCACAGTTTCTAATATGTGGGGCATTTTGTCTGTGAGCATGTCTTAAAGCAGTGTAATGTGGCGTAACTGCTTGGGCTGAAGCCTCAGAGGGAGAGCTCTGAACAGATGAGAGCAGCTGTACAGGTGGTCCCAGGGCTCTCAGCCACACTGTGTGGTTAGCACATGCTGCCATGCCTTTGCTCCTAAGCAAGGCTACAAATAAAAAAAGTCTCTTGTGGAATATTTGAACTGATTTCCTTGCTAAAAAATTCCCCTAATTTTGGTTTTAAAGAAGGGAAGGTAGGTCTCTGTGTAGTCACCTGAATTTTATTACTAAACCTCTGGTTTTACTAGAATAGGTGTTCATTCTCAGCTACTGCTTTGCCAATAACTTCATGTAGAAGGGCATGAGAATTAAATTAAGGCATAGGCATCCACCCAGAGATCTGTAGTTTTCAGGTAGCAGAAGTGGTGGGTGATGTCAGGAATAAACTGTTAGGTCACCATCCCATGTGTAAAGAGAACTGCACATTTAATAGTTTCAGATATTTACATGTGACACTTCATGGTGTTTTACTAAATGGTCAGAAGGGGAATTTTAAATACACAATAGTCAGCGTGTGTAAAAACACTTCACCTAATTTTGTCCCTTTTTGTTTTCAGTTTGCCCTGCTGGTTGGAAACCTGGCAGTGAAACAGTAAGTCACTGTTTATATTTACATGCATGTACTACTAACAGGCACTCAGTTATCCTTTCTACTAGAGCCAAATCCAAAATGTTAGCAACTTTCAGTGAAAAGTTATGAGTAATGTCACATTATTAAAGTTACAGCTTTGGAATTACTGTTTATTTCATTAGGAGCCCATTTCCCTCACACTAAACATCTTACAGTTCTTTCAAACTCCTGGTGTGTGAAAAAAATTCACTTCATAAGCAGTGAGTTTGTGATCAAGAACTTTTTTTCTTGTTAACACCTGATGAGAAGTTTGAAATTCTTGAGTTTGTTCTATCTTCTTGGTTATTTGTCCATATAAATTCTTGGTGCAGTTGATTCTTACTGTAGATCCTGGGCACTACCAAAAAAACGCAAGGTAAGTTCCCAGGCTGCTGTAGTATGTGCCAGAGCCAGTGCCACTATGAGCACTCCAGCAGGGAGCACTGCTTTGCTGTGCAATTGTCCTCCCTTCTTTGTTACTCCTGGGCTCCATGTGACTGCAGGCTGAGGAGCCAGAGTTCAGATAAACATCCACTGAATTTGTTTGTGTTCCCTGGCCCAGAGTGAGCCTCAGCAGAATAATGAAACTTTCACCAGAGGTCTGAGCTGCCTCGTTCAGATGAGATCACTGTCATTTACTTGAGCATGTGGCTTCCTTCTGAGCCATCTGGTGATGACAGAGCATTGTTGTTAAAAAGCTGGCTCAACAAAAACCAGGTCCCAGCAGCCTCTAAGCAGAGTTAGTGAGCACTGTACTTGATAGTAAAAAACAGTGGAACGGTAAACCATGTTTCTTTGCTGGATGTGAAAACTTCCCAGGAAGACTGGAGGCTGGAATTCAATTTTTCCAAGCTAGCAGAGGAGTTTCATAGTAGGGGAAGATGGATATTAAGACTCTAAAATGAAAGAGGGCTGGCCTAACATTCATATTTTGGCACTGAAGACTTCTGCCCTCCATAACTGGGATCACCTAGATAACATGATGTTAACATATTTTCTAAAAAACAGTCTGACAATGCTGATATTAACAACTCCAATACTGCCAAATTAATAATCTAAAGCAATACATAAGCATTCTCCACCTTGTCTGTGCAAAAGATGCAGATAATAGCAGAGTAGTTGAAAAAGCCTTTCTCAAAGATGTAGTCATGCCTTCTAAATGTGTTTGATTTAATTAGATCAAACCAGAGGAAGCCATGAGAGTGTGGTGGCCAAGGGAAGAACTGTAAGTAAATTCTAAATCTCTAGATTACAGACATTAATTTATCAAAATATCTTGCTTTTGGGGCAAGCTGTCAAAATTCTTCCTTTGGTAGGCTGCACTCTCTCATGCCTCAATCAGTTGAATCTCTCTGCTACTGCTGTTAGGTACCTTTAGAGATGAACAGTAATCTAGTACCAAATCAACTGATAAATTACTCTGCAGTGTTGCTAGTGAGTTGGCAGTAACACCTTACTATGAAATACTGTGCTGTTCTGGCTATATAGTTTGTTGTGGTTTTGTGACTTTAGTTTCCATTTTCTAACATTTCCATTTTCTAACATTTCCATTTTCTTCCTTGCACAGATAATTCCAGATCCAGCTGGAAAACTGAAGTATTTTGATAAACTAAACTGAAGCTTGCTTCTGTTGAATTAAATAGGTCACATTCAACTTGATTTTTGCCAATAAAATTTCATTAATTTTGGTACTTTTGTGAGTTTGATTAATATATAATGGCAGTAAAGCATTAAGGGTTCATTGTTTAAACAGGTGTCTAACCTGTGTGAAGCACAGGTACCTCATTAGTTATCAGAGAATAGTCTTATGAAATACATGCTTTCTCTTTAGGTTTTGTTTAGATGCTCAGGCTTCCCCAGATTCACTTCTCTTAGTATTTTGGGCTTAGATTCATGACTTTTGCTATTAATAGACTTCTTAATTTCTGCAAAAATCTTATCTGTTTGGTCATATTCTAGAAACTACAGCTAGAAAGCAGACACTTGGTTCTGGTACATTTGTCTGTAGTCCAGAGGCAATAGCAGCTAACCCAAAAGCGAGGAACAAGTTACAGTTGCTGAATGAGATTTCCAGTCTATCCAAAGCTGGAAAACATTTTTCAACTACTAAGAACATACCCTACACTACATAAATCAGTACAAATGCACTGAAAAAACACAGCTCTGCCAGTTTGTGTGATTCAAGAGCTGAACCAGTAAATTTTTCCATGTTTGAATTTGTAGTTTATTTGCTGATAAGATCAATTCTGTTTCACACGTTCTGAGTTTTTCCCCTGTCCCTACACTGTTCACAGATGGATGTGGTGGATGTCCTGTACCAATCCACTCATTAACTGTGGCTCCTAGTTTTAATGGAGTAGTTGTAGTCTTTCCCAACATAAGAACTGACATGTGATTACCAGAAATTCTTGTGGCTCCTGGCCATGAATTTCTTCTTTAAACGAAAAAGAACATCTCCATGTAAGACATACTTGTGTGCACTGGAGAACCTTTTCCAAAGGCTGGTGTCTTGCTCCTTCCCACCTCTTCCTCTTTTTGACAAGATGTTCTAGAGTGTGTGCAACTGCAATGTGTGCCAGCTTTTCACCAGGGTATTCCTTGAAAAGGTGATCAGCATCTTTCTGCTCCAACCTGCACTGCTGCATTAATTACTCTTGGTTGGATCCCACATGCCTGAGAACTTGCTTCTCCTTCCCTCACCAGACCATACAATTCCGTGCCCTATACACAGACATTTCACTAGTTCTGCAGAATTAGGCCAGCAGTTGCATTTTCACTGTGGAGTTACATGATTTTGTAGACTAGGGTGAGTATTGAGCAGCTGTCCGTGTTAGTCATTGCAGAAACAGAGCAGAACCAGCTGCTTCACTTCACTTCAGCTATGATACAAATAACAGCTACACACATGCCATGGGCAGAGGGAACCACAGCCAGAGCAAGCAGAGCTCCACTGAGCCTCAGCCTCCCTGTCTCTGTGAGATCAGAGGAAAGGAGGAGTCCCTCATCCTGTCTAGAGGGCAAGAGGCAGAGTGGATCAACTCCAAACCCCAAAGGCTGGTAACATGCTGTTCCAGCCTGTGATTGAAAAGCTTGTAGAGAGGTGGTTTCTCACATCACTAGGATTTAAATCAGCTGCTTGAATTTTACTCTGGATTCTGTTTACAGCCTTATCAACCCTGAAGCACTAAAAACAATACACAGAATGTTCAAATAACTCCAAGCCACTGCAGCGTGAAAAATGCAGGCCCAGCTATCACATGGATATTCATCAGCAGCCCAAGGCACAAAACGAACACAACACTTGTGCCCCCTTTAGAAATGCTCCCCAGAGGCTTTGCCCACCTCTCCAGCCAGGTGGCTCTCAGTCATACCTAATGCTCTCCCAGCAGCAGGAACCTCAGTGGCACAGAGTGACACCTGATAGAGATGAGTTATCAGCCACGTGTAGAACATGCTCCACCCAGCCCACGGCTCCTTGCAGAGCCCAGCGAGCAGCGAGTTACGTACAGCAACAAAACCACAGGGTGGATCACTGCAGCACAGTCAGCACCAAGGGCATCAAACTGTCAAAAGCTGTGCAGACCCTGAGCCAAGAACAGAAGACAGGGCTGAGAACACCTAGTGAACTGAAGAAAACTGGGGCCATCTGCATACTTTGACCATTTCAAATTTAGGCTCACAGCAGCATATCTGTGGCAACTTTCAAGGTTTTTAGAAATGCACGTCTACATTTTAAACGTGGTAAGGGATAGGATTGGGTTTTTGGTTTTTTTTTTAAATGCAGTTCAGCGGGGATAAAAAGTATTAGGAAACTAGGGAAATAGTTCTTAAGCAAAGATTAGAGTTGCCATGTGATTGTACATATTTGAGATGAACAAATGACAAAGCAGTCTGTTGTTCCAGTACTCTTCCCCTGAGGTTTGAGATAGTGAAAAAATTAAAATTCATACACTTCTGCTTTCCCAAACCCTGGGATATTTTTAGGGGCCTCTCTTGGAAGTGCACAAACTGCAGATGCTATTCTTCTGCAGATGCTTCTCAATACAGAAAGCAAAAATGCTCCTGCAAGGCAAATGATGACTAATAATGAGACAGTCTTCAACTTCCTCTGCTATTTTGGGCAAGCATCCCACACCCCACTACTGCCCCCTCAACTGTTAAACTATAGATGGTGGTGAGGTCTGCAGGTGAAAGCCACCTCTCCAGTCAGGATGGATCTAGCTGAGACCTGGATGTCACTTCCAGAAGTATTCAGATTATCAACACAAATCTGTGCAATGGCACAAATTTTTCATGTTATTAGCTGATGTAGCCCTCTGCAGCCTTCCTGGGTTACACCCATTCCTTGCCCACAGAAACCTCTTCCTCTGCAAACTCAAGTATATCCAAAAAATAAATACTGCATTGCTGGGAGCCTGTGCTGGTGTTAGGTTTACAGTTGGACTCGATGATCTTACAGGTATTTTCCAATCTAAATCACACTATTACACATCTGGGCAGTGATGGCAGGCTAGCACAGCTCTTTTGAGAGTTCTATGGGGTCACACATGGCTGTGGAGACCAAGATGCTCTGCAGGTCTCTCTCAGTGATCTGATCACAGCTGAGCTGAAAAGAGCTGATGCCAGAGCCAGCTCTGTGGTGTGATTAATATCTAAGGCAGTTGCCATTGTGAACCTGTCTTCTCGACAGAAAAAGCAAAGAGCTGAGTAGTCACCACATAAAGTAGTGACGCTGTGAGCAAGGATCAGAACCTGTACCACTCTCCTTTCTAAGTGCCTCAAGCACCAATCCCCAGAGCCCATTCCCCTTCTCCAGAAATCTCCCATTTCTGCTGTGTAACACAAGGGAAGTGAGGAGCAGCCAATGGCCAGCAGTGCCTCCAGCACAGGAGCCCCACAGGGAGGAGGATCTCTGCTGGCAGGGAAGTGCTCTAGTGTATTTTCTGTACAGGTATCGTCATCCAACTACACCTTCCACAAAAGGAGTCCCCACTTTCTCTTCCATGAAAGCTGAATATCTACCCTTTTATCTGCCTGTTAGCTTGTGCCTAGCCCATGAAGAAATGATCTCTCCCAAGCCTAGTTAAGAATGCATTCAGAGGAGGATCAGCAATCAAACCAGTCTGTCACGAGACAAAGGCTGAACTGGACATGCAGTAAAACCAACTGAGCATGCAGTGAGTTTAGAGCAGGTTTCTGAACTAAAACTGCTGCTCAGTGGCCCACATTGCACCAACTCCTGCAAACTTCATCCCAGAGTGCTGTACATCACGACATGGCTGCAAAGGAATGTTCTGTATTTGAAAAATGGCTACCAGAAGCTGTTACATGAAGCCTGAGTAAGTAATTTCAGTATTTTTTTTACCATAAAAGTAAAAATGTTTAAAACAAGGGACTCCTTTGGGCACTGAGTTCAGCCAGTCCCACAGAAATCTCCTTTTATATCACTATTAAGTGAGAGGGTAAGGGGAGGCAATCCTGCTCCTCACTGTGTCCCAAGACACGATAGGCACAGCCATTTACTTCCTGCTATAAAGCCACAGTCAATTAATTATATAGGCAAGTTTACTATAAATAAAAAGATTTTCTAGCAATACCTTTAAGCTTCTGCGGTAATGGTTAGTTACCTACAGCAGTGACAGAATAGACACAAGTTGAAACATACACCCAACATGAATTACTATGTTGAAATACTTTAATTCTTAATGTGAGATCTGAGAACATTTTTCTCACACACAGAGGCACAAAGCAGCATGCATACCCTTGAACAAAAATACATGCAGAGAGGCTGACAGCCTGGAGTTACCTTCTCAGAGTAAAAAATACATGAGTACATCTATATAGCAATAAACAGAAAGAAATATCTTCTAGGTATGTGTATACACACACACACACACACACACTGTATGTCTGTACATACATTCTGTAATTACTGTCATTGTGGTATGTGATTAAGTTATCATGAACTTTGAGAACACATCAATTCTTCTAAGCATCTTCATTTGTGGCATTCATTTTCTTCACTCTGTCCAGAGGTTCTGATGTCAGACCTTCCTCCCTATTCTATTACCTCGTCTTCTTCTCTCCAGCCCCTTCCCAAGGTTGAATTTAGAAATTCTGATAAATTCATCTTTAAATGCAGCTGAAAAGTCAGTACTGAGGACAAACTTGGTATCCCCCTTAATTTACAAGTGTTATAAAAAAGTTATTCAGGGAGGACGACTGGGTCAGTGATAAAAATCTGCAGATAGGAATAATTCATAGTTCTGAAATAGATCCTTTCATTTCCTGCCTTTCTATTTATTTTTTAACAGTAAACATTGCTCCCTGCAAGCAGGGGGGAAGAAGCTGAGATAGAATTTCAGTTCTTTATTTGTGTGGTAAGTCTAATATAGTCAGTTTTAAAAAAGGAAGAACTCAGAAAATACAATTTATCTCCACAGCATCATAACCATTAAAAAAATATTTTAACATCATAGACCTGAGTCAGCACTAGAGTGTGGCAGAAGAGAGAAACTCTATGGAAGGAACCAAGAACTTACCATCAGGGCAACACATGAATCTGTTCTGGATCATACCACACCCTGTGCCTCCTCTGGAAAGCCATCTAACTCACCCATAACAGCAGCTGAATCTTAGGAAGAAAAAGCTCATGTATAACATGCTGGTTATTACAATGCTCAGTTACAATTCCTCACAGGAACAGCAAAGAGCTGTTAGGAGTCATGAACTTCATGCCATCCTAGCACCAAAGGAAGCTGGTCCTAATTGTCACTGTCTCAGGCTTTCATACTCAGAAAGAAAAGCTCAATGTGCTGCTTT
This sequence comes from Lichenostomus cassidix, assembly GCF_008360975.1. NCBI lineage: Eukaryota > Metazoa > Chordata > Aves > Passeriformes > Meliphagidae > Lichenostomus > Lichenostomus cassidix. The sequence goes on along the minus strand of NC_139479.1, from coordinate 12,935,754 downwards.
ATTTTATCAATCAGCTTCATGCATCTTTGCTGATTCATGTAATTCCCATTTGCTGCTTCCCCTTTTCAAAAGACTTTAATCCTCACAGAATCTGTTTTTCTGCATTGTAAGACATCACATTTCATCCGTTTAACCACTAAGCCCAACTCCTCTTTTGGTGTCCTGATCAGTTAGGACATCAATCTTGATGTGAAGGTACCAGAGATCCAGTTTTGTGCTTGTGACTAATTATATTCACTGCTAAAAGTTGATGCCTCCCATCCACTCAGCTTCCTGATTTCAAGAAATTGGGCTTTATGTGCCAGATGTTGGAGATTATTAAAACTTTCCCCATTACTGGAAGCAGTTCAGCATCAAGTCCTCTCCCCCTGTAACTTATTTGCCATAGTTATGTCCACCATGCTGGGGCGGTGGGGAAGTACTCTGTCCTTCCCAGGTAAACTTGACAACCTTTAGAGCTATGCAGTACTCATACTGCACTACAGTCCACCAAGGGAACAGACAAAGGAAACTGTCCTCTAGCTGTAGCACCCCTCAGTGGGATAAAGATCCTCCCATCATTCAGCAGCTGACCTGGGAGTTGCTCCACACACATTCTCTGGACCCCTAACTCCAGCATCAAACACCACCACTACCATTTGGGCAGCATTTTACCTTTTTTATTCCCAATCCTTAATGAAACAAAATGTTCTGTTCTACAATGCCATCTCCCAGTCTCACCCAATCTCACCAATCAGACCTCTCGTCTCCAAGCCAGGAGAAATCATTTCCTAAGGAACTCACTTACAGTTATGTATTAAAACAAACAAACAAAAAGTTAGAAGAGGCTGGCAAGGACACAATCAGAATGCCAGAAAATACCATCTGGACACCTCATTTCATTGCAAAAATCAGTTTCCTCCCAAGGGAACATGAAACCATCCAAACAGAAGCTGCAATAACCTTGTAAAATCCCCACTGATGGGAAACACCTGCTTTCCATTGTGCACACATTAGTAACTTCTGAGCCTCTGCTGCTGCCTAGATGCATGTGTCCTTGTTAAAAAAAGAATTATGACCCTTAACCTAATTTACACAAGAATGTAGGTCAAATTGCTTCACCTGTGTGTATCTACTTATTGCACACCTTTTTCTGACAGAACTTCTATCCATTACCCGGGAAACACAAAGCAGAGCTGCTAAAGGAAAGGTAGCAGATGGTGACAAGACAGTACAGGTTGTAATAAGATCTCTCAAAGTAGACAAAGAGAGGCTCTCTCAAGCCTAAGACTGTATTTTTTCAGCCTTTTTTCCTAGCGTTGGCATGTAAAAGATTTCAACAAATTCTAGTAGTAAAGAATAAAAAATTCCAAATATATGGAAATACATAAAGAGCACTAAAAAGGCAGGTTTTGGTGTGGAGTTTGGTTGGTTTGGTTTTGGGTGATTGTTGGGTTTTTCTTTGAGTATTACAAGCACCTGTCCATTAGCCATCTCTGGTGACAGCTCTTGTCAAGACAGCATGCTGCTACACTGCTGATGCAGCACCCAGTGCCTGTCAGATTTCTTTCATGACTGCAGTGAAGTGTCTCTTCCCATCTAAATACAACATGGACTCTGAAATAAAGCGCAGAAAAGAGAGAACCACATTAGTAACTTAGTATCAATACTGGGCAACTACAACAGATTGGCAAAAGTAAGAAGCAATCCACATTGTCATGAAAGCATAAAATATATGTTGCCTGTGATGAAATCCTATTAAATTATTCAAATGCCAGTAGTTCCTCTATTAAAATGACCAGTGTTCCAAGAGAAAGAAATTAATTTTTTCCACAGAGTTATGATGACAACACACTAATGGTATACTTGCCTCCGTATGTCTTAGGTACAACTTGTGGGACCTCATTTTCTGATATAAATGTAAAATGGAAAATATTGGTAGTATGGTGCTCCCTGGTATTTGCATTGTAAACTTCACTGTGCACTCGAATCTGGATGTAGTTTTTTTCTGTGTAACAGACCTACACAGTTAAAACAAGAGTTAGAGCTTGTAATTTATCACCAGTGCTGAAAACTGTAACAGATTTCATTATACTGTTTAACAAGGAAAGTCACACTGTCTCATAAGACACTGTTCATTATCAGTGACTAAGAGTGATGACAGCAAAGACAAGGCTTGCTCCATTTCAGAAGGAAATTAACTCCTACCTGTCCAGAAAGGAGTAATAAGGATCCAACTTCAACTGGCTTCTGAAACATTATATCATCAACAGATACAATAAAGGGTCTGGAACCCCTGAGGAAGCAAAAGAGAAATTTCTTCTCAATAATAAAAAGGATGTTTGGAGAAATTTAAAATATCTACTTGTCAGAATTTTAATGAAGAGTTACTAGAGAATAAATCTCTTCCTTAAACAGAGGCTACAGGAACTGTTAATGAGTTATGTCATCACTAGAGAAAATCTCTCACACCAGTGAATTATACATTTGCTAAGGACACATGATTGAACCATTATTGTATCTTATGACTTACACTTGCTAGACAATCTTCAATCTGTCATTGCTCAAGCCTCATTTTTTCAAGCATTGACACAAACCACTCCACTTTATATCAGGCTATGCATATCCCATTAAACTTACACATAGACCTTTGCTGGGTGATTAATCCAGTCACACTTCCTAAGCTCAAGTAGTTAAAAAAAGTTCAGAGCCCATTCCTCTTGTGTACTGAATGCAAACATGTAATATTTATTTGATAAAATGAGTATGTTATATGGTTAAAAAGTCCATCTTGATAGCTTGGTAAGATAAAAGAAAACAGATGTATTTTCTACCTTGACAAGTAATGCTTAAAACCCAAGCTCCAAGGAGCAAGATGCCAATCTCTTTGTAAACATGACAGATGCTCCAAGTAAAGCAGCACTGTGCACTAATAATGCAAGATTCTACCAAACACCTAAGTTTTTTAGCTCAGACTGCCATTAGGCTGGTTAGCTTGGGTTCCCAACCTCTGTGTATGAGCACAATGCTCTGGATTATATAAATATTGCAGGTCTACAACTCACCCATAGCTGCAAGCAGTTGCCCATCCCAGTTCAAATGCCTTTCTCATGAGAAAACCCCCAAAGATCCTATTGAAGATGTTCCGTTCCTGTACACAGAAACAAATACCAAATTCTTTTCAAAGCCTTATGTTGAAGTCTGGACTTCAGTTCACAGTATTTAACAGAAGTCCCAATACCTGAATACATAAAAAGCACTACTGAAATATGTATGTAAAATTCAAAATGCCTGAGGCAACTTTGCTTACTAGGAGCTCATCTGACTAATTTGACAGCATAAGATAACAACTCAAAATTGTACCAGCAACAAAAGGCCAAACTTCTTGTAAACACTTTACAAAGGAGTTTCTTTACACAGAATGAACAGTCTGGTAAGAAAACAAGGTCATTAAAAATGATCAATTTTGCAGTGGTAATCTATACAGATAACCAAAAAATGGCAAAAAAACCTAGGCTCTAAATACATTGCAAGGACTGCAGAAGCCAAATGAAATAATGGTTTGACTAATCTTAAATGAAAATTCATAGAGCCATAGAATGGTTTGGGTTGGAAGGGATCTTAAAGACAACTAGTTCCAACCTCCCTGCCATGAGCAGGGATACCTTGCACTAGACCAGGTTGCTCAGAGTCCTACCCAGTCTAGCTCTGAATGTTTCCAAGGATGGGGCATCCACAAATTCTCTCGGCAACCTGTGCCAGAGCCTCACCACACAGTAAAAAATTCCTTCCTAATATCTATTCTAAACCTCTCCTCTTTCAGTTTAAAGCTACTACCCTTTGTCCTGTCACTACATGTCCTTGTAAAAATTCCCTCTCACAGTTATTTCTTAAGTAACTTTCTGTAGTTCATTAATATTTTTTGAAATACCTCAGGATGGCAAATCTGCAGGCCTTTTAGCTTTGCATCTTCCATCCACACTGAATTGGGTGGTAATTTACGACTGTGGAAACTCACTGTCCTTTGGAAGAGACAACGAACTTTATAGTGCACAGAATTAGCAGAATTCAGCAAGCCAAAAAAAGCGTAAATAGCAAATGCAGATACACACTAAAAAAACCCCACAAAAACACAGAACACCAAAATAAAACCCAAACCAGAAATGGTTTTATCACTAAATGCTGTTCCAGCTGACCTTGAAGCCTTATCTAAAGCTGTCCTTTGATTTGTTACTGCAATAAAGCTACGCTACTGATCTTTCAAAAACTTCTGCTAATGTTCAAGTTTATGTGAATGAAGGAGCTTGAGATAGCTACATGAAATAAAAGATTAATCACAACCATGAAGTGTAAACTTTGTCAGAAAAGCCTTGCTCTGCTTTTTAAGTCTTAATAGGAAATAATAACACACAGTGAGCTAATAGAATAATTCAACATCAAACATGCAGCCAGTTTGAAGTTTTCACACCCAGATGGAATGTGTACAAAGTATAACTGCTAATTTTAAGGGAAAGTATATCTACCTTTGGTAAACAGCTTTAAAAATAACAATTGCATAAGCTAATAAGACATTATAAATTATCACAAATACAACACTGCACTAATGTAAGTCGACATTGTTCTATCACTGTTGACTTCACACCAATCTCAAGTATGAGAGAAGTATGCTAACAACTGTCTCCCTCAAATAATGTTGTCAGGTATTATATTTAAGACACACTGCAAGGTTATTTGGTCAAAAGACGTCCAGTTCCTGCCCTCACAGGTTTTTTAATGAGATATCACAGAAGAAAACTCAGATTGTGCAAGTCATGATTGCAAAACCATTTCATTCCTGTATTTGGTTAAACATCATTAACCTTTTTCCTCAAAATTATTCCTAACAGCTCATTCAGAACAACAGACGACTCTTTTAAGAGCTGCAGACATCACATTAAGTTTGTACCTGCATTTCAAATAAACTGTCACAGAATTTAAATATGTGCATTTATTCCAGATTACCCTCTTACAAGCACCCACTCCAGAGGCACTTTACTTTTCTCTTTCGTAAGATGTCAGTTCACCTTCACCCCTCCCCTTCTTGCCTTGTGTCCAATGTATTAAGGAATATGTCATGCACAATGTTTCTTTCTTCTGCAGTAGGAGCCATTTTCAGTAAGGAAGCAGTGCTGAAATCAATCCTCTTCAGCTTGTTCACTGAATATTAAAAAAAAACCCCATAATATTAGAGTTCAAAGAAAAAACAAATAATGGCTCTGAAGATTTTAACCTGGAATCAGCTGTCTTTCCATTTTTCCTTTTCCCCCTGTAAGTTAAAAGCTGTAACTTCATGGTCCTATAGATCCAAACACAAATTTGGCTTTTAGAATTGACTGCATTGAATTAAAATGAAAGCCAAAGTTCCCTAGTACCTCACCAATGTGATGAAGAACTTCTATACGTATTTTATGACATCCACACACTGTTCCTACAGAAAACCTGAGTACTCCCCTCAACAGAACATATGTAACAAGAAACCCTACAGAACAATGAGCTTCAGGTTTTGCCAATGGTACAAGAATGGAAGTTTATGACAGAACTCATTACCATAGGCTGCAGTGATTGAAATTTTAGCTTAAAAGATCTTCTGCCCAGTTTATTCAGTCTTCAATGTTTTTCTAATTCTCTGCTTTAAAACTCCAGCTTGAAACAAATGAGGATGGAGCTACATGCTCCTTCACCTGCTCTCCACCTTTTCCCTTTCCTGAGGTTCTTTCCAAAAGGGACATGGGCAAGCAGACAGGTGAGGAGCTGTGATGCCTTGCAGGCTCACCATGGGGTAATCAGCTGGCCAGAGCATTGGGAGCCCCTGTGCTGCACTCAGACCCGAAGCAGAGGGAGTATCCTACCAAGGGAGAAGTACAAGAGGTGTGCACAGCACAACAGGAGTGCCCCTGTCTGTCAGTTTACCCAAAGAATTTCCAAGCATGTGGTAGCAGGCTTTTAAACTCTCTTACACTACTGACACAAATGAGACACAACAAAAATCTGATTTTAAACAAATTAGGAGCAGTTCTAAGTAGCAGAACTCCTGAACTTTACTTCCTCTCAGCTATTAAGTTGAAACCGAGGCAGACCTGCATACTACCAGGAAATATGACATACATTCCCCTTGCTTGAAGATTTCTTCCTCCTCAGGGCCCTCAGGAATGAGTGGATTAACAAATGCTGGCCTACGGACAGGAAGTTTTTTTTAAGTTACAAACTTTACAAGAATTTGTCCTGTAAATGTATTATGACAATCTTCCATTTTTGCTTATATACATAGTACAAGATGAAATTACATACTTCAGGTTATAGGATAGAAATAAATACAGCTGCCAACAGAATTAGCTTTAACTCTGAAGAGGCAGTTAAGTGATCCAACCACTACCTAGCTCAATTAGGAAAGAGAAAGTGACACATCTTTGGTTCTCAGGAAGCTAAAATTGTGCCCATAAATTATAATGAAGATTGTTCAAGAAGAAAGCTGTTCAGAAAGTCAGCAAATGAAAACATGATGATCTAGGACAGTCTAAACCAAAACTTGACTAATACCATTCCTCCTAGAATAGAAGGAGCATGGTGCCATAGCTGGCAAGTGTTTTATAATCTACATGTTCCCGTGACAGCCTTATCAACAGTCAAAAGCTGTTTACCACGTGTCCCACTTATCAAAGATTATGACATGCCTTGAGCAGAAATTTCTATGTTTATTTTACTGCACAAATAAGTTTACTTTAACCTAATTATATAGCATTTAATTATTTTCACAAGCAAAGACAAACACTTATTTTCAAGAGCCATCCTCCCCCATAATTTCTAATTACTATTTTTCTATTTTCAACATTTATACAAATGCTAAGAGCAACATACATACACACACACACACATCCAGACCTGCTCAACAATTCACTTCTACCCCAAGCCAGCAACAAGAAGTATAGAGGATCTTTTCTCTCAGAAAAAAACTGCTCTTTCTTAGTTTGCTAAACCTCTGGATTTTGGAGACCCAGCAGCCCCTTCTCCATCACAGAGCTCATTTCTCCTCCCCTCAGCTCAGGACACATCTACATCAGCTCTCCTGACCAAGCCCCAAGCTGCAGAGATGCAAGTGTGCTATGGACCCAAAGCCACACAACCATGTTTCTGTGGCACTACAGCCAACCTAACGTATCCTGTACCTCTCTGAAGGGTTTTGACTTCACATAAATACCTTCCTTATATGGACAGGATGCTTCCAAAATACAGCTGGCCTGTGATCAACTAGCTTGTACAACAGCCACTGAAGCTTGCATCTATCTGCGCTACCCATGTAGGCTTGTCCTTAGTCCATCTGCTACTGTATACTTACATCAGATTTAATGTAATTATTTTGAAAAATTACTCCTTAAAATGGGAACCTTAATATAATTTGTTTTTTTAATGTATCATATGTTCACTGGTTCTAGAAAAAGTCTGAAGAAAACCAACCTAAAAACTACTTCTAATGTTATCAGGACCACATAATTATATCAAATAAGCCCCCTTCACACATCCTTCTTTGTTAAATACAAGCAATTATTTAAACTAATTAGAAACAGAGAATTGTTTATTACTTTGGCAGGCTGTACAGGAAAAAGAAAATAATAGAATTACAGCCATTTTTTCTGATACTGGAGTCATAAACCTAAACTGCAACTAAACCTAAACAGCCTTTTATTCTAATGACTAAGGAATTATAGAGGAAGTACAACCAGAAAAATAACAAAATAAGTGTCTGGGGTTTTTTAAGTTCTGTGGGAATACTCTATCTTAGTTATACAAGAAAGTTTTAACCTGAATTATTCTGATGACACCTATTAAGCATCTGTTAGTGAATTAATGGTATTGTTCACTCAAAGACTACTTAACCACTGAAACTCCATATTTAATTCAAACAACTACTAGAATGCAGGTGGGTTTCTGGCAGACTCATTCACTTCTGTATTCATTCAGACCACTCACTCAAACACAGAGAAAAATCTGTTTAAAAAAAAAAAAGGGTCAGATCCCAAGACTACCAGCAATTCCTGGAATCATGACTGCTGAAACCAATATTCTGAAGCTTGTCACAGGAAAATGAACACTTGCCAGCAGAAAGCATCAACTATGTGGTTTATTAATCACCTACATTATATGGTTTCTACACATACAGAGCAAGCTGCCATGTTTGCCATTGTCAGAACAGAAGAAGTCGAGAAACTTCTCCTGTCCTACAAATTACCTTTTATTCTCTGGGTCCCGTGCCACCATGACAAAGGTTGCATCTAACACAGGGCTGTAATCACCATCATGTAGCTAAAAGAGACAGGAAAAAAATATATTATCGAACTCTAACATTGTAAATGTGCTTAGCAAGCTATTCAGTTGATATAAACTATTCAATCCCACTGTTAATTCTGCTTACTTTCACATTCTGTCATTCCTTCCAACATCTCTTACAATAGGCTAAAGATAAGGAAATACCTAAACCTTTAGTTCCAGGAATTCTGCAATGTAAACATTTACCAGAGAATGCTTATTTAAAACTTTCAGCTGGGAGGGGAGGAAATAAGCACAGGCATTGTAAAAGGACCCACTTAACCTTTATTTTGAGAAATGTCATAGCTTTTTTTTTTGTCAATACCAAATTGCCACTAATGCCAGCACTTTAAGGAGTTCAGACAAAAAATGTGCAACATAATCTTCTACGTCAGAGACTTTACTTAAGGCAAACAATTGAATAAAAAAATATTTATCTCTTTACCTGAATTATCACAGAAACATAGAATCACAGAATGATTTGGGTTAGAAAGAACCTTAAAACATCCTGTTCTAACCACCCTGTCATGGGCAGGGATACCTTCCAATATCAGGTGACTCAAAACCCCATCCAACCCAGCCTTGAACACTTCCAGGTGTGGGGCATCTCTGCTTCTCTGGGCAGCCTGTTCCAGTAGCTCACTGTCCTCACAGCAAATAGATTCTTCCCACTCTCTCATCTAAACCCACTCTGTCTCAGTTTGAAGCCATTCCCCCTTGTCCTGCCAGTATATGCTCTTGTAAATTCCCCCAGAAGCACCTCATGCCTGTTGTAAGATGGAGAGACGTCCCAGGAACTAACCTGCAGCATATGCATCTTCACTTCCATGGAGGTCTTCCCAACCCAAGAAACATTGCCTGTGAATTTGATGTCACAGTCTGGATATATAATCTTCTGGCACAGATCTACAAGACAAATATTGGGGGTTACTGGAGACAGGTCACTCACAACAAATGCTAGAAAGGCCAGATTCTCTAGGATCTTTATGTGATCTGAAAGTGGCAACACACGCAAAGACAACCCAAAAGAGGCAGCTGTTGCAAGGGACCACACTGCTTGTCTGCAGTTTCTGCCTCTGCAGATATTTGAAGTCAGAACAGGCATAGGAAGCAGGCACACAGGTGGACAGCAGATCCAAGCAAGAGTTCAGCAGAACAGGCAACACAAGCAAGATCCAACTCCACCAGAACAAATACTGTTCAATAACGAAGCTAAGAACCTGCCTGCCAAAATAAAACTAAACACAAAAGTGCAGGAACCATGAAAGTTGGATTTTGAAGTGAAGCAACACATGAAATGCTGAAAAGCATCTACAAAACCCTCTTCCCACCTTTTGTCAACAAAAGCCATAAAACTTCAAAGCCGAAACAAGATAGAGTGAACTATACAGAAGCAAAAAAGGTATCCTCAATAACAACCAGGGGAAGGCAGTAGCAGATGAAAGAGTAAGACAAGCAGATGAAACTATCTTTTTTTACGAAATTGCCACTTACTGATTTTATCCACCAGAGCTGTAACTATGGATAAAGGAGATCTTGGCTGCATTTCCTGCTTGGTGTGAGTGTAACAAATAAGAACTGTGGAGAGATCAAAAATGGAGTCAGCCCTCTAACAAAACTGTAGGTGGCACAGATCAAAGTCATCTTTGCAAAGAACAAGAGGTACCTGAAAAACACAACTGAAGTATCCTACTATAGGAGAGCACAGCTTCTACATTTTCATGTATGTAACACATGGGATTGCTATAAAGAAAACAGCAGCAGCTGTCTCGGTTTTATTCATATTTACTTACTACAAAGATAAATATAGCTAAGTATTTTAAACCAACTCATCACTTGAGTTCCAATCCCACAAAACGTCTTCGCTCTTCCTCTGCAGCTCCTTGTCTCAGACTCTTCCTATCTTCTATTTTGATTTCATGAAAGCTGTTCAAGGATACATGCTATCTGAGGACTTTTCAAATACTGATTCCTTTAAAGAGGTGGAGATTAAATAAACTGTGCCTTACAGGCACAAAACCATAGTCAGAGGTATTTATCACAATTACTACTAGCCAAAGCACTATTTAAACTAATTAGCTTTGTTCATAAGAGCAGATCCAAGTAAACAGACTCCTTGGAGTAATTCAAGGCTGCAAAAATATGGTTTTTTTCTAGTGCTCATGTAATTTTGACTCAACAAAGATTTTCATTATCAAAAATATCAGTCTTGTACTTAATGAGATAAGAGAGAACGAATCCCCATATGGGCCATTCACTTCAGAACTGGACTTGATTATCCTTGTAAGTCCCTTCCAACCCATAATATTCTGTGATCTGTGATCTGAAGAATCCCTATCCTTCCAAGTAATTGAAAACTTTTTTTCCCTATGTTTACTGAAGTCACAATTCTAAAACCTGTTAGGCCTATAAACTTACTATACTACTATGACCACCCTGCATATTGTTTAATTGGGACAGAATCTTGATTATCCCAAAACAATACATCCCCAGCAGAACTGACTGGAGCCCTGTACAACTGCAAACAAGGCAAAGACATTCTGTGTTGTCACAGATTTCTGGGGAAAATAAACAAGGCACAGAATGAAAAACAGGCTCATCTCATCTAACAATGGAGGGTAACCAACAGTTTGAAGTCTCCTTCAGACACTGAAGGACAGATACTGAAGCCAGAATCTTCCACCTCTCAGAAAGAAATGTAAGTCTAGCAACTATTTCGTCTATCCTTAATAGACAAGCATTAACTTGTTTCTCTTCCTTCCTCAATTTTGTCCATGTGGACTATCAGAAGGAACAGAAAAAAACTGTTGTATTCACAACTTCCCCTTAATAAGCACTTAATTATTTTTTTAAATCCTCCATCAAAAAGCTCCCAACCAGCTACAGAACTCTGCTGATGAAAGAAGTCACCTGGTGATGGTTAAGATAAAACTATCTCCAAGTTCTATTAACAACCTCACACCTATAATAAAAAAGTCAGAGATCTTGAATTTTTCAAGATCACAAACAAATAAAAAGGAGAAAAAAAAACCAACGCTAACTCATTAAACAACTGAGTTGGTTTTACCCTTAACAACAATTTGTAGTACCCAAGAATACACACCAACTGTTTTTAATTTGTTCTCAATGGATACATTACATTCTTTCCACATTATACTCTCTTCTTCCCAAAGGGAAGATTAAAATATTCGCATTTCATTATCTGTTGGGGTTTGCGTCAGTTTTTATTGAGGTTTTTTTTTAAGATTAAAAAAAAAACCTCTAAGTTTTCATTTTCAATATGCACTCTGCAAATTTTCTCTGAGTTCACACTCAATGTAAATTCATCATCTAGCATCACTTTTCAGTAAATTATTCTTGGAGCTAGTCCTTTAAAAATCTGACAGAGGCAGGAAGCCAAACAATTTTGCTTCCATCCATTCTTTATCATCCTTCCTTCTCTTTCAGTACCAGCGTCTTCTTTTTTTCTTTCCATTCTGAGATAGCACAGTTATGGTATTCCTTCCAAGGCCATACTGTGTCACACCAATTAGTGCTCAGCAGTACTCAAATTCACTTTGTGCAGCCTTTACAAGGGCATAGGTACATACCTCCTAAACTGTCAAGATCTTCAAGTATCCTTCCAAACCTGCAATATAGGTTTTTGACAATTAAATACCTATATACATAGCAAATGGAAGTTAACAGTTCCCTGTAGGTGTAACATGGTTGCTTTGTTACCTTACACTGTTGTGTACATTCAGGTACTTTTCTCTTATTTCAGGCTGACTTCCCAGAGGTAGAATAACTTCCAAGTAGCTATCCTTCATTCTCCTAGGAGGGAGATCTTCCTGCCGTTTTGCCAGTAAAGTATGAAGAGCCTTTCTTTCTTGCATTGCTTGTACATGATCCCTGATAAGAAAAATGACATTATTATGAAGTACAACAGAACTGCAACCCTAGCTAAAAGACTTCACATTGATGATTATCAAAGTTAAAACCAAAACATAGCAAGACACAGAAGTGTGCCTTGAAAAGAAAGTGAAATGCACAAAATGAGAGATGCTAAGCAAGACTACTGAAGAAATCTTTGAAATAGTTTTGCGTACAAGTGGCAAGCACGTACTTCACACTAACAAGTGGAACAAAAATGCATCTAATTCTGAGTGCTACCAAAATGGTTCCGCTTGAAAAGAACAAATCAGACATAATTTAACTTATGAAGGTTTGTGCATGTTCATGTCTTCAACAGCTACAGTATCACAACTCTTCCCACAGTGCAAATTTTAAAAGACTAAGCATCAACTTGCAATCTCTCCCAAGAAGAAAAATTAGATGTAGTGTTGGTTAGCACTAACAACAAGAGAACTAATCTGCTAAGACTTGCCATCATCCACAGGTGAGTTCCCCCTTTGCAGCATCAGCTCTAACAGCAAGCTAAAAGATATAGAAAACTAATCTATTTCTCTTTCTGTCTTCCTACCCAGACATCTTACAGTTTTACAGGAAAATTACAGAAACAAGCTATACATTAAAAGAAGTCCTTCAGAGCTGCTTTTCCAAGTCAGGACTGCAAGTCTCACCATGGAGAAAGGGTCAACTTACTATCACTTCCTTCCAATCTACCAAGCTGATTCCTTGCATGATGTAACAGTCCTGTCTACAACTCTCTCTTACCTGTTCCACCAAAGTTCCCTTCCCTTTAAAAGTGCAACCTGACTGAATAAAGCAAGTATTTCATAATATCCCTAGAATCAATACCCATCTATCAAAAACCTAAGGGTTAAACATGCAACCACTGTGGTATAAAGCCAAGGAGCATGCAAAACTATGGATCCATTTCATAGAGCAAAAGAATGCACAAAACACTAAGCAACCAAACTTAAAAGTTAAATTTCTGGATGTGTGCCATTGCTTCAGTTGTGCATGCTGCATTGCTGAGATCTCAGTGACACTGTGTTTAACAAAACCAATTTTAAAAAAAAACGGAAAAACAATAGAAAACCTTTTCACCAAAAATAAGTTTTGTCTTAAGTTTTGACTTTGGATGAATTCTGGGTATTAGCCATTTAAGATGAAGGCTTACTTGGCTTGAGCATTATTTCAGAAAGTCAAGCTTCAACATATTTATATTCCTTCTTTTCTGTTTAACAGGTTTTGGGGATATATGAATAATCCATGATCAAAGGGAATAAAAGTCAAGCAGAAAACTTCAGTTAGTTTCATTTGTTTGTTTGTTTTAAACATGAGATATGGTTTACCTCATCTGGGCAACATGACTACCATGGAGTTCAGAGGAAACAGAAAGATAACAACCTCCCCCAGAGGGTTAATGTTTGAAGTTATGCCACTGCATAGAAATGGAATTTACTAGATAGTGACTAAGGAAAGATGCAATGTCCATAATGATGCACCTTCATGCTTTTTTCAAAAGTTTTTTCCAAAGTCTTTCAGTGAAAGGCTTAAAAGAAATTAATCAGAAAGTAAATAAGAAATTTGTCTACAAACATAAATCTAACAATAAAAATTTCATTATATTCTGTTTTCACCAGCTCTGTCCTGGTTCCTCTGAGGTCAGCAGCAGAATTCTCCTTGACTTCCACTTCAGAATGTGCTCTTCAATATGCAGAAATATTGGGCTCAATGCAGTAACATTTTTCAACAGACAATACTGTTACACACTGCAGTACTAGTCATACAGTAACAATATGTCATCTAAGAATTAACCTAAACCTGCCCTAAACATTCTGAGAAACGTTTATATATTTCTGAAATGGCCACAATTCCATCTAGACTACATTTAACAATTAACAGATTAATAGTTTTAACTACAATTTAAGTACAAAATCAGAAACACATAAGCAAGATATTTCTTTTTAATAACAAATGAATACAAAATGCTTCTGGCCTTTACAAGAGAAATCACAAACCTAAGTCTCCTTTTAGCAAAATTAATGGCTGAAGACATTCCCCCAACATGCATCCCTCCTCTCTCCCAGCATTCCAGACATATGTACCTCAGTCCTTCCCTAGCTCCCTTTTCAGGACCCCTATCAAGCTGTTCTCTCAGATTCTGTGGCCTGACTCAGTTAAATCCCCAGCTGTTCAGTCTCCACATGTGTCAGCTCTTTATCACTCCATTTTTAAAGTGCACTCTTAAAGACTACACGATACATGTCCACCAAATCTCTCTGTATTAAACCCGTCATTCTCAAACACCCCCATTTGTGGTCTCCCTGGCTTTACTTTTTTATGGTAGCTAAAGGATTCAATACCCTGCAAACCATTTCTCCTGTATTTTGTACAGCACAAGAGAAGTACCTATCTAAGAAAAACACTGCTGTGGTGATCCCAGGCTCAGTCTGTTCTCCTTCCAGTGTGGGAGCAGTGGGGGGGGGGGGGGGAAATAGATGGAAGATCAGATTTAACCAGAGCCCTCTAAAATCTCAAATTTCAAATGGTATTTCCATATGGTGTCATTCCTCCTCAGCCATTCTGGGATGTGGGAAAGACTTTTTCATTAAACAATTGCCAGAGCCCTTTCTAGCTGACTTGATGAAAAGTTCAAGCCCCCTCATGCTTAGATACTGCTCTTACTGAGCAAAAATCAGCTTCCCCGATTTAGGCATTTTTGTTAGCATGCCTACAATTGTGTTTAGACAAACTGAATCTGAATGCATGAACACATCAGACACTCCACCCAGGTGAGCCTCTCTGCATTTCCCTGTCAGTGCACAAAGTGGGAAAGAACAGCTCGGCAAACACAGCCAAAATTAACAATAAATACAGAACGAACAAAACTGCAATGCATAATTCCTCCAGGCTGCTATATTGACTTTTCCAGACTGTAACAGAAGAGGATTACAATCAACTCTGGCTTATTCAATGTAATGGAGAGAGAGGAAAGTAACTTAAATAAAGCCAAAACAGCAATTATTTAATGTATATGTAAATTAATCAAAAATTAAGTTAGAGCAGACAAAGGAAATGGTCAAGATGCTCCTAATTAAGGAGACCCTGATCTCAAGCTGACAATTTTCCAAAGTGACATGGGTGCCATTCAGAATGCTGCCTGCTACACAGTGAGCAAGCTCAGCTGCCTCTGAATCCAGTGCACGATAAATCCACCATGTGGGCAATCGACCTAGAGATAACTCAAGAGGTAACAACACCACATTGTCAGTCAGACTCTACAGCTCGTAACTCCCATTGGATTTAAAGCTAGTGGAACAATCTTTTAAGTACCAAGATCAGATATTTCGTTTCTGCCAGAAAAATCTCAGAAGACTGTGATCCACAAAGTACCAATTCAGAAGTCTTTTTCCAATTACTTTTTAGTGAGATCTTTTTCTTACCAATAGTCAGCAAACTATAGGTAACTTCCACTACCACAACCCTGAGCTTCACCTTGGTTTCACAAATGAAGTAAAATACATGTAATGCACACTGTACCTCCAGTTAGTAGATGCTCCCACTATATCCCTCAATCTGCTCCGCACTGGAAAAAAAAAATCAAAGCAAATCAAGCTTAGTTCTGCAAGTGATAAACGTGAGGTTGCCTAGTGTTAAAAGTACAGCCCTCATCCCAGAACAGGAAAATTAAGCAAATTCATGCAAATAGCAGCCCAGAAATGAAAGTTTGGCCAAATTCACGGCTGCTGTTAGTAGGCATATCACAGTAATGGGTTGAGTAACATGATGCCATAGCTTATTGCATATAGTCAACAAAGAGTGTTTGTTAGTGCAATCAGTCACCTCCAGTGCTAATTAACAGCTGAAAGACAGCATGGATCAAGATTAGACTGAGGAATTTTGAAGTGAAAATATTACAGCCTAAACACAAACTCTGGAGATAACACAAACCAGAAAGTCATAAACGAACTTAAAAGGGAACAGTGCAGCTGGGAAACAGGGAATAAGGAGAATACCAATTAAACAATCCCACCCACGAAGGCAGGCAATATCAGAAGACTGATTCTTGCCAGCAGGGTTTCATATCCCAATTTTTTAACAGTCTGAAAGAACACAGTGCTAAGACACTGAAGACAGACCTATAAAATTTATTCTGGCCCTGTTTTCTCTCTCAGAGGTAAAACTAGCTCTGCACAAGTTTTTCTTAAATTTCAAGAATAATCTCCATAAGCATCTTTTCTACTCTTTCTCAGATGAGATTATTAAATGTGCTAAGGCCCCATAAAATCTACCAAACTACTCCACAGCTGTTAGGCAGGTGAATGTTGGCTATTTGGAAACACCTGAAAACAAGCAGCAACAATTCCCAAGCTCAGAATAGAAGCTGAGAATTGTATAATAGGGATTCCTTGCTTATTTACAAAGTTTTTTTATACAAGGAGGTTCAAATATTAGGACAAAATAGGGACACATCAAGGAAGAGCTACAAAAAATATCTAGAATTTCATGGTGAAATTGAAAGAGGCAGCTGGTGAGCTGCAACCTGATTCTTTATCAGGCTTGGCATTTTTCAAGCTAGATGCTCAGGCAGAGTATTCACAGTAATCAGAAATCTATCCTATAAACCCTAGACTGAGCCTAGCCTGATTTCCTAGGATTTAAATCACATTCCACTCTTTCAGCCAGATCCACTCAGCTCTGCTGCCCTCCTCATCAGTCACTTCAGCTTCTGCCCAAGTACCCACACACCACCACCACTGTTATACCCCAAACCTCCCCTTCCCTGTTCCTTCCCCTGCAGCACCCTCAGCCCCTGTCTCTACACTCCCAGTCTGTTTCTGCTCTGCCTGCCTGCCAGAGAAGCACCAGCCCAAGCCAGAGGCAGGCAAGGGAATGACTGCCAGCCAGCCAGCCAGCACATGGATTCCAGTGACTCACCAACAGCCAGCAAACACTATGGTCTCTGGCTGACTCCAGCTCTGGCACTCTAACAAACCTCTGATTTGGAAGCCAATTTTCACAAAGTTCGT
Organism: Lichenostomus cassidix; assembly: GCF_008360975.1. Lineage (NCBI taxonomy): Eukaryota > Metazoa > Chordata > Aves > Passeriformes > Meliphagidae > Lichenostomus > Lichenostomus cassidix. The sequence goes on along the minus strand of NC_139479.1, from coordinate 12,918,514 downwards.
GGAAATACATTTCTCTTTGAGACTAGTGGATCATCTATTTTGGCTGACACTTAGAAAAAAAAAGGTTCTGGAAGAAGAGGAGGACAAGAAGATAGACAGACCAAGACAAAATAGATTGCTTAGGCCTCATTTATTTGCAAATTAGACTAAAAACATATTTTGAAATTAGAAGATTTCTACTACTAATTCTAAGAACAAAAAAAATTTCAATGAAAGAACCTGAATGAAAATCTTGAGAGTTGATTTCATTTGGAAATGGGGAAGATCTGATTCTTTTTTCTTTAATCAGCAGCAGGCTTGCTTACAGAACAGTAGGCATTACTTTCTTGTTACTCATACTCCACCTGTGAAGCTGCCATAGCATGCATTTGATCAATACAGTGTTAGCAGAAACACTGTGAGCTTCTAGAACACAAAACCTCAATTTTTTAACAGTGTGCAGACTGTGCTGGGATGGAGGGGGAATACACAACACTTTCTCTTTGTTTAAACTAAATTCATCTTCCTTTTCAACATCAATGAGGTAAAAAACTCTGAAAAAAAATCTCAGGTCCAAACCTGCAAAAATGTATATAAGCTCTTAGTCCCATTTAATACATCTGATTTCAATTTTAGGTAGAAAAAAATATTTTCCAGGCTGAGAACACATAAAATTTTTACCTTAATAATAAAAAGGACAAAGTGTAAAGTGTTTCTAAAATGTTGTCAGGCCAAATTTAGTCCATTTTACAGCTTATAAGTACATAGTTTTTCTCCTTTTCTTTCTTTTTTTTCCTCCCTGGAAAGACTGTATGGCTTTTCTAGATATTAGTTACCTCACAACAGAAATTTAAGTTAATAAGCACAAAAATCTATAAGCTATTTCTCTTTTCTTATTTTAAAGAAAAGAGAAATAGCAAACATCTTACATGTGCAAAACAGTTACATGTGCAAAACAGCAAATGGGACTTCTCCATCATTATCATGTTGCATATTTCACTGTATCTCCTAAACTGTGATCAGTGGATCATCAATGCCAGAGCAGCAGGATCTGAGTTTTTTCACACTGTGCTGTGGAAAAGGACCTGAGGAGGGCAGCTGGACAAGATCACTGCATTCATCTTTACCAGTGAGATCCATGTCCCTCGTGCTGGTGCCTCCCCAGCTGCATCCAGGTTCAGGCAGACCACCAGCTGTGATACAGAGCTTGGTTGGACTTAAGTGAAAGATGCAGATACAAATGTGTAAAATGAAACCAAGTACCGCAGGAGCTGCTGCCCTGAGAGATTTTGTATCCCACAAGCCTCTTAGAAACTTACTATCTAGCACTGCAGACAAACAGTGTGCTGACAGAGATCTAGGGCAACAACACTGCCTTAAGTAAGATCAGGGCCATTCACCAAAGGCAAAGGGGCTTTAAGCAAGCCAACAGAGAAGAATAATGGCACTTCATTTTTCATCAATGCTAAAGTAAGGAAAAACAGTAGATGAGTAAGTTTAGTGTCATAGTAAATATTTTAATATGTACAAATTACCACAACACACCATTATTCACATGAATGGGTGACTGTCCTGTGGAGTACAAAACACAGGTTAGATTAACAATTAAAAGAAACAATGCAATTTACACCTAATAAGGAATTACTTGATTATTCTACCTGCTTCAGTTTCATTTAGGCACATGTTCCTTAATTTTAGTTACTGCAAGCAATCCTTATCCTTGCCTGATTTACAGTAGGTCTTTTTTTTTTTTTAATTCAATTTGTCCTTTCCTTTCAAGTCAGCTTTCCAGTTCCTTGTCCACTGACTCTGTGTGGTACCTGCTTGCCGTGTAATCCCAAACAGTTTTTTAAACTTGGGGCTACCATGTACTGTTGACAAACACTATTAACTCTGGAAAGAGTATCTGAAGCATTTTTCAGGAAGCAGGATGAGAGTTTTTCCAGAGGAATATTCCAGAGTCCTGCTTTGTGTAGCCTTTAGGAGAACCATGGAAGAAGTGAGGGCATTCACAACTGGAACCCAAAGCTGGGAGGAAGCACATGAAAAGCTAGTAAGAGAAAGTATTTGGTGTTTTGTGAAAGCATGGATACCAAATTGAAGGAACATAGTTTACATATCAGCAAAACTTTGAATTTGAACAATTTTAAGACAGAATCTCACATTTTTACAGTTGTTGTGATCCACAAAATAGTACCCTTTGGAGTACCAGGATGACCTCACTGCTTCACTATTTTTACTGGCCTCCTAGGTGGTATCATTATCAAATATCCAAATAAACAATCAGGGCAAGTTGCAAGCACGCAACATTTTGTATCCTTGCTTCTCTCCTTTAACCTCCTAAATTACCATTTATTAACAACAATGAAAGTAAGTTCTCTAACAACAAATATCCCTCATTTTCTCTTTTACTGAATAACCAGTAACTACTGGTGACATCTGTTCGGAGAACAAAGGAAAAAATATCTCAGAAATAAGCAGAATGACATGAAGGAATTACTTGTACCTGGTTCCAGCCTTTTTCCTCCTGCCCTTTTCTTAGTACAAGGGATTAGAATGCAAGAAAACTTCTTTGAAAGCTTCTGAAACAGAAGCACTATGGTTTATTACTATTAGAGCACTGAAACAATCTTGCAACACAAAGCTCTACTGAAAAGAGCAATTTCACGAGGAAATGCTGCTGATCCGATTAAAAGACTTACGAAATTTACTGGACTGACACATTAAAAGTTCTGTGAGACATTATTTGCACTCAGTTCCCCATTTCTTGGCCATTCTGTCCAGACTCATTGTACCTGTCTGTACTACACTGACTTTCTATCAAGAGCCAAGCTGAATAGGAGTTATCCTGCCAGAAAAGAACCAAGTTCTTCCAAGGCTGAAGAATCAAAGGAGCCTCTAAATCTGCAATTTCAATGCTTATGCATATTTGCACCATTCACCTCCAAACACACAATGATTTTCTGCTGCTTCCTAAACACTTACACCATGAGCTAACAGTCATGGGCAAGTTCATCATCCAAACCATATCAATACGTGAAGGGACACCACCTGAAAGAATAAACTCCTTAATAACATCATTAAATCTTCTGGAGTACAGACATTTACTTTACCTTCAAACATGTCAGGAAGCCCTGGGGAGCCACTGGTCCCAGAAGTGAGTGCCCTAGCCAGAACAGAAGGAAGCTTCCTCATGATGCACAACCTATAGGCAGAGCAGAAGAATTTAGGGCCATTAAAAATAATCCCATGAAAATAACTTAGGATTTAATTTTGGAATTATGCTGATGACTTCAGAAACACCAGCCTTTATTTTCAGCTTGATTTTTAGAACTAGATACAATCAGTATCTAGACAGTTGAAATTCCAACTGACACATACCCTTATCTAAAAACAGGAAAGAAGCATGTTTCACTGGCAGCAGTTGTTCCTTTCACTGACTATTTAGATGCCCTGAGACAACCAACTTAGCATCTTAACACAGATGGGGTCCATGTGCATCTAGGAAATCATCCATGACTCTAACCATACATGTCTCCTGCACTTGGCTGGTGTACATAGCAGAGGAAGCAGGAATATCCCAAGAAGGATTTCACAAGGTCTCACAAGCAGTCCCATTCAGCTAAGCCTGGTCTTCTCCATGGCTTAGTAATGCAGCAATTCAAAAAAAGCCAAAGTGCAGGATATAAGCTTCTTAGCCATTAAGCATGAAGGGACAACAATTAAACCCTTCAGAAAATGTAACCCACCCACAATTCACTAAGTGTTCTACCAGGTAATAGCCAGTGCTACTCCTCCAGACAAGCCTAACTAACTTTAACACAAAAACACACAGAGGGTATGTAAAACCCCTGTGACAGTTCACAGCATCATCCTTACAAGGCGTATGGATTGCTGGTCCCTGACTTTTCTTCCTCTGGGACCGGGGTTTCACCTCAAAAAGGAAAAGGTGCAGCTCCTCAGGCACCAACAGAAAAGCAGGGCATTTACACATCTCTCTCTTTCTCCTTCGTGTATATCTACACATATATATCGTGTACATACAAGCTTTCTCTATCTGCGGATACACCTGGAGGCCTTAAGAGCGTAAAAGGGAACACACACCCACGCACTAAAGAAAAAAAAACACCTCAGAAGGCAGCAGAGTCCCGTATGCACCAGGAATGACGTGAATGGCGATGGTGAAACGCCTCTGTGAGTTTGCAGCCTCCGGGCTCGGTGTGTCCCGGCACACCAGCAAACACTTTCCCGCTCCAGCCGCACCCCGCGGGCCCCTCACGCCCTGTCCCGGACCGGCCCAGGCAGCGGCGAGGCCGCGCTGCTCGAGTTTCGGGCTGCCCCGCCCTGGCCGCGCCCCGGGCCCCTCACGGCGGATAGCGGCGCGGCCGCGGGGCGAGCCGGGCACGGCTCCCCTAGCCCAGGCCCGGCCTCGCCGGGGGCAGCAGCACCTCTGCCACTCGGGGAGCGGCGTCTCCCCGGCCGCCATTCCCCACCCGGGCCGGAGGACGCGGGTGCCTTACCGGGTGTGCAGCATGGTGCTGCCGGGGCTGTCACAGCGGGGCTGTCACAGCGGGGCCGCGCCTGCCGCAGCAGCACCGTCCTCCCGCACCGGCGACTCGCGGCTCGCCGCGCACACAGCCGGCTCCGGGCCGCCGGCAGCTGGGAGCCCTCGCCCTGCCCCGCCCGGGATCCCCGGCCTGCCCCGTGTCCCTGTGCCCGCCAGCGCGGCCGCTCCCCGGGGCGGAGGCTGGGGCAGGACACCGTTAGTCGTCGGGCGGGCCCGGCAGAGCGGGCGGGCCCTGCCGGCACTTGCTTTTAGTAAACACCATGGTTTTTTCTTTTTAATGCTCTGTTTTTTCACTGTGCCGTGAGGAAGGCGGGCTGGCGGCGCTCAGCTGGATGCTGTGCCCGGAGCCCTGAGGCGCTGCCCGAGCCCTCACACGGCCCGGGGGAACACGGCCTCCTGCCCCGGCCCGTCACTTGGTGGCACTGCTAGGGAAGGTAATTGAGAGCCTCGGAATTTTCTGAGGAGAAGAGGCTGAAAGAGTGACGTGATTGCTCTCTACAGGTCCCTGAACGGGAGCTTGTAGCCAGGTGGGGGTCAGCCTCTTCCCCAGGGACAGGATGAGAGGACATAATCTTAAATTGCACCGGGGGAGATTTGGGCTGGATATTGGGAGGAATTTCTTCACATAAGGGGTGTTTAGACATTGGAATGGACTGCCCAGGGAGGTGGTGGAGTCACCATCCCAGGAGATGTTTAAAGAAAGCCTGTACGTGGCACTCAGTGCTATGATCTAATTCACAGGGTGGTGTTGGGTCACAGGTTGGACTCAATGATCTCAGAGGTCTTTTCCAAGCTAATTGATTCTGTGAAAATACAGCTGTGATAAACAAGCTGTGTACTTTGCACAGTCAAATAATCAACGAGTTCAATTAATCAGAATTATTTTTATTTCTAGGAGCAGAGAGGCCATGGAGCGTGCCCTGGGGTGTGTGGCAGAGGGGCTCTGCACTGAGACACCGCAGAGCTGTAAGGAACTGAGCACTTGCCATAATCGTGTCTGCACCTCCCGGGGACTGGCATATACACACGTGTAGAGGTGCAGCCCGTGGCTTCCCCACCAGCCAGGATGTTTGTGGTTCTCACTGGACGTTTCAGCTTGCCAGCAAAACAGTGCATACAGGAGGTACAAGTTAGCAATGAAGTTGTTAAGCACATCTTGCTAAAGCCTTACCAAAGACACCAGCGAGATTGGATGAAGATATGAGAAAACACGTTCTGGCAAACAGAAAGTACATTAACCAGAGTATTCATTACTTGTAAGCGTAAAACCTGGCAACTAGATGGTCTTTAAAGTCCCTTCCAACTGAAATCATTCTGTGATTCCGTGAAAAAAACTGAGGGCGCTATTGCAAAGCTTCTTGCTCATCTGGTCGTGGGAAAAAAAATGTGGAAGCATGGTATGCATGCGTGCTGAAGGTTCAAAAATCAAGGTGCCGTGAGAAGAATCATCTCTGGGCAGTGCAGAACTGTGCCAAAGACACATAAACTGTGGCTGTGACACATAATAAAAACACCTACTCATTGTGCAAACCTCCATTAGTTATAAGGAAAAAAATAGGGTCTGTAGGTTTCTTTTTAAAGCCTGAGATATTTCCCCCTGATTTAAGCATACTGCAGGATCAGAGCCAAAGGGACTTCTACTGTATCCAAATACAATACTTCTACTGTATCCAAAACTGAGGCCTGGTTGGATTTTTTCCCAACTTTTATTTCTGTAACTTTTATACCCCAAATTATTTGCACACATGATATAGATGATTTGTGTATGCAAGGCAGATAATTAGTTATGTCTAAATCCCAAATTCATTAAACTGCATAATTACAAATGACAGATGAGATGTATTAGCCTACAGGAATAGGGTTCTAATGACCTAAAATATGTCTTCAAAGATAATAATGAAAAATTATGGTCCTGTTATTGCCAGCATATGGAAAGTCCTGTAGCTTTATTATGCGAAACTGTTAATTTTGCATTTGCCCTGAATTCAAAGCAGTGCTCATGCAGTATTTATTTAGTGTTTGTACTATTCAGACAGAAATTAATATTTTTCTATGTATAGCCTAGTGTTGATAAACTGTAATTTTAAGTGGCTTGAAAAAAATACCAGAAGCAACTGTGAACTCATAGAAATCAATGCAAGGTTTAAATATTAGGAAGAAAATATTCAGTTGAAAATTATAAGAGCATCCCAAATGGTGTCCAAAATCATCAAAAAATTATAGGTCAGTACTAAATATTAATTGCATTTCTGTATTTTGCTCCACAGATTTGACAGAATGGAACCATACAATTTGGATTTAAATCTTGGAAATATTTAATAGCAAAATCACAAATCATTAACTTACTAAATTTTAATGTGGAATAAGGAGTTTCTCTCCTTCTCCTCGTTTATTACAAACAGAGGACCTCTGAGGCACGAGAGAAGAATTCATACAGGAATTCAAGGAATCTTCCTAGCAAAGGAGGAAATCAAAAATTAAAATGGGGAAGGAAGTTTGATTAGCTGAACAGTAAACAAAGAAAACTGGTGCCCACTTTGAGCCTTTCTGTCCATCTGCTGAAAAAAGAGGACATTAGAAAATTTAGATGCAAATAAAAACATACTTCCGACACAAGTGCAGATGAGGTCCCATAACTCTCTGAATAAATTGTTCCATTGCATCCCTGTGAAGGGATCTGGGGGAACAGGCTTGGCTATTTCCTGTATCTTCAGACTAGAAAAGACCTCTGGGCAGGATGTGGGGAAAACTTGCCTCAGTCACTATGTAATGCTCTGTGTGCTTTTATTGACAGCTCTTAATAAAAGTTCCTGATGCATGCTAAAAAAGAAAGTGCTGCTTGTTATTTTTGACAAATGTTCCTGTTTCTCATATGAGTAATAGTTAGGGAGAAGATACAATAAGAATAATAGGAATGGTGCACATTTTATATAATTCTAACCATTTTATCTTCTCAAATACCGAAGTCCAACCCTCCTGGTGGAAACGCAGATGGATTCACAGTCAGCAGGTTCTGCATGGAAGAAGATGCTGGCTGGTACAGAAAAGGGAGCTAATCCAGACTTCAAGGCATATTTCATTATAGGAGATTATTTCAACACTGGTTTACCTTAAACATGTTTGGTAACCACCAGCCAGCACACGTATTTGCACAATTTGAGAAAACCTTGATCCTTTTCAGGAGACTTGCCTCTACTCATTCCTTGGAGAGAAGGGCAGATCAACAGCCTGTGACCACTGAAGGATAAAATCTGAGCCCTGTGTCGGTCATAAGAGATTTCATATTCGCCTCAGCTATATCAAGGTGACATGAAACCTGCTCAAAGACAAACAGACCTGAGACAAAAGGAAGAAGCTGTAAAATACATGCCCCATCACAAACTGAGTTCTTTTAGAACCTTTCTGTAAAGTATTCTTACCATTCTTATTAAACTTACTTATTCTGGAAAAATACCCCTAGCAACACATAACTAAATAATTGTACTATAGTCTCTGAGATCTAGATATCTTAATTAGACATTTTGCATTTTCCTTTTTTTTCTTCACTAAATTCTCTTCATTTCCTGTTGTTTCATGAAACGTTGACACTTCAGGCAGGAATTTTTTAATTATTTTTTCCTTCTGCTCTGTGAATTTGAAAGCTAAATCCAATGAATTGTATTAACTGGGGCAACACAATATCAGCATATTTCTGAGCAAGTTAAAGCAGGACTTTCAAAAACAGTAAAGGGAGAAAACGTTCGGGTCTTTTTTTGCTGAGACTTCAACTTCTAAAATCATGTGACCTTTCTGACTTGATTAGAAAGAAACCAGGCACTCTCTGTTCTTACACAGCAGTAGGTTTCCTGATAGTGTGACTTCCTCATTGTGAAATGCAAAACAAAGAGAGCTGAGACAAAACAAAGACAGTTGTCTTTCACAGAGACAGTATTCCCCATTTCTGATCCCAGTCTAATCATTTCTAGGGAATGAAAAAAATCTATATTCATTAAAGGTATGTAGTTAAGGTGAGTGTGTTCTTTGGTAGTTTATTCAGATTTAGTTTCCCTACCAAAAGCCCTGTCCTGAGGGATTTCCAGACCTACAATCCACAAAATAAATTTTAACTTTTCTACTGCTAACCACTGGATATTGTTTAGTCATTTGGAAATGCTTCTGTTCTTTGGGGATCTCCATTCTTGCTCCAGTAGAGGGTAAACTGAGCCAGTTAGGGTGTTTGCATAAATTGTAAATTACTCTTCCAGGGCTTCAGGCACTTTCCACTGTGTGCTAACACCAGCCACCAGAACACACACTTTATACACACTTCTTTAAACAATCCTCTTTCAGTTTCATGTTCCATGCTGGTCCCTCTGTCTAAATGAAGGCCAACCTTGCAGCTAATTGGATATACTGAAAAATAGGGTGTTTTTTTGTAAGACTCAGCAGCATGACTTGGTGCCTTCCCATATCCCAAACCACTTTTAAAACAAGTCAGATTAAGCTAAATATAAGATAATGAGCTCCTTTACAGAATGGACATGATAGTGGCACAGCTAATAGAAGAGGGTGAAAAGAAAACCACACATACGGCAAAGACTTGCACTTCTCTGGGTGGCCCAGCTGGTATGTCCATTGACCACACGCTCATCTGGATCATGATCCAGCTCATTCCTCAGCATACAGCAGAATCTCTAGGTAATACCTAGAGGAAGAGCAGGGCTGAGGATAATTCCTCCATCCTTTCATACCCTAAAGTCATGTTGTTGAGACAACCCAGGTGGAATTTTCCTCATCACACCCACCTCTCTCTTCGGGGACACCCCTACCTCCATCGGCATGGAGTCGCAGCCTCCCTTACGGCAGACTACGGGCAGATCCCGTTTTCAAACCATTCCTTTGCGCTTTTCCCAGCACAACCCCTTCCCCTCCAGTCGGGCCGGTGACGGTGCTTGTGTCAGACTGGGAAATGTCCAACCCCAAGGTTAAACTTCAGTGTTTCGAACCTTTTTCCGTCAGGGCGCTCCTGGCCGGGGGCGTACCTTGGTGTTAGACACGCTCCCCCGCGCCCAGGTCATTGATACAGGTCATTGATACAGGTCATTGCTCCGTGTTTCACGCCAATATGAGGCTTTTTTTCTCTCCCTGTCCCACAGCGGCGCACCAAGTGCCCCCAACGCCGCCCCGCTCTCTGAGCCAGGGCGGCAGCACGGTGCCCGCGCAGGGAGAGCCCCGAGCCGGAGCCAATGCCGAGCTCGGTGACCGGAGTCCCGCGGCAGCCGGGGACGGGAGAAGCGGGGCCGGGGTTCGCCGGTGATCCCCGAGGGCCGGGGGTGCCGGTGGTCCCCGAGGGCCGGGGGTGCCGGTGGTCCCCGAGGGCCGGTGATCCCCGAGGGCCGGTCCTGCCGCCCACGGAGAGCGGACGCCGTCTCGCCCTGCAGCGCCGCCCAGCTCCGCCAGGAGGCGCCCCCGCACGGAGGGGGGAGGGCGAGTCACGAGACGGCCGCGGCTGTTGCTGGCAGGCCCGGGCAGGATTCCGGCAAGGGGCGCGGCCATTGGCTGAGGGCGAGCACTGCGGCCGCTCCTATTGGTTGGAGGGGGGAGAGGAGGGGCGTGGACTTCTATAAATAGGGCGGCCGAGGCTGGCGGCCCCCACTCTCCGAGCCGGGGAAGCAGCGGTAGCGAGCCGGACAGCCGGCAGCCGAACGCCGCCGGGACATGCTCTCAGCCTGACTGACCGCAGGTGGCCGCCGCGCCCGGGACACGAATGAAGAAACAGCTGCTCCTCCTGTTCACACACCGGGGACTCGTCAGCCGAGGGGGCCGCAGGGGGAAGCGTCGCCGAAAATGGCCTCGTTCAGTATCCGCGCCGCGCGTCCCGAGGACTGTCCCGACCTGCTGCGACTGATCAAGGTGCGGCGGGGAGCGGAGCAGAAACCTGCTGCGGGGGGGCAGCGCTGCCCGTGCCGGAGCAAAACAAGCTGTTGCGCAAGGGCGGGGGGCGGGGAGAGGCCGCTCACAGCCTCTTTCTCTTCCAGGAACTGGCGAAATACGAGGATATGGAGGACCAAGTGGTGCTAACTGAGAAAGGTAAGGAGGCTGCAAGACTCAGCCGGTTGGCGGCCGAGTGACAGCGCCTGTGGCTCAGGTGCCCGTGTATTCTGCTTTTCTAGAGCTGCTTGAGGATGGTTTTGGCGAGCACCCTTTCTACCACTGTCTGGTTGCAGAAGTGCCGAAAGACCAGTGGTCGTCTGAAGGTGAGACTTCCCGATATTTAATTTTGGATGCTGAATACGCAGAAACGTCATTTGTTTAGTATTAACGATTGTAGATGAGGCTCCATCAGTGGACTGGGGCAGGAGGAGTAGGTTAATCGGTAAAATGCAGTAACGTATAGTGGTACTCTGCTGAAGTGGTTGCTAATCCTGGAAGCATGGGAAGATGAGGTATAACATAATGTGCTTGACTCCAGTTAATTAAATGGCTTTTCTTGTTTGACCCTGACTTACCTTTATGTAATTCTGTTGAATCACATTTTTTTCTTTAATTTGTCCCAATCTTCAGGTTACAGTCTCTAGCTTCGCCATGTACATGGCCCTTCTGTGTACATGGATGGGCGGGGAGGTAACTAAAAGATCCGTTACACAATAAAGTAGATGATCATAATATGAGGTAAGGTCTACAGGGACAAGTGCTATTCCCAAACTTTTACCAAAGACACAGTAGATGACAGAAACCTGTTTGCACGCTTCTTTTACAGTATGTGCAGAGTGTTATGGCAGATGTAGTTAAAATACTCAGGGTTTGTGTTTGGGCTGTTGTTGGAAGAGTTGGTTTCTCTTCCATCTTGAGCCACAGTTTTTAATTAAAGCTGCTGCTTTACTTACTTTTTCTTCATGGTGCTGAAGGTAAAGAAAACAGCATGATGCTCTTCAGTGGAAGCATAAGTGGAAGTGCTTGAAATGCTGCAGTAAAGGTGGCCTGTAAATAGGCCTTCTGGCACAGGACTTAGTGAGGAATGCACACAGAACAGTGTTTCTCAGGGTTTGACAGACTATTCCTAAGGAAGTGGAACTAGGGCAGTCATCTAGATTGTGAAGCTGCTGTGTGAAGTTCTTACTTTTATTCCAGACTGGAAATGATTCAGTAGGCTGTGCATTATTTTGTGGAAAAAAAACATGTTAACACTTATTATGACAGGGCTTTTGAGGACTTCAGGGTATGGACAAGGCAATCTTGTTTGTAGTTTCAATTGTGTGTTTACTTGCAAACTTCATTTCTAATTGTAACCTAGTATCAAATATCTGCATGTCACAGAGAATCTGTATGTATGATAAATAATTAAATGTGCATGTAAGACTTAATATTTTTACCTTTTAAATTTCTACTGGCTGAAGTTACACCCTTTGTTTCAGAAACATGCGTCGTGGGCTTTGCCATGTATTACTTCACTTATGATCCATGGATTGGAAAACTGCTGTACCTTGAAGATTTTTATGTGATGGCTGAGTACAGAGGTACGTATCACAGAATTAGATGAGTTGCTACCCATAGGGCTTCTGTAGATTTAAAACTTAAGTTTCTTGTTGTTTTTTGGTTTTTTTAGGACTTGGTATTGGATCAGAAATTCTGAAGAACTTGAGTCAGGTATGTCTAAGTGATAAATCTAAACAAATATTAGAGGAGGTGGCAGGACTTTGGACAGCTTAAAACATTGCCTAGGGGCTGGTAAACTGAGAATTGCTGCAGTGGCTGCTGGAATGAACTCGATGACTTGTGGTGATCCACAGTTGCTGAGTAAGCTGGCCAGTTGTCACTGGGCTGTCCCCGGGGTGCTGTGACCGTGTGGCGTTGGCTTTGCAGGTGGCTGTGAAGTGCCGCTGCAGCAGCATGCACTTCCTCGTGGCCGAGTGGAACGAACCCTCCATCAGGTTCTACAAGAGAAGGGGCGCCTCGGATCTGTCCACTGAGGAGGGCTGGAGGCTCTTCAAGATTGACAAAGAGTACCTCTTGAAGATGGCAGCAGAAGAGTGAGAGATTATTCCAGCAAATAAATTCTTTCTGCGAATATATGTGCTCTCTGAATAAATTCCTTCTTGCTTTCTGTGTATGTACAGTTTGTAGTGGAATAAAGTAGTGTGGATGCTAATAATGACAGAGCAGGTGTGGTTATAGAGTAATTGGTACTGTGATCTGGAGCTGAGGCATCTGTGAAGTTCAGTATGTGCTTGTGTGCATCCTTTACCAGTGTGGGCTTGTAATCCTTGTATATGGAAACTTCATTCTTGTAAGTGTAATTCAAATGTGTACAATGTACACACTGGTAGGGTTTGTTTTAATTATTGCCTTTTATAAAAATAAAATAGTGTTTTCACTTCATGGCAGTAGTTTTGACTTTAATTCTCACACAAAGTTTTCTGTTAAATAACATGCAAATAAAAGACTCATTGTTCGACTGCAACCTTCTCACAAGTGAAATGATTTACCATGGTCCCCGTGGGATAAAAGTGCACTTGTGTGCCTGTGGGACCTGGTGGCGATGTTCTGAGTTACTTGAGTGTTTGGAGGAGTTTGAGATCAACCCCTGCTTCCTGTGTGGTGCAAAGCATCCTGGCTTGTGGCCTATATTTTTAAGTATGGTTGGAGTCCCTAAATTAGGTTTCTGCTCTTTGGAAAAGCTGCTCCAGAAAGTCTGGAGCCTGGGACTTCTGGTTACCTGCAGAGTAATTCTGTTGGGAGGGCATAGCTTTGAAGGGGAAGATGCATCCATGTGTGGTTTCAAAGCCTAAGGAACAAAAATTGTGACTGGTCACATGAAATGAAAGTATATTTACAAACCACGCAAAAAGCTCCATTATGTGACTCTTAAAACACCAAACTTAAATGCTTCTCTGGGAGCTGGTGGTTTTGTACATTATTTCAGCACCAGAATTTCTGTAGGTGCCTCAGTGGCTGTGCTGAGCCACTGAGTGCTGTGTTAAGCTGCAGGAGACCAACCCTGTGTGTTTAAACCTTTGTACAGCAGCAGGTGAAAAAAATGCTGCTCATCAATTTTTCAGTTGTCTTTGAAACAAATTAACAACTTTGCAGTACTGTGTTTGCACTTCTCATATGCTGACGGTGAAAGTGGATACATGCAAGATTCGTGCTGCCCTTCTCGTTCTGGTAACCCTGCATTAAAAGGCTTTTTTTGGCCAGCACTCCTTTCACTTTGAAGGAAGGGAAGAGACTTAGCTGCCTTGTAATGTAAACTGGTTTAAATAAAACAAGGTTTTAAACCTGTTGGTCACTGTGTAAAACACATGTCATGTGGAAGAGGTTTCCTCATCCTAAAGAGTAGTGGGCATTGACTGCTTCAGCTGTGGGAAATGCTGAACTAATTTTAAGAATAAGGTATCACTCTGCCTAGGGCCAATAGATAGCTGTGCAGGACATTTAGCATGAAACTATTCTTATTTTCTGTTTTGTTTTTCTTTTTAGCTGATGTGTGTAGTCAGCAGTGTGCCAGCTCTGCCCAGGTCAGAGGTTTGGCTGTCAGCTGCGAGAACATTAATAAAAAACACAAGAGCTCTTGGAAGAGAGCAGAAGGTAGCTGTTCCTTGGAGGTGTTGGTGGGTGAGGAGTTCAACATTGTCTTAGCAATGTGCACTCACAGCCCAGAAAACCATCCATGCACTGGGCTGCATCCAAAGCAGCATGGGCAGCAGGGCAGGGGGGGTTCTGCCCCTCTGCTCCTCTCTGGTGAGACCCCACCTGCAGTGCTGCATCAGCTCTGGGGTCCCCCAGCATCAGAAGGACATGGATCTGCTGGAGTGAGTCCAGAGGAGACCATGAAGATCATCAGAGGGCTGGAGCACCTCTCCTGTGAACACAGGCTGAGAGAGTTGGAGCTGCTGAGCCTGGAGGAGGCTCTGGGGAGAACTTCTAGCAGCTTTCCAGTACCTAAAGGGGCTACAAATAGCTGGAGAGGGACTTTTCACAGGGGAAAGAGTGCTTTAAGCTGTAGGAGGACAGGTTTTAACTGGCTATTAAGAAGCAATTTTTACTGTGAGGGTGGTGAGGCACTGGAATGGGTTACCCAGAGTTGTAGATGTCTTGTCCTTGGAAGTGTTCAAGGCCAGGCTGGATGGGGCTTTGAGCAACTTGGTCTAGGGGGTGGCATCCCTGACCATGGCAGGGGATTGGGACAAGATTGTCTGTGAGATCCCTTCCAACCCAAACCACCCTGTGGTTCTGTGATATGTCAAGTGCTTGTCTGGACAAACTCCAGCTGGACTGAAAATGGAACCCATCACAAAAATTACTTTGATTGAGCAGGCCAGGTTCTGCATAAGAAACATCCATTTCCAGGAGTGCTCCTGTCTGTGCAGCACCTCAGCTGCTGTGGCAGCATTCATACTACACACAGGAGCCTGGGGCTCTGATCCCTTTTCTACCCAAGGCGGGATGGAAATCTGTGTTTCTTGCTTGGCTGAAGATTAAATGCCAGGCTACAAACCTTCCTACCCTTGCTGAGCCTGTACTCTTCTGGAATTCAGTAGGACCAAGGAAGTGAGAGCAAGCCTACTCAATGAACTGGCTCAACAGCTGGTGATGGAGGCAGAATGGGAAAGAGGAGATGGTCTCCAGCAGCTCTCACTGAGCATCAGAGTGCTGTATCTTCTCCTTGGTGAAGATGTAGTAACTTCACTGGTTACTCTGTGAGCTACATTAACCTACTCATCTATCTCCTGCATGTCATATCTACTGCATCTCAGTCCTAGTGCAATCTGTTTTGAAGTTATTTTAAGCTGGTGCTTCTGGTTCCATGTATCAGACCAGAAGGTGATTGCTAGCAGAGCAGTTTAAGAGTATTTTTATTTTGAAATTAACAGTTCATTAGATATCTAGGCCAGACCTGCTTAAATCTCAGGCTCCAGACTTCTGGAGCACAATAAAGCTATCAAAGCTGCATGACTGAATGGAACAAGCTGACTAATTAGGCATTATAATTAGGAAAGTAAGCAGCTTAGTAAAATTTTCAATCAATTTAAAATTGTTTATCGTATCTTGTTCATCTTCTGCCAATGTAGCTTACCATTGCATTTTCTAAACAAATTCTGATGAAATAGATTCTCAGGGAGTCACAGAAAATAAGTGAGGCAGTGCTAAGTAAGAAGACCTTTTCTAGCCAATGGGGATCATTTTAAACATTCACATGTGAAAAGAAAGACAGGGACCAACCTTTCAGATGTGACTTTTGCTGAGATCCTACTAAGATGTAGGGTTTTTAAAACCAGCACAAATATTCTCACAGTTTTGGTAACAGAAGAAAAGACCAAGTTTAAATTCCCTCAATAACTTTTTCTCAAGCTATGGGGCGACAAAAGTGACTCTGAAACTACAACTGAGACATATACAGCAGAGTGTTTTCTGTGGCTTTAGATGCTGGAGGAACCTCGCTTGGTGTGACTTTCCTCGGTTCCAGGACCACAGTCATACGGCCGAGCTGAGTGCCAGCTCATGATGGGGGCTGAGCCATCCCAGGTGGCTTTGAGCTGCTCGCTGGTGTCCCAGCAGTGCAGCCCATCGCAGCAGAGGCACAGGGCTGGCGTGTGGCTTGCAGGTCAGCCAGCCCTGCCCTGTTTCGCTGCTGCAGCGAGCCTGCCCCCGGGGAAGGGTTAGGGAGCGAGTGTTCCCAGGGCCGATAACATCGCCAGGGAGCCGAGGAGCAAAGCTTCTCCTCGCTCTCAAACTCATGCCCCGGGAAGTTCTCAGCCGAGCCAGCCAGCGGGACATTTCGCAATGGCAGAGTTTCCACATTCCCATGGGTGGGGACAGAAGGGTGGCCTTGGACAAACTCGGGCCGGAGGATGCGTCAGAGCCACCCGTCCCGGCTGCGGGCAGAGGAGCGCCGGGCTCGCCGCCCCCTCCGCTCGGCCTTTTCCTGTTCACAGGCTCCTCACAATGAGCCAGCCGTAGCCATAGCGACGGCAGGGAAGGAGGGTTTTTGTCTACATAAATTAAAACAGAATATATGTGAGAAAAACAACCCTTCCCCCTCCCCTCTTCTTGTAAAGAGCCTTCGCTGTCGATGTAATTCGAAAACCCAAAGCGAGCTTTTGCTCCGAAAAAGCATACTGAGGTTTTCCTGCATTCCTGCACGCGGTGTTTTGTCTTGGGAGAGTCGCCGTGCTGGAGCTGGGCGGAAAGCGGAGGTGTCAGCTCGGGGAGAGCAGCAGCTCCGCAAGGAGAGCGGCTCGGAGCGCTCGGGTAACTCCCCGGCAGGCCGCGCTGCCTCGGGTGCAGGCCAGCCCAGGCCTGTGTGCCGTGCCTGCCTTTCTCCGACCTCACCGGCAGCTTTATTCCCTCCGGCTTGCACAAGTTTCCTCGCTGCCCTGGGCTGTCCCCGCACATCCCTCGGGGAGCAAAGGCTGAGCTCCGGAGCACTGCTAAGGACCGAGCCATGGCAGCGCCGAGGGACAAACTGGCCTGCCTGTGAATGGTTCACCTCACGCACCACACTCGCCTGTGCCCGGCTGTTGTGCTTGCCTGGGCAGGATTGCTTCAATGTTTGTCTGGTGGGGGATTTTGCCTGGTGTTTGTTTTGGTTTTGGTTTTTTGTTTGGTTCTTTTGGTGTTTTTTTTTCTTTTGTTTTGTTTTTGAGCTCAGATTTCAGAGAAGTGGCTGCAGTTTAAAGGAAGGCCTCAGCTGCTTCTGAAACCAAGCAGCACAACAGCACCGTGCCTGCTGCTAACGTTTAATCTCACCGCAAACCCAAAGCAAGCTTTAACTTCACCATCCAGGCGAGACTCCCTCCCAGGACTCTTCTTTCTCCCCCCAAGACGTGGCCAATTTTTTTGCTGTCCAGGAGGTTTTTGGTAAATACAGCCTTGACGGAGGGCTTCAGAACCCATCAGGAGCTCAGAGTTGTCCCCACGAGGAGCTCGTGGAGGAGAGGGTGTGAGGCTGAAGACAGTGGCTGTGGGCTCTGGGGTGGGAGCACAGCCCAACACAGTGCAGCACTGGGAGATGCACCTCTCCACACCCCCAGGCCTTGCCCTGCTGAGCTCTGACTTCTTCTGCAATCAGAAACGCTCGCTGTGTTCGATAACAGAATAAAGCACAGGTACACACCTCAACTAAAAATAGTGAGTGAGGGGGAGGAAATTCTATCTTCAAACTAGTTTCGGTTTCATTTCACAGATTTGCTTCAGGCCAAAGCAAGAGGCAAAAAGCTCCAGGGGATAATTAGCTTGTGAGGATGCAAAACAAACACCTTGTTCAGAAATTGCTCTCAGGTAGTTTTGTTTATTTGGGTTTCAAATTATGCACGTTTTGATTGTTGATATAGCAGGTGTCAGATGGTCACATCCACTCAAAGTGAAAAGGAACCTCTGTTTTCTTGCACTGTTTCCCTTCACCACCAAAACAGATTTTAAAAAAAATGCTTTGGTAAGATAAAACCAGGAACCTATCCTCTCCTGGAAGTTTGCTGTACAGTATGATGGTGTGGCTTTACATCTTCCAAATCACCTCCCAGGAACCCATTGTGCAGGGATAGGACATGAACCCCTGAAATTCCTGCTGGAAACCTTCTTCCACCCAGGGAAAAAACATGAGAGAGATGGTAGCTTTCCACATGAAACCTCATCAGCGTTTCCAAGTAACTGAAAATTGCAGTGTTATTTTCCAAACACACTGATAAAAGTGCCGGGTGAGATTTTGCAAAGCTTATTACTATAATTAGATGCCCAGATACCACTGCGAAGGTACCTTTGAACAGTCTTTCTTGATTGCTGTCATGATGAGCAAACTCCAGTCTGAGCTCTCTGTGATCTCCCTGAACTTTCAGAATTGGCCCACTTGAGTCACTGACACACAAACACCACCCACACCTTGTACAGGAGGAAACAAGGCTCGTAGTTTTGGTCTGTAGTCTCGTGCCTTTTGCAATCAGTTCACATGATAGGATTTGGGTTTTTCCCCCGGCCAGCTTCCTGCCACGGCCTGGCAGAAATGTACAACATCTCCAACCACAGCCTCAGTGTGTTTCAGCTACAGTTGCAGGTATTTGGGTCTTTTTCAGAATTAACATAGAAGGATGTATCAAACTCTGCATTCACCACTCCTAGAGGTCATAACCTCTGTATAGAGCTGTAGCTTTGCCACTGGGGCAGAAAACATAAATTAAAAAGGAGGCAGGAGAGGAGATCTGCAGCACTGAAGGAGGCCAGGTGCAGGAGCTGACCACAGCCTGCCACAGGAAATCACACACCCAACAGAGGAAGCAGCATCAAGGGAAAGAGTTTAAGCTTTTTTCTTTCCAGATAATGTAATCAGAACAAACTAGAAGACTCTTATTTCACAAAATCAGAAGTCTGAGAGGCAAGTTATTGGGATACTTTAACAATTTCTGGATTATTTTTACCTCCCATTGATCTGATTAGCCATAACTCAATGGATTAGCAAGTACTGGATTTGGTGGTGTAGGAGCAGGAATTATTTGATGCTGAAGAGCAACATGCAGAAGCAGCAACAAGTGCTAGCATCAAAGAAATAACACCTTATTAATCCAGTTTTAAACAAAAGCAAAACTTTTGGAGGGATAGTGGCTGTTCTTTAGCCAAGCAAGAAACACACCCATTTTATGTAACTGTATTTCTGAAAAGCTGTAAAGCTGCCAGACTGTAAAACAGGGTTATAAACCAAAGTCCTCTGCATTACAAAGTACAGCTGGTCCAAATGATGGCAAAGTCAGGACAAAGCTGAATAATCCCAAAGGAAAACAAAAATAAATTATGTAAGCAAATACTCAGGATTTATAGGCATGAGTTGACTATTTTCTCAGCACAAAGCAATAAAATTATTCTGTATTTGCATGCTGGATTTGCCATCAGCACAATTTGAAATTTGATTACAGAAGTCCTGCAGGGACTCAGAGCCCCAGAGCTCCTTTTCTTGCCATTTGGGCTTGGTGTCAGCAAGCTATTATTTTCTGCTGTTAAAAGCCATAGCACTTTTCACCCCCAGAGCTCAACACAGTCAGACATCCCTGCTTCACTCCCAGGCAGAGCCAGGTTTGCCTCTCAGCACCCATAGCCATGTGCCTCTCTGGCACAGCTTGGGCAGCTGGGCTTCCCCTACACAGGCTTACATCTGGTTTCTCAGCTGGGGTATTTTCTGCAATAAACACAGGACTGCAAAAGTGAAAGGTCCTTTTAACACAGGTCTAAAAGCAAGTAGAGCTGTAGAGGAGGATATGACATTATCTCTTATTTGTTCTTAAAGAAGATGTTGAGCTTTTTAGATCCAAGAAGTGATGGTCCTTTCATTTAAGTTCTAAAGTATCAGGTGCTCCTGTTTGCAGAAGGATGTAAACCAAATATGAATGCACCTAAGGCACGTGCAGCTTGCAATAAAAGGGTTAGAAGCACCAGTATGCTGTGGGCTGTGCTGGGCCAGCCCTCACCCCTTGCCAGAGTGCAGCCACAGCCCCTCAGCTGGCTGGGCTGCCCTGGACACTGCAAAGCCCCAGTGCCATGGGGACAGTGGCACTAGCAGCTGGTCCTTCTCTTCCACGATCTTTCCAAGTTCAGCCATGGTGGCCTGACTTTACACAGCTCCAAACAGCACCAAGCTCATCACAGGTGCTGCAGGATGTTTCAGAGGAGTTTCTGTGGGAGCTGGCACAGGACTGAGGGGCATGGAGGTGTCCATAAGCAGTGGGAAGTTCTCAACCCCTTGGTGCACAAGCACTTGCTCTGCATTGAAGGTCACACCAAGTACTCCACTGCAGAGACAGATGTCTGGGGGAATGACCACACAAAACTCCAAGTTCCAAATCCTCGTAGAGTTGTTTCTGGTGATACTGCAGCCAGCCAAACCCACCTGGCTGCAGCGTGAGGGACACCTGCAGGCTCAGCACCTGCTGATACACACACGGACACACACCGTGCCAGCCCATGCCAAAACTGTGGCCTTTTCCAGGGATGCTGAGCCCCAGCAGTCTCATGACATGGCAAACAGTGTTTGACAAGAGCCTAGGTTTGTCCAAGCCAGCTTCTCTGCCGTGGGATGAGCTGTGGCAGTCGGGATTTAGTGCCTGCTGGGACACCACAGCTGGAGTCACAGCCGTGGGCTTGGTGTCCCTGTGGTGGGAGCATGGTGGAGGAGAAACCCACTGAGATGAACACAGGCAGATATGGAGAGCAAGTGTGGGTTTGTCCCTCCCCAGGCTTTTGGGTATGCCAAAGGCAGGTGAGAGCTGACAGCGGGTCTGTTGCACTGCCAGGGCCCCCAGCAACTACTCTGCATCCCAGGGAAAGGAAGCTCAAACTTCTCCTTCAGACAGGGAAGTGCCCTCTCTGAAGAGGCTTTCGGACTGGAACGTGACAGGCAGAGGGTGTGTTATGGCGCCATGGAGAGCAGCACACTTGGCTGCCTGTCTCACAGGCCACGTCCCAGCACACTGAGTGAAACATACACTGAGTATTAGGACTGAAGAAATACAGTGCCCTGTGGTGAAGCAGCAAGTGTTACCAAAAACAGCTTTCTGCAACACAGCTGGCATGAAATATCAATATTTTTTCCAGAGAGTCTATTTTACCAAAACACTGCGAACTCAGCCACCACCCGAGGCCTGGCAAATACAGCCAGGAAGATGTCCAGGGCTGACTTGAAATCAGCCCTCCCTGTGACACCTGAGAACTACCTCCATGGACATCCAGCAGAGCTGCCACCATTAACTAAATCCCCGTTTTTTCAGAGTAGTTTATTTAATCACACAGTCTCAGAGTTATGTGTGACTCACATCACGTGTGACTGAGTGCACGTACGTGAGTTCCTCGTCTTCTGCTCCGTTGAAGCCATAGTTAAAAGACCTAGTTAAAAGCCCTTTCCCACAGAGATATAGTGGAGTTTCACTTCAATCACAGCTAACACAGTCAGTACCTCAGTGATAATATGCATAAATAGTACTTGAGTTGCATCTGATCATGGTAAGTTTTGTGTAGTTTCCATTGCAGGAGTAACATTGAAATTCTAATGGCCTTGTCCAGCTGTGGGATGAGTGGGATCACAGTGGGCTGGGTGAAGGGCAGGGCTCAGAGGGTTGCAGTGAATGGAGCTACACCTGGCTGGTCACCAGTGGTGCTCCTTAGGGCTCAGTGCTAGGGCCAGGTCTGTTCAATGTCTTGTTTGGAGAAAAGGAGACTGAGGGGCAATCTCGTTGCTCTCTGTAGCTTCCTGAGGAGTGGAAGTGGAGAGGGAGGTGATGATCTCTTCTCCCTGGGATCCAGTGGTGGGATGTGTGGGAATGGTTCAAAGCTGCATCATCAGGGGAGATTTAGACTGGACATTAGGAACCTCTTTACCAAGCAAGTGGTCAAACACTGGAACAGACTTCCTAGAGAGATGGTCAATGGCCCAAGACTGTCAGTGTTAGAGAGGCATTTGGACAATGCCCTTAATAATCTGCTTTGATTTTTGGTCACCCTGAAGAGGTCAGGCCGTTGGACTATATCTTCTTTGTAGGTCATTTCCAGCTGAAATAGTTCTATTCTGTTCTATATCACAGGGAAGTCTACAGAAAATGTGTTGAAGACACTAAACACTGCATTTTTGTATAAAATAATTTATTCTAAGTGTTTTATTCTTGAAACACACAACTGTATGACTAGAGAATTAAGTAAGAGACTCTTACAACCACCAATAAGAAGTGTGTACTACACCCTCTGTTTTGGAAATTGTTGCCCACTGCAACCAAGTGCCATGTTTGTGTCCTTTGTCCAGCCAAAAAAGGACATGCTCCACCCAGAACCCCAATGTGTCCCTGGCTGTTTCCCAGCAGGGTGAGGACCTGGTCCCCACAGCAAGGACTGGCAGCCCCAGCTGGTACCTGCTGGCTGCCTGACTGCCTGGAGGTGTAACAAGGGGTTTTGGCATGGCAGGAGAGCCCACATCCCGCTGAGTCCTGTGGTGAGGCTGACTAATGGCCGAGCCAGCCACCAGGGCAATCATGTTTACTTACAGTGAGCCTGTCTCCTCTCTTTTCCTGGAGGGCAGTGGCTGGGTGCCATCTGGGCTTTTTCCCATGCCCTTTGTTTTGTGAAGAAGGCAGGAGCACCTGTGGACCTCTGCACCACCCATGTCACCTGATGTGTGGGTGTGGGGTCTCAGCATCACCTCAGGACCACTCCCTTGGGCCATCCCCTCACAAGAGGGCTCAGTGCAGCCTGACCCCATGAGCTCACACCAGCAACACCAGCTTCCTGCAACTGAGCCCTGAAAATTCCGGTTGGGCACCCAGCACCTGCCAGTTTATTTTTAGTCAGAGGCTCTGCAACACTCAGTTTTATCTGTCCTTCCCTGCCCTGTGACAGCCCCTCATCGCACTGACTCATCTGAAGGTAAATAGTGCCCAGGTAACTTGGCACTCAGCAAGAAACCCTTGCCTCTGCTGTGTCTGATCAAAGGTAACCTTCAAGAATGTCTCAGGAAAAACATTTGGTGCACTCTTCCAGCAAAGTCTTTAATAAAATGTATCAATCTAAAACCACCACTGCACTTGGATTATCATATGGCATACTGGTTGTGTCTACTTATGTTTTCAGTAAGATAACAGTGGCTCAGGCTTGTTAATCTATAACAAGAATTAGGGCACTGTAATGGCACAGGCATGCTTGGAAAGGCCCTGATAACCTCTTTGTTATAAACATAATCTTGTTTGTCTCTTTCCTTCTTTTTTTTTAGGACAAATAAATAGATCAGATTAATAAATCAGTGCCTAAATCGCCATCCCAGAAGCAAGGAGCTCTTTTGATTGCCTTGGTACAAATAAGTTGTTCTCTACTAATTTTTTTTAAATCTCTAGTTAATTTCCTTTCCCTGAAGTCTAAACATTTAAACATCAAAATGTTTAAAGAAAATATCATGTAGAGCAAAGAGTCAAAAGAAAACTCACTGTGAAATATAATAACAAGACTTTGGGGCTACTGTAGCACCTTGGGTGAAATCAGGGCTGGGAGGGCTGCGTTGCTGGGTGCCTGCCCACCTCCAGCTTTGTGTATCCTGGAGAAACAGGTTTTCCTCTTACACACCTGCAAGTCATCCACAAAACCATCCCTTAAGCTTTAACCTGGGGAGAAGTGTGTGGACCCCTTCAACTGTACTGCTGAGCTGGGAGCAGGAAAGGGGAGAGAGGAGAAAGGGATTGGTAAGAAACCAGTGCTTACTAGTGGGGGGAGGAAATCAACAATGGAGAGCGTGCACAAAAAAATTCACTTCAGGTTTTCAAACCACAGTGCACATGTTTGCTCACTCTTGTTTTGATGTTTTTGTTGAGGTTTTTTTTTTTTTGTCCCCATCCCACACTCACTGTGGAAGGTCAGGTTTGAGGAGTTCACCTGGCCAAAGGTACCACAATGTTCCCCCAGTCAGGACAGCTGTCTCCTGTAGCTGCCTTCACGTGAGCAGGAAACTGAATGTTAGAAAAACAAACACAACACCAACCTCTTCATAAATAAACACTCATAACCTTGAATGGGTCCCTGTTATGCAAGGCACATGCTAACACCCTTTCAGGGTGTAGGGCTTAAGAAGTGCTACAAAGCTGCTGTTTCCAGGATTTTAGGGACAGCCACATGGATCTGCAGATTCTCCCACAAGGGGAAAGAGGCTGCTGCTGTGCCAGTATGGGGAGACAACCTGCAGGCACCTGTGCCAGCACTGTCACCCAGTGATGTGGGACATCACCCATGGCCCCAACACACCATGTGTGTAGGAATAAGGGCTCCAGGAGTACCAGGAGTGCTCCTGCATCGGGTCAGATGAGGCCATGGGGTCAGCACAGCCATCACCACTAAAAATTAACCTGGCTCAAAACCTTGATGTTTAAAATAAATTACATTTCAAAAAAGAGTGAGCCTATTGTTTTTCCAGTTCCCAAAATAGTAATTGACCAGGTTTTAAGGAAACACTGTCCCAAAATCCCAAAGTGATAAAAGCTGCTAGTGATAACCATGTATGAGAAGAAGCTTGAGTGATCTGTATATGAGAAACATTGAAAGCAGGCATAATGAGATGCCCGAATTCCTCAAGAAAATTACTGAGGTGAGAGCAAAAATATAAGGAAGACCTCAGCAGGACCCCCAGGCCAGGGAAGTGCCCTGGGCAAAGCCAGGAAAGTCCACCAGAGAGAGGGATCACAAACACAAAGAGATGAGCTGAGAGAAAACAAGTTGCTACAGAGAATTAAGTCAACAATCAAGTATGAAAACATTACAGAATCTTCTGCTTAGGGACCCCAGCACAGAGATCCTGCACAGATCAAAAAGATCTTTTCCAGTCAGGAAGGATGTTGCAGAACTCTCCTGTTCTCCAGGAACATCCATCTGGGGCAGGCAGGTGAGCCTGATGGGTCACACAATGCTCCTCAGCCTTCCTGCAGGAAAAGCACTCTTCCAGCTGCAGGCATAGTGGAGAACTCTTGTGCAAATAAAACTGCTCCTCTTATGAATTTCACGCCACAAGGAAAATACAAACATACAGGAAGTCCCACAGGACTACTAATTAGAATTACCACCTCACACCTCCTTTGCGGTTATGATTTTATTTATTGCAGTTTACTTACAAGTGATGGCTATGAGTTTCTTCATGGTAGCAGGCTTCCAGGACAAAAATCAGGCTTTGAGGACAGTTCAGAGACTTGTGGCCTGAGGTATGTCGAGTTCTGCACATCTATGTTTACCTTACCCACTGGCTGGGAGCCTAAAACCTTTTGGGTTTTTTGCTCCCATGGTTCTCTTACTTTTGGGTGTGATTCACCCATGGCTGGCTTGCCCAGGGCAGAGAGTGCTTTTATACCACTGCTCTTCTAACATTCCTCAAACAAGAGACTCCCCTTAGCAGGCTAACCTCATCTGCAAATACTGCAAAAACAATAATGCCAAGAAGCAACTGGTGAATATCTGGCCTTTTTAAGAGTTCAGGAAGGGCTGTGGTAGTAAAAGAGGATACACTCACATTTATGTTACCTCTTTTTTTTCCACAAGCTAAGCCTCCTTCCCCTTTACTGTTTTCTTCTTGGTCAAAACAAATTGCTGATTTCAGCATATGTGTATTTTGCTCTCCTGTACAAGGAGAGCTCATACTGATCTTACTCCATCAAGGCAGAAGTACAGCCAAAGGTTGCTTGACCCCAGGGACGTGTCCTTGTACAGTTGGATGCTGTGCAAAAGCTGCTAAATGGCAGAGGACTCCAATATTATGTATGAATTGGCTCGCTCTCCCTCTTGGCAGGGATGGGGAGAGGCGAGTAGCGCACATTGCTTTCTTCCTTCAGCCAGGAACAGCTCATCCCTTTCATTGTCAGATGAACCCTGAGGCGAGTACAGGAGAGATAAACACAACAGACCGTGCCTCACTGACCTCCCACTGAACCACAGGCAGGAGAGTGAGTCCTCTGCTCCTGGCAGCGCCGAGTTTTCTCCAGCGCGGTCACAGAGTTCAGGGCGAGGGGCTGTGCTGAGCCTGCCCGGCGGGGTTGCTGCCTTTGCTCCCTGCGTGGCACCGCCGGCGCCGAGCCTGACTCACTGGCAGCCCCTGATGCCATTCCTCATCTCTGGCAGGATATGAAAAATGTGTCAAGCCTGGCACACGACGGTAAACATAATCCTTGGGGCTGCCTTTGGTGCTTTCACCAGCCCGTTTCAGTTTGGGCAGTTTGTAATTGATGCTTCTAAGACTGAAGATCAAAACCCGCCTGGCGCGGCTCCTCAGTAAATGCAAAGATGACTTCAGCGCGTTGAGCTGAATTACAAAACTCTCCTTTTTTTTTTTTTGTCCCACGCCGAAGTATCAGCGGAGTGCTTTGAACTGAGGTTACCTTTATGATTCACGGCATGAATGAGCACTTAGTGTGCGCATACAAGAGCCCTGTACGAATCAGGAAATGGCTCTTTCAGGTCTCCTGACAAAAGGAAGTGAGTGTGAAGCTTGCTAAATTTACAAAGAGGACGTTAGTGAACTTAATCTGGGGCAGGGGGTGGGGGGAAGGGAAGAATCCCTTTTCTTTTCACTGCGGATTGATACACAAACTCCCCATGTTTCTGTACACCGTTTTAACAACAACAAAAAGAAGTTAAAAGGACTAAAACTCTGGTGTCTCCAGCTGCCTGCCTATGATCCCTAGCTGGTACGTGCATACAGCCACGAAGACACTTCTGGCTCCGTGCTTCAGCATTCCCCCTTGGCTGGGGCAGTGAGAGCTCTCCTCCATCCCCGGGCTGAAGATGTGCGTTGGCAGGGAGGGAGCCTCAGGGCACAGCCCTGCTCGGGGCATCCTTCCTGCTGCTCTGCCCGCGGAGCGGAGCGGGGGCACAGCAGCCTCCAGGCACAGCAGCACTGCCAGCCGAGCGCTGCTTGGGGCTCACTAGCAGTTCAAAGAAACCGATTAAACTCCTTCAAAGGCACGGGTGCTGCGCCCTGGAGTCGAGCGAAGGTACTCCAGGTTAAGGCATGGAAGAGTCAGACGCAGCGGGACACAGAACAGAGGATTTCGAAAGATTTTGGTACGGGACGTGGTAGGTCCTGTGGCTTCACAGTGTAACAGCCAAAGCAGAAAGAAATTAAGTTCTCCTTGTGAGGTTATTCTTCATCCAGGCAGGAAGGGGCTGAACTCACTACTACCTTAAATCGCATATTGCACAAGCCTCTGAAGCACCATGCCGTGCTCTCCCGCAGCCCCCAGCGCTTGTCTGCAGCCTCAGGGCCACAGGCTGCCTTCCTCGGCTAGCATGGACAGCCCCAGCGGGCAAAGGACTGCACCAACAGCCTTCCTGCCACAGCATCTGTCCCCCCTTAGCCAAAAAACGTGGAGAAAATGACCCATCTTGTTACTTCACAGGCTATCTTATGAACTGCAGGTTAGCATTGCTGAACAAGACCTGGACACTCACACTACACATAAAGTACATCCTTCAGCTTTAGTGTCTATCAAATTTAATTGAGTCTTGTGAAGGTTTATTTTCACACTATAAACAAAACAAGAAGTTCCCTGACCAAGCTGTCCCACTGCTCCTTTCACAGTGGGCACAAAGGCTCAGGGATCACAAGCACAGCTCAGGCTGTGCCATGGCTATTCCAGGGCACACAGAAGCAAGTCAGCTGGGATCTTCCTCCCTCCAGAAGATCCAGCAAAGCTTACCCATAACAGGATCTTGCCTCAGTAACTGGGGCTGGTGATGAAGCATTGCATCCAGTTTACCTGCCAGAGCTGGACACAGCACATGTGACTGACTGGCTTTGTGTGTTTGTTGGTGGATTTAGACCTTTACATGCACACACACACACAAATGAGAGTAAGAAGGGGTCAAGAGAGCCTCATAGTTTAGTCTAGTGCAGACATTACAGGTCCATTTCCAATGCAAAAAGGTATTTTTAGAGGGAGCAGGCTGGTCACCAGCTGTGAGACATCCTCAGCCCACCTTTGATTTTGCCAGCTTTCAACACAAGTGCAATGCCTACCAGTAACACCAGCTTGAAAATGTGGCTGTGAGAGCAGCACTCTGGAGGAACCCATGAACTTCAAGATAAGATGAAGTCCAGTTCAGACTTTTGTCTTAAAGCAGAGATGGCCAGGGGTAAATTTCACTGACAAGAAATAGGAGAAAAGACTCCAATTGCATTAACATACCAACATTTTTTCCAGAGGAACCCTAAAAAAGCTCCCAGCTCGTCAATTTAAGAACCATATACAGTCAAAAAATACCAGATTCAGCTAATGGTACAGACTTAAGAGGACAGGAGATTGTTGCACAATTAGAAACATATTTTTTTCTGCTAAAACAACTTCTGCTTTGTAGTTCAGATCTGATTATCAAATGTTTTCCTTGTAAACAAGAAGCTTTTGTACCTGTCAAAGCCCCTTGGGAAGGAGGTTAACTGAGGAAGCTTCCAGGCCACCCAGGTGCAACAGCCAACACTGCTTTGAGGATGCATCCAGGAAGGTCCAGCAGGAAGTCATGCAGGCCTTCCCAGCATGCCTGAACAGCCAAAATGCTCCTTGTCAGTAGCAGTTTATTATGATGAAACTGACTTTAGAGATAGTCCAGAATTTATAGGAAGGTACAGAAATCATCATAACCAAAAAAAAAAAAAACCAAAAAACGAGGGGGGAAGAAACACACACAGCAGGAGTTTACATTTGTCCTGAAGCAAATGTGCTCACACTGAGGTTCTTCTGCCAATAAACAGAGCAGCAACAAGTCCCTTCAACTCCCAGGGCACTGTTTTCTCAAGAGGTAAAATGCAATTCTCTCCACATCAATCCTGCTCTTTACTGCTCTCCTTGAAGGTGACAGATGCAATGACAAATGCTCTAAAACACTTCAGTTACGATTGTTGCTGTGTCTGTGTCTGGGGCCTCCCACAGTCAGAGCACCAAGGCTAACCAGAGTTTTGCAATGAACACTTGTGACAAAATCCAGTGTGTATTTACTGAAGGCTGCAAGACTATGCACATTTACCCAGGATAACTGGATTATTCCAGGCTGGTGATGCTCCTTCTAGCAAACAGAGAGCCTTCACTGTCACCTTTGACATGTGACAAGTGTGAATCCTGATCCCAACACCTCCAGTTGTACAACTTTCACATGCTGCAGATTAAAGATGGTGTTTTTAAGAGGGAGCACTGCAACCTGACTCCAACCCCTGCTGGGAGCCACTGTAGCTGAGGCTGCTGAGATGAGAACACTTCCAGCTGCACAGAGTCGTTACCAAGCCAAAGAGCCTTTAAGTGAAGGATGACCAAACTGCTGACATGAAGCTTGGCTGGGGAATATACCATTTTTAGCTGACATTGTAATACCAACAGGCAAAGTCTGGCAACAGATAACACAATTTAGTTCCACATGTGTATACACATATGTATTCTATATATATACACACAACAACAGTGGTCAGCTGTTCTCCTGTTCCTCATTAGAAAGGTCTGTGCCGAGGGAGTTGAATGTTTACAAACTCTTGGGCTCCTACCAGCATGAAACCTTTTTTTTTTTTTTTATTTCCTGTAGTTACAAAAACCAGAAGACATAAGAAAGGATTCCAGCTAAGGCTGTCTTGCTCACATTTTGGAATCATCTCCCTGTCATGTGTGTATGCAGGTGCCTGAAGGCAGTAATTTCCTGCTAGATAAAAGCATTCTGGTTTGATGTCAATCACATGGGACAATTTTAAGCAGCAGTGTAAATATGCAGCATGAAGATATGACCAAGTAAAAAACATTTAAGTGATATTTATTCCAGGATTTTTTTTAACATGCACATGTGTGTATGTAAACAAATAACTGAATTACCAAGTAATCACATTCTTAAACGCCAATGTGGCATATGCCAAATACTGAAATAATATTAACCTAAAACAAATACAGGCACCTAAAGCTGTATTCCTAATACCATGGTAATTATTCTTTATATGATATGAGAATGCATAAGTGAACTACCTTTTAGGGCAGAAACAAATCTATGCTTGTACCACAGGAGTGGTGTAACAGAGAAGTTACAGCTCTATTTCCCAAGTTGCCTATCCACTGCTGACAAAACCACTACTTTGATCCTCCCAAGCTTGCTTGAACTATGTTGCCAAGTCTAAAGTAAAAACAAAACCACACACACACACACACCTCCCAAACCCCATCAAGAACTGTGCCCACTCTCTGTATCAACATACATCTTAGCAGCCTAATCCAATCATAAAAACATGCACTGAACATGTTGGGAGATACTCTTTTTCTGCCTGAGGCAACCACATGCCTTATTGCCTATACCAAAAAAGAGTTGGCCTGTTTTATAATGCCCACACAGACTGGCATTCACATTGCCAAAGTCTATTTGTTTTTCTCTAAAAGTCTGTGGAATATGCTCAGCTGGAATACCTAACCATGAATAACAAAGATGTTTAAAAGTATTTTGAATCTGATTAATTTTGTATTTTCTTCCCTGGTCTTTTTAGAAAGTTAATGCATCATACAAATACATATTTCATTCCATCCTTCCCCCCTTCCTCATATTCACTGATTAATTAAGGAGCATTTAAGGCTCACCAACACAGCTTTAAATGCTCTAAGTTCCTTGTTTTACATGCCCAAAAAGAGAGACTCATGAAAGTGACAAGAAATGATGAAAGGGTTTTATTGTGCAAAGATTTCAGAATGCTGGAAATCCTTTTGTATTTCCCTCCACATCACTTTTTCCTCCCCTCCCCTGGCTGGGAATAAGGAAACAGCCAAGTTATTCTATAGCTGGTTCCCACCACAGTAACGTTCTGGTTCCCATTGTGCTGTGCATTGAAGCAAAAACAAGAACAAGCATTTACAGCTCCATTCCCATCCATCCACCAGACAGGAACTCACAGATGCTTCATTACACACCTCCCGCTGGCACTGATGAGGCAGAGGACTTGTATAGAAAGGAGGGGGGGAATCAGACAAAACACAAGAGTCATTGTAACTGCTCCCATTCCTAACTCTATGAGCTCATGTTAGCCAAAACATCCTACTACTTTCAGCTTCTCCCCACTGGTAAAAAACATAGGCACTGTCAACACCACCTCGAGAACCTTTCACACTGTGCAAACATCACATCTGTGAGTTTAAAGAAGAGAGGAGGAGGGAAAAAAAGGACCATTTTGTGTAACTGGAATTTTATTTTATATATAAATAATAAAGAGACTGAGGGATTTTGAGACTTGCTACTTGCAATGTTGATCCTGCAATGGGACAAGCATGGGCAGACTTGAGTCCCACTGCAGAACAGAGGATGAAGTCTCAAGCCTGACCCAAAACACGTAGTGTCCTTTCACAGAAGCCATACCAGAAGCCTGAGCAGCAGATCATCAGACTGTCCTGAGGCAGAAGGCAGATTAATCACATTCAAAATGGATTCAGATGGTTTTCATCTTGTTCTTGGGAAATTGTTGCTCATATCTAAATTTTTATTCACCTATAGCCAAAGAAAGGGGACAGAGGTTAAGGGGGAGAGGGAAGGAGGGAGAAAGCAGAATTAAATTTATCACAGGCCTTTTCTTTCCATTTTAAAAGTGCAATTAAAACTTTTTTCTTTGATGTGGCAAGCTGATCAAAATCTGTTTGAGGAACATTCTCAATACCAATTTGCTTGCAGTAGAGATATTTAACTCTTCATATTACTGACATTAGAGCACTCATGATCATGTCTGTTGTAGAGAACTTGATTCCCATAGTTGAACTAAATGGGAATAAAAAAGAGAAAGAACACTTCACAGCAACCAAACACCAACTGGAATCTTGTATAATAAACCAACTTTCTCAAAAAGAATTCTTGAATTCCAATCAAATGTATATCTTCCTAATCTTACTCTGGTGTAAGACTGGGGCAATATAACTCAAAGAAATGAAATTACATAAATATAGATGTGGAACAGAGTGAAAATGAGATATGCTATCTTTGTGGAAAAACACAAAACCCTGTCACTTCCATGCAACTCCAAAACACAACAGCTGGATAAAATTAAAGCTTGTTTCTTCCACAGTGGGATGTGGTTTGAGCTGAAGTTTGCATATAATTTTTGATGAGAAACAAACTATAATAAAGGAGGTGCAACACTGCTGGGTTTTGGAATAGAGAAATATGTTGTTGTCTCCAAACCGATATGATTTTGTCCTTGGCTGACCATTCACAGTTCAGAGACCCATGCTGTGGCAAATCATTGAGGAAATAGGATTGTCTTTATTTTTGTAACCACATTCAACTAGGAATATTACCAACAGTTGAAAATGCAATGGGACTTTCAGGACTGATCTCATCCAGAATAAAAAGATGTATCTTTTAAAAGATCACAGCAGTGTTCTCCAACCTTTGGGATCACCCAGGTCCAACAAAACATCTGGACTTGGGTATGGAGTTAAATTACTGGATTTGATTTCAAGCAAAAGTAACAAATTGCCACCCCCGCAGAACAGCTGAACTTGATCCTGAATTGAACTTTCACCATCTGGTTGCTCTAGGTCAAAAACCCAGCAGTCCCCTTCACGTGTCTCCTCCAGAAACAACATGAGATGAAGCACATAGGTTTCAAAACCAGGAGCATCCAGGTACTTCAAGCTCCTGGGTAATTTATCTTCACTCTCTTATAATCTTCCCCAAATAAAGGAAAATGTGCCTGAAGCAAAAGGCTGACATTTCAAAAACTGATTGAGGGCCTAATAGAAATAATAATCACAGAAAGAAATTCTAAAATACAACTTATTTATGGATTTCTGTTTGTAATGTACCTTGATATTTGTGCAGTGTCACAAACTAAAGTTCAGTTTTCTTGGCTTCTTATTTAGTAGCTCTGTCCTAGTTGACAATAAGCAAGGCTTTTCTTCCTCTTGGTTTTCTTAGGATTCTTTACATTAAAAATATTTTAAAATCCTCCTATTATTTTTCAGTTTTTATTTTACATGGCCATTTTACAAACTGCTTGGAAAACATGTATTCTTAAAGATGATATTCACAGATCTTAAGGAAAAACTAAGGTACTCAGTACACCAGTCTATCAACAACCTCACATCGCTGTTGTGAGCATTAGCTATAGCAATTAAAAACACATTAAGGGAGCCAGCATTAAAAACTAGGTTTGCTCTTAAAGCTGCCCATGTAACAGTGGAACACTGCTGCTCAGCAGATGGGTGCATTCCACCACATCTGCAAACATATGTGACTAATGGTGATGCATAGAAAAAGAAATTGGTTCTGTTTGCCAGATCTGGACTCTATTTACACAGTTGGCAGTAAGGAAAAAAAAATTTCTGACGAACTGAATACTGCATAAAAAATGATGAGGAGTCCCTACAATGCCAGGATCGCTTTCTGATGAAAAGTAAGTTTTAACATGATGCAAAAATAGTACAGGGCAAAGAGAAGCAAGTAGAAAACATGTTCAGAAGAGACATTCTTTATCAACTGATAACAGAGCAGACATCTGACATTTTGTGCTAAATGATGTCCCATTATGTTATAATTATTTGTAATAAGCCTCAAATACAGAGCAATTTCTATCCTATGAAACCAAACCATCATAAAGTCAAGAGGATGTTTCTGTTTTGCTTTTCATGAGACTGTAACCATAGGACTTGTTTGAGTTTAGAACACAGCCCCGAGGCCAAGTCAGAAACAGAACTGGTATCTCAACTCAAGTTTCTGCCTTGGAGAACTCAGAAATGCTGCCTCCATTTCCTCCATCTTTTGTTCCCAACAGGACTCATTTGGGAGCTCCATTAACATGAAAGGTCAGGCACACCGTGGACTGTCACAGGCTGTAAGGCAATGCTGCACCCTGGCACTGACAAATCTTTAGAAAAAACTTAGCAGGGAAGAGGTTCCTTTCCCCACCTTAATACTTGTATAAGTGTGACAAAAAAGGAAAAGAGGTTTTTGGTAGAGGGGGCAGAAATGGGAAGAAGAAAAAGGAAATAAAAGGCCAAAACCAACCAACACTATGATCACATGGCTTTGCTCAATTAATTCAGAACCCTTCAAGAAGACATGTATTTTCTTGTTATGCTCTAAAGATGAAGAATTTGGATTCTTTAACTTAAATAGTGTTAAGGAGCACACACATTCTTGACAAATTTTAGGCCAAATAAAATGATCTGTCCCCACTTTCCTCATCATTATGAAGAAGACAACTACAAGTCAAACTTGCAAATGTTCAGCTTTTCCAAATTACTCTGATGCTTAGCCACAAAATATTACCAGTCTTTATCCTTTACCTGTTTGATGCCAGGTGATGCAGCATTCTACTTCTGGGCTTGCTCTTTATTTGAAGCAGCATGGACTTCCAGGGGCTTGTCACCCACTGCATCACCCTTAAGGAAGAAAAAATGTGGAAAAAAATTCAATTGAAGCAATCCATGATTAATGTTTTTGTCAGAACAGAAACCCTCTTCAAAAGCTGAAACAAAAATGTCTCGCAAAATCAAGTGGTTCATGAGACTAATTCAGTATAATACACTCAAATATGATCTACCAAACACTTTCTAGACTTTACTCTTCCTGTAGTTAGCCAAGCAATTAAAGGATTTGAAAGAACAAGTAGCTCAACAGAAGTGCTTTAATTGACTCATTTTGCCTGTACTAATAACAGAGGATGAATACCCACAGAGTAGTTGCTATTTTGCATTCTCTGAATTCTGTGTGGATTTATACAATAGGTCTCTTTTAGCACATATCCTTTTAGAGAGTGTTCTCACACTTTCCCCAACATAAATGACAGAAATCAAAGAATGAAGAGAAGCTTGTTACAGGGTCTGGTCTATCTATTTGCCAAGATGCTATAACAAACAGGCATTTGATTATAGCTTTAAATAGATATCAATAAAAAATACTTAAAGGGCCACACACATGGCTTGGGGACCGAAGCACATGACATACAAGGACAGGCTGAGATGAGGGTCTGTTCGGACTTGTGAAGACCAGACAAAGGGGGAACCTAAACCCTATCCACAGTTCCTTAATGGCCATTTACATATTTGGAAGAGCCAGGCTCTTCTCAGAGGTTCACATCCAAAGGACAGGGAGAAAAGAACAGAGGAGCATGGCAAATTTCTCTTAGATCACAGGGCAAAAAATTATAAATATATCACACCACCAATCATTGGAGCAGCTATTCCAGAGAACTTTCTAAATCTCCATCCCTGGAAATATTCAGCACACGACTCCACAAGGCCTGAACTACCAAATCTAATTTTGAAATAGTCTCTCCTTTGAACAGGGGGTTGGGTGAAATGATCAGCAGTGACACCCACCCTCAATTGTTCTTAAATTCTACACATGGAAATTAAATGGCATTTCCTCTTTATTCTAGGAAGCTATTTTTACCAACATGACTTAAATAAGATGACTGGTGACAGCTAACATGGCTTCACTAATGGCAAAGTGTGCCTAACAAATCTGGTGGCCTTCTACAACAGGGTTACAGCAGTGGGGGATGAGGGAAGAGTGACTAATGCCATCTACCTGAACTTGTGCAAAGCACTTGACCCTGTCCTGCAGGACATCCTTGTCTCTAAATTGAAGAGACATTGATTTGATGGATGGACCACTCGGTGGATAAGGAATTAGCTGGATGGTCACACTCAGAGCTGCAGTCAACAGTTTGATGTCTGAGTGGAAACCAGTGGCAAGTGGTGTTCCTTAGGGCTCAGTGCTGGGACTGGTGCTGTTTAACATCTTTGTCAGCATCAGAGACGTGGCATTGAGGACACCCTCAGCAAGTGTGCCAACAACAGCAAGCTGTGCTGCAGTCAACATGCTAGAGGGATGGATGTCATCCAGACGGATTGTGACAGGCTTGAGAGGTGGGCCCCTGCAAACCTCATGAAGCTCAGCAAGGCCAAGTAGAAGATCCTGTACCTTGGTCAGGACAACCCTAAGCCCAAACACAGGCTGGGCAAAGAATGGAGTGAGTGAGAACAGCCCTGGGATTGCTGGTGGATGAGAAGCTCAACATGACCCAGCAATGTGCCCTTGCAGCCCAGAAACCAATCGTGTCCTGGCTGCATCACCAACAGCGTGGGCAGCAGCTCTGCTTCACTCTTGGAAGACCCACCAGGAGTGCTGTGTCCAGCTCTGGAGCCCATGACATAACAAGTATGTGGACTTGTAGGAGCAAGTCCAGAGGAGGCCAGGAAGATGAGCAGAGGGCTGGAGCACCTCTTCTACAAAGACAGGCTGAGAGTTGGGATTGTTCAGCCTGGAAAAGAGAAGGCATTGGGAAAACTTCTAGAAGCTTTCCAGTACCTAAAGGGGGCTACAAGAGAGCTGAAGAGAGATTTTTCACAGCGGCATGTAGTGACAGGACAAGTCGAAGTGGCTTCAAACTGAAAGAGGGCAGGTTTGGACTACATATTGGAAGAAATTCTTTATTATGAGGGTGGTAAGGCACTAGCACAGGTTGCCCAGAGAGGTTGTTGACATCCCATCCCTGGAAGTGTTCAAGGCCAGTGAACAAGGCTCTGAGCAGACTGGTCTAGTGGAAGCTGCTCCTGCAGGGGGTTGGAACCAAGTGATCTTTAAGATCCCTTCCATCCCAAACAGTTCTATGATTCTATAATGCTAAATGTGATGGAAAATGTAACAAAAGAAGCCAGAAGAGACTGGGAAACATTTCGAAGAATGGGCAAAAGTTATACATCACAAATTAAACACACTAAAGTACAAAGTCTATGCAATCCTGCACATGCTGTGCTGGAGCTATGGACTCAATATATCAAAATTAAATTATGAAGCTATTTCTTAAATGTCTTATTCAAAAATGCCTAGCAAGACCTTTAAAGGTAATTCTTTCTTTCAAAAACCCATTTTGTTTTGATTACTACCCTGGATATTTCATAGTAGAGGAAATCACAACTACAAACCACACCCATTTCAAAATAATGATCTACTCTGTAATTTGCCTGTACAGGAACTTGTAAGTTATGATATATTGCTAAAATTTACAATGAATAATCTGACTAACGATGCCTCATCTCAGGGTTTACACAATCCTGAACAAATGAACTAAAAATAAGCTCCTCACAGAGAAGTCTGTGTTTTTCCAGTTTCTTGTTTTAACTTGTAAAAAGCAATCATTGTCTAGGTAAGTTGTTTTTTTTCATGATCCGAAAGAGGAAAACAATCAAAGCAAAACACACACAGACACAAGAAAACAGGGGTCTTGCTAAATTCCTTTGTTTCTATGAGCTCAGGAGATCTCATCACAGGGCTTGCCTTCAGTAGAACTATTAAGCCTGCGTTATTTAATTCAAGGCAATCCACTGATAGACTATCATTCCTCACACAAGATCATTTGATGAATTAGAAATTAAGAAGTTTTTAACACCATGCACTGTATATGCCCACTGTGTAAACAGTGAACCTAAGTTAGACTGCTCAAGCAGTAATGTGAGTTAGCCAGAAAAGGACTTCCAGTGGCACAAGCACACACAGTTTTACAAAAAAGTCCTCTAGCACACTCAAAACCAGGTCAGAAGCAAAAAATGAGTTTAGATCAATGACTCAGAAAACAGGCTTCCTCTGTGCCAGGGTACCCTCTCATAACTAGAAGCAGAAACACATTCAAGACAGTCTTTCTACTTTCTGGCTCAACACAACCACTCCGTAACAAATCTGAGTGGCCAGAGGAGTTCACGCATCAGAGCTCTATCCCACAGCAGAAGAGGAAATATTTTTCATTCTTGTGTTTCTGACTGTTTCAAGTGAAAGGTGACTGATAAGAATTCTCCATAACACATTCATTATAAAATGTTCGATACATTGGGAGTCCTTGGCATTTAAAAAAACCCAAAACATTATTCGAAACTAAAAATAACACTGGAACTAAGGGGACTGTACAGTTTCAGTAAAGGAGTGATTAAAAAACATCCCAACTTAGCTCACACAGTATCTAACAGAGATACATTGAGCCCTGAACTTTAAACAACAAACTTTACAAAAAACCCACTGTGATTACTCTGAAAATTTTCCCTCCATACAAAGACAAAAGACCCCAAAGCAAACTAGATAAATGTCAAACCTCCAAACGTGTGACGCCTTTTTCCCCTACGTTACAGCCAAGCCAGGTGCAGAAGTTTCTGTTGCTACCTCAGAAGTATTGCAGATGGTGAGACCCTTTTACACTAAACTTAGAAATGATAACTTCAAAGGTATGTAAGGTATACATCTCTTATGTTTATGAACACTCTTAAAATGGAAAGTTTGGCCACCAGAAGAAAAAAGGCAGCTGCAAAAGAAAAACAAAAGCTCACCTGGGCTCACATATTAATAATTTACCTTCTGGCCTCTTGTTTACAATGTATTGCTTGGAGTAAAGAGAATATCACTGTCTTACCTTATTCATCCTCCCCCAGTCAATCACTAACTTTTTCTTTTATTTAAGTTGACCTTGAACTTAACTCTCACAAAAATATGAAGTACTTTCAAAAATGTTGCTCTAAGTTGCCCTTAAAGAGACCAACTTTTTGCAAAGTGGATTCTTTCTGTCCATCCCACTCTTCTAAAACATCTACATTCCCCACTGCCCATACTAAGGATCTATTCCAAAAGAAGTAATATTTCTTACAAGTTTATACTATTGTTGTTCTTACTACCAAATAATAAAAGAAGGGCATGTGACAGGAAACAGCATTTCCTGCCTGAAGTAGATGTTTGTCTTTTAGTTCAGATGACCAAATTTTTGCCTGCCTGTTCAGAAGCTACCAAAGCCAAGTCTTACAAGTATTTTCTGCAGAAAGAACCTCTCTCAGCTGCTTATGCTGTGTTTTAAAACATGACCAAAACCAAGTCACTTAAAAACTCTCTTAAAACACAATTTAAGGTTTGTTATGGTCACAATCCATGATGCTGATAGTACAGCTTCCCACTCAAAACACTGACACTACAATTTTCACCAGAGCTTTCAGGTGAGGAAGGTTCTGGTCCACTATTTCCTTGACACTTGCTCTGAGCAAGTGCAGGAAATCAGCCAAAGCTGAGCCCTCTTTGCACCTGGAAACACTCTGTAGCCAACCAGCACTTAATAAAATACCCAGAGATAGCCATAGAAATAGTTTTAAAATATTTATATATTTTACAAGTGTAGTAAATTCATTTGGGTTTAAAATTGTATGTGTATTAGTTATGTATATTAGTATTGCTAAGTCCCTGGTAGTGTCCACCAGCACACCAGAAAGGAATGGAAACTAAATAATATGCCATAAAAGTTTCTCTCAGTCTCTGAGGCTGAGGGAAATTAGTTTTCTGAGAGATCTTATTACTAGCTGGGCCAAAGTGGGAAAGAGCAAACACAAGAAAGGAACAAGGGCTAAAAAGAAGGGTGTATTTAGAGCTGCAGTGCCATTCTGCTTTTACACAATTTGGCCAATTCAGTAAAAACAAGGGGTGCCCAATTCAATGTTGCAGGAAGAGAAAGAATCCAAAATTGTTAAAAATATAGCAAAAATCTTTGAATCATATAGGGACAAGACAAAGTGAGAAGTGGAGAAAATTGTTTTTCTACATGCTTCAGTTTTAGGAGAAAGATTTTTTCCTGACATCCTAAAGAGCTGCATCCTTCAACAGCATATTAAAAACCTTTATCTGACTGCCTTGCTGTGTGGAGGGGCTGCAGCCACAGTGTTTTGAAATGTAGGCACAGAAGGTCCCAGAATTCATCTTTCTTGGCGGAAGTCAGAATTCAGTTGATATGACCTCAGTTTGGCACAGGTTTTTGTTTCATAAAACCTTCAGAAAATTAACATACCACATCTATTTTAATGACATCTTGTTGCACAAACATGAAGTTATGCACAGCTGTGGTACCTATGACTATCAAACAAATTATGAGCAATGTAATAAATTAACAGAAGCCAAGAAGAGCCACCCATATATTGCTTGACTATTTGCAAGAATCCTTTGTGTAGCAACAGGAAAGTGCTGGAGTAAATGTCACAAAAACAAAAATAATATCTTTTGCTCTGGCATGGTTTCACGAAATGGGTTACATCTGCTGCAGCAACAACTCAAGAGTAACATTTAGACAGACCTGTCTTCACTAGTTAAGGAATCTGGCTGCCTAGCATGACAATAAGAAATATG
Organism: Lichenostomus cassidix; assembly: GCF_008360975.1. NCBI lineage: Eukaryota > Metazoa > Chordata > Aves > Passeriformes > Meliphagidae > Lichenostomus > Lichenostomus cassidix. Next base: position 12,878,355 of record NC_139479.1, on the reverse strand, counting down.
TACACAAAAGCAACCAAATTCTTTCACAGGGCTGTCAAATTAAGACAGAATCTATCCCAGAATGCTTTGCCAATTTTAGTACATGATAGTTAAGAGCATTTTCTTCCATGACACTTCTGTATCAGTAAAAACTTCCAATAAAAAGTGCAACTTAAACGGAAATGTTTGTGCTTGAAAAGTTGATACTGATTTGGTGGTGCTAATAAACCATATGAAACAAACCAAAACAAACCCACTCCTACCCACCCAAATTCTCAGCTATGCATTTTGTGTGGTTTCACCAACCCAGGCCAAAGGAAGCTTCAGAACAAACTTCTTCCATTAGGAACACTTCTCAGTCCACATTCTAGACAAAAGCATGTGACTTTTTAGAGCTGCTGTTCAGCTCTCTGCACACCAGGGAGACAATACCCTCTCTTTAATAACTTCGAGGACAAAGCACCAGCAAAGCTGTTTGCCTCATGGTAAGAGATCCATGAACATGGGAAATGCAGGCAGTTTCATCAAGTGGGTACTGTTTCTTCATTTGAGTCACAGGGTTTTTCTATCTTGTCTAATCCATCAAGTTACATAGCAACAGCTCACACTGACAGTATCTGAACAATGAAATTAACTTCAGGAGGACACCAATCAATTGGCATTTTGCTCCTTTGTGCAAGCAACGCGTTTTGGCAACTAAGGGGTACGATCTAAAGATTCTGCAAGGAGGAAGAGAAAGAAGTGTGTTTACTCAGTGGTCTCTGCAATTCTGCATGCTGTTTGTTTTTCTGCTGAGGTAGCAAGTGCTTGAATAAGCCTTGTAATAAGATGAAAGTGTCAAAAGCTTTTGCCTTCCAATAACAACCATGTGTTTCCTTTTGAAAACGTAAGACACAAAAAATAAAAAGTTCAGCTGTTTTTTGTTAATGCTGTCAGTTTGTCTTTCTGAGATATTTAAGATTGCCTTTTTTTTTTTAGTTTCTTTTTGACAGCCTAGGTTTTAGGAAAGGTACAGAATGACTAACTAACCTTTGTTTATTCAAGTACATTTACTGAAGTGCCTTGGGCCAATGCAGGATGAGTATCCACTGATGAAAGTCTCCACTGTCAGAAGACTCAGCAATTGCAGGACACGTGGGCATTTCTCCAACCCAGCTTGTTTGAAGCTAGTCCTACACCCAGCCCTACCTTGGGAACTCAGTCCCCTCCCCGCAGTCAATTCAAGTGCAATAGCCTCTCCAAAACATCTCTCTCTCAGTCACAGTGAGCTTTGAGTGAATTTAAAACCACAGAAGCTTTATATTACACACTCAAATTTCTTTAAGCAACAGATTAAAAAAAAAAATCCCTAAAAACCTTACAGGCTTTCCCAGGCACACATTTAATCAACTTGATCAGTTCTCCAGTCTCTCATACTGTGCTTCACTAAGCCATCAACATATATTTCCTAGAAGACTGTTTGCTTCTCTGTATCAGATTCTACTAAAAGAAACTTCCAAACAGCAGTTCTGAAAGTTTAACTTGAAGTAAGCCCAATGTTTTTCCACAGTTTATAAAGAGAGAATGAAACATTTCTCTTCAGAAATAAAGGCAAAGTCATGGGTGGAAAAAAAACCACTATTGTTTGTAAATTTTTTGGCTGAAAATGCAGTGGTAAATTCAGAAATCAACTTCCTCAGACTTCTTACCTTATCACTTTTTTCCCCTGATTTCTTCTTCTTAGGACTATCCTTCCAAAGAGATTCTACAGCAATATATCCTTGGAGACTCCAGTCATAGAGCTGTGTGCCAGCAACCTTTGAAACAAAAGTTTTTAGAAAGCATGAACTTAATGATCTGGAGAATCTTGCTTCTTATTTAAGTGGGAAAAGTCTCAAAACACAAGATATTTAATTCTTCCTGTTTAAGCTCAGGATGTACAGCATTAATAAACATCTTGGAAAAAAAATGTCACATGAGGAATAAGAAAAAACAGCATGCTAAAAACCTGTTTGAAGACTGCCTGAAAATATATCTGTACAAACAGGAGTGGAATGATGCTGCATTGAAACAATGCTGGTTTTCTTAGTATTTGACACTGAGCATAATTAACATATGCAAAGTATTTCTTAATTTGACCATACCTATTTCAAAGACCAAAATAAACCCTACTTAGTTTGTCACTATTTTGCAATTTTAGATTTTCTTTTTGTTTGTTGTTTAGAACTTGATGAAAGATGGCTGTAATGAATAACTAGCTGTCAACTCCCAGAATGGAACACAGCTGGGAAAAACTGTATTTGCTGTATTACAACAACAGCTATTTTATGACAAGTAAAGGCCCTAACTCTAATAAATCAGCATCCCTTGTCCCTTGAGTCATTGAACTGTAAGATTCATAGCACCCTTTAAAACTAAAGTGTCAAGTTTTTGTAGCAAGGCTCAGGTCTATACTAACTTTCATATCACTATCAGTTTCTACATGAGAAACAGCAAAATGGACAATCTGTCCAACTAAACAGCTATTAAACTAAAAAAACTGTATGAAATTAAGAACTAAGAAAGTATTTCCCTATCTTCTACAGCAGGCAAAGCTGGAAAACCCAAACTCTGAGAAAAGGCTAAGTGTAAATGTTTCTGAAACAGTGTTCTGATGTTTCTGAAACAGTTTCTTCCAGTCTACATCAATTCACTGCTTGGAGATTTCCTGAGCCAGAGGTGATTTTTATGCATGCAAAAAGGCCCAAGGAAATTTCCCTTCTATGAACTTTTTGAACAAGCTTTCAAGGGGAAGTGCAAATTTTTAGCATCCCTGTGCCAACTGGTTCTACTGCTGGGTACACAAGGTGTGAGGAGCCACTTCCCCTTGTTTGTCTGATTTGTAATCAGCAAGACTGATTACACCAGTTACTACACAATGGTACAAGGATGTGCTTCTGGGCAGAGACAATGTGCTACTTCTCAAAAGAGGCTACTGAATAAACAGAATTAAAAGAAAACAAACCCAACTCAGCAACTACACCTCCAAGTCACAACTAAATCCAAAACGTAGGCTGTCTTAAATACAAAGCATCCTTTTTGTCACCATATCTGACCAATTACTTTGGTTTTAAGCAAGTCCACTGGGATGCACAGGTTTTTCTTAATAGCTGAAAGTGATAAGGGTCATTAGAAAAAAGCACATCAACTGAACCAGTTTAGTCTCCAAAATCACTCAATTTAAATATTACAGCTATAGATTATTTTGGTTTTCAGTATCAGGAGTGATTATTCTCAAGCATTTCAATAAACTAAGTTTGCTCATCTGAAGAGATGGTGATCCCTTGTGCAAACAGTACAAAATGTCCAGGACTGAAAAATAATCACAATAAACAAAGCGGGAGTTTTGTCTGCAATGCTACTTAGGACACAACTACCAACATAAAATGAAAAAAAACAACTACTTGTAGGCTATTTTTTGTTTCTGCTTAAAAAGACTCCATTAAAATACTTTAAACCACACTAAATGCTTAACAGTACAAACTAAAAAATATTCTCATTATAGGGGTCCTATGACCAAGTGATTTATGAATTGCATTAAATGAGAAACTGGTCATTCACGTTGCTAGATTAAGTAGCTACATCACAAGGTACAGCAACCCAGACAGTTTAGTCTGCCAAAACCAACCTTTGTTTCACCAGTGCACAAACCCAAGAGCTAGGAACCACACACACTTTCACAGTTGAAAAATAGAGTTCTAGGCAGACTGTAAGTGCAAGCTACAAGGTCAATGTGCTAAAATACCATCACTGTTGAATGCAGCACTGCAAGTAGGTTTGTGCGCTAAAGTCTGAACAAACAAGTCAGATCGAGTGGTTCTCAACAGGGATTCTGAAAGCCTGAGGTGCCCATGGGCCACCAACACCCATACTGGGCACTACTGGGGCAGCACCAGTGGCCTCCAAGGCCTGATGTCCATGTAAATGAGCTTCCTTATTTTAATTCCACATAGGACCATAAATTACTGACTACATTGGACGTTACACAGAACTACACACATACAGAACTTTAATTAGCAATTCTTCATCTACATTTCATGCTGGGAAACTAAACTGAGAATCCACTGGTTTTTTCTACATTTACACTGTTAACAAAGCAGTGGAAGTGCCATTTCACAAGCATTCGGCAGCAAACATGGATCAAGAGACCACAACTCCTGCTTTTCAAGTCACAGTTCCTGGAATCCTGTTCTGCTCTCAGCTGGGCCAGCACAACTGTTTATGCCTTATAGGCTGGACCGAGCAAGGGACAAGGTAAAGGTTCAAAAGACATAGAAATAATGTGCTTTGTTGTCAGAGAAACACAACTTGCATATTGGAAAGCATTTCTTTCTTTCAAGAAGAATGAAAGCATAACACACTGAACTTCAGTAAATTTGAAAGATTCAATAACAAAAGGAAAAATTTGATTCTAATGACAGAGTGATTTAAATAACTACATAATGGAATGTTCTTTCCAGATGGAAGATAAGCCACAGTAAATACAAAATATTTTGAATATATTATGATTTAGCTGGAAAGCAATACCATTCTAATTATAAAGTAGGGTTCCAGCAGAATAAAACAAACTTTAGTATTAAATTCAGTTCCTTTACCACATATAGTCTGACTGTTGGTCCAAAGTTATAAAAAGTAAAGTAATACTGGTAGCAAGGAAATAAATCCCTTACAAGTTGGTGATTTATTAGAATCATTACTAAAGCAAGAGAAAAAAAATAATAGTCTATGCATTTCTTCCATCTTCAGTTAGATGATTAGTGTCTGAAAACTACAGGTTATCAGCAACAAACCCTGTTGCTACAACTTCACTTAGGAATTCACACATCTTAATTAAAGAAAATTTTTACTTTCAGATGAATTAAGTGTTGGATCTCAACTACAAATACATTTTTCTAGGTTTATTTACAGCTCTCTACTGGAAAGTCTTAAATAAAAGGGGAAAGGAAACAAAACCCCACAAATTTAAAAAAAAAAAAAAAACAAAACCACCCAATGAAGAGAATTATACAACTGTAAAAGAAAAAGCGGTGATGAAGTACTTAGGCGTGAAAGAAAAATAAAAAGAACATAATATAAAAAAATAATTAATTAAATTTTATGTTCCAGAATTTCTTCTATATTGTTTTATTAACTTGGCAAGTGAGCTTTGTACTGCAGGCATCTCTTCTAGGTTTACAGACATTTTTTGAAAGGCTTATGAAACATTTTAAAATAATTAATAGAGAGGAAAATTTTTCCAATTTCAGATTAAAGCCTAAAAATTATGGATGGTAAGATATGATATGCTTAAAACTTTGCTTTTTTAAGAAAAGCACAAGATAGATTAGAGGAACCAAAACAGTATCCAGGATATTACTCTCCTCACAGAAGTTTCCAAATTCATACGTCTACTGTCCTGACCAAATCAACAAAGCTAAACCTATTCCAATCTCCTATCAGATTTTTCATTACAGTCAAACTAAGATCTGTGAATTAATCAAAGAGCAACCATGCACTTCAAAGTTCTCATAAAATAAACTAAGTATTGTGAAGCTGTTAGCACCAAATCCATAGTTAAGCCTGAATTGAGCTTCTTTAAAAACAGTAACATCAGTTTGAACAGCGTTCAATCGCTTCCCACTTCACTGTTCAGAAGACAAGTAGAATTTTAATACAGTTTCCAACAGAAATGTCTAAGCTTCTTAAATTTTGATGGGTTTTTTCCTGCCACTTGCATAATTTTCACTCTCTGAGAGAAAGTCAACAGAATTATCTATATTTACAGCATCTGAATCCTGGAAGCACTAAAAAAAGATTCCATCAAAGATAAGAGTACCACCATGCTGGCAGAGTTCAAACTCAGCAGTTTTGACTCTCCCTAAGTCAATGACCTTTCAGTTTTTAAAGAACATCATATGTTCTTGAGAATATCACATTACCTTTCTGACATATCAGATTTATTCACAAGTGGGCAATAACCAGATAGCAAATTTACCAAAGCCTGAAATATAAAGAATTTCTGACAGATGCATGTATTTGCACAGTGAATGGTTAAAAGCTGGATTTGAAACAGAAAGTGGTGGAGAACTGAGGAATCTGCCAGAACAACTAAGTGTGGACAGCAAGGCACATGATCTAACATCAGCAGGGGCTGCAAGCAATTCTATGGTCTCTTCAGTTCTTTCTCTCACAGGAAACTCACTTAAGCAACTGCAAGTTAACATGTTTCTTTTGTGCCTGAAACAACAAATCCATGAACAGGGAATGCATCCAATAAGTTTGCAGCAGAATTCTTACCCCATTCCAGAATGTGCATGCTATCTTTCTTAAAACCCAAACAAAAAATAAGCAGAAAATGTCAGTACCATTTATCTCAAGATGCTTAGATGACATCTCTGTAGAAACTTTTTTTCTTTCAAACACTGTTTTCATTTGTTCACAAGTTATTTCAGGCTTCCTTAGTATTTTAAGTAAACACACAAACTGTACTCACTTAGCATATTTATGTTAATTTAGTGTTACATGAGGTTAGAGATTCTGAAGGGAAATTATGTTCCTCTAACTGAAGACACTACTGCAGATGTTGGGAAAAAAAGTCACTAAAAGGTACATGTCTGCTTGTCTTTCAGCCCAGACTGCTCGTGCCTTGACAAAATAACTGTAATTTTGTTAAGTGCCACTAACATGGCTTTAGAAAATAGATGACCAGTTAATTTGAATCTAGGAGGCAACAATCAAAAGTAAAAGACACATCTCCAAAGAAAGGTATCATCACTGACCTTTGCAATAACAACCGCTTGCTGAGGGTAATACATGGCAGTACCAAGACCCATGAGAGCTGCAGGATACACTAACTTCTTTATTTTTGAGCCTGTTTTGTAAGAAAAAAAAAAAAACAAACCACAAACCATTGTTTGAGTATATGTTAACCAAGACAGTTGAATGGCCCTAACATTTTACTCATAAACAATTTTCTTAAATACCATTTACTGTATTTTCTCTTCCATCCTACCCCTGTTTCTTAAGAAACATAATTACTCTGATCAGTAGGGAGCCCCCTAATAGTTTGCTATCCTTTGTAAGCTTCACTATGATCATATCTTAGATTGATTGTGCACATATAATCCTTTGGACATAAACTGCTGATCAAGTCTGGAAGAAGGACTGGACCCAGCTGCACATAAGCTTCTCTGAGTGGGAGTCTTGAAAGGAGGAGGTTGTCTCTGAATCTTGTGACTCAAGAGGAGGATCCTTCCCAGACAGATCTGTCTGACCCTGTCCTCTATGCAGTAACTAATCAAGCATACCTCGCCATCAAATCTTTTTAAATCATTTCTTTATATCAATAAACACCTTGCTGCTGCTCTCCCACAAGTGAAGTGCATCACTCCATCTGCAACACGAGGTTAAAACTAATTATCTCCAATGGCATTTTAAACCAAGCTGGATGACTGCACAATATTCACATGAATAAACTTTGAATATCATATTCTCTACTTAGTGAGCAGCTGTGTATATTCAAGTGTTATGATTAGACCTGAAGGATTTTATCTGTACCTTCCAAGAGGGCAATTTTTCCACAGAGACAAAGTGGGGAAAGGATAAAAAAGTGGACTTTCTGTAGCATTAAAATTAAGGGGCACTTCCTTCTACATTTTGAATACTTCTAAAAGTAACAGTCATATTGTAAACTATAACCAGAAAAAAAGTTTTGCAATTATGGCTCCCACCCTAAAGGATCTACAAATTTAATATTTTTATCATGAGGTTAATCTTCCAATTCCAGTCTCAAGACTGCACTTTCCCTTCTCCCCTCATTTTGCTACAGTCATAAGTGATGGAAGCTGATCTCTGTCATTCATGATCATGCTACTCAAGAAACAGGAATTTGAAAAAAAAAGAAGTTCAAACAGTGAAGTTACCTCAATTTCATTTAAAAAAAATACACTAGGAAAAAGTAAAGTACCATTTTCACCAGCTTCTCTAGAAAATTAAATATTTTGAGGTGTGCTTGTAATTTCTACACAGCCAAGCACACACTTCCAGTTCAACACATTCAGGCCCCACAAAGACTTATTTTTGTCCAAACCATGTCCTCACTGGTATTTTAAATTGTACAGCTATAAAGTTCTGTTGCCTACATTTCACTGCATTAAGAATATCTCAACCTAAGCACAAAATACTTTTTCACACTTAACATTGCTTAAACTAACACTTCTTTCTATGAAAGCGTGAACATTTCTTCAACAAGTGTGATGAAATTAACTGTATCACTTTTCTGTAGTGCAAAATGTGCAGGTATTTATAGTACACCCAAAGTTCACAAGTCTATTTGCTGAATCACCATCTGCAGCAGTTCCATGCCTGGACACACAATATGTTGAAGGATCAAATATACAACTAATTGGACATGTATCATAGCTCAGGAATATCTGTATTTACCACAATTCATTCCTCTGTTAATAATTTACCATAATTCATTCCACAGTACCATATGTGATCAAGAACTTTAATAATTAAAAATATTTTTTGGCTAAAAAATACCAAGCCAGTCCTTTCCCATTTTTGTTATACTAAACTACAACTGGGAAATATAGAAGACTAGCAACAAATACAATATTGATAAAACAAAAATTGCTGCTTATTAAACACCTTTTCCATTAAGTTTCTTTATAACTGGAGGAAGACTGTAGAAACATGCTTGTACAGTTAAGTCAGATCTCATTGTCACAATTAAATATTAGTACCCTAAAACCCACAAATAAATTACTTATCCAAAATCATAACATAACCAGTTCAAATGGTTCCCACTTACCTCTAGCAAGAAACAATCCAATAATTCCAGCAAAACTTATCACACCAAGTCTTGGATAGAATCCAGCAGGAGGCTTTTGAAGAAATTCATAGCCCTCTGAAAAGAAGTCAGAACAAAGTGCTTTAATGTAATGTGAAAGTGTTTTTGTGATAAGGAATTATCAATACACGCTTGCAATTGTTACAAAACACAAAGAGTTATCAAAACACATTTAACTATCATGGCCATTTTGGATATGCTGGCAAAAAATTCAAAGCCTTTGAGATCTTCTCTACTGACACATGAATGAAACAGAACATTGTATTGTATTCACAAATTTTCATAGGAGCTTTGCCTTTGCTCCTGGGCCATCTGTTTTGTTTTGCTCTTATGCATCTCAATCACATCTTTTTCAAATTAGGGATAAAAACCTTTGCAAAATGGAATTTTACAGTTACATGTTAACAAGAATTAGTTTCACTAAAATACTGTACAAAAACCGAATCACAGAACAATGGAACGACACAGTAAAAACAAAGTGCACTCTAAGATGGGAGTCTGGTGGGGGAATGGAAAACTATGGAAAATCTTCCATGCAAACGAGTTCAAAAGACTGAAGCTGCTAAGTTTAAAGAAAAGAGATGCAGTATCTGAAATGAGCTCTACATAGCACCCATGCTCAGTCCTGGTAAGCACAAGTATGAAAGGATGCTCACAAAAATAAAAACAAGTAAAATTTATTTTGGATTAATTTAAAATTCTTAGGAGATCCATGGAAGCAAAACAAAATGAAAAGGCTAAACATCACAAACAAAAGACCCAACGCTTGTACACATTACAGGAGGTTTCAGCTACTAAGCTGGGTCAAGCAAATACTGCTGGAGGCTGGGTCGAGCAAATATTGCTGGCTGGGAATAAATTGTGAGGCTTTTTTTCCTTCTCTTCCTGCATAACTGATTTTTAGTGACACTGATAAACGTAGATGCTGGTCTCAGATTTTATTTGTTTAGAAATGTAGTGTCATAAGCAACCCACAAAGGAAAATCAAACATACACAGTGGAATAAAGTAGTCTTAAATGCATTAAAAATTATACATATAATGATGCCTAATGGAATTCCCTTTAAATTGAAGATATAGTACAGTCCTGCATTTTAAATTGCTAGTTAAGAAAACTAAGCTGATTTACCTCTACCATGCTCAACAGCTTTTTCTAATTTGGGCAAAGCTTTGGCATAAAGATCCTAAAAAAAAAAAAAAAAAAGAGAGAGAACAAGGGTAAATAGATACCAAGTAAGTAAAATATTAACTATAGACTGTAACTGACCTGACAAAGAAAGGAAAAAAAAAAAGACAAACCAGGAAAGTAAAAAGTGATCGGTCCCTAAAATAACTTTTATTCCCACTTCCACCCTTCACTTACAGGGCTATGCTTGCTCAATGTTACATTTAGCATAACTTACAGATTTTTCTCAAAGCAGTCTTTGGACATGATGAAATACAATACTTCAAAACACAGACATCAATCTCAGTATTTTATTGAGATCAGGCAGCTGAAACTCAGAATTATCTCAGGTTTCTCAGTGTATGTAAGAATTGCAAAAATATTTGAGGTGATGCAAAGAAAACAAGAAGACAACACTGCAATATACTCCTTCACACTTTACAGGGGTATGTGACTCATTCTGTAAGGTGATAAATTCCACTTTGCAGGAGACTGTCTTAGGATAACAAACTGCATTTTTAAGTGACTTGGAAAATGAGATATCCATAGATGTCCAAAGTAAATCAAAGACACTGCATCAACCCCACAGATTAGTTCCGGATTTTTTCAGACTGAGAATATTCAGGAAGAATTCACAATTTTATCAAAGAATTTTATCAAAACAGAAAACAAAACCTCAATATAAAGAACCTTGCTAACTGTTATAATCCTTCAGAGAGACAGTGAAAGGCTCTCTATAAATTAGGGAACAAATTCAAACACATATATGCCCAAAGCTAAAGCAGAGAATAGTCTTGCAATTCCACCTGAGCTGCATCTATGCCAAAGTGAAAGCATTTGTTTAGGATATTGTATGGAGATAATATCTTTAGAACTTTCATCTCCCCACTGGCAAGTGTGACGTAAAAAAACCCCATCTGTCATGAAAATAAAAAACTGTTAGCATGTGACACACTACATAATTCTAATGGATGCTGGTCTTATTAAAAGCCAGTTTAAGGAGAACTTGCTCTAAAGACCCCAGAGACCAAATCTGATCTTCTGTCACAACTGAAACATAACTGGCTCATTTCTACATCTGAGTTTTGAGCTGCATTTCCACTACAGTTAAGTAATTTTGAAAAATTAAAATACAAACGTAATCAATTTTATTCTCATTATCCTGGGTTATCTCTTTGATTTTAAATACAACTGACATATACTTAAATATTATTTTCTTCAGCATAGTAGGGATGCATTGGGGGTGTAAAACCAAAAATACCTCTGATTACAGTTAAGCAAGCAAGACTGCCCCAAACCCATCAGGTTTACATGCCCACTTCATAAAATGAGTCAGTAAACCACTGCCAGGAAATGTCTTGCTGTGTGTGAGCAGAAGAGCACATCTTATGTCAATGATCACCGCACAGACAAAAAAAATAAAACAAATAGGATGATGACAGGCCAGCGAGACATAAAGCAAGGTTAAAGGATTATCTTTAGTCAGTCCTAGTGGGCAACTAACCTCCTCTCCAATTTCATTCCTCAGTTAGGGTTACCACAGGCAACCAACCAAAACCCATGTGTTCAGGAGGTCAGAGCTCTGAGTATCCTGTGGAAAACACCCCTTCACCTCCCAAACTGCAGCCAGTGCTCCTGCTGGTGGCACATTAGAAACACCAGACTGAGTAACTCTGAAAAAGTTTCAGTCCCGTTAAAGGTACCACCACCCAAAACTTCCAGGCAGAAAGGACACCCTGATCTGAACAGCTTAGCTTTTAATGGAGAGCTGGGCAAACAGCTTGCAGCTTAAGGGGATTCACTACAGCCAGAGGGCAAAGTAGAGACTCGACTTAAGTTGCCAAGAGGCAACCACAGGGCAAGGATGCCCTTGCTTCAAAAATAAGCCTCAACATTTCCTGGGCAGGAAAGGGCAAGAAGGCCATCCTGGGGCTTTGCAATCTAATACCAACAATTTAGGCCTTGATTACAAAAATCTTGGTTTTCCTCTCTCCTCCAGAGACTATTTTTGTATTTAATGACTGTTTACTATAAACATACTACCTAATAAAATATATATGAGAAAGTCTGGGGGCAAGGTCTAGGGATTAGGTTTACCACTACTTAGTGGCCTGGGATTTTCTCTCTTCCAGAGAGCTGCATTCCTTCCCTCAACATTCCAGTTCAGCAAATACTGTTTTATTTTTTGCTAAATTGTGTTTTGTCACAGTTGGAGTGAGGACAACTTGGTTTTGCTGCTCCAAAATACACTGCTTGAAATTTAAGGCTTTCTCCTCAAGCATGAAAACTTCCAAGTATCACTCTCCTGTCTCCCTCAGTCACAGGACAGTGCCAAAGCCAGTTATCCCTAGATATATTTAGGCTTAAAGTTAATTTCAGAAAACAATTCCATGCTTTAGTTAATTTGCTTTTCACTCTTTTGGAAGGATACAAAATGCAAAAAACCCACGGTTTATCACAGCAAATTGGTATAAAGACACAACTGGTTTTGTGTGAGAAGAGGATAACATTATGGCCTGAACTGTGGAAATTTTTAAGTAATGTAGAAAACTTTAACTCATGCAGTACTTTTGAAAAATGCTTTTACAGCTATCAACTTTTACTTTGCTGCTATCTGTTAATTCCAACTGAAAAAACAAACTCCAATCCCAGCTGGAGCTTATCCCTGAACCACCACAGGCTGCAATACAAACCATTATACCTGACACCAGGCTGTGTATGGCTCCAGAACATGCCGTAACTGGGAAACCCCCTCTTCCAACTCGGTTTTGGGATCCTCCACATATTTAGTCTCACGAGCTGGGGAGGAGTACAGTGACAGCTGTGAATATTAGCAAACAAGATGTTAAAAACAAAGGTGTAATTGTCTAAGTAGGTCTTCAGGGCATGAACAGTCTAAGCAGAGAACACCTAACACTGTGCTTACTACATAAACAATGCATAATAAAAATTCACACAGCTGTGAGACAACCATTATGAGCAAAGTTTAATTATACAGCACATAACTATGATGAAGATGACTTCTAACTGCTATACAATTCGTTCATAGCTGCTATATGATCCAAGTCACAAGTTATAAATTAATATTAAACTAGTTTAATAAGAACACACAACATAATTGTGAAAAATGTTTCTCACCTTAATCAGCACTTCTGGTTCCCAGTTAACATACTGAATGTACTAGAAATCACAATCAATCATTTTCTCTATTTGCACAAGCCATCATTAAAGAGCCTAAGCAGCTTCTAACAAAGGTAACATCCAACACAAATGTGCCTGTTTGTTACTGAGCAGGAAAATGGTACAACATCCCAACCTTTGGTCATTAACCACATCAGCAACTGACAGCATTAATAGCACCTTGGCATTGAACAAAGAGGAACTGTAAAGAGCAATGGACATCTTCACGTCCTAAATGCTAAACCACCCTATTTAGGGTTTAGAATCACATTTACTACAATTACCTCAGCATATTTGAAATTGTATTCCCTTAAAAAAAAAAAAGACCAAAGTCTCTACTCCTGAAGATGAACAGCAAAGTTCAGATCAAAACAAGACCTATTAAAATTTCTAGCAGTTTATATACTACATAGATGTTTAGTATAAAGAGCTTATATTTATACCATATTTATACTCCTTTTAGCAGTTTATTATAAACTGATTATTACAAGTATTGCTGCATTAAAATGTAGCTAGCCCTTTTCATGATCAGCTGGAAAAGAACCATATCTCTGTTATAATCAAAAAAGCTGCTAACTATAACAAAAAATAAAACTACCTAGAATTTGTCCAATAATTTGATAACTTATTCAGCTGGATTCCCCCTAATACTTCGAAAGACAAACATTTCCAGCCCCACTTCCCTAGGAAACGTCACCCCTAGCAATCATAGTCACAAGCTGAACTTTGATCCCGTTGGACAACCTAAGAGCAATGTCTGGCACAAGGACAGAAGCCTCAGAGATAAGGAAATTCCCATATATTTTATGAAACTAGACAGCTGACACAGTAGAGATCCAAACTAGCACCCTGTGAATGGCAAGAAAGGCAGCCAAAACTCCATGGCTTGTACATCCTGCTGTGCTGGAGTTGATGGCAAGCCCATTACTCAGCTCACATGAACTCCACACTGCTGCCTCATGCCTGACTCAGGCCAGCAGAGGTTCAGCACGCGACAGCCCAGGCTGGGAGGGCCAGGAGACCACTGCAGCCACAGCTCCTCTCCCCCTGTCCAGGGGAACTGCCCATGCAGACACAGACAAAAAACATAAGCATACACAATCGTGAATCTCATTCAGTTCCAGGGCTTATGTAACAACACTACCTTGGATTGCAGTACTCAAAATTTTTAAACAACTGCTCACTCTCATGGATATAAAGCTGATTTAGTTATGAACTACTTCTAATTTTTTTTAATGCTGGAGACTCTTAAAAGCCTGTGCAACAATGCTGCTGAATCTACAGTTTCACAGGGTGTTTTAAAGCTCTACTTATAATCAAGACATTTGTAACATCTCAAAGAAATCAAAAGGTTATAGGTATTTATTACCACTACTTATTGTATTCATTGACACTTAGGTCCAAATACTGTAAATAAAGGAAACCTGATAAAATTCCGTAGGCTACTACAGTGGATCCAAAGTATTGCCAGACAAGAATTTTGGTCATAAAAAAGAGAATATTTTTAGAAATAAAGCATTCTGATTTGTTGTTTTAGTGGGGAACACAAATGAATTTTTATTAGAATTTGCCAACAGTACTTACAGTAAAAAATAAATGGCATTATCTAGAAAAAAGGCAATGAAAATACTCCTGTGGATTTGAAATACAACCACAAGTAAATCTACAAACATGAAAACATAATTTCTGAATGAAGAATATAAGACTTCAATGTAGGAAAAAGATCTTAAACACAGGCAAGCCTGGCACAATCAAGTGAAGAACAAGTAAAAGCAAAACTATATAGATGTTTCTACTGTGGAAAACTGAGATGCAAATTTAAGGGCAAGAATACAAAAGGTGACAAGACGTATCTAAATGCTCTCACACATCAATTTTTTCCCGAATTCTTTAAATAGAAGCACACTAAAACTCTCACCACACTTACCTCCTCAATTTTCAGCAACTCCTTTTTGGAAGTCTTCTCTGAAGAAGCAGCATAAACCTGGATAGAGAGCAAGCCCAGGCTGACAGGGGTGGCCCCCAGCCGAATTACCTGGAAAGGTCATAGCAAGACAAGTACATCATTACAAAGTGGCAACATGTTTGAACATATCCGTGCAGACAATGTTTATGTCCCTCTACACGGTAAAAAGTGATATATTAAGATGTTTGGAAATGAGGGGAAAGGGGGCTCAGCAGTACACAATCCGATCTCTCAGGCACTCAAATGGTAACATCTAAATCACTCAGATGATAGCTGGAAAAGCCTAAGGCTAAAGGAGACAGCAGAAATAAATGCTAATCTCTCCAGTTTTCATCCCACAAAAAAGATCTTCTTTTCTCTCATTTGAAATAATTTTTGTATTAACTGTCTCAGTCTAAAAAGCAACATTATATTCATATTTTAAACAACTTTGTGAATGCCCATAATACCTCAATTTTTCCATAGTTAGTACCAAGTTCAGTGTTTTACTTGTAGTTAATATTTGCATCTAGATTTAGGAAAACAATGAGGCCCACAGTTGAAAATATCAGAACAAAATCAAGAATTTCTAAGAATTTTAGGAACGTCTCCTACTTTTCTGTGAGGAACATGAATTACTTGACTGTTTTTTGAATACTTCAGATTCAATCCAATCACACAACACAACCATCATGTGTAAGGTGGATACAATTTTTCCAATATTCAGGACCTACACTAAATTGTATTTCTTAATGGGAAAGCCTGCTTCAACTTAAGAAACAGAAGATAAAAATCTTATCTGAACATTAAATCAAGAATGCCCAGAGAGCATTTTCCAGCAAATGCACATCCTTATTAGCAGCAAAGTACAACTCCAGAAATGTCAGTTCAAATGAGCAAGCTTTCAATGTCTCATACTCCTGTTACTGCTCAGGGAAATGTGCAGAGTTACAACAGGCTGTGTTTTGTTGGATCAGGTTACAGCACGAGTGGATCTAACACCAAACTGGAGGCTTCTGGCTCCTCTCCAGCACTGGTTCCCAGAAGTCCTGCTGCTCACCTTGCCCTAGCTTTGGTGGCCGGATGCTTCCACCGTGAGGCAATTCACCTCGCCAATTTGGCAAAAGATTAATCCTGAAAGAGAAGTGGAGAGCTTTGTGCGGGCTTAGGAAATTGAACCCTTCCATGAAAACAGCCTGACAAACACCAGAGGAACTGTGTGGGCCAGGGAAAAGGGGATGAAAAAAGGAGAAGGCAGCCAAGCCTCTTCCTTTTCAGAAATAGTAGGGTCAGTTGCATTGACCTAGCTACTTGTGAGACTGAGGCTGTGGTCAAACCAGTTCATCCTTCACGCTGTGATGGTGGTAAGTGGCCCAGCCACGCGACACTTGCTCTTTCTGTCTGGTGCAGAACTGTTAGAAAATAGCTTTAAAATTATCCAGACCACATCAGCTTACTCTAGGCAGTTAAGCATTTGCAGCTTAAATTTCTTCCACTGATTTGCAGATGGAATGTTTATTAAATGTAAGCAAGAGACTCCTCAAACTAAAAATCAGACTATATAGTTGTCAAAACTTTCTGAAAATGTTCATTCATGTGTAAAGAAACAGCACACAAGAACTAGGTCACAGGACTGCGTTTCTGGAAGACATAAGGGATCTGATGGGTCAAAAGGTATGGAAAAACTTGCTTAAAATGGAAGTTTTTCCTTATCTGAATTAATGGAGTCATTACTAGAGCACTATAAATGAAACACCACAATGACTTGATCAGCTGTTTCACAGCCAAGGAAAGACAAGGATAATCTTTAATAGTGTTTGTTTAAACACTTTTCACATCCATCTGCCAGGACAAAAACAAACGCTACTAACCATTAATAGCTGTAGAGTTTATTTCCTCAATCTTTCCTTTTTTCACTGCAAAATTGTTCTGTCACTGAAAAGGCAAAATTCTAAATGCATTTTCATTATGAATGATGTTTTCAAACAATGTAAATGGTGCTGTCACCAGCAGAAACAGAAATCCAAATGCTTTAAATATTTGAGATTTTTATATAAAGACACAAACAGCAGAGCACAAGACTGGAAGCACCTTGATTTCACAAAACAGTATCAGTGATCACAGAACTACTCAGACTGAAAATGTCCACTGTTTATATTATCAAAATACTGAAGTGCAGACATTTTCCATTGGTTTTCCTTTTTAAAAAAATTATATTAACCACTAAAAGTGCAAGTTGAATCTCTTCTTAAATGTGCTGTTCAAGTCACACTGCCATGGTCCCCTTCATCAACTACCTTATGGGACAGACAGAACTGCTGTTGAAATACTGCATGTGTGCACACATAAAGTGTTTATTTGGGAGTATGAAAGATCAACTGCTGTACTTTTTGTTTCCCTTTAGGATCTCATTTCTCAATTCCATACTAACCACATATTAATGATTAGTTTAGTAAAACATTTTGACTGATTAAGCTGTGCCTTTGGCCTGCCTGTCTTGCAGCCATTCAGTCAGTATCAGAAAAGCAGAGCCAACATTCTTTTCTATTGGCAATGCCCTGCAGTTATTTACAATTAAAAAGATATATTTACTCCTCTCTCTAGCTGAAGAATTCAACTTTATTTTTAGATACCAGATAGGAGAAGAAAAACTTGAGCATTCTTTTGCGAAGGCTGATACTAGTCCTAATGCAGGAAGTTGCTTCATTTTTTCTTTTTTCTATTCTTCCTCCTAGATCTCAACCTGAACTATAAAAACATAGACCCAAAATCCAAACTCTTGAACACTCCTGTCCCCGAAGCACAAATATCCCAAACAAAAAGCCACCTTCCCCTCTGGCTCTCAGAGGCATAAAATCAGGTTGGCTTCAAGCACCTAAGTCCTCAATGGCTGTGTAAAAGTACTAATACTATGCATAGTGCCTAAATGTTCACACATAACCCCTTTAATGACAATCCAGTATCAATTATGGAATTCTCAATGATTCCAAGCACAAAAGAATTCCAGCAACTGTCACAACACTAAAACACAAGAAGAAAAAAGAATTTGTGACAAGAGCAGAGTAAAATAGGGTCGGTCAGAGCATCAGAATCACAGACTCCTAGAACTGTGAGGGTTTGAAGGGACTTCTGGAGATCATCCAGTCCAACCCCCTGCCAAGGCAGGGTCACCTGGAGCACAGGTGACACAGGAGTGTGTCCAGGTGGGCTTTGAATGTCTCCAGAGAGAAGCCACGACCTCCCTGGGCAGCTCTTCCAGTGCTCTGCCACCATCAGTGTAAAGAAGTTCTTCCTCATACGGAGGTGGAACTTCTTGTGTTTCAGTTACCTATTAGTATTTAGCTTACTTATACCTAGACATATTGATGTCTAGATATATTATCAGTATTCGACACAGAAAACGGTACCAAGGAGAATGAATGCCAAGACTCGAGGATCACCAGTTTTTGGATTTTTAAAAACCGATCATCCATAACGACTGCCTGCCCCAAAGAAATTGCCTTTAACTCGCCGGGATGTGGGGCTGCTCTCATCAGCGGCAAAGCCCTTTGGGACGGCGAGCCCCGGCCGTGCTTCCCGCAGGTTTCACTGACACCTTAGCACTAAGCGAGACTTTTCAACATCGGGTTCACACTTTCAAGAGACAACTGCACGAACCCAAACTCTGCGGGAACACAGCTCCGCGCTGCTGGAAGCAATTTCAAAATAAGCAGCGACTGTAAAGAAAGAATGCGATCTGCACGCACGAATCCAAACTGCGGCAACACAGCTCCGCGCGGCAGGACCGCAGAGGCAATTTTAGGTAAGGAATGCGGTCTGCATGTGTCTCTTTCCATGCAGCACGGAGGGCACGCGGTTCTGAAGCGCTAGAAGGAGAGATTAGGCAGCTGCAAGGAGAGGAGGACTAAGAGCCTGCGGAGAGCGAAGCGGCAGAACGCGGCGGGCGGGACGGGCAGCCCCTCAGCGCGGCCCGGGCACCGGGACCCCTCCTCACCTTGAACATGGCGGCGCCGGGCGCGCGGCGACGGGGCGATGGCGTCACCGCGGCGTGACGTCAGGGCGATGGCCCCGCCCAGCGCCCGCGCGGTTCGGGGCTGCTCGGCGCGGGGGGGCGGGAATGGCGGCTGAGGGCGTGAGGGGGACCGGGGTGAGGTGCCGAAGGGCTCACACACTGCTCCTCCGGCCCGCAGCACGGCTCGCTGCGGCACCTTGCAGCCTGTAGAAAGAAGGATCGGAATCAGTTAGGTTGGAAAGGACCCGTGAGGTCATCGAGTCCAACCTGTGGCCGAACACCACCGTGTCAGCTGGACCAGGGCACTGAGTGCCACATCCAGCCTTTCCTTAAACACCTCCAGGGACGGTGACACCGCCAGCAGTCCATTCCAATGTCTGCTCACCATTTTTATGGAGAAATTGCTCCTGATGTCCAACCTAACCCTACCACAGCACAGCTTGAGGCTGTGTCCCCTCACACTGTCGCTGGCTGTCTGTGGCACTGAGCCCCACCTGGCTACACTATCCTGTCAGGGAGCTGTGGAGAGGAAAGAAGTCACCCCTGAGCCTCTTTTTCTCCAGGATAAACAACCCCACCTCTCTCAGCTGCTTCTCACAGGACTTGTGCTCCAGACCCTTCACCATCTTCACTGCCCTTCAGACTCACTGCCAATATAACTTGGATAGTGTGCTGGTATTGCTTGGGGTAGAGTTAATTCACTTCACAGAGGCTGTGCATTGAATCGGTGCTGAACACAGGGTTGATAATACAGAGATGTTTTTGTTATTGCTGAGCAGGGTTTACAAAGAGCCAAGGCCTTTTCTGCTTTTCCTACTGCCACGCTGGCAAGGGGGCTGGGAGGAGACACAGCTGGGGCAGGTGACCCCAAACTGACCAAAGGGACATTCCAGACCATGGGACATCACGATCAGTATACAAACCACTCTGGGGTTAAGCCCAGCTGGCAACTAAGCCTCACACAGCCGTTTGCTCACTCACCCACAAGCAGGATCAGGGAGGGAATTGGAAAGGGAAAAACTGGAGAACTCATGGGTTGAAGACAGTTTAACAGGGAAAGCAAAAGCCATGCACACAAGCAAAGCAAATCAAGGAATTAATTCACTGTTCCCATGGTTGGGCAGGTGTAAAGCCATCTCCAGAAGAGAATGGCCCCATCACCCATAGTGGTAACTTGGGAAGACAAACACCATCACTCCAAATCGTCCCCACCTTGCTTCCTTCTTTCCCCCATTTTATATACGGATCATGATGTCCCATGGTCTGGAAGATCCCTCTGGACAGTTGGGGTCACCTGTCCCAGCTGTGTCTCCTCCCAGCCCCCTCACCAGCAGGGCAGTAGGAAAAGCAGAAAAGGCCTTGGCTCTTTGTAAACCCTGCTCAGCAATAACAAAAACATCTCTGTATTATCAACCCTGTGTTCAGCACAAATCCAAAACACAGCCCCTTACCAGCCACTGTGAAGAGAATTAACTCTACCGCAAGCAAAATCAGCACAATGGAGCTAGTGTATGGATAGGGTTCTGTGCCTTTCTAATCTCATTAAATTAAAAAAAAAAAAACCCTAACAAAAACCCCCAACGAAACAAAACAAACAAACAAAACAAGAAAAACAAACAAAAAACCCAAGTACCCTTTTCTCAGTATTTTTACACTCCTTGGTCTGTGCATCCCCTGTAGCATCTCCCAGCTCACTTGAGTATGTTGGACAGGTGCAAGTTTTTTCTGCTCACATCTGCAGCAAGAAGGGGTCTTGTGTACATCCCACGGTGACTGACTTGCAACCCAGTGGGAGATGAATATCAGCATCAGAAATGAGGAGTGCTAAATTTCTGTCAGAAAATGGACTTGGAACAGGCTGCCCAGGGAGGTGGTGGAGTCACCATCCCTTGAGGTGTTCAAGAAACACAGTTTCTTGAAAACAGCTAATACTGATTTTAGAATGTGAAGAATAACACCCTATTAGTCCCAGAAAATGTTATTAAAAGAATTTTAATGCAAAAGGTGAATCATCTGAAGAATGTGGTAGCAAACAGTTCATCAGGAACAGTACTGTGGAAAGACAGACAAGGTATGTATCCTTATACGATTTTCTTTGTGATAATTTTTGTTGTTCTTTCTTAAAATTCCTACATTTCTTTACTGCAGACTCTTCATAGACCTGACAGAAGCAACTGTATCAGGAAGAAGTATTTTCCAAACTAATGGGGATGTTTAACCTCTGCATTACAGAACTGAGCATTGCTCCATAACAGGCAAATTAATGGGACAGCAGAAATACCATGAACAAATGGTACAGGATGAGCTTCAGTACCCACAGATAATAATGATATTATGGATTTGGTTCTAAAGATTTTAGTATGGAAGAGTTAAACCTAAAATGTACCTAAGTGAGCAGTGAGTGAAGAACACTAATTGGCCTCTTTCTCCATTGCACTATGCTTTGCACAATCAGTTACAGATTATAAGCAGCCAGTGTGAGGCAAATGTTCATGAAAACTGATTTTGCAGCATTTTGTGGAGGTTTTGTCAGGATGTGGAGTGATGGGGTAGTTTGCAAATCAGTTGTATTATTTGATGTATTTTATTAAAAATTCTCAAGGAGTTTGAGAAAGTAAATGTTCAAAGCTCAAAATTACAGGTGAGCCCACAAGAGGAGTGATGACATCGAGGTGAATAATGGCAACTGCTCTGGTTAGTTCTCAACCAAAGCTAAGTCCCAGGCTGTGAGTAGGGTCAACTGTTCCTCAATTTTTGCAGGAGGCAGACATAAGAATATTTCAAATACACTGTCTTTGTAAGTTTGGTACATGAACATTAAAGAAAACTACCATTTTTTCTGGACATAAAATGGTGTATATGTTACAAATAGGTATTTTTGTCATCAATGTATATGTAGTGGCTATACAGCAATTATTAATACAAATACGTAACACAGATATTTATATCTGAAGAACAGATGGTTGTTTCAAAAAATTTTAATCCAAATAATTTTATCAGCTCTGGCATCTTAAGTGCATTTTTCTTCTAAATGTGGAAGTTAATCTTTAAAACTATTGATATGACTGACTAAAATAAATGGGAAAAGCTTTGTAAAGAAGAACAATAAAAATATATTAGCTTTCATGTAGGTGTATTGTTCTCTTTTGCTGGAGGAAGTTGTCTCTGCAAAATTTCCCTGGGACAAGGATAATATATGCCATAATGGATTATGCACAGTCCAAAACACTGTCAGACAGGCTTAAAAAGGAACTGAAGTTTCTGCTGCTGAGGCCACAGAATAAAGAGGTTTGGCATGATTGCCTCCTGGCTGTTTCTAATGTAAGAACCTCTAGCAAATTTCAGTTTTATTTTGTATTTTCCTCTCTCCTTGGTAATTGGCTTTTCTAAACACTTGTTAAAGATGCATTTCCTTTAGAAAGCTGCAGCTCAGAGAAGATTGAAACTGTTGCCACAATTCATAAACTATGTCAACACAGGCAGAAATACAATTTAAGAAACTTGATCTCTAATCCTTTGCCTTAGCCATTATGGTCTGAGGTTTCATAAAATGTTGTATTAGATTGCTTGTTTACAAGTTTTTTTTGGTCAGGAAAATATGATCAGTCCTTTACTAGCAATACAATTACTATTCTTTGCCATAGATTTATAACAATAGGGAAAAAAAGCTTTTGTTACACATTAATGTTAAAATTTGAGTGTGTAATATTTGCCCATCAAATACCAATGAAGTTACCTACTCCCACTGATCATTGGAAAACATTTTAATTCTGAAAGGCTGGTTTATTTTGATGTCCTCCTTCATGATAAATCATCTTTTATATTAAAACAAACAAACCAAAACCAACACCCCCTATGTTTTTCCATGTACCTTTTTCATTAAAACAAATGATTTTTTAAAATACCATGACTTGTCACGACAGTTTTTCTGGCATGTTTAGAATTGGGTTTTGATGTCTTTATAAAATAAAGTGTTATTCTGCCTCTTACAGCTTTTTGTTTGTGTTGTGTTGTAAGAGGAAAGAATGCTGTTTGGCAGATCTCTCTTCAAGTTCTTTTGAAAATATGTATTTAATAGAAAATGCACAACCACAAGGGCTCCAGTAAGCTCAGCCTTCAGTTGTTAAGCAGCTTCACCCAATGCTGTGAGCCTGGCGCGCTCAATGCTCCAGTCAGAGCACAGTCGGAGGGTCATGTCAGAGCACAGCTTTGCTAGGTGAGTCTCCAAAGCACACGATCCATTTCTCAGGTTCCTGTCACTTTTAGCACGTATTTGTTAAGCAGCTAATTGAACTGGCTTTTATAGGGGTGCACGATGATGGGCCTTTCAAGGTGCCTTTGTGAAGGGTAAGTAGTTTGCATATCCACAGGAATACTCCTTCATCCTTTCTACTTATTCACTTCCTAATTAAAAAAAAACAAACCAAAACAAAATTCAACAGATTTTTATATTTAATGATACTGTCTTATTTAGAGTGAAACTTACCTTGTGCTTTTTCTTTTCATACTTAAGGTTCGTTGTTTTTCAACGTTTGTTAGAGGCACTTTATTGGCAGCTACAAGGTCTGAAGTCACACATGCAGAAAGTAAATTGAGTGTTAAGAACAGATGCCACTGCAGAGCTATTTGTGCTTTCCCACTGACCTACCTTTAACTGCAGCAAAGTCTTTACTGCATTCACATCTGGGGTAAACCAGGACTTGAATTTCAGCACCTGTTGTCTCACGAGCTTTGCCACATTTTGACAGCATCCAAAATACAATCAGTACTTTCCAAATAAAGATCCTATGATCTAAGACAAGGGACAGGTAGAAAAGAGACATATATAATATTAAAAAACCCCAGTGTAATCCAACTGCATTTATTTCATTTTTAATATTACCATGGTCAAAAACCCAAACATTCCTTCCCAACTCAAATTCTTGGCTTCTCGCTGCAGCCACCAGTAGCTCTGGTACCACGTTTTTCAATCACTCCTTCCAGCTGCAATGAATCATTCTTCTCTCATTCTATCAACACGTTGTTGATACCACCAACAGAGACATGTGAATTGCCTAGTAAAGAACAGATACAGGCTACCAGTAGCAGTGAGAACACAAACACCTATTTGATACCCTTAAGCACCCATCACAACAAAGCCCAGCTCCTTTCAAAACAAATGCACCTCAGATTTCAGTTGAACAGAATACATTTTAGAAATCAGCTGAGGCTAAAAGGTGAAATGTCTTTCATGTGTTGCCAGTCTATATTTTTGTGCATGAATTCTTTTTACCTTAAAGAATTATTTTCACAGTAATCCTAAATTTCTTAGCAAGCTGATGTGAATAGCTTTACCTCATTTGCCTATAAATGTATTAATTTACATATCTTCATAAATACACATGCATATTAAACATAGTATACTATTTACCTACATGACAGTTTCTAGGTCTACCAAATAATTTTCAATTAAAAACACATTTTCCTTCTGGAAGTAAAATAACCTCTTTGGGGTCATTGATGCTGACCGACCACTCCCTCTGGAGAAGGGCTATGGCTGGCATAGCTGCAGCTCATGGTGTAGGAACTGAGGGGGCACAGCCTGACAGTCTTTACTTTTAACTGCTTCCATCGAGCACAGCATTTGAAACTACCTCCTCAGGCTCATAAATTAGTACAATGTGGTACTGGCACGCCTGAAAAACAATGCCTTAGCTTGCTTTGGCTCTTGTGTAGATGCGAAAAATGTCACATTTCTCAAGTATGACCAAAAGGTTTAGTCCTGTCTGCATGTAACAATGTAGGGTATTATATGGGCCCAGAAATTGGGTGTTATAAATAGGAGCAACTTTGCTGAACATCAAGAGTGGCAATTTCAGGAATTGAAAAGCCTGAGGGATTAATCCATTGTTACAGAAAATGGGAATATGAAGCAGGTAAATTTTATGCCTGGTTACAGTCATTATCTCTGGAGGATAGAGAATGATTTCCATCCATAGCAAATGCATAAATCATCAAAAGTTAAAGTACTGGAAAATTGCTAACCTTTCCAGTCACTTTAATGTGTTCTGCCCTGCTTTGAACAAGGCTGCAGATCTGAGAGCAGATCTCTGTGGCTTCCCACACTGGTTTAACAAGTTTAGCAAAATGTACATTCTTGTAATTAATTTTTAGCATGGGAAAAATAAAAATCTCTGAACGGCAAAGCTATGACAAAACTAAAATTGAGAAACTGTGATCACTTTGTAAGGATCATAACTTCTGCAGAGTACAGTTGGTTATTATTTGGGTGCTAATTTTGTCCCAAGATTTCCTTGGCTGAGGTATTCAGTTTATTTAACTTATGTAGAGGTCAGTCTCACCCCCCTTGTTTTCAGAGAATAGTGCTAAGCCAAAATCCATCTATTTCAGAAAACAGTTCAAACACTTCCAAGAAGGTTGTTAATTGGATCTGTTCCCAAGTTTAAGACCATGAAAGGTCATTCAACTAAAAGCTACAGTTCAGTTAATTATCATCACTTTTTTTTTTCCCTTCTGACTGCATAATGCTTTTCATTGCCTTGGATAATCTGTTAGGAGAAAGATTAGGAAAAGTTATTACTTGGCAGTAACTTCCTGATTACAATAAATGAACCCCAAATCAGGATGAGAAGAAATATACACATTTTTTAAAAAGCTTTTTCCCCTCTGAAATGTCTTCTGAAACTTTGGTATCTTGGATTTCATTATAGTAAGTTAAGTTCTTGGTATCAAGTTGCCTCCTGTGTCAGATGAAAAAATCTTTGCAGAACTACCTGTAAAAGTCAGAGGAAGAAGTGAGAGCATATGTGACACAAGGCAAATCCTATGGAACATCCTCAGCCAGCCACACCCACCTAAGTAACTAGGAGTCTTTCCTGGGCATAAATTTGCCAAGAGGGCTTTCAGAGAGGTGGAGGATGATTGCAGAGCAATTCCTTGCTTCCCAGGAGTGAAAATAAAGGTCATCACTATACCAACATAGGGGAAGTACTTAAGACATGCCTTGCATCAACACCAGTGTCAGCAGAAGCTGACACTGAAGCTGACCAGAAGCTCTGTCCCATACATTTTGTATGACATCAGCAATCTGGGAAGGTGAACATGAGAGGAATACACTGATGAACTTAGAATTTTTACCTAGAAATGACAGAACTTAAACACAGAGGAAACACTTGGTTTCAGTTGGCATTATGCAATTCCTTTGACAAAGAAAGGATGGTAAAGTCAGAAAGTCTCATCAATAGCACTCAAGTACATATAAACAGACCTATAACATGCACAGTTCACCACAGGAAAGAAAAGATTCTCACATAGAAAAAATAATTACATGGTGTAACTCAAACTTGTGAGATGAATCACATGACAAAAAAAACTCCAAACAAATTCATGTCCAGAACATGCCTGAGGACATATTGAAATGGCTGTGGGAATGGAGGCTGGCAGTTTAAACCAAAGACAGACATAGCTGTCTGGTAAAATTAAATAGTGCCATAAAAGGGTTAACCATTAAAGCCTTCTATCTCATTAGAAAACAAATGTTTTATTCAGCACCAGTTATTGAACAACATTTATTTGTAATACAGGAGAAATGCTACCAGAGGTGACACCACCAGGACACATCTGACAGACATCAGATACACAGCAAAGAAGAGTATGTTTTTAGTTTAACTACCACATACCATCAATCTAGAGTGTTTGGTGCTCAGCATATGATGCTTAATGTTGGTATTAATTCCAGTGGATAGATGACTTTCCAATGGATAGATGAGTGACCAGTTATTGCATGCTTAAACAGACATCACAATGAGGTTTATTTTTACCTACAAACATTGCCTAAAACACCTGTCAGCACAGCTACAGAACTGAATGTAGAAGTGGAGGGTGTTAATGAAAACAAGAAATTGAAATTGCCTTTACACATATTCCTTACCCTCTCCCTTGAACAAAGTTTTTGCACATGCCAAGAAAGTTGCCTTGGACAAGGAGGTACTTCAGTTAAAGGATGACATGGAACCATCAGCAAGATTTGACAGGCTTAAGGCTGGATGGGGGAACATATCCACAAGTATGTTATGAACTCAAAAGGTACAGAACTGATACAGAATCTGCCATGACCAAAGACACTTTGCCTTTCTGTATTATGAAACTAATGGATTAAAAAAATAAAGAAACAAACAAAAAATCCCCCCAAATACAAAAATTAGAACCCCAAACCCCCAGTCTATAACAAATGAGGAACATCTGTTTAAATTAAGAATTTTATGTCAACAAGGATAATTTATAGCAAAGAATATGGAAGGCATTCACCAAATAAACCCTTTTACCAAAATAACATTGATTTCATATCATAAAAAACAAGTGAACACAGCTTACTAACTATTGCCAAAAAATAAGGCCACATATTAAAAAAAAAGTGAAGAATTTGGTATGAATCAGTTAAAATGTGAGAGCTCTTAGTGAAACAATGGAAACTTTGTTGGAGATGCTTGATCAACTACAGAGATGCTAACAAGTAACTCAAGTTGGCCAGTGTGACATCCTGGAAAAAAGGTATTGCCAAAAATTCAACTTGGCACACTGAGAAGGGAAATTAAAAAGGCGAACACACAGAAATGTAAGTAACACTTACAGTGTGAAGAGATTGTTGTCATCTTCTCTTCCACTGTATCAGTTTAATGCATTTGGTCTCCTTTTGAACTCAAAATGGGGACACATCACAATTAAAAGTGGCCCTTCCTCCCATTAATTCATCCACAGCATTATCCCATTAAATAGAACATTGTATGAGACGAAGAAAAGTTACTAAAAAAGGAGAGGAAGGAGGTGGGGGATGGAGGAAGTTACTTTATGCAAATAAAGTTTAAAGTAATTTGAATTATTAAAATAAAATTAAAATGCTATTTTAGAACTCAATATTGAAAAAAAAAAATAAAGACACCAAAGTTATTTTCAAGACTTCTTGACGGCAGATTTTTAAACCAGGGGCTTTGATCTGAGAGAGAGTTGGCAAAATAGTGACAGAGAAGGGAAGTGTGGCAACAGACTGACAAGTAAGGTTTTCATTGGACTGCTTGAGAAAATAAATTATAACCTGTTTTACCAGCCCTCCCACCCTGCTACCTTCTCCCTTGTATTGAATGCTGATCTGACACTTTAATCCTGAAATGAAGTTTCTCCTTCCTGTTACAGGAAATGTTGAGAAATCTAACTTGGCCTTCTGGCACTTTGAAGTCCAAACATGTGATGAACACACATTGTCTAGGAGCCCTCAATTCCGTGTGAGAGCAGGGAATGGTCTCTCCTGGCTGCAGACCAACACCAAGGGCTGCCTTTGGTGTTCAGTACTGGCAGTTTAAATTCATGCCTTCACACTGGGGGAAAATGTAACAACCAAGTCAACTCCAAACATTCATTCAAGCTTGAAATGCAGAGTAAACAGATAAACACACTACCACAATTAAAATTGAGAAGACTGTAAAATACAGCTGAAGAGAAGAGCTTGATATTACTTATACAAGCACATCCAACTTTATGGGATAACTAACAAAATCTTTCAGAAACATTGCAACACCACAGTTTTCAACAGCTGTTTAACTGAGTAATCTCTGAAATCCTGGAGAAAGTAAACCAGGTCCACTACACTTTTGACTATTACAAAGTTTACACAAGAGTGTTTAAAGATTAAAAATATTTTATTTACACTTTTCTTTATACACATTTTATACATTTTTTTCAGCTTGAAACCCAAACAGAGCACATATGCAAGTCTGAGCATACTGTATCCATAGCAAAGGAAAATTACTTTCTGCCAAAAAAAAAAGACATGAAAAAATGCTTTAAAACAGTTAAAAAGAGGCAAATCTTAAATTATTTAGAGAAGTTTTCAGCAGCCCTAGGGTAATCATTAGACAGTTAATCCAAATGTATATATGAAGTCATATACATATAATTTTAATTTTCTATAGGAAAAGTATTTCCAATAGCTAGACACAAACACAGTACAGTTTGAAAATAACTTTTCCTGTTAATTTATCAAATACATTCTTTTCAATACAAACAATCTGATATTGTACACTGGAATTGTGGAATATTATAGTGGAATTGCAATCTCCAGCATATAATAATTTATTTTAAAAAGATCTACAAAAATAACAATATATAGGGAAAAATATTTAAAATAAAAACATAGTTCACTCTTCCCTTCACCTGCTCCAGAACTGACATAAAAGTTACGTGGGTCCCACTGAGGTAATAAAAGCACCCTAAATATAGCTAACTTTAGTCTTACAGAACACTGCATTTCCTAGACTTACAGTAAGTTTTTCTACCAGAGCCATAAATAAAAACTATCTGCAAATAGAAATTACTTTCCCCTAGTTACCAACTTAATATTAATCCAAAGGTATTTGAAATTGATTTTTGAAAGCTATTTTTAAAAGATTATATAAACATTAATTGAACTTAGAGGAGCGTAAAAAAATTAGTACAGAGACATACAGGAAAGCTGT
Organism: Lichenostomus cassidix; assembly: GCF_008360975.1. Classification (NCBI taxonomy): domain Eukaryota; kingdom Metazoa; phylum Chordata; class Aves; order Passeriformes; family Meliphagidae; genus Lichenostomus; species Lichenostomus cassidix. The sequence continues at coordinate 12,848,716 of NC_139479.1, read as the reverse complement.
GCTCAAAAGAAATCAGTTTTTCTGCCACTTGCCACATACAACCAGGTTTTATAAAGTTTACCCACACAAATGGAAATTTTCAAGTTACTCACCAACTTTCAAAAATAGAATACAGATGCAAAAGTAGTCATTAGTATTATTTTAAGCAGCTTCAAGTTGTTTAACAAACATGAAAATCTCAGAATGTTAGCTACAGGACACCAGCAAGCTCTGTTTAAATAGATGACACGTTTTCCAGTTATGTTCTTTCCCACTCTCCTTCAATAAACCCTGCCACGTGTGACAGATGCATTTTCAAGTAACTTCACCACCTATATATATTTTTATTAGCAGAAGGAGAGCAGGAGGGGTGTTTTCTTTGATGGCCCCAACCCTATAAACCCTTAAGCACAGGCTTAGTAACACTTGCGCTTTGATGTCTTCTTTTCTAAGTACCTTACAGTTTTCTTTGTATTGGGCTATTCACATATGTGAAGTACACATCTGAAGTGTTAAAAGAATCTGGGGCCCAATTAATTTTTTTTCTTAAGAAAAAAAATATATTAAAAAGTCACCTCTACAAATGTGACTGCTTCTAAAGACTTTGACATATGCAGGCTGACACAAACTAGAAGCCTATTTTTAAAGAACTGTTAGTGTGTCCCCACAATGCTTACCCTCCCTTTGCTAAAGAATGGCCATAATGAGTTAAGCAATGGGGTTTTTGAAATAAGTTTGAATTTGGACCTGCTGAATTTTATCTTTGCTTTCTGAGTGTCAAGTGAAGCTTCATCCCTGACACAAGTAGTTACCATATTATCAGCATGAGGAAATGCAGCACTTGGGTTTCTAAGGCAGGAAGGCCTCAAGAAGAAATAGCTGCAAATCTCAGAAACCAGGGAAATATTAAGTCAAACCCTCGGAGCTAGTTCTAACAGGACTGCTGTCATACTGCAGAAAGTAGGGCATCCACGTTTTTCAAAAGAAAGTAACATAAAAGCAGGTTGCCAGGTAGCTCATATGCTGTCCCTTGCTAGCAGTGCTTTCTGAAGCAACTGCACCTTTGTAAAACCAAGGACTGTCTTCTTCCAACTGAATTAATGGAGAAAAAAAATTCTTAAGTTTTTTTTTTGCCAGCTGATACCTCCCACAGTGAAACTAACAACATTTCGTAGCGGAAAATGAGCTATTTTTTCTTTATGCAGTACTTATTAAAAAAAAAAATCTGGCCCCTAAAAACAGACATAGAAGCATGTGAAATGGGAACTGGCAGTATCCGGTCCCTTTACAGGAGCACTGTGCTTTTTGTCCATTGTCTCGTTTGAAAAGAAAATTTCCTCCTGAAGTTGGTTGCTAAATTAAGAAATAAAGCTGATAATTTTTTTTCTATAGATGTGAAAAAAAACCCCTAGACTGTAACTCACTATGTCCACCTTTTTTAAAAAAGCAAGTGTATTTGCTTCTAAAAGCAGGTCATATGTTGAATTTTAAATGTGGGTGACATTAGATTTGCTGGTATTCCATTATGGGATGGGAATAGGAGAACCTCCCCAAACCTAATAACGAAAGATTATAACTTACCTTTCCTTGACTAATGACAAGCATTTAAATATTTTTTTTAAAGCCAGCTTAATCTGACCATAATGTTCAAAATTTGAAAGCAACAGGCAATTCTCATTAGCCATCTTAGGTTTGTTTCTATTTAAGTACTAAATCATCTGGAGCTAAATACTAAGAGCAAACATAAAAAAAATTTCAATTTAAAAAAATTCCTCTAATATATAAAGTAACAAAAGTAACTGCCTTAAAAGTTCCATTGCAGTATAAAAGAGAACAGAAGCTAATTTTTATATTTCAGGTCTGAAACAATAAAAGCACGGTAGAAATGTAAATTGACAAAACATTCTCACATATCCCCAACATTCTAATCCCAAGCAAATTCCATCATCCCTGATGCTGGAAAGGTTACAGCCAGCCTCTCAATGATGGAGACACAACTTCAGGGATGCTGAAACCAACAGTTCAATTAGAATTTCATAGAACAATTACTACTACAATCCTGAACAAGATCTTCAGAACTGGGCACCTGAAGATAAATGTGAGTTTAAAAGCAGAGCACCAACACTGGTGTAGTTCTTCATTTTTCAAGTGTCAGCACTCACCAATGACTTTAGTGGCAGTTGCTGAGCACACAGAACTTCAGAAGGTGCTTAAATGCAGACTCAAAAATGTAACTTGAGCCACCCCTATCCTTACCATTACTTTTAATAAAGTCTCATCCACGTCTCTTTAAGACACCTGACTCCTGCACAGCACATATCCAGAGCCACAGCAGCTCCCCACACTGGCACTGGCCCCACATCAAGTGAAGGACTCTACTCTATGTAACCTGCCCATGACAGCCTGCTCATGCAGCCTAAGTTTTTGCTGCCCCAGTAACTTATTGAGAAATGAGCTGGTGACAAAGAGAGTAATTTTTAAAAATTAAAAAACCAAAAAACCCTCGATTTTTTTTTTGTCTTGTGCCCCAGTATTCCATGAACTATGTACTGTCAGCACACAGCCAGCACCTACCAGAGTCAGTTTATCTCTCCCCATGTAGGGTGATGTACACACAAGTCTCACAGTGAAACTGAGGTTTTAGTGTAAGCCACATTTGCTTTAAGATATCAAGAAAGTAAATTAGAATTCTAATTCAGTAAACTGAATTATTATTTAAAAAGACAAATTTAGCTGCAAACTAGTCTGCATCAGAAGGCTGAATATCAGTATTTGGTCCAGTCCATTCTGGTGTAAATAAATAATCACTACAGCTATGATGGCAAACATTCTCTATTTCTTTTAAATCATGTGAAAATTCTCGATTAATAGATCACTGTTAACAATAAACCTAAAAATCTGCTGACTTGCCACATAGCTCCAAATATTCACATTTCAACCCAGAACACAATTCCTACAAAGATATCAGAATACAATATGAGGAGCTTTACACATTGTTTTAACTCCAATTATTTCAAACTTCATTTACACAAGTAGGTGTTATTCTTAACATGGAAAATTTAGGGTGATTTTGGTCCCTCTGTAAGTGCATTCTTTTGAACTCCCTGAGTACTGTACATTCCTTTTCTACAGTGATTTCTGACTGGAAGATGCTGAATAAAGTGGTTTAGCATTGCTGCATATAAAGTAAAGTCTATTGCTTAAAACGATACACAGCAGCATAAGATTTTACAAAATATGCAGCAGCATGTTTCAGCATCTGAACTATATGTGAGCCTTCAGCTTCCCCAGATCTCTCCTTTAGGTTCTAGAAGTGGCTAATTTCACATCCATAAAGAAAATAAAAATGCAATTACTGTTATTATTTATGTCTTGGCAGATAATTCTTACCAATCTACTGTCAGTTATACCTGCAAGTTAACACAATGGAATATTCAAAGCCCTCTTGGACCACCCATCTCTATTCAGGCACTCCAAGGTCAGTAGCCATAGTAGTGTAGGTTTTTATAAAAGAAACAGAAATTATACTAAAATCAATCACATTTTCAAAACACAGTAGTTCTTAACAGTTAATAATTAAATAATAATAATAATAAAAATTATACTACTTCAATATGAATCATATTGAAGTGTTAGTATAAGCAAAGTACTGCCAATATTCTGTAGTATATCCAGTATCCAGTTCCAAAAATAACTGTGGGTTTTAGCAGTGCTGAGCATTTGCTTATTGACATTTTTCATTTTAATGAAAAAAGAAAACTGGGCAGCACATTGAAACCAAAAAGAAACTCAAGTAAAATGAGTTTACTTTTTAAAAAATAATTTATAAAATAACAAAAAATCAACAGTTCATTATGTAGCAACAATATAAAGAGTTTAAGGTTACTGAATCAATCAGTATATACTAAAGATAAGATACTTTGATACCAAATGAGGCCTCTGGTTTCATTTAAGAACTTTGAATTATTTAGCTCATTAAGGAATACCTTAAATTCAACAGATATGGCTGAGTCTGTGCACTAGTTAAAATATAATATTGTAACTGCACATAAAAAGATGCATTTATATACAGTTTTTACAGTGTATGCACATGTGTATACATTTTTTTACTCACCAACAAACACAACACAGACAATAGAAGGCAGCATAGAAACAGTGTTTTGAATATAAAAATGCTTTGTTTTCAATTGAGTAGAAAATGTGTCATTTGAATTTTGGCAGACTCACTGGTACAACTATACAAAACCAGGAAAAAGGTCATGCAAAGGGGTTAAAATTCTCCAAAGTAATTAAGGGGGAAAAAAACCACCTAGAAGATTTGAGACTACTTTGCAGTTAATGGGAAAAGCACCTAAAAGACAACATAAAATACAGAAATGGTTTGGTTTTGTTACTTTATACTTGGTTGTACCCTAGTACAGATGATGAGGTGTATTTTGATATTCAATAAAAAATAAAAATAACATCTTTCTTCTCGTCCTTTCACAAATATTTTGTCAAACTCAACTTATTTCAAAAGCATAGTGGTATAATGGCCATTAAAAGAAAAAGAACACATTGTGGACATAAAACGTTACCAAAACAATAAACAGACTCAAAAATATATTTTTTCTCATACTTACAATTACATTTGTTTAAAAAAAAACCAACAAAGCTTTTACAAGGTCAGACCAACTATCTCCTTTTCTAATAAACTTGGTAAGTACACTCCCTGTACATCCTGTTTCTCTTGAGCATTAACAGTTTTTCATATACACAAGGAAATGTCTCTGAGGGAATTCAGCTGGTTTGTATTTTTTTTTAACAAATTAGTATAGCGCTTTAGCATTTCATTGGGTTGTTCATTCTATTTTAGCTGCACCGTCTGACATGCTCCAAAACATACTCAGGAAAGTGCAGGCTGCACACTTGTAAACCATCCAGCTTGCATGGCATCCTTGGATATTCATCTTCTTTCCATTTGTTTTCCTCTGGATCAAAGGTGAGAATCGAATCACTGTAATGACCATTGTAACAAAGGCCTCCAAGAACCATTATCTGTTTGTCCAGAACAGCTACACCATGACCACTCCTACCTATTGGCATAGAAGCCAATATAGTCCATTGATCAGTATCAGGGTCATAAACCTCTGTGGATGGACATCCTTGAGATTCAAAGGAGGCTCTCAGGATCACACAGACACCACCAAAGACATAAAGCTTACCATTATAAGAAATCATTTTGTGAAAGCATCTTGCATAATTCATTTTGCATTTGTTCTCCCAACAGTTAGTGACCACTTGAGTTCTCCTTGTTCGCTGCTCTACTGTCCCTTCTTTACTGGGATCAAATACACACACTTGCTTAGAAGTTGAAGATGATGTAATTCCACCAGTGATATACAACTTGTTACCAAGCACAGTCCCTTCATGTCCGTATTTATTGACTGGATAGGGATCCACAAATTCCCATTTATCTTCAGTAATATCATACCGTTCAGTTGAGTAAAATGTTTCATCCCTGGTTCTCCCAGCCACTGCATAAACATACCTCCCAATCACTCCAACAGCAAACTCAGAACGTGGCACAGACATGTCTGCCATTCGTAACCAAGTGTTCTGTCTTGGGTCATATCTAAACACTTTGGATGAAGCATGAAACTCACCATCTGGCCCCAGTTCTTCCCCACCTAATAAGAACACAAAGTTATTTACAATGGCAAGGCAGTCTGGTCGTAAAGGTACTTGAGGACCCTCTAGTTCCCACCAGACCCTCGGTTTGTGCAAGAGAAGAATTTTACTGTTTACCATACTGTGTCCTATCATTCCTCTAAATACTGCAGTCTGGGGTTTGGCAGAACGAATTTTGTTCGATTTCATTTCCATCAAAGGCTGTTGGTGAACGCTATGAAAGTAATTCATGGCTTGGTCAACCTCATGTCGCAGCTGCCGGGAGTATCGATAAAACTCTGATGTTTTTACCTATGAATACATTTAAAAGATATTAAAATTCTGACCAAGAGAAACAGTCCAGAAAACCTAAATCACTATGTGTCATTAGAAGATTATTTTACTTCGTTTCATTCAGGCAATTTGAGAGCAATTGCATTTATGCATGAAGGCTTAAACTGATGTATTGTTATCCAAAATCCAGAAGGCAATTTAGTGATTAAGAGCAGTGACTCACATTTTCAGCAGAATAATCACATGAAGAATTTATGCTGGAATTAGGCACAACTGAAATCCCCAAATCTAAAAAATCATTATTCCTTCTCCTGAAAAAAGCGTCTGCTCATCTCCTGCTTAATCCATAAAGCACCCAAATTAAAAATTCACTCTTTTCCTGGGTTTCAAAGATACTCTACACACCCATTCTGCGGTTACCAAGGTCTACTCTAGTCTGCTTTTTTTCTGAATTCTCACAATGAAGCCTGAGCTCCCAAATGCTAGGCTCGGTTCACAGGGCTATTAAATTGCCACAGGGTGGGAAGGGAAGGTACCCAATGCCCTTTCTTCACAATATATGCTTGCACCAACCACTCGCCATGATGATGACCTTATGGTTTCCCCTCTGTGAGTCTCCACATGTTAACACAATGCCTTTAACACAAGAATGGAACATGTCAATTTATAATCCTTTGGTTGTGCATTTCTTTGGCAAATTGCAGAGGCAGGTTTGAACTCCCACTTCCCAGGTAAGAGTTACCTTTGAATTACCAGAGTAGTTGAGTGACAACTCAGTTGAAAAGAGCCATCCCTGCTCAGTTTTATTGGAGTTGCAGGGACATAGGAAAATAAGAATTCCTTTCCGGGACCATTCCTACTATCTAAACCAATTCAAGTTCCTGAGGCTGGTCCTGAGACCATTCCAAAATAAACCCCTGCCTTGAACATTTTAATTAATCTAGCTTGAGGCAGTCCTCGGCTCTCCAGGGGAATCTCTTCAGAGGCTTCACTCTTCCTGTATGGTCTGGTGTAACACAGCATCCTGAATTACACTTCTAAAACAAATAAAAACCTGCTAGATGTTGCCAAATCCACAAATCCTCAATCAGATTTGATCCGAAGTCCCAGGTTCTTTCACATAAAATTGGATTGCTTTCAAACAGTCTGAATGCCTTTAGTACCCACCAGCTCCAAAAATAAGAAGCAATGCTTTGAAAAAATGTGAGGCCACTCTGAAATCTCAAGGGACCACAAGGTAATACCAGAAGCTACTATTTTTAAGTATCTTTTATCCCACCTCCTCCTATGCCAAAGAACAAAAGCCTGTACCACATCTTACCTCAGGGGTGCTGGTATGAATTTTGATGTATATGGAAAGCAATTTGGAAATTAATGTTCTTTATTTATACCCTGTCAATAAAGTAGCTGCTTGTTCCATAAACAAGTCCTATTAAAATTTTGTTAGCCTTCTGTTAATCATCTCTTCCTTGTATAATAATTAACACACTCTGCTGTCAAAGAATATTTTAAAAAAAATCTTTCGAAATGTTATTGAGCATAATTTGCATGGTTTCTGAGATAGTTTTACACACCAGATTAAAAAACCCCCAAAAACAGAATAGTAACCTACTATTGTAAAGCAATGTATAGCTCAACCTACTATTGTAAAGCAATATACAGCTTAAGAGTGACAATGACCTGATGTTTTTATTTACACTTTTTCTTTCCTCCACTTAATTTTGACAAGTTCAACTTATGTCTGAAAAAAAAAGAGGATGGTCACATGCAGATCAAATATATTATTCTTCCAGCAATGTCCAACTTCTTTCTACTGTTTTTACCAGAAGTGATTTTTGGACCAAAAAGGTTTACTCAGGTATGGTACAGAACACCCACAGTAAGCCCAACTCTTCTGGGAACAACAGCTCTATTTTCTTGCTGCAAATAAAGAATATATCATGATATATTCTTTATTTGCAGAAAGATCTGCTCATAGAAAAGATCTGCTCATATGGTATTTGTTAGAATAAACCATATACCTTGCCTGACTGAAAAGACTGAACATAAATTACAGAAAATATGCTGGCAGGGAAAACCACAGCACAGAAAAATGGTAACATATAAAGGTTACAAAAAATGAAAAAGGAAGACAAAATACCAAAGAATCATGGCTGGGCTACTTCATCCTTAAAAGGAAAGGAACTTTCAAATTCTAAAACAGCAGGACTACTTCAGGTATTCCCAAACCGGAGCTATCATCTTTGGAATAAAAATACAAAATATCTTTGTTCCACCTATATGCAGTTCAGGTTTTCTTGGATAATTATGGAAAACAACAGGATCAACATGCTTACAATATGAAGCATACCAGTAAAACCTGGCAGAGATGGAAAATATTTTTCATTCTCCCTCAACATTTACAACTCTTTCATTAGATCTAGAAATTAAAATGCCAGCCAGAAACTGGTATTAAAATAAGCCTGTATTCTCACCACTCTACTCCTTCCCATAGCCTAAATCTCATCCCATGAGAGTATGCCAAAGGAAACAAGGAGTATCTCTAATTCCAGAGACAGACTCTCAAGATCAGGGAATCAATCTATTAGTTCACTACTGTTTATCTTGACAAAGGCACTTATGTCAAAGCAAAGCCTCAAGCTCTTACCTTAAACGAAAAAGGCATCAAGGAGCAAATGCAACTCCCAGTTATTACACCCCTCTGTGACTGAAGTCCATGGGGAAGCTTCCACAAGCACAAGTTTAAAGGGTTGAACATGAAAACACACAAGCACTAGCAAATCTTACAATATGCAGGAAAAAATTCCACAAAACAAGAGTGATGGATTACCTCAGTTCTAGTAAGAAAAGGTAATTAATTGGAGCACTCCTAGACTTGGCTGTGGAGGAAAAATATCCCTGTTTTTAGCCATCCACCTTTCACCAGCAGAACCTCTGCCATACAGGTGCAGTACCTCTGCTGAGGCTTCAAAGGATGGTCTACGATGAATGTCAGGATATGCCTACAAGAAAGTACAGACTGCTCACACTTGCTTGATGCAAATGAAAACAAAGCAAATGTAGGTCACTTGGCCCACTTTCAGTCACACACTGTGAAATATTCCAGAATTATCTGAAAGCCCTGTTGAGCCCACAGTAAGGAAAACTCTCCGCCTACAGTTTCAAATAATTTTACAGTAATTTTCATTACTTGTGTGTATAACCAAAAAAGAGAAGCATTAAAATGCAGGTAGTTTGGTATTTAAAACAACTGTAAGCTGTGCATGTCAGCAGATGAAAGCAACATGGCCTTTTGTGGAAATTTCTATTTGACACCCAAAACATGCAGAAGGAAAGCCCTCAGCTTTCAAAAGTAGGTTCTGCCACTACCTGTACGTAGCAACAAGTAGCTTATCAGCAAATATCTAAGTGCTTATCAACAGACCAGTTTTCCTGTTAAGTTCAAATGGAGAAGCTCTGGAAGGAATGTCTCCATAATTACCAACACTTCAAGCAGAACACACAGATTTCTGCAAAACAGATGGAAATGTACATTAATTGTCATGAACGCTGAAGTAAAACAAGTGTGCATACCTAAAGAGTACATCATCAACTCTGAATTGATAAAAATATATAAATGCTTCAAAGCATTTTCAAAGTTTAAAGAAAAATCTTTCTGTTATTTTGCCGAAGGGTCTCAAAGGCAGTTTAAGCTAGACTTCCTTATCAACCCTAGTCCTACTGTAAAGAAAGGAATTTTAATCCAAGTGTTAAAGCCTTGCTCATGCAACTTTTTTTTTACATTCTTTACATTCTTTTCAATTCTTTCTCTTTAATTTTCTGGAGAAAACCTTTTTGAAGAGACTATGCTAGGACACAGCCCTAATGTAAGAGTTTCCTCAAGATCTCCAGAGATGGAGAATGAGAACTATCTCAATGTATCATCTATCAGTTACAGTGGTTCACAGTCAGATTTTTAGCTACACAGACTGGAAACAGCATAAAAAAAATCAAATGTGTCATTCCATAATAAAAGATGTAAAAATAATTAAAAACATCCACCCCTCTACTCACCACCCAGGCAGTCAATACCAAAATCACCACCATCCCTCCAGTTACAGTATATTTGAGCTTTAATGCATTTTCTCTTCTTCATTTTAAATCAGTGAAACATTCAACAAAAACTGCTGGCTTTCCAAATTAATGCAGCTATTAATCATTGCCTATTTTTCTGCTGTATTGCAATGCATGCTTTTCTAGTTGTAACAGCTATGGAATTATCAGAATCTTCCACTTATATTATATGAAGAAGTAAAACAAAAAATTAAGCCATTAATTTCTAATTTGAAAAGTGATCCCCACAGCAGACCAGACATATCCCATATTATGTTCATCAATTTCCACCACCCCAAAAACAATTACACCAATTAATAAACTGCAGGAAGAGCAATGAAATGCAAGGTAAATGTTCTGTAACACATTTGACTTCAGTATATAGCTTTAAAAAAAAAAATTCCTCATACGACCATTTACAGCTATAGATCTATTTGTATTCTTGTTACTTAGGTTTGTAAGAAAAAGCATTCAAAAACAGAAAGAAAGGGGTTTTTTAACTGTCCAAATTAAACATCTACTATTTGTGCACCTGCTAACTAAATTTTAGTATGTTATTATATGTGGTGAATATCAACTTATTTCCTTCTGCAGAGCTGGTAAAAAAAAACAAACTCCAAAACAAACAAAAAGAAAACCACAGTAAAACCTGGATGGCTCATATGTGACTTTACCATCTCCAGTCACAGAACCTTTAAAACAGTTCTTTCATTACAACTTACTGTGCTTAAGTTTTCTAAAACTGCTAATTCTGAATGTCTAAGTGATGCAAACTCAGGTACTAGGAGTACAGAAGCAACGCCCCACCTTTCCAATGAACAATGATGGCATCTCTATCAGACTTCTGAAGACCAAATTCTTAGTCCTACTTGAAAAAAAACCCAACAACTTATTTTATTAGATATTAACTGGAATCAAAACTAAAGTTCTGTAAACTCTACTAACAAGGATCCTTAACATTCTCACATTCACTTATCTTTGGCCCTATTCTAATCACAATTATAAGCCAGTATGAGAACTGGTCAGTACCAGTAAAAGGCTTTGAAGGGCTAATCTGCAAGTGCTACAAATCACTTAAGTGTTTTCAGCCTAACCATAGAAAGGCACAGCCACTGTGCAGCCAGGACAATGCCCTCAAATTGATTAGTTGGCTGTTCCCTTTTAGAAACTGGAAAGAGAAATTATCAAAATCAAGCTGGAGTCCAACTCAATCTAATCTCTCAAATCAGAGTGGAGTCAACACTCTATACACCACAATCAAGAAGCTCAGCACATAATAAATACTGCTAGCAAATCCACCCCAGTCAGCAACAACCTTAGCATACAAAATATCAAGCACTGCACCTATTTAAGAGGAACCCACTAAGCTCATCCATCACACACTTTGTATTCTAAGCTTCAGCAAACAAAGTTACCTCAGCTAACAAAGTTATAGTGAGTAGATACACATGTACTACCAGACATGGAGGTAAAAGAGAAAAAAAGATATTCAACACATTTATAAAAGACAATGTCACAATAACAAAGTTACAATGACATCGTCTCAAAAGTTACTATTTTCTAGGCCCAGGACAGCAGATACTTAGAGATAACATGCTATTCATCCTTCCTCTACAGCAGAAGAGGTGAACCTGATGAACCTAGTGACTAGTAAATTTTTTATTTAAGCTTGCAATTTATAAATCAGCATGGACCAGTCATGACAAACCTTGCACACTGGACATAAAAAGAAGAACCCTTTGAATTTTAAGCACAGATATTTTGAAACAACATTTCAATCTGAGTAGTACACAGAAACTAAATGGACCTTAAACAGTATATATCAAGGAAATCATTACATGGTTGTCTCCATTAACCAGAGATTAACTAAGTCACTGATCCAGATGAAAGGCACTCCTGTCTCCAAACTTCCTCAAGATCTACAGAGCCATGGATATGTTTCAGAAAAAAGGAAGTGCAACATGGATAATGAAATGTGTGCTTTTCCCCATACACTTTTCCTTTACTTTCCAACTATTTCCTAAATCCTTACTTGATTTATCTTTCCATTTTCCCTCATATGTCTGCATGTACATTAAGGGTTGAGGAACAAAAGGAGTATCTATTCATACTTCAGAAACCATTCTTTCAGGACAGTTTGCAGTAAGCAAACAGGCTGTACCTTCACTTGTGCACTCTAAATGCACATCAACTTCCAGGTATTAATCTAGAGTCACTGACCTAAATTTAAAATTGTACACCTCTCCAAGAAAAAGATGTAAGGAACAGAAAGGCTCAAGAGGCCAAAAGAGTCCTTACTGTAACTTGCAAAGTTAAGTTATATATGTTATTTATATACTACAATGACAGGCATCTGAGAAATGTGTATTAGAAAGATTACATAAAAGTACATATGACAAGCCAGCCAGTATATAGCAAACACAGAGTTTGCTGAACTGGAAGAGTCAGCCTCAGACTGTATCAGTATATACTCTTGGAGGCATTTAGTACCTTCTGGCTTCAGGAAAAGCGTGAATTCTGTTCGTGGATCTTGATTTCCAAAAAACACAGTTTTACCACTACTTCCCCATTCTACACAAACAAAGAGGCTCTCCCCGGGTTACTGCCAGAACAGTGAACAGACATGCTATTTTATTTAAAAAAATAAAGTGTTCTATATTCTGATGTTGGCTCCAACTGCAGTTGTCCTTTGTCACTTGTCATGCTGGATAACTTAATACTCTCTAGCCAGGGTAAAACACAAATGTATTCCTAGCTGCAGTAACAAATGACATAATTAGCTCTGCTTCCCTTTGCTGAGTTGTCCCTCTCCATAATCTGCACTGGCTTTTCTCTGCTCCCACATACAATTAACAGAAAGGGTATTTACTGATAAAGCTTTTACATGTAGGTATGTAATCTGGGATGCTGAAAACAACTTCTCTCCTGAAGGTGTACCTATTAGGCCATTTGGTAACTGTCAAGATAAAACATGAGAAGCACTGCATGCAGGATTTATACCACTGATATCAAAAACAGCTCCAGAAGTTATACCCAAATATAATGCTGAAGACCAACATAAATTTTCACCTGCACTTAAGAAATTTAAATGAAGACAGCTTGGTGCTGGAGCTTGTATCCCCAAAACTCTTAGTGCTGAAGCAGACTCACACAAATCCTGCCCTATTAGATTAACCTCAAAAAAATATGTTGTGAATTCTCTAAGTTTTATTACTGAAGGGCTTAAATGATGTAATAATATGCTAAAGTGCTATTTAAAACAAGACACTACACAGTATTCCGCAGAGTTCAGCTCTTACTAGTTAAAAATGTTTTAACCCAATATAAACATTAATGTTCTAAAATACATTTAGTTATTTATTTTGTTTATGTCTATAGCCTAGTATAGCATCATAAATATATTTTATGTATTATTACTTCCTATACTCAATTCACACACAGAGGAAAAAATCCAAACTATAAAAATTCACCAGTCTGAAGTAATTAATAGCTCTTATAACCTGAAATACAAATATGTATAAGAATTACTGCTTGGATGTACCAGTGGCACTTAAAACCACCAAAACCAATACAACCTTGTCTGTATATTCACTAGATACTAAAGTAAAAATATATGGGAGATTCATAGGTAAGAAGCACAACAAAAGCATGGGGTCTGAACTCCTATTAATTTGCTGACATGAAAAATACAGAAGTTGAAGTTGTATCTTATCACACAAAATTAACATTGTTAGAGCACACAGATTAAGTAATTCCTAACCTGAACATGGTTACTGCCCTGTAAGAGAACTGCTTACAAAGTACTATAATCCTCTACTGTTAACAAATATTCAGAGATTCACAAGAACTAGAAAATAAGAATTTTTTTGTCTTTTCAACAGAAGAGTAGAAAAAGTGAGTTCTGTTTTAACTCTTTCTACATACAATGAACAGTTGAACTATAAGATCACCTGTTACAAAGAGTAATCTGATATTTAAAGTAAATCAATACATTTGATACCATCAATAACTTTTGTATTATGTCTTGTGTACTACCAAATGTATGTGTAACTTTGGAGGATCAGGACTTACTTCTAACTGCTGTGTAACAGCACAAGCACTGAAGATACAACAACAACAAAAACTCTCCGCAGATTTAAGAGAACATACTATTTTTCATTTGTAAATAACCCTCCCCTGTACTTAAGCCACATAAGATCTACAGTCACTATTTTTTATTATATTGATAACAATTATCATAACATACACCCTACATATTATGTGCAGGTCTAAAGCCTCTGGAAAGCAAAAGCAACTTTTGGAAAAGTTACGAATGTTTGAAGTCAAATTCAATACAAGTGCCCTTATTTCAAAATGTCTTTTCCATATAAAGTCACGTATAAACATATACTGCAAACCTACCTGTTCAGCAGCCACTGTAGGTGTTATTGTCTAATAATCAAAGACAATACTTTTAGATGTTTGCCTTCTATGCTTTTCTTTATTAGCAAAATAAATGCTATCATTTTGTTCCTTGTCATAGCTTTGGGAATCTTACCTATTTAAAGGCATGCTGCCCTAGCTAAATGATGAATCCTGCCTATTGCTTTTCAAATGCACCAACCTTCTCAAAAACACTGGATGGTGTCATCAAACAAAACCTGATGTTCTGAATGATGGTGTCCGTATGCCTCCAGCGTCTTCTATCATGGCGCAGCCAGGCCTGAACAGCTTCATACAGCTCTATCTCTGGAAACCTGCTCAGGTGATCATTATCCAAGTAAGACATGAGCTTCTCAAAGCTCAGATATGAAAGGAAGTCAGGTCTGGACATGAGTGGCACAAAATTCTCTAGCAGAAAGGAATCCAACTTTTCCCTGACTCCTTCGATGTTTACACCAAAATCATCCAGAAGTCTCATAATTTCTGCACAGTTTTCTAAGCAGATTTTAGCTAAGAGAAAAGAGCAGCAAAACTTTACCACCTCTATAAGCTGGACATACATGGCAGCCTGAAGGATTTCATGAACAGTGTTCATACTCAGTTCAATAGTTCCATAGTACATGAATTGGAGGACATGACTGAAGCCTGTAGCTGTCAGACCTTTCAAATGGATTTTGTCCTGATCTCGTTCTCGCATGTCAGCAGTGAACATAATCCTGAAGTAATCACTCTGGGTGGCAAGTAGTGCTTTATGGGCCTGAAATTGGTGGTCTTCAATGACAAGTGTGACATCAAGAAGCAATCCCTCCTCATACAGTGCTCTGAATCCTGCAGAGACACTGGTGTCATGGATGGAGGAGCTAAACCCTTCCACGTCCCCTGCCATGAATCACCTGGGGGGAAAGAAAAAAAAAACAAATAAAAATAAAAATAAATTGTAATTTCTAATAACATATTACAAGCCCTTCCTGACGAGATAAATCCTGAGATTGCTTTTATTAGGACTTAAAATTCTTCATCATCCTTTTTTGTTTTCTCTCCAACTGAAAAATCAACTTAGGAAACAAAACACAAACTTTAAATATTTCTCCCCCAACCAAATATTCTCATTTTAAAGACAGGGTAATGAATAAAAATAACTAACTATGCAATACTGCCAAAAATATTCCTTACTCCAAGTTAATTCATGGTCATATAATGAACTAAAAAGGTTGTCATGGTTTTTTTCCTCTCCCCCCCGTCAATCTTTCTAAAGAATTTATCTCAGGGGAGCAATAAAACACCCACTCTTGAATATCAAGGGCTTCAGAAAGGAAGCCAAACTTCCTTAACTTCAGAAACAGGCTTCAGTAGATCGGTACATGGTACGTTCTAAAAAAAAAAATCCTGTGTTTTATTGCTTACCAGGTTTTAAAATCTGTGTCAATTTAGACAAAAGTTATTTGTAGGAAAACGAACATTTTCAGAGATACTATTTGAGATTGTGTGCTTCACTTCTGTAGAAACACAGTCCCATCATGTTCCCCCCCATTCTTAATATAGTGATTAATATTAGGTTATGAGATTTATGAAGTGCAAAACATTAAGGCAATAAGAAGCACTGACAAGAATAGCTCACAAAAAATAATATTCTGTATAGTGGGTTTAGTGAAGTTTAATTGCTCATTAAGCATTTGCAGATATAGTGTTACTTAGATGCAAGCTATAATTAAACTGCAAATAAACCACAAGAAATCTAAGAGTAGCAGGATCCTACCCTGTTAAAGTCAGGGAAGACAAATATTCAATAATCAAGATAAAAACCTATTCAAAATCCAGAAATTTCTCAAAATGTTGCTGAACTTCCTTAGGTATGGGTAGGATGAAGTTGCATAACACAGCTTGAACCAGTTACTTTATCAAAGGACAACAGGACACTCCATTCTCCTTCTCTGTCTTATTCTGAGACCTGAGCTCCTGCTGCCTACTTTGAGCCATTTTGGGGGTTCACTGGCCTTCTCCAGAAAGTCAATGCAACTCATAAACACGACTAAAAAATGAACTAAGAGCAGGAAGGGACAGACATGAAAAAGACACATGACACAAACATGACCAACCCCACTCCCCAGCACACATAAAATCTCAAAACTAGAAATCTTTTTGCTTCCCAGTGAGCTAACTTCTGACTTGACACTGTGGGATTTGGCACAAGAACCAACCTAACTCAGAGGGCAGGACATATCCTTGAGCAGGAAAAGAGAAAGAGCAACAGCTTCCCTTCCCCTTTCTTATTTGGCATTAATTTACTATTAGAATTGGTTCAGCTACTTTTGTTCC
This sequence comes from Lichenostomus cassidix, assembly GCF_008360975.1. Taxonomy (NCBI): domain Eukaryota; kingdom Metazoa; phylum Chordata; class Aves; order Passeriformes; family Meliphagidae; genus Lichenostomus; species Lichenostomus cassidix. The sequence goes on along the minus strand of NC_139479.1, from coordinate 12,831,964 downwards.
ACTTCATCCCACCTTAAATTACACTGCAACTTTCCCTCAGATATTTGTTGCATTTAACTCTGAACTTCCTATAACAAAAAAAGCCAATAATGTTTGGGTACTGGTAACCCACATGAAAAACTGTATAAAACCAGTGTATTAGAAAAACCTGCAGATCCTCAAGGTAATAAAACTTCACACAAGTATATGGACCCAGAAGTGACTCTAGGGTGTCCCATGTTTCACAACTCCTCAGGGAGCAGTTACCACCTACTCCCACTTCCTCAAACACCACATTCTGCCTGCTGCCATTGTAACTGCAATGCATTTTATTAGACTCCATCAATGGCTAATCATCTCCTCTCCTTCACTCCTCAGCACACATCCTGGAAAACCAAACTGGAGATACCCTTTGTCTGTGTAAAACTAAACTGGTGAGTGGGTGTTTGTAGCCACACCTCATGGCATTATCACTACTCCCACACTGTTGAAGCCTGATGATGGGTTCTGTGCACAATAAAGTCAATGCTGGGAGTGTTCATTACAGTTAAGACCTTCCTGAAAGTAAGAGCAGGAGCAAAAGAACAAAGATGACAATCCAATCGCTTTCTCACCAATATCCATGATAGCACATTCCCCTCAATGTCACTGAAGACAAAGAGAAACATGCAAACTGCTCTGGAATCTCATATTGTGAGTCTCTTATTTTTCAACATCAAGTGCCTACCAGAAACAGAAATTACCATCAGATATTTTTCTTAGTTGTTGCCAATTCTTACATAAAAGCAGATGAGGAAAGAGCCACTTCACTAACTCTTACCACCTCAAAAAGAAGCAACCAATTGAAGAGGAAGAATAAAGCCTGACTTTACAGGATTTTGCTTTCTAATTGGATTTCTGATATCAAATAAAAAGGTATGCACGAATATTAGCCTTTTTCTTCTTTCAGAGTACTTGTAACTCTTCTCCTCCCATCCCCAGTTCTCTGATGTTTAATAATAGCTGAGCTCATACCTCAGTCTTTCCCATTTGAGAGATTTAATGATCATTTGTCTTTAAATGGGCCACTCATTTTCATAAAAAATACAGCGACTTGAAACAACTCTCACTGCTGTCTGAAATCAGCCAAGAGGTTCAATGGTTACAAGGACTCTCAGACAGTACAACTGTGTAAGTTACAGTGCTTTAGGAGACCAACTAAGACTCGACTCGGCTTCAGTTCCGTGATCAGGATTAAAAATGGGAAAGGACAGTTGGAATTTCCAAATGTGAGAATGTGAACAGTATAACACAACAATGTGTTGGGGGGAGAAAAAGTAAAAAATGAAGCAGTATTCTGCAGGTGACTGAAGCGATATATATTCATCTGGAAATAATGGGATGTCCCATCAAACAGGCAATCCTACTGAAGGGATTTCTTCAAAACTGTATGTGCATTGCTGTGTAGCAGAACAACATAGAAAAACCACAGCAGCAAGGTCCAAACACACAGCAGGATCTTTGCCTTACCTTGAGAAAGATAATTTTACATTATGGGTACTCCACAAATAAAAGGAGAGAAATGAACTTGTACGCAGGATGGCCCTAAAAGAAAAGCCTTTTTCACCACCCTCAATGAAGCAAAAAAGGAAAAGCTGGCAAGTGAAATTAAGCAGAGAGACATGGTAGATGCACTTTCAGTGTTGTTTTTAGGGACCAAAACAAATAAATCATACTCAAACAAACAAAAAACCAAAACAAATAAAACCCCCAAACAAACAAGACAAAACAGAAAACAAAAAAACCCCCAAACCAAATCAGCACCAGAAAGTTCTGGGCAACTGGCTCTAGGTGGCCCTGCAGGTGGCATAGACGACACCTGAGGTCCCTTATAACATCAAGCAGTCTGTGAATCTGTGATTGTGTTGCTTTTAAACAGATACAGCACAGATGTGGGGATATTTTCTGCAACCTCCTTTCTAATTCTGATTAAATAGAAAGACAAATATAAATGAAAAAAAAAATCATGTACATGTTACTCTCCTTCAAATTTTAAATCTAACAAGGCAGGAATCACTGAAATATTGAGATATAAAACCCACCTGTGTTTAGGGAACACCTTTTAGGGTTCCAATATTTACATCACCCTTCAACTGGCTATTCCATAAAAATATTTAAAACTCTTAGTCAGCCACAAATCTCCACAAGGATAACAAAGCAGTCAACACTTGGAAATTATTATTTCTGAATGTTTTAAAAATGTGGGTGTTTAAGTCACTTAATCCTTCTTTTCACATTCCTGCTGATATTACTTTTAGTAAATCTACAGTTTTCAAAATCAAAATATTTTTCCTCCCAAAGAGCAGTGAGCATTTAATGGATTATTTAAGTAGACACAAAACCAGTAAGACTTCTCCTTACACCATCTAAAGAAGCTTTAGAATTCTATGAGTGAAAAGCAAAAGGACTATTTGTCTTCCTGCATTAAATAAAAGGAGTAATTATCCTTTTTCTGGCAAAAAGCCATATACACTACCAGCAGATAAATTTTTCTTTAAAACAAAAAAATGCATTGCCAGTGCAAACACACAAAGGGGTTAAAATAGTACTAAAACCGGAAAACTACATAATTAAATGCATATTATGCTTAACTGGTAAAAATCTTCATTTCTAAAGCTAATATCCTCAGTCAAAAGCAAATAGCAATGTGGTAGTTCAAACATTAAAAAAAGCAATACAAAATACTCTCAAATGAAGCAATTTTTCTAAAGCATAGCTATGCCATTCCTCCCACACACACACTTGCAATCTTTGATGTAATTCTGTGCACTATTCAAATGCTGCAGTTATTTCCCAGAGGACAACACATAACGATTTTTTTTTCATATTTTCAATAAAAATGTAAAATTCAGTTAGATTTTCTTCATGCATGCAAATCACAGCAACACACTTAATCCTCAGGAAGACATGGAGCCTGCAGTGGTCTATAGGAAAAATGGAACAAAAAAATTCCAATGTATAAACAATGAAGGGGAGGTGGGGGACAATCTGCGTTGACGTTCATTATTGTTCTGCACATATTAGAGCTGATCAGGGTAATGCAGCACAGGAAGTAAGACCCTGCTGAAAAGCCAAAAGAGAAATACATTTAACCTTATTAGCTGCTCCTGACATTTCTTCCTCTTTTTTAGCACAAAATGCATTAGAGTCTACAGTGCTGTGACTGTAAAGCCACTTGCTTGGAACACTGATTTCTCATCTTTATTCTGCAGCTGTAATAAAAGTCTGAAAACCCTACTCCAGACTGCTTTTTCTTGCTAAACAAGGAGAACCTTCTTTCCTCAGGGCGTCTGAGACTCTTACTCACAAGCAGAAGAAATGGAGTCTAAATGCACTGGCTACTGAGAAGCAAGTTACAGAATACCTGCTTTTGACTCATGCCATGCTGGATTTAAAACCTCTCCAAAGGCAGTACTACCTGGAAAAGGGCACTTTAAGTAAGTGATTTTACGTAATATGTAAGCTTATATGCACTTTGCAGGGACAGAAATGTATTGTTCTAGGAAAGTATTGACAATACCAAGTCTAGCACACTGGCTCAAAGGAAAATTTCTGCTTTCCCTGTTGCTCCTTAGTAACTTATTTGAGATGCTGAGACAGAACCATCAAGTTTCTTTTGTTTACTGAGATTATGGAGTACTTTTCCATTCTACCTATCCCATAGATATTCTAAGAAACCACCTATGTGAACACAGCTGGACAACAAATTTTCATGCAATAAAACACTATTATCTACGAGTTACACCAGAAGATATTTCACCAGACACACAGAACCATGCTTTGGTTACACAAAATACGCAATAATCTCTGCCATCCATCAAATGCATGCATTTCATCATAAATTTTAAAGCCATAATGCATGATTTATTTGGTGAGGTGCACAGCAAAGGCTGCCTAGAGCAGAATTCTTTGGCCCTAGTTTTGTTAACACACTCTTCTGCAGGAATAGGACATTTCTCCATAGTCAAACTTATACACACATATGAAAATACAATACAACAAGTATTTGAACACACGAGCAAAACATTCACAACTTCACACATGGCTGAAGGCTGGGCCCTTGAATGCAGTGTACTGTATTGAGTAAGAATGCAATTACAACATACAGAGTATCAATAATTTATCCCCCAAATTAAACTTTTGTTTACATGGCTTGAGACTGGCTTAAAAACATTAAACCTTGTCCACCATTTTTCATCATAATTCCCCACTAACAGCAACAGAAGGAGTGATGTTATGTGGGATAGATCAATAACCAGTGGGTATCAAAACTGCCGTTGCTACAATTGCAAACGCAGGGAACAAAGAAATACATCCAGTTTCCATGTGTTTTATCTAAAATCCTTTGTAATTAATAAACTAAATTTGGGAAATAATTTATCTTAAACACATTGGTATGATCATGTTTAAGACTTCACTCAATCCATCTTGAGAATTCCAAATGCACTGGATTACTTGAGAAGCTGGAATTCAAGAGCTTACCAACCACTGCCAGTGAGAGGAACCAGACTGCCACAACTCCAGTAATTAAACCTTGGCTACTCCTGAAAGCTGCCCACACTCCATTTCTTAGGCACACGGCCGACCAGGACAGCTCCTCTGACAATCCCTGCCGACACTGCTATCTGGGAGCACTCTGAATCAGTTCATAGCCAACAGTGGCACTTTGTATCAGCGCTCTCCGAGGTCATTATGGCTATGCCAGAAGCATTATCAGAACTGGTTACAACCGAATCTACCAAAACAGCCTGGATTGTGCCTCAGCTCAGAATGGTTATTCTTCACTCAAAGTGTGCCAGACCATGTAACTGCACTTCACAGACACTAAGACAGCTTGAACCATGTGTCTAAAGGGTCACTGTATCACTACACCTGTAGAGAAAAACCTGCTCCCAAACACAGAGCAGGCTCAGCCCAAAGCTCTTCCACTTGCATTTACTGATAATAAAACAGATGCCATGTATAAACAGTTGACACATCCACATAAATGAGAATTGTCTTTAACTGGAAAAACTTGTATTACTAATACCTAAAAATTAAATTATGATGGTGTTGAAAACTACCAATTTGCCACTGCTCTCAAAGTGGACGGGACTGCCCTATCCTGAGAGACAACAGTCCTTCCATATATATTTGTGGCTTATAGAATGTGGCTTACAGAATCTTTTCAAATGTAAGAAAAATGTATGAATAAAGCATGATTATCCCACTGTGATGATATTTATTAAGAAAATTATAGTGTATTTTATACAGAAAAGTAGCAAGTATCTCAGTAACAAAAAAATCTAATCCTACCTTTCTTGACTTATCACATAAATTTTTAGCATAATAAGAAGGTAATGAGTTACAAGTAGTATTTGAAGTATACTAGTAAAAATATTTTTAATCTCAATTAGGATTGCTAAACTACGCCCTCCATTTGTCTTTTTGTTATCCATATCTATGTTGCTCACTTAGTTAATACTCCTGGCATCTTCTGAGACACTGGCATTAATTGTGCCCTTTGTTCAAGACACACAGGGTTTTGACCTCACTGCCAAATGTCAAAGTCACTTGTCAGAAACACAGAAATCTCAAACATATTTAATTTCTACACATATACCCCAAAACTGGCAGCTAGACGAATGAAAAAGGTCTGATGTCACCAGTATGAGCTCCATGGTTATCTGATGTGCTCTGCTTGCTGAAAGGCAAATCAACACATGTGTAGATCCAAACCAGCCACAGGGTATAATTAAGGAAAGTGAAAGGAGATGAGTGTCAGTGGGAAAGTTTATAGGACATGTGGTAGAAATTAAACACGTTTGCTAGGTGTTGGAAGGGAAAAGACAGGAAGTATGTTGGTGCATGGTGGTAGGTTCAGGGGATCTGAATGTGAACTGGGGCAATGGTGGTGCAAGAGCTGAGTTATCCTAGGGGCAAGTATATATAACAAGTCCACAGGAAGCCAAAGTTCAGTAGTTCTGTCCTTTTATCCAGTAATAGCTTTATGGTTCTCCTATTCCTCTTCTAAATGGGAAGGAAAAAAACCCCGAACCCCGAACAATAAAAAGGCAAGAACTTTAAATTTTTAAGCGACATTTCAATATTTACGAAATAGATCAAAGCTCTGGTACCAATCCTGGGTAGCTCTACTCGTTCAGATCACAGATACATTTTTCGTCATTAGCTACGATGGGAGAGAAATGGCCATTTTCGGGGCAGGAACTCAGATGACCTACTTCAGCCCGTCTGCTCGCACGCTGAGCCCCGCTCCGCTGAGAGCGGAGCTCGCAGGCCGAGCTCGGGGGAGCGGGGCCGGCAGGCCCGGGGTCCGCGCCGTGCGGCCGCAGGAACCCGAGGCGCCCGGCGGGGCTGCGCCCGCCCCCGGACCCGCCAGGCTTCGGTGAGCCTGCCCGGCGCGGCCGTGCCCGATCCCCGCTCCAGCCCGCCTGCTCCCCGCCTGCCGCCCGCGGGCACCCGGCCCGCCGCCCGCCATCCCGGGGAGGAGGGTTCCCGAAGCCAGGACGGCGCCCGGGCCGCCCTCACGGGGCGGGCGGCGGCGGGAGGGCCCGGGGGATCCTTCACCCACCTCTCGGCAGCGGCGGCGCTGAGGACGCGGCTCCTCCCGCTGGAGCGGCGGAGAGGGGCCCTGGCTCCGTGTACCATACAGCCGGGGGCGGCGGAGGGAGGCGCCGGGGGGCTGCGGAGAGGGGCAATGGCTGAGGCGAAGCCGGGAGGAGGAGGAGAAGGAGGCGGAGGAAGAAGGGGGGATCCTGGGCTCCCTCCTCCCCACCGTCCGCGCTCGGGGGGAGGTGGGAGCCGCCCCCGCCGCGCCGCGCGGGCACCGGCGCTCCCAGCCCGGCCCGGCCTCGCCCCCGGGGTCCCCGCCGCCCTCACGCTTGTTTACCTTCCGCGCTGCCCCGTGCGGCCGCGGGCGCCATGTTCCCCCGGCAGCACCGCGCCGGCCGTCACTTCCGCCGCACCTGCGGCCGCGGGGCGGGCGGGGGACCGGGGCGAGGAACGGGCCCTGCCACCCGGCACCCGGCACCGCCCCGCTCCGCTCGCCACCCTCCGCCCCGCGCGGGCTCGGCCAGACGCCGGAGCCCCGGCACGCTCCGAGCAGTACGGCTGGCAAAAGCGACACCGAGAAGCATCATCTGCGTCCGGCCCGCGAGGACGCGCATCCACATGCGTCCGCTTTCGGAGGGTCGGGGTCGCTCTGCTCTCTCCCGCCCCGCTGCCTCTAGGCCGCGGCCCCTTTCCCCGAGGCTACGGCAGCTCCCGGTTTTCTCGGGCAGCTGCCCCGTGTAGGTCTGCATCCCGCCCCGAGCTACAGCAACCCCTGCGCCGGCTGAGCTCCTCCCCGTACACCGGCCAGCCGCCGGGGCTGCGGGCTGAGCCCAGCTCCCTGCTTTCCGCAGGCTGCCTTGCCAGCCGGCGTGAGAACCGGGTCACCAGAGCCCCAGGGGTCAGGGCCGATGCTCAGCAGAGCAGCCCTTGAGCAGCGAACAAAATGCACACAGGGAGAGCAGCCCTGGCTGGGGTTGAGCAGGGTTTTGCCTTAACACAAACATCAACCCCTTGCTTCCGCTATTTTGTCTTTGCCTGGCAAACTCCGACTTTATTGTAAGAGATGAACTAACCTACGTGGACCTTTGGTTTGCCACTACCACCCCCAAACCATTTGCTACCCTTCTACGTACCTCCCCGTCACCTTCTGTGTCACTCCCTGCTTTAAATAGCTCGCCACCGGCTGCCATCCTCTCCCTGTTTACTGCTGTTCCCATCCCCTTCACTGCCTATTTTCAGTCTCTCATTACCACCCCCTCCCCATTCTTGATTTCTAAAACAAGCGTACCTTCCCTACAGCTGCCACTCCTAAGCTGAATGTTTTTCCCACCTTTCACAGCTTCACACAATAAACCAGCTATTCCATGCAGTGCTTTACAAAGACTTGCCAATGCTATTCCCACTCTCCTACTCTCTCCTACTGCTCCCTCATGCTACAATCAACCTCCCATTCACTCCGTCAATCCAACCGCCAGACCACTCTCCACTCGGCAAACTTACTATTCCATCTCACTCACTCATTCAGTAAATTTGCCCAGTCTCCCCAGCCCCTGTTTTAAAATCTGTAACTTGTGCACTTAGGGTGAAACAACCGGCCTTTACAGACTGACCCTGCGTTCCTGCCACCTATGTTTCAAAGGAAAGACATTCACCCCCTTTTCCATACCGTACTCCTCCTTCTGCACCAAGCATGTACCCACCCATATCTAATGTTTCAACAAAATAAAAAGTCGAAACTAAGTTTCTCCCATACAGAAATGATACAACCAAAACTTCATGCATCCTTCTGCACTCCTTAGACTTTTGACCTTCATAGGTCAGCAAGGGCGGAAAAAGCTAAGCAAGACTTTTATGTTTTACCTGACTGTCATTTTGCTGTCTGCAGTTTGTGTCAAGCTGAGGCGTAAGATGATCTTCAGGTCTCTCCTACACACTGTCACAGAAGAGGACCTCAAACCTAGCCACAAAACAAACCCATAACAGCTTTGACATTTAAAACATCACAACATTTAAAAGCAAAAAAAAACCCTCCCATCCCCTTTTCCTTCACAGTGAACAATTTGCTTCTACTGAAAAATCAAAATATGTTAATAATGTCTCAAGTCCAGTCTCCTAAATAAAAATAAATAAAATTAATTTTAGGCCTCTGACAATGATCACTGGTATCAACATTACCTTAATTAATATTAATTGACATAGAGATTTGGGCTGACCCCTCTGATTTAGGCATCTGTACAAAGTCAGTTGCTATGTAATTACCACTGGCTTAAACGAGACTATTGCAATGAATGAAATTCTGGATATAGGTTTTTGTGTTATATTAATACACTAATTACAATTTAATTTTAGTATTTTAAAACTTTATTTAATTCCTACATACATGTACAATACACATATATTGATATATGATATAATGTGGACTCCTAGAAATGTCCTTACCTATTTTAGTCGGGGTTGTTCAGCTTGGACAAGAGAAGGCTCTGGGGAAACCTTATAGAAGTTTTCAGTACATCAAGGGGGCCCATAAGAAGGCTAGAAAAGACATTTTTCACAAGGGCATGTAGTGACAGGACAAGGGGGAATGGCTTTAAATGAAAGAGGGCAAGTTTAGATTAGATACTATGAAGAAATTCTTTACTGTGAGGGTAGTGAGGCTCTGGAACAGGCTGCCCAGAGAAGCTGTGGATGCCTCATCCCTGGAAGTGTTCAAGGCCAGGCTGGATGGGGCTTTGTGCAGCATGGTCCAGTGAAAGGTGTTTCTGCCCATGGCAGGAAGATTTGAACTCAATGATCTTTGAGGTCACTTCCAACCCAAACCATTCTATGATCTACAATAATTAGGCATTTGCAGGCTTTAGACTTTTCTGGGTTTTCTTTATACTACAATTATTTCCAAATAAGTGGATCAAAATAGCAAGACTAGCTTCAGAATATGTAAAATGTACAACCTCATTGTTAAAATAGAAGCAACAGTTTGTGTATTTTTTCATATCCCTGACAGGGTGTTTGGCAAGGATTAAGTCCTTTTTAAAGGCTGTTTCAAATGTGACAAAAAATATTTCCATAATTTTACACTGCAATGTATTTATTGCATAATTTAAACAGCTAAGTAACTACAGAGTCCAGTATTTTCAGTTCATTTTCATAAAAGAGGGATTATACATGCCTGGACATCGAGGCAACTACAACCAAGTATTGCATCATGTTCCCACTACATTTCATTTATCTCAGTTGTTTTTCTCAAGAAGTGAGATATTTAATACAAAATTGAAAAAGCCATGTGGCCTGATAAAATATTAGATATAAAAATTTATTTTCCAGACCAATTTACAACATGATTGGGTTGCAAGACAAAATGCATTTTTTTGTCATTGTCATTGGAAGGTTTCTCACAATGTTCTCCTGTTAATTTCCTCAGAACAAGAACACTGGCAGTGTGCTTGCTCTAGGTATATCCAGCAGAACTCACTCCTAACTCTTGTATCAGGAAAGCATGGAAATAGTAACATTTGCAAAAGTGGGAGGTTACAACCACTGTTAAACCAGGCATACCAGTTTCACACGGATTTCCATCATCACATTTCAATCACGTGGTTGTCTGCCCCAAACCTGCTTTTTTTGATCTGCAAAGCCAGGCAAAGTCTGAGAACCAATGTGTTTTCCAGCAGACAAAGCCAATGTCATGGCACAGCACACATATCAGAGATAACTGGCTACCTGCAATGAAATCTGTTTCCCTGACCACGGAGGAAATACTACCAGCAACATCCTCTGTGCCTCTAAGAAGTTCCCATGAAGAAGTCAGCTTGATTTCCCACAAGGAACTGTTCAGAATTTTGCCCTTTAACAGAGCTCTCTGTTGAACCTCTAAACTGGCTCTCACCACTGGATTAGGTACTCTATTCAATTTTTAATGCATTTATGTCATACCCAACTCTGGAAACAGCAAGTGTTTGGTGTCATTTTTACCTGTTCCGTACAAAACATTCAGGTTGTTCGTATCTTGGGGCAGGCTGTCCTATCCACAGGGTGTCCCTAACAGTAACCGCCCAGTCTACAAAAGACAGTAACAAGAAAAAAGGTTGAAATTAGAAGGGCGTTCTCAGGCCGATGGCCAGCAGAGATTCTAACACGTGTACACCGCGCTCGATGCGCTCATTGCAGTTCACACACATCGCGCCTCAGCCTTCCCCCAGCTGCCTTTCTGCACCGCACCCCTCGCCACCCCAATAAACCCGCACAGCAACAAACCCCGAGCACGGCACGAGCCTCCCCCGCCTGCGGCGTCTGTCACCGAGCCCGGTCCCCGTCCCGCAGCCGCGGCGCCGTTTCACGGTATCCCCGCGGTATTTCAGCGCGGTATCCCCGCGGGCCCGGGCGGTCAGTGCCGAGCTCCCGGCGCTCTGCCGTGGGGTTCGCAGGACATTCCGTCCCGCGGGCTCCCGGCGCTTGCCGAGCTGCGCGCTCCCGCGCCCGCCCCGGCTCCCCCCGCGCTCCCGCGCCCGTTACCCGCCGTCCGCGCTCCCGCGCCGTGCACGCGCACGCTCCCCCGCCCGCGCACGCTGCGCGGCCCCGCCGCAGGCCCGGTTGCATCACCCGGCGCGAGGGCGACCGGGGGTCCTTCACAGGGCTGGCCTGCGGCGCGCCTGACTCGCGGCCGCCCCGCCGCGAGAACGACAGCGGCCCCCCGGCGCTGATCGCCGTTCTCACCTGATCTCGGTGTCCGCCCCCGGGCCGGCCGGTGCCGCGCCGTGGACCTGAGGGTGCCGGAGGCTGCGGGCCGGCAGCGGCTGTGCCGAGCGGAGCCGGTGGTCAGGCGGCCGCGTGGGACTCCTAACTTCCTACTCGGGCCAAGATGGCGGGGGACGAGGCTGGAGTGACTCTGGGGCAGCCGCACCTCAGCCGGCAGGATCTCGGCACCTTGGTGAGCGCCGCCCGGCAGCGGGATCGGGCTCACGGGGCTCGGCGGGGCGCCCCGGCAGCGGAGGGTCTGGCGGGTGGGTGGGGTGCGGCCCGAGGAGCTCCGAGCCTGCTGCCGGCCCCACGGCGGCGGTGCACGCTGGAGCGGCGCGGGAGGCGGCGGTGGCGCCTCGGGGCAGCGAGTGCAGCGCGCCGGGGCCAGCCCAGGGCAGGGGGATGCGGGCGCGGGGCAGAGCGGCGGCGCAGGGAGCAGCTCCTGCCGGTGCTAGTGGGTGTGGGGCGGCCGGCGAGGCGCTTCTCTTCTCGGGGGGTGCGAGGCTCGGCGGGTCCGTGCCTCGCCTGTGCGGCTGAAGCTTTTATGGCACATTGCTGGGAGCAGTTTTCCCCGTGTAAGGTTTGCCCTGTTCTGTGGTATTAAAAACCCTTCCTTTTCCAAAGTAGAACCATAAATTGGCTCTGTTTCTCCAGCAAGGTCCAGGGGTTGGCTACCAGCCCTATCTTGGTTGGTTTGCTAAGAAAATTTTCTTGACTATTAACGACTACAGAGAAATACCAATTCTGCCTACCACTGTGACTACCACTGCAGTGCTCTCCTGCTGTGGGACTCCTGCCTGTTAAGTGTCTCGCCGGCGCTGCCTCACTTATTACACTTGTATGCTAGAATAAGTGTATAATGTATATTTCAAACTAGTCAAAAATCCCGTTGCTGTGTCCCGGGTGTTCAAGCTGGAACAGCTCATTTGTCTTTCCAGTAATAATGTTCGATGTTGCTCGGGTGTGAGCACAGGAATTCCCTTTGTGTTACGGCGAGCATGTCGGTTGTTTCATATAGTTTCTTTACTTCCTGTCATTGTTCACCATGGCATTTCCTAGTTGGAAAAGGCACAGATAGGGACTAGCTGGAAGGACAGAAGGAATTACCTTTAAGGCATATTCTGTGGGCCTTTGAATGTTTACGGATGAGTGGAGCTTCTTGCTGAGCAATAGCCTTGTGCCGATCTTGAGGAAAACTCCATGCGTGCAGAATTGTGTGCACCAGGAAGAATTCTCCTGGTGGCAGGAATTGCATCACGCTGAAGTTCTGGTCGCCCGGCCACACGATGCCATCTGCAGGCCATCTTCCCATTGCTGGGAAGTCATTCTAAGTTCAATATACTGGAAATAGAAATTTATTTGTGTGTCTTAGGTGTTCAAAACTTGCTCTGTATTGAACATGAACATGTTATTCATGTCGTACTTGAGAGCAGAATGAGTGAGCTTGTTTTTATAGAGATGTGTTTGATCAGAACCTTCATGTAACAATGTAAGCAGTAGGTGATTTAATGTGTATCTTATTTGTATCTTAGCAAAATGTTTATATCTTGTCCTGCACCAAGGACTCTTTTGGCATCATGAATCTTTGCTTGAACTGAGTGGCTCATCCCTGTGAATTCCGTGCAGGATGGAAATTAGCTGTACAGAGGAATGTTTCAGTGGATTGCAACACTTGTCCATTATTTGGACAAACAGCTTTAAAAAAACCTGAACAACTCTTTCAGAGTTGTTTCTTTATCTATATGGGGTGTATTTGTAAGATTTTTATTTTGCTAGTGGCTATCAATAAGTTCACACAACAGACTATTTAGGACAGCAGAATTTTTCTTTGGTACCTAAAGTAGCAGTAACACTATCTGAGGAAAAAAAAGAGCTATTAAAAAGAATAAAAATCCATGGTGACTTCAAGGTTTTAGTTGTAATTATACATTGGCTGTAATGGAACCTTACACTACTTAAACAACTGTTTATTGACAAAGCCTTGTTTTTAAAAAATTGGTGATGTTCATCATGTAGCCTGTTGAAAATTAATTTGCCTGTTATGTATAATTTAGGTTCAGGGGTAGGTAAGGGTTTGGTGTTTTTTGTAGGAGCTTCTTTTGAGTTTTTTTTTTGTTTTTTTAACTCCCATCCTTAACACCATGCGGCCAATACTGATTTACAGTCAGGGTTTTGAATTGTAGCCTGTACTGATTCACAAGCAGGACGTGGTTGACTTCGGGTCATATTTCACACATGTGAAAGACTGGAATGCCTGTCATATAACTGTATTTTGCTGAGTAGAACTATCTGTTCATTTTCAAGTTTCTAAATTTTTAACTTTCTAAACATTTATATACAAGATGAATAAATTCTAAAATCTCCCTTATACAGGATGTTACCAAGTTGACGCCTCTTTCACCAGAAGTCATCAGCAGACAAGCAACAATTAATATAGGTAAAACAAACTTAGAAAAAAGAGTGGTGCATTAAGGTGATTCTTTTTAGTGCTTGTGCAGTAGCAGGTGGGTACCTCTGTGGTAACACTGTGAAGAAATTAGTACAGAAACAGTTACATAGTAGTTTTAGGGACCTGTCAAGCTCTTTTGACTTGAAAAGCACCAGTTTTACATCAGGAACACAGTTGAATGGGATAAGGAGTAGTTGCTAAAGTAAAGTTTATTTTACTTTGAAATAAGCATTGAAATGAGTTTCATTAAATTATAAAGATCTGTCCATTGGGAGCTCAATTTCAGGTCTTGTTTGTTTAAATAAAAACTATTACAAATTCCATATGTACTTCTGATGGGAATTCTGGACTTGCTGGCTGTGGAGGATTTGGGGTAATTGGTTGCTGATTGTAGTGGAACATTGCACAAAATTAAACAGTGGTTTATTGATAAACATTTCCTTTTAAAACACAGGTACAATTGGTCATGTAGCCCATGGAAAGTCGACAGTAGTCAAAGCAATATCTGGAGTTCATACTGTCAGATTTAAAAATGAACTGGAAAGAAATATCACAATCAAGCTGGGTTATGCTAATGCAAAGGTGAGTCATTACAAATGTAGCAGCTGTGTTGCTAATGTATTTCAGGGTGGATGTAAGCTTACAGGTAATTAACCCTTGAGGAGTTAAACCTTTTTTCAATTTTAAAAAATTACAGATTTACAAGCTGGATGACCCAAGCTGCTCTCGACCAGAGTGTTATCGATCCTGTGGAAGTAGCACCCCAGATGAGTTCCCTACAGATATTCCTGGCACCAAAGGGAACTTTAAACTAGTCAGGTAACTGCATTAAATGATTGGAATAAATTGCTTTTACTGCCCTTTGTGTGAAAACAAGATTGAGCTGTGAGCTGAATGGGTTCTGACAGACCACACATTTTTAGATGGGGCACCCCTGAGCTAAGGTACTGTCTAAAGTGTTGTGGATTCCTTGGTGGTGATGGGCAGCAGGCCATGGTACAGCACAGCTGAGTCTGCTGTCCTCAGCTACTTGCAGGACTTTGAAGTGAAATATTTCTGTTGTTAATATAAGTACATTTTAAACCAGCCAGATTGAGAACTAATATGGACCTCACAAATGCATCTTTAAAATTCCTTTTTGGGTAGGTGACATCCATTGAACTTTTTCTTCCTAAAGGCAGAGTTTTCAATGTTTTTTAAATGATTATGAAAGCTCGATGCTTAATGTGAGATTAGGTATCTTACTGGAAGCCAAGTGTTCTTTATTTACTATAGCATGGTCCTTATAGGAACTTAGTAACCACAGCAGTTGTTAGGTGGGTCTGCACAATAATTGCTCAAATGACAGTAGTCATGGAGACTGTTGTACAAGATTCTGTTGTACAAGTTTCTTAGTTCGTGTTTATGATAAAATACACATAGTGCTGTAACTATGTGTCTTTTCCTGTACTAAAAACTTCTGTTGGAGTGTGTCAGGCAGGCAGCCATTGTGAAACAACTGGTTAAAAGCTTTGCATTCCTTATCCTACAGGTTATTTCCTTGTAGTAGATTTCTAACATCGTCAGCAAAGCAACAAATGCTTTTTGGTGGTCTGCTACTAGAAACAAGGATTCTTTACTAGATAGGCTCAGGAAAGAGTATAGTGAACCAACTATCTTGGTCTGCACAATAAAAGCATACGGTTGGAAATGTAACATCATCTCTGTAGACAAATTGTTGAAATGCAGTTATAACCATGTAACTAAAGATGCTTAATTTCCTAAAATTGGAGAATAGGAGATGCCTTTTAAAAGAGATAAGAGAAGATCCTGTGTGGTGTGTAGGGATAGTGGTGGTGGGTTGGTTTTGTTTCGGTTTTTTATTCTGGTGCATTTAACTCTAATTTAATTTGCAAGTAAATTGGTGAAACATTAGCGCAGCACATAATACGGATATGTGGTATTAAATCTTATAACGCAGAAAAAGTATTCGATAGCTGTTCAGTAGTCTTTGTGGTCTTTTAGAATGTTTTTGAAAATACTTTTAAGATACTGCTTTACAGCATCTGTCTCAAAATGTTTGTTTATCTATTTTAAGGATGCTTTAAACTTCTGTGTCTGCCTAATCACTGACATAAGTCAGTCAGAAGAATTGTTGATAATGGACTTTTGGATTTCTCTTTCACCTTCTCCTACAACAGGCATGTCTCTTTTGTGGATTGTCCTGGCCACGATATTTTGATGGCTACTATGTTGAACGGTGCAGCAGTAATGGATGCAGCTCTGCTGTTGATAGGTAACAACTGCTACCCAAAAGTGGAGCTCCATTTTGTAGTATCATGAAACAACTTTATATGGGCTTTAAAATCTCCTGGGATGTGGTGAGCAATTGAAACAAGTGAATGCTTTTGAGATGTGTTAAAAACAGTAAAGTGCTACTACAATGGCAACGTACTCTAACAAGCTGGGTTGTTTTAAACACAGCTATCCATACTCACTAGTCTGGTAGCTGGCTCCATTGATAGAACACAGGTAACATGAAGCCTTTTAGTAGTATAGTACTGTAAAATTTTTATCACTTTATGGAAACAGATTAGGTTCGAGTACATTTTGAGTTTCTCTGAAGGTTCAGTTTCCTTTAAATATGCACATAGTCATTGCCAAACAGGAGAGTTCACAAACAACTGTACAAACAGTAAACCCACATAAAAAAGGCAAAATCCAAGTACGGGAGACTTAATTTTATTCAGACAACTTTTGTTCTGATTGCAAGCAACAGGAAGTGAGCAAAACTGATTTTTGTATGTCTATTGAACATTATAGTGTTATCTAGAGAGAAATAGTAATTATCTTACCTAGATATGGCATATCAACAAAAGAGAGAAACAACTTCAGATGTTGTAGTTTCAACAGTCTGAGATAGATGATGAGCTGCCATTTCTTTTACATGTTTCTCTCTAGAAAGTGTGATAGACCAAACTTCAAGCAAGATTAACTACCATAATGACATTTGGGCCAAAGCTGGCTTCTTAGATGGCTGAAATCTAAACCATACTGATAGCAGCCCTGTTCACGTACTTGATATAATTATAGTGTTCCAGAGTTTGGGGATCTTGGTATTACTATGACTTTACTGATTAGAAAATTTAAAGATATTTCTTGAAAGGTGATTTGTTCATTATGCTACAGTCAGTACTGAGATGTCTCAAGAGCTAAAGGATTGAGTAAATCAAGTAGATATGAGTTAGCTGTTGGTAGCTTCAGAAATTTTAGATGGATGTTGCTGCTGGGAGCAGATAGAATGAGGGAACCTCTCTGGCAGCCTCTCATCTGTCTTACGTTGTGTGGAGGCTACAACCAGCAGTTATGAGGGAGAATAGATGCTTATTGACTTGGTTGCTTCACATGTTGATTATTGAGAAACATCTGTCTGTTTTATATATATATAAAGGTATTAGGTGAAAGTAGATGTCCTAACGGTAGGAGTTTTATCTGTCTTCATAGTTTGTATATTCCAGTCACTTCTCTTCTTTCAGCTGGTAATGAGTCATGCCCTCAACCTCAGACCTCAGAACATCTAGCTGCTATAGAAATCATGAAACTGAAGCACATTTTGATTCTACAGAATAAGATTGACTTGGTGAAGGAGAGCCAGGCTAAAGAACAATATGAACAGATTCTTGCATTTGTACAAGGTAAGTTTTCAAGAGCAGAAATCCAGTTAGTGGTGGAAGTTCAGTGTAGAGACATGGACATAGTGTTTTTCTGTATATTCATAGAAAAGCTTCTCTTAGACAATGCTGGTGTCTAAGACAATGGTCTGTTAATGTGAAAACTAGATCCTGGGAGTTGTGCTTCTTGTCTGTTTCAGACTGCTCACATACAATAGTGTTTTGGCTTTTGGTCAGAGCTCTAGGTGTAAAACTAATAGCAGCAGCTTTTATGTAGTAGCTTTCAGTGGATTTGTTATTCGTTCCTGAATTGCTTCTTTGGTAGAGATTTCACTATGATTTTACTGCAGTGCAGGAGGAAGGAAGCTGTACTTCTTAGGGACATCTTGTAGGTATAAATATATTCATTTTTTTCATCTAATGACAAAAGATTGCTCTTTAGTCTATCAATGTAAATCAAATTTGGGCAGTGTTATCCTACTCTGTCTGTAAAGTTCTGCTCACCTTTATAGTACTTTGAGTTTTATCTTTCCTAGGAGCTTCCACTGTTTTGCCTGTTTATCTGCAGTAGGTAGGGTATGTGACAAGCTGCAGAGCTAGATTGTCACCATCAGAAGTAGCCTGTCGCTGTTGAGCCGCTAGCAGAGAAAGGAACCCAGTTCTCAGTGGCAAGAAGGAAAAGACCTTTATTGTTTTGATTTCATCATATATAGAGAGTTTTCAAAGGTCACCCAGATTGGTCAGTCAGAAACCTCCCCCTAGGCCAGACTGGCCAGGCCTGCACCGTCCAACTCTTGGGACACTGTTTTTAATAACATCCAAACTTTATCTTTATTTATAAAACACAAAAGGAATTCTCATGGGAAAGACCTGTGCTAGCCACAGTAGCCAATGGGTCTTTTTTTTTTTTTTTTAATTCTAATTGTTGCCTCACAGAAGCTGTTCATGAATTTGGAGTTTGAGAGCTGGAGTTATCACATGAAACACAGACATAATTAAAACTAATGATGCCTAAGAAGCCCGGATAACTAGATGCATTCTTCTGTAAAATTAGGATTTTTCTAAAGTATGTATTTGTATTGCAAAACTTGAAAAACATGAATCATTAAATTAACAGGAAATTCAGTTTGTCATAATGAAATCTGATTGTAAAATTAGTACTGATGTATCCAATACTGAGATACCTGATCTCTCTTACAAAATCTTAAAAACGCTTCTGATCACAATGTGGGAAGTGAATTCTCTGTTAGAGTGGAAGATTATCTTGCACATTTTCAGAATGCCTCAAAAAGTAGGTGTTACTGATTTGAGCTAAAATGTTGAAGGGAAGGATAAATGCTCTGATACTGCTTTGGGAAACACATAGAACATGCCATGAAATTCATTAGTATTTTTAACAAGGGCAGAACATTTGGTCATACTGTCCTCTTATGAAGGCTTAATGTTGAATTTGATTTTGCTTTAGGTACAGTTGCAGAAGGAGCTCCAATAATTCCAATCTCAGCCCAGCTGAAATACAACATTGAGGTGGTTTGTGAGTACATAGTGAAGAAAATCCCAGTCCCTTTGCGAGACTTCACATCTGAACCAAGGCTCATTGGTATGTAAATGCTCAGGGCTTCTGTGGCCAAACATTTTCTGAGCTTGTCTACACTTAGAATAGTACATTGCTGAGTACCCTAAACAGAGGTGGGTTTAAAAGGAGTATTTAGGGTGCTCTTATTTTAAAACTTGCATGTTTTCTGAGAGCTGTGTTGTTTGTTCACTGTTAATTGCTGTTGGTTTTGTGTACATTCTGTGCATATGACAGCTCTCAAATGCAGTAAAAATGAGAAATTTGTCTGTATCTTAAAAGCACCCCTTTAGTTGCTATGAATTTAGTTTTGATTTAACAAAATATTGACAAACTGATTAGTTTGATAATGATGTTATTTCCATGGAAATATTTTGAGTAGCTTGGTTAGATCTTTTGTTTTAGTCTTCTGTTTCCTGGTTGTAATTGTCAAAGCCTCAGTTCTTGTCCAACATACTATGAAATGCAGTTCCTACAATGAATTTGCCTTTTTTTCCAAATAAACCAAGGGAGTCCTACATTGCATAAATGGATAAAAGTTGACCACATTACATCAGGGTTACAGTATTCAACTATGTGTACATTAAAACAGAGTTCTGGTGTCCACTATTAACATTGTGAATATTAAAGGGGTTTTGTAAAGTGGCTGATCATTGCTTTCTTTTTCAGCTACTGATCTTTAAGTACTTTCTGCTATGCAGAAAAGGTCTTAAAAAACATTTATATATATGAGCAGTAAAAATGGTTTTGAGAATAAAATCAACTGTATGCCTAAGAATAGGGAATACAGTATTGATTGTTATGGTTTTGACATATAAATATGTATTATTACTTTCATAAGAACAGATAAGCAAAGTTGCTAAAGAAAGACACTATTTAAAAATCTGATATTAAATATAGATCTGGTTATGGTCTCTTTTTTTCAGTAATTAGATCTTTTGATGTCAACAAGCCTGGCTGTGAAGTTGATGACCTTAAGGGAGGTGTAGCTGGTGGCAGTATTCTAAAGGGTGTTTTAAAGGTAATCTTTCTGTTTCTTTACTGGAAGTTTGTAATGACAATGAGCAGAGTTTTTTCATGCTTACCACAAAATATAATTGGGTTTTTTTTTAACTTCAATACAGTCAGATGGTACTTATCCTTTCTGTCTGTACTTTGTTTTTACTTTACAGTTCTAAAATACCAGAACAAGAAGCACTGGTTTTAATTTTTAAAGTATATTATTATAGTCTTAACTTTTGCTAATACTGATAACAGATTTAATCCCTTACAAAAATGGAAGGAGCTATTTTTCTTCCTGTCCTACCACTTTCACTTGCTGAATTGTAGCAGGAAAGAAGAGGGCAAAAGAGCTTTAGAAGCACCATGGAAGTGTGTCTTGGTTCTCACAGGTTCCAATTCCCCATTCTGCATATTCTGATTTTTTTTATTTTGCTTGCTTGCGAGCAATAGATGGAAACTTTAAAAGTTGCTCTGCTAGGCTGGAGAGCAACCTACATCTTTGAACGTTTATCCAGCTTGTAATTTCTTTGTATTGATGTCAATCAATTACACTGATTGAATTAACTCAGTTTTTCTCAGTGCTGAAATATTTCTAAATTAAACACAGTGTTTCAAAATTAAACTGAAATTTAAGTGTTGGAATTATTGCTGATAAAGATCCTTTGCTAAATCAGTTTTACAAATTGTATTGAAAAGAAAATCAGTTGTTACGTTTTCTTTAAGTATTGCACAAGTTGCAGTAAATGGTGCAACGGAAATCCTAGAAATTCTACAGCAGCCCAGAAGCAAGGACTTGTATAAAAAGTAGATCTTAGGATATGTGTTATTTGTGACTAGTCAGCTTTGTGTTCCTGTGAAATAACCAGTTAATTACTTTTTTGCTTTTGTAATTAGGTGGGCCAAGAAATTGAGGTGCGGCCTGGTATTGTGTCCAAGGACAGTGAAGGAAAACTCATGTGCAAGCCAATCTTTTCCAAAATTGTGTCACTCTTTGCTGAACACAACGATCTACAATATGCTGCTCCAGGAGGCCTTATAGGTAAGAATATTCTCTTATGAAAAGATTTATTTCTTCATGCTTATTGAAAACAGTTGGTTTCATTCAGCAACAAATTTCAGTGTAATTAACAAAAATATGATGAGCAATTTTAGGTAATTCATATATGTACAGAGAGACAGGGTTGATGTGAAAAACAGATATTTAAGAAATAAGTTATTTTCCTGAATGTCACTGGCCAATGGAGATCAACTTGCACTGTTAATTGTACCAGCTTTAACAGTAGAACGTTTCTTCATCTGTTTAGACAGAGCTCACAGTCTCGCTGACATTCTGAAATTGCTGTCCAGGTAATAGGGAATTCCCAGTACATTCTCTGGTTTTTTTAGATAGTTTTCAAATATTTTAGCACATAAAAATGACAGCTACCTTTTAGTAACTCCTTGTGACTTCCCTTGTTGTGTTGCAGGTGTCGGCACTAAGATTGATCCGACTCTGTGCCGAGCAGACCGCATGGTGGGCCAAGTTCTTGGGGCAGTTGGGGCACTGCCAGAAATATTTACAGAGCTAGAAATTTCCTACTTCTTGCTGAGACGACTCCTAGGTGTGCGCACTGAAGGAGACAAGAAAGCTGCAAAGGTCTGTGCCCCTTGCTTTGTTTTTCTGATCTTGCTTCCTGTGCTAAGTTTCATTAATAAATATGTTTCTTCGATCACATGTAGAAATTTTGTCTCCCTGTTGATATAAGCTTGTCACTAAACTTAATCTGCTTATTTAATACTGTAAATGAATGCTTTTCAGAGGAGTAGAAATTCATATCAGAGTAGTTTAAAGTAGCATAAAGTATTTATGTGTCAAGTTAAGTATTCTTCTAAACGTGCTGGTAGTTGTTTTCCTTTGCTATCACCCTATTCATTTGTGCAAGAATTAGTTTTACAGTGGTACTGATCTACTTCCTACTGACATGCTTTTTGTAGAATTTTTTCACTGAAGAGCTTTTTTAAGTGAAGTGTTTTTTAAATACTCTTGTTGAAACTGAACTTGGGGCACAGCACAGACTTGTACATCACAATCTGTTTTACACAAATCAACTAAAAGATCATAATTTTCCCTGTTAGCATTTAAATCTATAAATTGCTTTGTGCAACAGTAAGTAAAGTGCTTCAGCACTCTCTTCTCCTGTGAAATTAATTACTTTTGGGGTTTTTTTTCTATGTAGGCATAAGGGAAATGAGAATACATCATTCTTGTAAATAGTCTGTATAACATCACAGTTGATAACAATATCTCTGACTGTTTGTGCTTTTAATACAGTATGTTTTACAGAAAATGTAGAGAAATCCCAAGAAAGTACATCATACCAAGAACCTGCAGAACTACATGTACATCTTTATGTATTTGCCCTCTTGCATATAAAACTTTGCCTACTGATACTGTTGCCCATAGTTTGTGTGTGTATATTTATAATATTTCTCAGCTATATCTTTTTGTGTGGGAAGAAGGTAACAGAAGATACTTGTCTGTGCTGATTTTTTTACTACTAAAGCTTATGTTTTAGAATTTTGTATGTCTGTCTTCAGGTGCAAAAATTATCGAAGAATGAAGTTCTAATGGTAAACATAGGATCCTTATCTACTGGAGGGAGAGTCAGTGCTGTAAAGGCTGATTTGGGGAAGATTGTCCTAACTAACCCTGTATGCACAGAAGTGGGAGAAAAAATTGCTCTGAGTCGAAGAGTTGAGAAACACTGGCGGTAAGTTGGTGCAAAGTTGGTAGAGTACCTGGTTGCTACATTGTTAACAAAAAAATACATGGGTCTTATTTTGTACTGGAATAGGTAAGTGTATATGTGTTTTAAAAATCCTCTGGATTCCCCTGACACATTGGCACCACAGTTGTGGAATGCTTTGTTTCATTGCTAGCCTCTTTTTCAAACAAACACTATGATTGGAAAGGTACCTGTTAGTTAACAGACAAGGAAACACCTGAGGTTCGTGGTTTGTTGCCAAAACTGCCAAGCTGTAAATTGAGCTCACAGTAGAGAGTCTTGGCAGAGGGGTTGGGAAAGTCTAACAACGTTAAGCCAAAACCTGTCTTTATGCACACTTCAGTGGTTTTCTACCTGTGGAGCTGCATGTGATTTCTAGTGCAACCTGGAAGTAACAGCAGGGGAACGGAGGAGGGATTTTTGAGTGTTTTATGTGCTATGAGCACAGAGGAAAGAATGAAGTATCAACTGGATTGACCTATTCAAATTACAAATATAAAATCTCTGACTGCACAGAAGCATCTGGAGGCTGAAAATGATGAACAGAATTGGTTGGTTTTGCATTTTACCGTAGTGCCAGACTCTCTTCAGGTGACGACACATACTGTACCTGTCATGTGTTTCATAAGACTCTATTGATAAGAATAGAAGAGTATTTAGATTTGTTGTCTCTGCCCTGCCCTTGTAGTATGAGAGAGCACAGCCATTTTTACAGGAAGTCTGTACTGTATGGAAAGGAACCAAGCTTTAAATGGCCATGGATTCTTTTATGGCATGTTTCTTTTTCAGATGACAAGAAAGTGTAGACAGGAATTTAGTGCTTGCTGTCTCAGAGCAAGATGACAAATTAGGGAAGAGATTATTCTCTGGAAAAAAAAAAACCAAACCCAAAAACCAAGGCAAAAGAGACCATGTCTTGAACAGGATGAAAAAAAAAACAGGACTCCAATTAAGTCAGGTAAAGCAGAAGGAGAAGAGAAACTATATTAGAAATTACACTTCTTTTTTTTTTTTTTTTAAGCTGTAGACTGATAGGCTGTGCAAATTGTAGGGTGTCTTTCGGTGGTTCTGTGGATTCCTTCCCAGTTGAAAAACTTCACCAAATTTTTCCCAAAAGCCCACCTGTCTCTGGATTATGAAGTGGGCAAATAGTGGCAGCCTGCTGTAAAGATAGTTATTGAAAAGTTGATTCATATGCTATATTAAAAAGATAGAAACAATGTAAGGAAACTGGAAGTTGAGAAAAGGGAAAGAAGGCAAACTGGGAAGAGCAACATAATAAAGTCCAATAGGAGTAAAGATAATATGCAGTTGGTACTGTGAGAAGGAACTTGCAGCCTGAAGCAATAGAGTACTGAAAATACAGAAGAAAGTTGATAAAGCAAGACTAAAAGGATGTATAAAATAAAAAGGAAGTTACAGAGGCATAAAGTGAGGTTAAACAGCAAATGGGACTCAGCAGTGATTCCAAGGATCAGTGAGTTCAAAGATGGACAAGTAATGACCTATTGTTATGGTATTAAAAAGCGGAAGTGCTGAGCTAATAAACTTCATTTCCTTTTCTGGTGTCCCAAGACAGGCTCAACTGTTTAGCAAGGTAAATCCAGATGCATGTGTGGTTTCTTACCAGAAATTGGAAAAGTTTTGAACACAGTCTTGTTAATAATGTGAAATGCCTCCTGACTGTGGAAATGGACGTGTTCTAATTTCTTTTTGCAGTATATTTTTCTGAGGCAATAGTGGCCTATAAAAAAGGTCTTGATTTTCCTGAGTACAAATAGCAGCACTTAACTTGAGAGTTGAGTTACTGCTACAGGTTATGTGTTCATTGAGAGTTACAGGTGTTTGTAATCTTACTGAATTTTCATTTCTGTTTGAAAGTAATGCAGTACTTCAGGCATAGGTGAAAGAGATCAAGCTGTGAATAGATTTACCATCCATCAATACAACAGAAGTTACAGCATTTTCAGATTTTCAGCTTATTGTTCAGAAGAACACCCTTAGCTGGTTACAAATGTCCTCTGTCCTTCACCCTTTTCTATTCTGTGTTTCCACTGAGCAATTTTAATTCTTGTAGGCTGTTTTGGGTGGGAGACAAGTGTAGAAAATTCAAAATGTAAGAACTGAAGGCATAATAAGGACAGAAGGATGTTGACTTATCCAGGATATTTCTGACTACTATTAAAAGTAATATAAACCTTTTTCTTTTTGCAGTTTAATTGGTTGGGGTCAGATCAGAAGAGGAGTGACAATCAAGCCAACTGTTGATGATGACTGAAGAACAAAAGAGTGCTTCATTTTTAAAGATGAAGTGCCTATTTCTATTTTGGAGGGGGTGTGTTTTCACAGTGGAATTGGAAGCTGTGCAAACAGTATCTTTGGGTTCTATGGCTGTCCTCGTACGTTTTATTGAACTTTACCCTCTTACTAAAATACTAGTCACTATCACCATTAAAAGTGTAAAAGAATTGGCATAGAAGTGGGTTTCATTATCCACATTTTAGTAGAAATTAATTGTACATGTCTCATGGCATGTCTAATTTATGTTACTTTGTGTTTCAGACATATCTGTTTAATATCAGTCAAACCAGCCCCAAGTGTAACACACAAACCATAAATCTGGTATTGAAATAAAATATTGCTTATTTTCATTAATTCATACAGTTTTTCTGAGTAACAAAAGACTGCAGTGATTGTTCAACCAGTACAAGAATTAAAAGCAAGCAACCAAACTTTTGGAAGACTAGTACCTTTTGTGCACAACAACTTATTTTGTGTAGACAGCTGTTTACAACAAAAAACTTTATTCCTTTGTTTTTATGGTTCTGATTTTAGGATTCTACAGTATTACGCTTTGTAATTAGGACTGCAATGTTGACTGACTTAAATTTGTCATTTCTGATATTACTACATGTTTTCTTAAACCCCCAAAGAAAAACTACAAGTAAACTGGATCTGAACTGGCAGTACTGGTTTTGGCCTATTTTAGTATGGATTTATGAAAAGAATGTGATTAATTTGAAACGAAACTTTGTCATCGTTGAACTCTGTGTGGATGACCTGGAGTTCTTTATATATAGGAGTAAACTACTTCAAAATTATGTTGAGCAAATATAAAATATCTGGAAGAGGCTATAGAAAGGAATGATTTGGGGTGGGGGCAAACTAATGGTGGTGGAATTGTGAATAGGATGAGAAAAAGTGCAAAACCACTTTTGCTTAGCTACTCTGAATCACATGCCTCAGGATAAAACACAATGTAAGAAACTTACTGTAGGGTGCTAATACTTTATTCCATTTAGATTTTATTTCTTTATTTGTACTAATATATATAGTTCTAGCTATTTTATATACTAGACTATTTAGCAAGTCATGCTACTTAACATATTTTGGTACAAAGTACTGTGTGTGTTTTCAAAGCTTTGGGTTTATTAAATGTCTTCAAGGGCTTTCTAAAGGTAAATATGATTTCACTTATCAAATTGGACTTTGATGAAACAGCTTGCATTTTCCTGATTTTGCCCTGTGTTCTGTGTTCCCTTATTCTGTCTACATTCCTGTACTCAGTTTTTCCATTTGTAAAGTACTACCTCACGTGTTGAGAGTAAATACATTAATTTTCGTATAGTGCTTTTCCATTTCAAAAGCAAAAGTCAGCTGTAGTTCTCTCTGACTCTGCAGGTACTTGACCAATCTACAGTCTTAAATGTGTGTTTCAAGGACTGCATCTTCCATGCTTTGGCAGCTCCCACTTTCTGTAAGTGTGACTTCTAGGAACTTGGATAAACATAAGCCTTAGCTAGTCTGGAAGCATGAGGGTGAGCACAAAAGAATGTAAGCTACAGCAGAGTGCATGGATGGCACCAGCACCAGGGTGAAATCTAGTCTAGAGTCCTTTCTCAGTGCACTGCACCTGTGGGTCTGATGAAGCACATGCTGAAATGCTTCTGAGAAACTGGTTAATCACCCACAGACATTTTTAGGCATTCAGATGTGTTGGAGATTGGGTCTCTCTTCATCTTCAAGTTAAAGAACACAAGTGCCATAATCTTGCCAAAGTTGTGCATCAACCTGCTTTCACAGTGGCTCTTCCAGGCAGGGTGAGGCTCTCACAAGGCTCACCTCTTCCTACACTCTGCTGTATATCCTGTCACACCAGGATGAGGGCCTGCGAGGAAGATCACTTATGGAGGTTTTTTTTTGCCAGCAAAATGCTAAATTTCCTCTCAAGCTTTGACTGCTGGCATGAGCGATGAGTAATGGGATTTTGAGACTGCTGAACACATGGAACATGTCTCTGCAGCATTAGAGAGCCAAGTGTGAACAGTGGAAGTGCAAATACATTGTGTGCTGATGTGTCTACCACCCCCTCCTCAGTCACTGAACTGTGATGCTGAGATGTTGAATGACAAGAGAAAGCAATATCATATACAGCTCAGAAAGATGAAAATTACTTAGATTTTCTTGGCCAGGATGAAAACAGTGACAGATGCATTGTGAACTCTCACTTTACCAAGGATTTGGTTCAGAGTGATGATTTTTTTTTTTATTTTTTTACCCTTTGTAGGTCAGATTTAGCTCCCTGAACACAGGTGTGCGTTTGCATTTCAAAGGGGTTGGATAGCCAGGGCACACGTGTCATCCTTGCCACAGTAGCTGGAGAGCAGGGCACCGTGGTTGGCACCAGCACTTACACAATGGTCACAGCACCTCTTCCATCATCTGTCAGAACTTGATTTGAGGAGAGTGTCAGTACAGTGGTACTTCCTTGCTATTGGGAGCAAAGAATATCGCCTCAATAAATATTTCACAAAAGACTTCTGGCATCTAAGAAACCTACCAGACCAGTGCAAGTTAACAACTACTACTGGGTTGGGTTTTATTCTTTGTTTTTATAAATATTGGCTTTCAAAGCCCTGGTTTCATGAAAACGGGGGAAGAGTAATCTTCTTAACTCATACTGAAGTTTTCTCTAAGGCATTAGTACATACATTACTTACAGTGTTGCATATAAATAACACTACCTCAGCAGAAAATGACCAGTGAATGGCTGAGCAGAAACTAAATTGAGTAATTCTGTGATAAAGAGATAAAATTAAGAGCCTATACTTTTGCATGATGCTTATTGAGGTTCATCCTTTGAAGAAACAACTACAAAATACCAAGATACAGTTGTTCAAAAGGACAAGTAGGCTTAGACTCAACAAAAATTGTTGCATTTTATACTTATAAAAGGAGAGGATTTAGGAAAGGTTGATTTGTAATCATACCTATAAAGGCAAAAAGATACTGCTCCTTCAACCACCTTGGCTCTGCTGTGCATTACTTCAATATTTAAGAAGGCAGCCTGATGAATACAGCGTGCTGCTTTAACACAAATATGTAGATATCTTGTGCAGTGGTACAAAGTTGAAGTGCTGTGTCAGTAGCTATTTCTGAGACTTGGGTGTTTATTTGGGAAACACCACATCAGATTTTGTTCTGAAGGGGTGAAGAATGAACTTTCAGTTAATATCTTTGCTGATTTTGTCCTAGTGTATACGAAATCCAAAACCATTTTAAAATTATGTTTTTATTGTGTTCGTTATGTAGCACTTTTAAAAGTGCTTCCTTCTAGGTCACTGCTGCAGAAAAGGTTCCTACTGTTTTTTCCGTGCTGAGTCATGTGGGTGAGCATCCAGACTGCCTGCAGGAAAGGTTTGCACTTCTGCCCCGGCCCTGTTTCCCATGAGTGCTTCTGCGAGTGTAAAGTCCCAGCTATGCCACCCCTGCCGTTCTGGGTCACTTCTTGCTGCCAGGCTGGGGCTAAACATTTATAAAGTTTCAAACGCCTGCCCTCCCTTAAGCACAACACCACTACAAAGCACAGTCTGCTGGTTCCCAGTCCCTGCCCCCCCTTGCCATGCCACAGCCCTCGTGCATCCACAACATGTCCAGTTGCCTTTTACTGACATCACCAGACCTTGTGGACGCCACTCCCCATTCATCAGTTCTTCCACTGCCACAATTCCTTTGGCACAGTTGGCTTGATGGTTGATGTTCACTATATTTGCTTACCATAGTGCTAAAATTACTAATGTGCTCTGGTTTCGGTGTTGCTGCTTTTGTTTCTGTAAAGCTACATCTCTACATGCTCATGGAATCTTCCGTACATCTCCAGTCCATCCCAGTGGTGGAGTAAAAGTGCATATTTCATACCTTTTCGGACCAAACCTAGGTAGAATAAACATTTTTACAAAGATTTTGGTATATGGTGAATAACATAGCAGTGGTGACAGTCAAAAACTGTATATAAGCAATACAAGTATGTAAATAAGTTCTTCTTCCTTACCTTGAAAGGATTAAAAACCAAACAAACAAGTCTCCTAAAATGGGCACTATATATGCAATGACGAGAACAAATGAGCAAGAGAATTTCGTTGCCAAGGAACAAACATCTTCTTCAAGGAATTATCTCAAATATTTAAATTAATTCACACTCTTCAATGACTTTTAGAAAACTTATAAAACAAGGAACTAGAACACTGATCAAACACAGATGAAAACTGTTGAAATACTTTAGTTGAAGTAATGTTAATGTGTATGATATTTACTTGTGTTGAGAAACGCTTCATTAAGAAAATGCAGGATATACATTTATAAAACAACTTTTCAGTTCAAACAGTTTCTTTCTAAAGCCTGGTATACTTTTTTGAATATTTCAGTACTGTTGGAAAAAAAAAATCAAGATTCACTTAATTAAGTTTCATGTTACACAATCCTAAAGATTGAAATTAATCGGAGCACCAGCTCTCCTTTTTTGCATCTATGTGGGTATTTGTAAAAAAATCCAACATACGAGACTGGATTCATTATGTTGCTTAGAAAGCCCCTTCCCCTGCCAAACATAACACCCTTCTATGTTTAGTTATCTCAGTCTGTTAGGTGTTCAGTGAAGACCTGAAAAGTGTTTTCTCCTGCAAATGTTCCTTAAGGTTCTCTTAACTCATTTCTCTTCCTGGTTTTGCTTAATCATCTATTTGATTATGTAATCTATTATGTATCTCAAAATATTTCATTTGCAACATCATCTTAACTAGCCCACAACAGAATTAAGTCACAATTTTTGCAAGTTTTCATTAAAGGAGCTTTTTTTTTACCTTGGTGACTAGCATTAGCCATATAAAAATAGAATAATTTTTGTACTGTTTCTTGGCTACAGCCAAAATGCTGTTGATAACAAAGTTTAGCAACAAGTATTTTTATTTCTTCAAATTGTCTCCCATTTATTGCTTTGACAGTAGTTGGCAGTAATACAACTTAATCCTTTAAAAATTTAACATGGAGCCATACTTCACACCAAAAAGAGGTATGGGGGTGTAATTAGTCCTTCCACAGCAATCACAAGCATTCACATATGCTCCATGTGGTTTTGGCTCCTTGCCTCTTGCCTCATTGTCTGTTAGCATGTGTTAAACACTGCTAGCCAGCAAACACTGATACAACCCTGCAAACCATTTACTTGTGTGCTTCAAGCACACAAATTGTCCTGTTGACACTGCTGGGACCATTATGCACTTGAAGGTGAGCTTGTGCTTTAAGTGTTTTGGAAACTGGGATTTTAAATTACTTCAATTTTTTTGAAAGCTTAATTCCTCTAAATTCCTTGCTGCTTCATGCTGTTGCTATTCTACCAATCTGTGTGTTCACGCTGGGAATTTATTTTTGCAGTTAAAACCTGACATTTATCTCTGAAAGCATTTTGAGCCATAAGGGAAGGTGTCTGTTTTGACACCTAACATCACAGGAAAGTGGACTTCTGGTACGTTCCAGAGCAACTTTGCAGCTTTATGGACTGGTGAAAGCTGCTCCAGGTAGAAGCAGATCACCAGCTCCCATCCATTTAAGAGGAGTATAGTTAATGTACAGAAGAGCTTTGCTGGAAAGAGACCAAATAACACAGCTTTGAACTGACAAATACAACCCTAAAAATCAGTGTTGTCCCATTAAATGCTCCCCAAAAAGAAGGTTGGTCCCTCAATGTCATGGTTTGGTTTGTAAAGCCCTGCTTTCTTGTTAAACGATTCACTAGAGAAACGGGGAGGGGCTGGCAGAGTGTGATTTCAAAACCCAATGCTTATATAGTCACTGGAGCAGATAACCCTCAGGGCCACCTATAACTCTATCAGCCAAGAGAAAAGGAACTCTTTAACACTTTGAATCTTCTCTACCCTTTCTTTTTCAAGATCCGTCAGTGCCGACTTCCAACAATGTATCAGGTTGAACATTTACCAGTCCTTTTACCTTTGTTACATGTACTCACCAACAACTCTAGGCTGTATCTTTGATTCACTGACATATAAAGCAAATGAACTGTGAGTTTACAGAATTACAGAGTAAATTATAGACTTTTTTTACGTCCTCCCCCATGAGAGTTCAAACTAAGAGATGTTATTTAAAATTGCAGAATAAATAATTAACCTTCCTACCTAATTAAAAATTCCTTTAAGCTTGCACAGCACTTAAGCAGAAAGAACTAGAAATAAAATTGCCTGTGAAAGCCTTCTTTTAACAACTAAGTATTAAGAAGTCTACTGAGTATTTGGAAACCAAGACATTTCAGAGATTTTAATGCAGACAAATAACTTACCAGTTCTCCACAGGATGCAAGGGACTCCTGCTCAACACAAGGACCACCCTGCTGCTTAAATGTAAGATCTGTTTTCAACATTTTTTAATTTAGCTTTTCAATTAAAAAAAAACCTCTTCTTTTACTTTTTCCCTTTTCTTCTTTTTGTTTCCTTTTATCTTTTCTTTTTCTTTCCCTCTCCTTTTCTTCTTTTCTTTTTCTCTTTCTTCTTCTTTTTCTTCTCTCCACAAGGGCAAATAATCTGCATTTTGATCTGAGGCAGCTGAAAAAACTGTGTCTGGAATCTTTCAAAAAAATTCAGTTTGAGGCCAACACCCCTTAGGGAAAATTTCAGACTTGTGAAAGCTGGCAAAGTTTTACGAGCAACTGAAAACCTGTACAATGCAAAATGTCAAACAGCTTCAAAGTAAGTGACACTACACTGCACATTGCTGATATTTTTTAAGTAGAGAGGTTATCTGAGAGATACACATCTCTCAGATGATTTCATGTTGGCCTTACAACATTCTCACTGATTTAAACCCATTAGGTCAGCTTCAACCTATTGACTTGATATAACTGAAAGAGAAAACACAAAGACTGAATATCCAGACCCTCTTCTGATCTTTCTTTACAATTATCCTGCGTAGCAAAGTGCAGTCAGAACAAACATGAGAGTCTCGCATTTCACTTCTGGGTCCCATCGAACACAGGATTCTTTGCATTGGACATGGTTCTCTAAGATACATGATAATATTTTAATAAAAAGCACATCAGTCCATCATCAGCCTGGTATAGCTGAACACATTTTTGAAATAGTCTTTTTTTATAAGCAGGAACCATTAGAAGTTTTAAATTCAAATACATTTTTCAGACCCCAAGCAACAAATGAGATTCTCAGATCATGTTTCACTGTTCAGTTTATGTATTTCCCACTCCTTTGCTATTCAATATCTCAGCCTTATCATGAAGAAATTTCTCCAAATGAACATTGTCATACTTGTTTCACAGATATTCCTCCAATACCTTGTTTTTCAGTGCTACACAGATCCCAGCAATGTTTATATTGAGGCTAGGTAAAATTGTGTTTTATAATGCCATGAAAACCTTTGAAAGACTTTTGCTTTATTTAATGAATATTTTTAATGGCAATTCCTTCAAAATAATTTTGTGTACTAACACACAATTGTTAAGGTCAATCTTTGTTTCATTATTTCATTTGTTGCAACTAGTTTTCTCACCAAAAGAAAGTATTTCTTACAGCTTCATTCATCTTTCTTTGCCCCCAAGCCTTTGGCTCCCAAGCATTGTGGCTGCCTGCATGCAGAGGCAGTTCAGTGAAAATCCCAACTTTGGTTGTCTAAATTCACCCTAGAATTGGAGACAAGTGTGTATGGCACTTTTGTCCCCAAGCATCATGGGCTGAAATGAGTTGGTGGTTTCATCTGCATGAGTTACTGTTGGCTGTAACATGCCTGTCTCAGTGGCCAGCCATTTGTTCTGACAGACATCAGGCCAGATGCTACCCAAAACACAGGCACTGTGACAGCCTGGGCCTCTTTCCAAGCCTTGCTTCCCAGAAACTATATGAAGCTTCCTGCCAACACCAAGCCCGTTCTTTCTTCAGCTCTCTCAGGGAGCATTCTGAACACCAGCAGTAACTGGAAAAGTGCAGATGGATGGGTCAAAGCCCCTCCACAGGCTCCTAGGGGATGGTGACAGGCAACACACCAAGCTGCAGCGGTCTCATGCTCAAGCTCCATGGTGAGAATACTGCCTGGTGGGAGCAGGTCTTGCAGCAAACCCAGAGCTGGTAATTGCTGAAGCCAGGGGACGCAGCAGGTGAGTGTCCTGGAGTTCTGTGTCTTCAATGAGGCAGGTAACAGAGAAGGCTGAAGAACAGGGAAGCCTCTACTTGGGAGCAGCCTGCCACCAATAATGACAAACAACCTGGTGTAGTGAAAGGTTCCCTGCCTGTGGCAGGGAGTTGCAACTAGATGATCTTTAAGGGCTCTTCCAACCCAAACCATTCTATGATTCCATGAACTGTGCCTTTGGAGAGGAACACAAGGTTTATAAAACACTTGCCACTTGGTGCCTATGGATCACATACACTGATTGAGACCTGGGCAGTTTTATAGTCTTGAGATCTCCTACCCACCAGAAAGATTAATCATGTAGGCCTCATTGCCTTGTCCAGCATGAATGCCAAACCCTGACTCCTCATAACATGACTTCATGGCTTGGAGAATCTTATGTCCTTTTGGTCTGACTGCAGCTCTCCTATGCTGTGATTTTGCTTAATTCCATGATGTTGGTTCCTTGGCCGTAACATGATGTAATGCTTCTTACTGTGGATAAAACATCCTGTGAATTCCAGATGACTTGAGCTGTCTTCATTTTTCTGTAGGGAGTTTTAAGGAGTTCTGCTTCATCCACTGAGATTTTGTGCATGGCCACATGCCTCTGTCACAGCGGACAGCAATAATGTGCTGCCTTAGGGGATTCCGGCAACTCTTTTCTCACCATGATTTTTGCCCCAAGTGAGAGGAGTTAACATTCTTTTCAGAGCCATTTTAGGCACAGAGGCTGTGATCCAATAATTCCTGACACATTTCTTTCTGTGGGTCACAGCCCATTCTTCACCACTGTTGCATGGAAACACTTGAGACCATCTAGCCTGGGACATTTTTTGTGAAGGACCGAGTGGTTGCCAGGAGATAGTGAAGGACTAGTGATGGCAATATTTGCTTGTGATGACCATAGGAAGACCCCCTTCCTAAACCAGTCAGCAACAACAAACAGGAACAGGGTGTCAGTCTGCCATTAAAGGTTTGGTAATATTTGGGAATATCAATTCTGTAATATCCGAGAATGAAAAGAGAGGTGAGAAACAGGCATTGCTGTCTGAGATGAAGCACGCCAGCATGGACACTAGAGAACTCTACAGAATTCATTGTCTCCACAGGTGTATTGGTTTGAAAACAAACCAGTGGGAGATCACAAGTCAGGATTAAAATTAATAGAAAAAATTAAAAATAAGTGAAATAATACAAGGAAAAGCACTGACAAAGTCAGATACAACCTGACACCCTGTTAGGGTGGTGGTAGCAGTCCAACTGAAGTAGTTCAGTGAAGCGGTGATCCTGTGCACAGGTCTGGTCACCAGCTGAAGGTTCAGTGGTAGCTCTTGTCCTCTGGGAACCCAGTAGACAGGGCTAACTAGGCAGTTCGAAGGCCAGGTTGTATCCAGGTGGGAATGCTTGGCTCCTCCCTGCTGGAGCATTGTGGAGCATCTCACAATAGGATAAGTCCATGAGTCATGCAGTGGGGTCTTGATGGCTCATTGTCTGTTATCCGGAGTGGGTCATTAGCAGGTGATAACAGCTAATGCCTCACAGCTGATGGTAATAGAATACTTAAATACATCTATATTGTAGCCTAGGACAAGAGGTTTGTACTAGATAATTACAGTAGTCTAACTTACAAACACCATTTAATGTCTGGACAATTCTTGAGAAATTCTGAACAGTGCTACAAAGACTACAAAATGGACAAGAAAATCTACTGTCTTTTAACAGCTACTGGACTTGGGCATGTCTTGAGAGAGCAAAAGAAATCACTTGAAAGTATTAGATAGAAAACATCAGTCTACTAAAAAATAGTACTTCAAGAAACTATATCCTTCTAGATACCTCTACCTCCTTCGACTTGTGAAAGGGCAGGGGAGGATTGTGAAAGATGGCCTAATATCAATCCCTCTATGGTATAAGCCATAAATTTCACTCATTTCAGAGGACTGGGGCAGAAATGCCAGAAGGCACCATCCAATCTGGAGGTGAAGGCACCGAGGGGAGGAAGGCCCATCCCATCCCTTATGTTTTGCTTGTGCTTGATCACCATTTATCATTTAGGAAGTCAAGTCTATGTTTTTTCATTGAATCTATCTTGTTTAAACTCCAGCTATCCATATCTCTCTCTCTAGACTGAAATGAATTCCCATTACCAGGAAAGCACTATATGATTAATGTCTATTTTTTTGTTCTTGTTGGTATTAAACAGCTGAAGACTTTTTAAACATCCAAATTCTTTTAGAATTCTTTGTGGCCTCTCCAGTTTTCAGTCTATTTAAAAAACAGGACCCAGCAGATACAAACTCACCTTATTTCTACCACCTACTCCACTGTAAGCATCCTCAAACAGCACCAGCTCTTTTTGCCCCATGTGTATATAAGGCTCTTTTTGAGAAGTCTTGTGATTGCACCCTTTAATCTTTTCTGAAGTTTCTTCTTTGCAGGATTCAGGAGTATCTTCTAGGTACATGATTTGCATTCATTCATCCTAGACACATAATTTTGCATTTGGACAGATTAAGAAACAAGTTATTTAAGTGGTTCAATTTACAAAGTACTCCAGTCCGTGTGATGTTTCTACAATATTGTCTTTTCCTCATCACCTGTATACTTACTCCAGCAACTTTGTCACAGCCACAAATAAAAACAGGGGTGACTCTATGATGAGTTCTAGAACATGATGGAAGTTTTGGGCCATAACTATGGTTCCACCCCTGTGAACAACGCAATTATTTGATTATTTCTTCAATGTTATATATTTCTTCAGAACTGTCAGTCCATCAGCTTTTAAGCCATTTAACATATGATACTGAAAGTAAGGGAGACTTGGTGTGTGTGGTATGAATCACCTTTCCCAAGTCTGCTCCATCTATGCAATTAATGTTGTGCTGAAGCTTCTCATCTACTCAAGTAATGAAGTTTGGCATGTCTGCCAAGATCACTTTTCCCTAAGCCACACTTACTGGTACTAGTTATATTTTTACCCTTTTATTCCTTATTAAAGAAATCCCATGGGTTTTTTTCCCATTATTTTGGCAGGACTGACTTTAACATGACAACCAGCTTATTACCCAACTCATCTTGCTCAGGCAAATGGGCACTGGCTGATATCACCCTTTCTGAAGTGGCTCAAGCCTTCTGAGATTTACATTTATTGTTGTAAATGAACCAGCCACCTCCTCTGCTGACAAAGGCAGGCAGGAGTGCATTTTAAAGCATGTAACACATTTCCCTATACTTTTACTTCTCACTAGGCATTTCCTACTGATTAGTGACCAGAAACACTGTATGAGCTCTAACAGACCTGTCAGACAGTTTTTCCTTTGTTGTGCTCAGTTTTAACACCCCAGGGTAACCTGGACCTGCAGATTAAACTATCAATAGAATGACTGCTTATCCCTCATACTTCCTTCATTTTGGGACATATTTTTACAAGGGTTCCTTTTCAGTGTAACTGTCCTGAATACACTGTGCATGAAAGTCAGCAGCTACAACAGTCAACCTAAGTAAACCTTTTTACCACTGCTAGGAGCAATTTTGTTAATTCTCCTTACTCCTTCCTTTTTAGTCCAATGACTGCAGGTAAATATTGGTGCACTTGCAATATTATTAACAATTAAAAGAGAACATTATGGAACATTAGATCCTTGGATAAGATGGCAGTATTTCCTTTTTATAGATAAGTTTCAAATAGAAGCTGGAAGACAGAAAAATTATTCCAGAATTTCCATGATAATATATTAACAGAGGACTCTTCTGGGAGAAATTAGAACAATCTCCCTTCACTTTCTTTCCTACCCAACCTCCATCACTGTGGCGCCATAGGAAAAACACAAAAAGATCACTTCAGCAGGCTCATGCTTACTGTATAGTGACACAGCCAACTCACAATGAACCCTCATCGCCAGCTGATGGATTTGTCAAGGTCAAAAAATGGTTACTGAAACATGATCAGGTAACTGGATGGTAAAATAAATCTATTTCATTGCAGATCAAGAAGCAAACACATTTCTACTTGAAGACCTTCAAACCAGTCACCATCAAGCTGACAAACCTCAATTTACTGTTTTATAATCTGGGGCTTAGCAATAGAGGAGCTACAGCTTGAGAAATCTGGGGGTGTTACTCGGCACAATGGTGTTTGCTATGCATGTTGCCAATACCTGGAAAGGGATCTTAATAAGACACAAGATAAAAATGAACTGTGACTGAAAATGGCTCTTTACAAATTTTTATAATTTATTGACAAGTAAATTATCAGCGACATGGATGAAAGCATTATTGCATTATCAGCCATACTGACTTGGGGCTGCACCCATTTTTCAGGACTGGATGGACACACTAACTCCTCTTAAGATTACCTAGACGGAACCTGATTGCAACATTGTAATAGCCACTGTGATAATTAAGTGTCCAAGTGTGAAATCAGCAGCAGGTATCTCCAGAACTAATTCAATGACTGCTAAGTTCAAGTATAATTTTTAAGAGGACACCCAGCAAAACCAACCAACTTCATTTGCTTTTGTGAGGAAAGAGATACAGCTAAGTACCTGCTCCTGAGTGATACCAAAACAAACTCTAAGGAACAATACAAAGGAACAGTGGATCACAAATAAAATTAGAGTTGGACTGCAAAGGCTCTGTTCACTGTACTGAGAACAACTGGCCTATAAACTTTTATATACAAGCTGTATTCTGTCTCTGGTGTACAAAATCTGACACAACCTAACCACAAATCAAGGTCAGAAATCCTATTGCTTACAATGTAGTTTTACCCTTTGCCTACTGAATTCCAGAAAGTGCAAGTTACAAAAGCATTTCTGCAGGTAAGTTAACCTATGTTGTTCCAAAGTGGTGCCAGCACACCTATGGTACCTGCAATTCCCTAGAGCATTCTGCCCTTGCATACCTCAGTTGGCTGTGGCAGCAGAAAGGGCTGTGAATATCAGCAGCAAACACGGCTTCCTTCCTGGCAGCTGCACCCATGGGAGTTACCCTGTTTCTGATCACACCAGGGTGTTTGTGGCCCATTGGAAACCAGAGTGGCTGGGGACAGCATTGAGGAAATGGCTTCGTCAAGACAAAAATTACTCAAAATCTGCTGGTATCTTTCTCCTGAGTGGTGAAGAACAAGGGGGTAAAGGTGAAACAGTTATACACAGATGGGGTGAATGACCAGCCAGCCAAGAATTTAAGATTCAGGTCTTGCAAAACATCCAGCCATTTGCCTTTTAATGGCATTACAGTTTTCTGAAGGTCTTCCTTCCCCTGCAATGATGTGACAACTGGCTATGATGAATCTTTGGGGGCAATCTGCCCCGTATTCTGGATTTCCATTGTCTATGTGAATGAAAAATTGAAAATGGCCTTGGAACCAAAGACCTTACAGGATATCATGCTGTTCATTGTAATTTTCTATGCACTTTATGTTTGTTGGAAAAACTGGCTGAGAAATTGTAGAATCATTTAAGCTGGAAGGTACTTCTGCAGATTGTCTTGTCCAACCCTCCTGCTCAGTGCAGGGCAGCTAAAGCACGTTGCTCAAGGCTGTGTCCAGTTGAGTTTTGAGTATCTTCAAAGACAGAAGCTTCTCAATTGCTACGGAAAACATGTTTCACTGTTTCAAAGAAATTCAGAGTCTTAAATTTAAACATAAGGCAAAAAAAAAACCCCAAAAAAATCAATTTTTTTACTTACCTATACCAGAGCTATCTTGCTGTTGATTATGAACCATCACCTTTCTCTGCTCTTTCCCTTAGCCTCTTCCATCCTGGCAAGAATATTTACTTAAGACTATTCTACACTAATATCACATGTATGGTCAAGCTCAGAAACCTTTTGAAGGTAAGTATTTTAGAACCCCTTCCTGAAACCCAGCTCTAGGCTGATTCTCCAAGTTTAACCTCAATCTTCATGGAATTAAATAAAATTAATTTTTGATGCATTATGGTTCCTATTCTGTTCTCAGTATCATGGTGTGTTGGGTTTATGTGGCCAGGTCTCAGCAGCACAGGGTTACAGGAATGGCTTCTGTAAGAAGCTGCTGGAAGCTTCCTCCATGTCCAGCAGAGCCAAGGTTAGCTGGCTCCAGGATGGACCAACCTGCTGCTAGCCAAGGCTGAGCCCATCAGGAATGGTGGGAATGCCTCCATGATATGTTTGAGAAGGGAAAAAAACGTTTCTGTGCATGTGTAATTATGGGCAGAGAAGGGCAGGATGAAAACATGTGAGAGGAACAACTCTGCAGACACCAAGCTCAGTGAAGAAGGAGGGGCAGGAGGTGCTCCAGGCATCAGAGCCAAGACTCCCCTGCAGCCCATGGTGCAGCCCATGGTGAAGCAGCTGTGAAGCATGGGGATGTAGAGATCCATGTGTAGCCCATGGAAGAGAGACCCATGTTGCAGTAGTTTGTGGAGAACTGCTGCCTGTGGGATGAATTCATGTTGGAGAAGTTTATGGAGAACTGTCTCCTGTGGGAAGAACCCCACACTGGAGAAGAGGAAGGACTCCTCTCCCTGAGCAGCAGCAGGAAAAACCTGTGATGAACTGACCACAAGCTCCATTCCCATCTCCTTGCACTGCTGGGGGAAAGGACATAGAGCTTGGGACGAAGGGGGGGAGGGGTGGGAAGGTGTTTTTAAGATTTATTTTACTTCTCCTTATCCTGCTCGGATTTTGTTGGTAATAAATTAAATTAGTATCCCCCATTTGAGCCTGCTTGCCCTTAGGTATTTGGCAAGTGATCTCTCCTGGTCCTTATCTCAACTCATGAACCTTTGTTATATTTTCTCTTCCCTGTCCAGGCGAGAAGGGGAATGACAGATTGGCTTTGGTGGTGGCATCCAGCCAGGGTGAACCCACTAGATATGGGTAAAGTTTGCAGGGTGCATGTTTATCAAACACTATACTGAAATAAACTCCAAGCATCACCCAACTTACGTTTTATGCCTGTGTGTTAAGATAGAAAAAGACTACTGCACAAAATTAAAGTGGAGTCAAAGCTGAACCAGAGGCTCATTGGCAACATAAGCCCTACATATTTGCTGTTCTCAGCCAGATAAGTCACATTTGCATCATTTGATAAGTGCAACAGCCAACTTCCTTCCAGTTTCCTCAAACGTTAGAAACGCCCCTTGAAGAAACCTCAAGCCCTGGGCCCACAATTATGCAACCAGTTTGAAGGTACCTCCTCATATCCATGAGGTTACCCATGGTACGTAATTTCTAATGCCTCGAAAACTTTAGGATGCATCTTTCATGGATCAACAGCAGCTCTCTCCTTAAAAGAAAAAAAAAAATTCTTATTAACTTTTATCACAAGGATGAGAAAACACCTCTAGGCAGGGCTTGGGTTCCAACGCAAAGTTATTTCAAATTTTCCACAGTCCACAAAATGCGACCCCCCCTGCCCTGGTACTGCTGTTACGTGACTGCCAGCAGCCCCCGGGGAGCGCAGTCCGTGTTCTGCGTGGGGACCCGGGGTCGGGCACCGCACCCCGCTGCTTTCCGCTGTCCTTGTTGCTCCCAGCAATTCCCGCCGGCAGCCGCGCCCCATGCCGGGGTGACCCAAGGCCGCGCAAGCCGCGGCCCTCAGCCCGCGTCCGCGCCAGAGCGGAGTACCCGCACCCTAAAATCCCGCACCCCGAAAACCGCTCCCCGCCGCGCAGACCCGAGTCCAATCCCGCGGCGGGGGCGCGGAGCCTCCGGCCCGCACTCCGGGGCCGGGCCGGGCCGCGGGCCTGGTGCAGCGCGGGGGGGCTCCCCCGGCATGGAGGGGCCGGGCGGGGAGGGGGTCCCGGGGGCCCGCTGCGCTCCGGGGGCGCACGCCGAGCCCCGAGCGGCGCAGCGCGGCCGAGCCGCGGAGGAGGCGGCGGCGGGAGGAGGCGCGGGACCGAGCGCCGCCGCGCCGCCCCCGCCCCGCCGCCCCGACCGCCGCCTCGCCCGCCCCGCACAGGCCCCCGGCCCGCCCGGCCGCCCCGGCCCCCGCGGGCGGGCGGGCGGCCCGAGGCGGCGGCGGCGGCGCGCTCCCTTCCGCCTGCTCCTGGGCTCTCTCGGGCAGTGACGTGACGTGCTGACGGCGGGCCCGGCCCGGGGAGCTTGGCCGCTTCCACTCAGCTCCGAGCTCGGCCCCTCCCTCCCCTCCCGCCCGCCCGCCCCGCCGCAGCCGCCGCCGCCGCCGCCGCGCTCGGCCCAGTCGCGCTGAGAGAGGCCGCGCCGAGCGAGCGCCGCCGCCCGCCACCCGCACGGTAAGAGCCGCGGGCCTGGCCCTGCCGCCCGCCCGGCCCGGGCCTCCCCCTGCCCGCACAGGCCGCGGCGCAGGCCGCGAGGAGGCCGCAGCTAGGCCGCGCCAGGGCTCCGCCACAGGAGCGGGCCGCGGGCTCTGCGCCGGCGGGTCCCGCGCGCCCGGCGCGGCCCGAGGCGGCGGGGGAGGCGGCGTGAGGAACGCGGAGCGGAGGTGGGTGGCCGCGGGCCCGGGGGGAGGCGAGTGGGGCCGGTGAGGGGCCGCGGGCCCGGCCGGGGGGGCTCGGAGGTGTCTGGAGGAGGAGACAAAATGGCGGCGCGCGGGGGGGGCGGAGGGCGCCGGCGCCATCTTGAATTAATCGCTCCCACAGCCGGGGCCCCGCGCGGGCCGGGCCGGGCTGGGCCGGGCGGGGCGGGGGAGCCTCGGGGCTCCGGCAGGGACCGCCCGCAGCCTCCACACCCTCCCCGCCTCCCGCTGCCACACTGCGAGGCGCAGCGCAGCGAGGCGCGTTCCGGCCCGCGGCGGCTCCCTGCGCGGCCGCGCCGGGGCTGTCGGCCGGCTCTCCTTCCCCGCCATCTCCTCGCTCTCCTCCGGCCGCGGATTCGGGCGGCGCGGGCTCGGCAGCGCCGGGAGCCCTCCCGCAGCCGCCTTCGCCCACTCGCCCCGTGAGCAGCTCCCTAATCCCCTCGGGGCCCCTTAGTGCTGGTGCTGGCTCAAAGGTGCGCCTGGGATCGGTCATTTCCCTCATTCAGGTTTCGTTAAGAATTAGCTTATTTGCTTTAGAATTAACTGTCTTCTGGCGCACAACATCCCTATGAAATTTGGAGAGAACCCATTTCTTTAACCGGTTTCTGCAAACACCTCACCACTGAACTACAACAAAGAGGGGAGCGACTTGAGGGGGTTTTTTTACGCAATTGCGATGAAAACAGCAGCGCTGATTCTCCTGCCAAAACTGAGGGAGACGCGTCAAGAAATAAGCAGCTGAATGATCACATTGTTACATTTGTAACATCGTCTTTATTCTTCTGTTTATCCACCTAGTA
Organism: Lichenostomus cassidix; assembly: GCF_008360975.1. Taxonomy (NCBI): domain Eukaryota; kingdom Metazoa; phylum Chordata; class Aves; order Passeriformes; family Meliphagidae; genus Lichenostomus; species Lichenostomus cassidix. The sequence continues at coordinate 12,789,472 of NC_139479.1, read as the reverse complement.
ATAACGAGTGCTCTTTTCAAGGCAGGAATTAAACCCTATAGGACTGTAATTTTTTTTTTTTGCCCTTCGTGTGTGCGCGACCGAGAGCAGTGTGTGTGTGCGGCGCGTTCCCCTCAAGTGGGTCACGTCAGGAGAGTTGTGACACTGCAGCAGTGGCGTGGACTGAGCCCAGAGCTGCTCGGGAGCACCGCGGAGCCTCGGTGGCTCGGGGCTCTGACCCAATTGGGACATGCCAGGCGTGCCGCAATTTTTAATGGGATGTAGCAAGGCACGACGGGAACATGGTTGTGGCTGTACACTAAGTCATCCCAGCGTGGGTAGAGGCCAGCACTTGCACGTGGGGAATTTTGCTGGTTTATGCCTTGATTTGTTAGATTCACCGCCTGGATATTTGGTTTATGGCCTTATTTCAATTCAGGAAGAGGCAAAGGACTATGTTTTGTGTTACTAAGAGCTATGTTGCATATTTCTTCTTCACAAGGATGGCTTTTCTGAAGTTTCCCCCTTTTTTCTCCTTTTCATTTTCCCCCATTTTCCTTTTTTTTGTTTTTTTTTTTTTGTTTTCCTTGTGAGAGCAGAGAAACTGAGCGTTTCTGTGGAATATTAAACCTCTTTTGAGGAACTCTATTTTTAAAGTTGCTCGTTCTTTAAAATATGACAGCTTGTCTATTTCTCTTTATTTCATCTTGATTGCCTTGCTAGGTCTATTGAGTCAAGAATCTGTAATGTGGCAGGACTAGTGTACTTTCTTGCTTTCTTGCTTTCTTGACTGGTTGCTCTCACAATAATTTTTACTTTGGAAGATTATTGCTAATATAATAATACCATTTCTTCCATTAATATGTAATTTTCCATGTCTTCTTCCACTTGAAAATATTACCTTGGCTTCCATAAAGCCAAAACCAGCAAAGTCTCTGAGTAAATAGGTAAAAATCAGTTTGTAAAAGCTCACTGTACAAACAGAATTAAGTGTATATTAAGCATATTAATTAAGCATATTAATTCTCAATCCATGTGAAGCTGGCATGGACCCAAGTCAAGTAAAAGGTGTAGATGTTTGGTTCTTTACAGAGGTATAAAAACACCCCCTGATTCTGGGTTCCTCAGCTCTTTTTGTCACAGTGATAGAGTGTTTCCCGAATTTCTGAGATTTGAACAAAGAGGCACATAGTTCAGAAGGACTAAGTGTAGGGACATGGCTGGGCACCTGCTTTTCTTTGAGAGTTTGGGTTCCCAAGCCAGGACTGAAAAACTGATTCTTTTGGCTTCAGTGCCAGAATTTGGTCCTGAGGTAAGTGTCAGCTAGAATGTTTGGGAAGGACCGAGAGGAGTTTCTGTCCTCCTTGAAATCTTGCAGGAAAGTGAACTGCTGGAATTGCTTCCTAGCCTTTATGGTACCACAGAGCTTGGGGTGCTTGCCAAGGAATTGAAGATGTTCACTGTGGTGCTTTGAAGAAGCAGCTCTGGTATTTCTTGTGTCACGGAGCTGCCGTTGGTACAGAGCCCTGTGGTGTTCCTTCCTTTGTGTGGCTGCATCTTGAATCCCTGTGCTCACCCTCTGCTCAGAAGAGCAAGCAGGAAGAAACAGCATTTTCTCCTCTCCTGGTTAGAATGCTCAAACCTTGAAGTGATTTTGGGATTTTTTTTGTATTTTTTTACCTCAAATATAGACAAATTAATTTACGCCTTTTTGGACTGCAGATTCTGATTTGGACACCTTTATTATTTTAGGTAGTTCAGTTAATTCCTGTTTTAAGGGCCAATCTCCTTCGGCCCTCTTCCTGCAGCAGATTTCTGTGGATGTGGGGCCTGTGCCCTTGTGGAGCACTTTTAAACTCCTTATGGTCCTGCACAGGGGTAAGAATTGGTGTACAGTGATGTGTTGGCTGGGTCTGGGTGCAAAAGCACATTAGGAGAAACATTATTTGATGAGAGATTCACTGAGTGAAAGCATTGAAGTTTCTTTCTGCTCTGGAACAAGCACCAAAGCAAATGTTGGTTGCCGTTTTAAGACTCAGGCTGGAAAGCCCATGTACCCAGGAAGTGTCAGTAGTTTGTGTGGAGCCTGAGCCTTTGTTTTGAGCACGTTGTGCCTGTGTGGGTGAGAAGACCTGGCCAGTACAGAAGAGGCCAGAGTTACACAGTGTGCAGGTGAAGGGTGTGCTGTGCTGTCACTGCTGTGAAACTGCACCTCCTGAACACCACGGAGGCATTTTGGGTTTAGCATCTGTTTAACATCTGTTGCCTGGAATCCAGGCAGCAGCAAGAATAACAGGGAAGAGATGGTGTCATTGGGCATTTACAGGAAGCTGGGAGGTAGTGATGGAGACCTCTGCATCTCATGGGTGAGGAGGATGGAGGGAAGGGCAGTGAAGGAGTGCCTCACTTACAGACAGTGAGGAATTTAGGGAGAGGATAGGATGGAGAAAGTACTGGCATGAATCACAAGAAGTAGGAATTTGTGGTGGAGTGATGGTCAGGTAGATGGTGAAAGCAGGAAGCAGAGAAAATGAATGCCAGTTCTTCCAGTAGCTCGTGGTGAACTGACACTTCAGGCTGGTTAGGTCACAGCAGATCGGAGGCTGATGTGTTTGATAATAGCCTCAAAAGCACAGGAACAAGGGGCTTCTGAACTTCTCCCAGAGAGCTGGACAGAGAGTTCCATCATCTTATGGTGTGTATTGTGTGAGGAGAGAGGCAGTTTTATTTCTGCCAGCCCTTAGTCTCCCTTTGCCTCCTACATTAAAAAAAAAAAAAAAAATCCCTCTTAATTGCTGATACAATCTTTGCTACAAATTCATGAGTAGCAGAGGATGTGTGAAGGATGGGAGTGTACTGTAGTTAGAAGCTAGAGGGATGAAATGAGCAGGTGAGGTAATGAACATAATATTGGTGCAGGCACACCAAAAGTTGGAAAAGAAGCAACAGAAGAGAAGAAACTAAACTGTTGTGTGAAGGCAACACATAAAATATGACAAGATGAATAGGAAGGACATTTGTAGTAGACTGGCTGGGTGTATACTGAATAGATGGAAGGAATGCAATTTGGGTATTAATAACTCTTGCTTGAATTTTGTTGGGATTTTGTTACTCTGTTCTTGTTTTTGTGGCGTGGCAGAAGTTGACTGCCATCAGTCAAGCTATTTCTTGCATCTGAGGCTGAGAAGCACTTCGGCTCTTGGTTCTGAAAAAAAGCATTGGGTGAAGAGCTGTTCCTCTTAATAGTGGGCACTTCCAATGGAAGTGATTGACAGTGCTTGAGTAGTTGGGAGGTGATTTATGTCCAGTTGGATACCCCAATGACTTGTTAGTGCAGCTGTCTTTAAAATACAGGGGCCTTCTAGCTGAGCATCACACAAATACAGAACACCTTGGAAAATTATTAGTGTGCCACTGTTTTTCTTCTAGTTCAATGTCTGGCTATATTTCTCCCTCAGCTTCTATAAGGGACAAGGCCCAAGTGACTGCACTGGAGTCAAGACAATGCCCCAAGGGAGAGTTCCAGAGGTGAAGAGTTGGGAAAATTTGAACTAGAAAGTGGGGCAGATTTAGAAAATACTTGTTCTAGATTATGGGTTTAGATTCGTGTTTCGGACTAGTTTTTGTTTTGGTTTGGGTTTTTTTGTGTGTGTGTGTGTCAGTTTCCCTGATAAAGACTTAATGAGTGTAAATGTTAGTTGATGATGTAATTTGGAAAGGGTATGGTTCTTATGGAAACCTTGGGTAGAATATTGATGTTTTGTCTGTCTTTTGTGAAGGTATCACAGAAATGGGGAAATTTCTGCTTGTCGCTGTGAGAAATGTTTGGAGGGAGAAAATAGTATCTTCCACTTCTACAGAAACACAAGCAGAAACATGAAGCAACGTTTGGTTGCCTCTTGCTCATTCTGCACTTAGGAAAGTAGTTTGATTAAGTGCAAGGGAGTAGTACAAGTTTATGTTAGACTGCATTGTACCTAACTAGGTTTGCCTGATCTTAACTGTAATGCACATGTGGAAGTGGCAGATTTTGGATCTCAGTTTCACATTTTTGCAAGTATTTTAACTTTGTGGTCTTGTTAGTTTCTTTCGTTAAGAAAGTTAGAATCCTAGGTCATTATCCATCCAAGAAATTTGGATATTCTGTTCAAAAATTTTGGTAGAACATGATATTTGGTAATTTTTGAGAACTAATTTGTGATACTTATGGTACTTTGTCTTGGGGCAAGAATTTTGAAAATATTCACAGATCCAGGTTTGAAAACCTATGATGTTGTGCTCTGGAAACAGTTTACATTGATGATTTCAGTTCCCCAAGTGAGATAAGAGTGAACAAGTGACTGCCCAAGTATGAACATGAGGACATCAGAACTGGTGTGCATTTCAGATAATGAGCTCTCTATGTTTAACCTACCTTATTGAGCCTTGATGATTTGACCATTCTGTATTCCTCACCATCCAAGAGGGACTTGAGTGTAAACTTGTCTAGGCTTTGTCTTAATTTTTTTTTCAGAGATGATAAGGAAATCATATTTTCACATTCCTTTATGAGCTGCCTCTGTGTTTGTGAAGCCGTGGGGTTTTGAGAAAAGGGCCCAGAGTATTGGACCTCACACTACTCTTGTTCTGACCCTGGGTGTTTGGTCATCCAGAGTAGTATTGCTGGAATCCCACACTGAGGAACCCTGTATGAAATCAGGTTCATCTTAAAGTCATGAGGTGCTGTCTGTTAACTTCCATGCACCCAAAATTTCAGCTTTTCAGTGCATGGGCAGAGGCAACTTTCTTCACCTAATGCAAGTGAAATAACCTTTCTTCTTTACCTTCTACAGACACTGTGACTGATGAGAGTTAAAGGCCATGGATGAAGATGGGCTTGAATTGCAGCCGCACGAGCCGAATGCATTCTTTGATCCAACAGGTCTGTAAGGAGATAATATGTAGATAAGACTGTTCACATTAGATGCAATTGACTGTTGCTTATTCTGCCTTTGCTTAGAAGTGCTGTGCTGCATCAATGCTTTTGTATAGAGTAGTCACTTTTGAGTTTGGGTTGTTTTTATTACTCAGAGCAATATGAATGAGCTACTGTTCTTTCAGTCAAGTAATAGTTGTTTGGGTATTGGGGGAGAGTCTAAAAATTGCTAATCTTTTCCAGGAGAGAAAATCTTGTTCATCTTAATTATGTTAGCATCTTCTGAGAACTTGCTTTATCTACCTATCTTAGTAGCTCATAGGCTGTTATGCCGGTTTTACTGAATTGCAGTGTAGTGTAAAAGTAGAAGTGAAATAGAAGTAATTTCAGTTATTAACTACCTCATGTGAGACAGTTTTACAATTTAAGTGCTATTTTTAATTATGTTTTTCAGGAGCTGATGCAGCACATATGGATGGAGATCAGATTGTTGTGGAAGTACAGGAAACAGTATTTGTTTCAGATGTAGTCGACTCAGATATAACTGTGCATAATTTTGTTCCCGATGATCCAGACTCCGTAGTAATCCAGGATGTCATTGAGGATGTTGTTATTGAGGATGTTCAGTGCCCAGATATCATGGAGGAGCCAGATGTGTCTGAAACAGTCATTATTCCTGAACAAGTGCTGGACACAGACGTAGCCGAAGAGGTTTCTTTGGCTCATTGCACTGTCCCAGATGATGTTCTAGCTTCTGACATAACAGCAGAGACAATGTCTATACCAGAGCATGTACTGACAAGTGAGTCAATGCATGTACCTGAAGTTGGACACGTTGAACATGTAGTTCATGATAACGTTGAAGAAGCAGATATTGTCACTGATACTCTGGGAACAGATGTTGTTTCTGAGGAAGTCTTGGTGGCAGACTGTGCATCAGAGGCAGTGATCGATGCCAATGGAATCCCTGTGGAACATCAAGATGAGAAGGGCAACTGTGATGATTACCTTATGATTTCCTGTAAGTGTTTGGGTAAAGCTATGAAAATTCATATGATAAGGGCTTGAAATAGCTGAGGGAGGGCTTAAGACAGTACCCAAAACAGAGTTTCTGTATTTTTTATTGAAATGGAGATCTCACAAATGTACTCACATGGAGGGATTTTTAGGAACGTGTACCAGCTAAAAGTTCTGGTGAAGCTAATGGAGAGAAATACTGGCAAATGCATGTCTGATTATAAATTATTTCTGTAGCAATTTATAGCGTATGAACAAAAGAGTAAGAATTCTAGTAAGTCAGATGCCATATACTTAATGAGAACTGAAAGAAAATTAATGTGACAATGTTTAAAAATGCTTATATGTGCAGGTTATTAAGATGACTGCCAAGACATTAAGGAAACAAAAATATTTCATGGCTAAGAAAGAGTAAAAAAACATGGTTTCTGAAAATCCAATCCTTGTCTTGTTTTTTTGCTAAGCCCTCACCTCTTGCACCTCATTTATTGTTGGATACAGACAGCAGTATGGTTTTTTGATGCTGTTAGGATGTGTTTTCTTCTCTTGATTAAGCAAAGAACAGAGGTATTCAGCTAACAAAAAGAGTAGCTATTGCTGCTCATAGCTGGGAAGTGAATATCTGAATCTCCCTTAGGTACACTGGCACAATCGATTTGAATTGTATTTCAAAAGACTTAAATAGAGGGTGGAGAAAAATAGACCATATCATCAATCCTTCTACTGAGGATATCCATTTGTGTGATCTAGAGCTTACTCTAAGTGTGTTACTTATTATAGTGATTACTCAGTGCAACACCTAGGAACATCACAGTGTCACTGCTGAACATTTATTGTAGAAATAGAAAAGCCTTGTTAGGCTGGTTGTTTAATTGCCATTTCAGGCAATTCTGTTTTGTCTGGTGTTAAATGATTCCATTGATGAGGTTGTACTTTGTGCTCTGCTTCAATTGCCTTTTTTCTTTTCTTTTTTTTTTTTTTTTTCCTTTTTCCCCTCTTTTGTTCCTTCTTTACTTTTGGACACGTTTTTGAAATGTATAATAATTTGTTTTAATTTTATATTCTGTACTTACGAATTTTAATATTGCTTCTCCTTACCTAGGATCACTGCATTTCTTAATTTATCATCTCTTGAGTTCCTTGAGTAACCTTGTTGCAGCCATGTTTTGAGTTTATATGAGGTACAGTTAATTCTCTATTATCTGGGAAAACAATGAAATGGGATAATGCAAAATATGGATAACACAAAATACTGTAAATTAAACTGCAGGATTGTACTGAGGTGAAATAGGTCAGGGGTTCCGCTCTGAAATTGTATTGATCCAGACATAAATGCACTCTGTCCAGTGTGGTACAGATAAAACTTTCTGATTCTGGACCCAATTTAAATCAGATGAAAGCAGCTCAAATGCTTCTGCACCTTGCTGCATAGTTGGATAACCAACTGGATAATCCTTCTATGGATAATTGAGGCCTGATTCTGGTGGTGATCTTTACCTCTTCCATATCCCTGACTGTAGCTCTTCCAGGCTCAGGTGCTCCTGTCTCTGCTCACCCCTCCTGTGCAGGTTTTCCTCCTGCAACAGAGCAGGGCCTCTGGGGCTGCTGCCATGGAGCACTTTGCAAACCATACCTGTGTAAATGCACGTGAGAGGGTGGGTGGATGTGTGTCCTTTTCATCGCTGGCAGTGGCTGAACAAGGACAGAATGTCTTGGTAGAGGCCATTTTGGATGATCTCTACCTAGCTGGGAAGTCTTAGATGTGCCAGTTGTCAACACGTGGTGACTGGCAGGAAGCACAGGAATTTAGTTGTTCACTTGTGCTGGGGTACTCTCCGTTTTCAGTCATGTATTTCTGCATTTTCATACTTACTAATTAAATGCCTCTTGCAATGTGTTTTGTTTCGATTCAGAACCTTAAATAAGCTAGCATTTAAAATAATCGTTACACTACAAAATATGCATTCTTCCTATTTGTGTTTAATGTTCTGCAGTTCATTTTAAAGGGAAGTTCCCTACTACCACCTACTGTGTTTAAAGCCTGCATAACAAGTTCTTCTGGTTGTGAAGGCAGAGTCTGGTGCTTTTCCATCAAGTAAAGGCTGCCGTGCCAAACAGTCTCTTTGTTATATGAAAAATATTATTTGAATTAATTCTTTTGTTTGTTTGCATTTTTTTGTTGTTGTTGTTGGGGTTTATTTTGGTGTCAGCAGTTGATGTGTTCATTGATCTGATGCCTGTTTCAGTTCTTTAGTTGAACTTAGTTTTTTAAAGGTGGTAACATCAGCCAATCCAGTTTTGGATTTTTCGTCCTAACTTGTAAATTTGTGTTTGATTCTGGCAAACCTCTGTAACTGCAGGGGCAGATGTTGGAATGTAATCTTGTCTGCCATTACAGTAGCCAAATGTTGCTGCTTCACAGATTTGGGAGCTAGACTGTTTTTCAGAATGCCTTTGCCTGCCTTCTTTTAGATAGGCACTTGAAAAGCAGGGGATGACACTTTGTGTTCTTTCTGTCGTAGGTTTCTCCATCTGTTTTCTTCAGTGGAAGCTATTGGGAAAATCTTGCTTTTTCCCATTTTGTGTCTCTCCTTAAGCGTTTCCATGTTTGTTCTTAATGAGCTGAGTATACATTGATTTTCTTAAGATAATTTTCTCAGCTTTAACCTGAAAATACCTGTCTTGAAATGACTAATCTGTATGTACTTTTTTTTTAATGTTGTGTTTCTACCTTCTTTCTTGGTTTCGGACTGGTTTGTCTTTTCAAAGGGTTCAGTTCCTGTGGGTTTCATTCTGTGACTTTGCTTCAATGAGCTCAGTATTTTAATACTTCTTTTCCCAGTTAGATTTAATTTAGCTTTGGCTTTAATATGCCTTTGCTTTCTTCATTTTCAAGATAATGTTTCTTGGCACAGCTTTATATCACCAGTTACTTTTGAATGTACTTAATTTTTTTCTTGGATACTTTGTCTTTGCCCTCAAGATTCGTTTTTGTTCCATGGTAGATTTGGGGCACTTACAGCAGAGCAGCATCAGATATTCTTCAACAAAGAACGCAAACCTACTAGTTAGTAGCTCGAAAAAGATGCAAGGAGGTTTGATAAATCTCTTTTTTTGTTTGTTTTACATGTTCCATAACAAGCCAGTTCATGAGTTGGGTCAGGAAGGTATAAACTGTGCTGTGACTCACACTGTCACTATTGGGTAGCTTGGAAAATTGTTTCTCCATAAGTGAAACAGTAGTGGTGAGATTAACTGGTGTTTGTCAAAATAAAACAAACATCCTGCCTGTACTAACCAAGGATAGCAGTGCCTTGTGCCTGGCAATAAGGTGGAAATAGAAATTTCTTTTTTTTTTATTTGTCTGATTTCATTCCGTTTAGCAAAGGTAGACACATCCTCTGGCATTAACAGATTCTATAAGAAGAAAATTTGTGTCCTGATATACTCTGATTGCAGTAAAAATAGTTAGGCACAAAAGTATGACAAGAGGAGTCTAGAAAGAGTGAAGGGCAGCCTCACAAGGCTTAGACTGCAGCTTTAAGAAGTTAAATATTTGCTAATACAGGAGCTGCGTTATATGCATTCATTCATCCATCCATCCATATATCCATATCCTTGCTTTTCTCTGAGTTAGACATGTCTCTTGTTTGTTTTATCTCAATTAACAGTTTTCATTACAGGAACCAGAACCCAGGGTAACTCTCAGAGAGCAGAAGGTTTCACCTAGACCTATGAAAATTAATCTTTTCTCGTCCCTGTTGGGATGTTTAAATTGCAAGCAATGTATCTGATGAACAAAGCCATAAGGCTCATGCTTTTCCTTAGGGCCATCCAGTAGACTTCAAGTCAAGAAAGCAAAATGCTTTTAATTACTTTTTTAGCATAAATATCTGCCTATTTTTCCCTGGAGGTTGCTAAAGGAGCAGGAAATCACATTTTTCTTTACCAGAGGTAGAACTTGCTGCCATGTCTCTGTCTGACCACTGGAGTGGCACCAACAGTTGTTGCTGCTCAGGAGTTCACCGAGAGGGGTGATGGAAATAAGGGTTACCTTGTGCTGAGTGATGTCTCAGAGCTTAGTCTGGTTAGTGTGCTAGGGGCAGAGGACAAGGTTAGATCCCAGTTTGGAGCTCAGGAATTACACCTCTGCTGGATTACTGCCCTGGAGGAACCTTTAGATGCATAGGATATACTCGTGTGTAAAGGCAATGGATTAAAATGAAAATAGAGCAGATTTTTCTCACAGCTCAGGAAACCTGCTTTGCCATTCTGTGCATAAGAAATAACTGGATGGTAAAAATAACTTGTTCAGTGGACTAGGAATTGTCTGCTGTCGAGTGAAGTAGAACTAAAGTGTTTCTATCACAAATAACAAAGGGGAATACAGAGTGCTTTTAATCTATTTTAGAGAGAAGAGAATAGTTAGTAATGGCCATTTTTCATTAAGAATGCTTAAATAGGATTGTTTATTTTGTAAGCAGACAAGTATCCTATGATACACATGTTTTTAGCATCTAGGAGACCCGTGTGGGAACATAAAGGCTGACAGAATGGATGATTCTTGTCTAATTGCTCCATTGACACATTTTTAAGATCTGTTAAACTGATATAGAGAGACTTTTCCTTTGGTTGGTTGTTTTGGTGTGTTTTTAGCAGTGAGCAGTGGGTACTTGAAAAAGATAGAAGGTGTCTTTGTGCTTAAGTGAATTTTATTTTTTACAATCCTTTCATTTTCCTCATTAATCCCATGTAGAGGAGAAATGGTAGGAAAGCATAAGTTTTAACAGTTATGGAATCCTTTAAAAATAAAGGCAATTGTATTTGCATTTTTTAGTTAGAAGTAAAACACTATGATGGTACAAAGTCTTTATCTGCCTATCCATGAAATATTTAATATAAAAAAACTAAAAACAACTTCTTGGGGAAAGTGTAGGTATCATGGTTAAACAAAAGATGTTCTATTTAAGCAAATCAGAGTCTCAGCCTAACATTTATGCTTCTGTATGGAGAAACTGGTCCCAACAGGGTTTTAAATATGGGGTTTTTTATCAGAGCTTGTTTCTGTCCCCAGAATGCCATTGGATGTGTTTTAATAGAAGATCAATAATTAGGGATAGTAATAGAAGATTAATAATTGGGGATAATTGCTCTTTGGATGTTACTAGTTTGTTACATGATTTTTTAAATTTAATTTAGTATTTTGTAGGAAACAAATACTGTCATTGTGATAGAATACATAGAATCTGTTGTTACTGTTGCGTGTATCTTTTATCTCTTTGCTCTATTCTTTATTCCTTATTCTTTTTTTTACTTGTTGGTCTCTTTTTGTTGATTTCCTTGTAAAGTAAGTTAACTAGACAGATTTTATATATACACCACATCTTTCATGTTGTGTGACACCTTTCTCATCTGTTTGTGCTTTTAATAACAATTCTATAATTATCTTTATATGGAAGCAATTATTGGAGCACTGGAGAAGCACATATTTATTTAATTGTTTCTTGCAGCTCACAGTATGCAAAGAGCAGGCTGCTCTAATCAGTGAAGTCTGTGAAGAATTTTGGCAAACTAACCATAGACTGCATTCTTGCAATTCATGTAAAATAATACTGTGTCTAGTAATTTTTCTTTTTTTTTTTTTCTTTTTTAAACTCTGAGTTTTAGTCTGTATCCAGTTGTTTACAGAATTAAAGGTACCAGCTAGTACAGGGGGGAAAATCAGACATTTAAAGTTTTTAGTGTCCAGTTCATCTGATAAAATGGAGGCACAAGGTATGGCAGCACAGGTGTAATGCTAACCAGAATGTTCTAGCATGTGACTTGTGATTAGTTTAGTAATGCTCAGTGACGCTACTTAAAACAAAGTGGTCTTTTGGAAGCTTAACAATACTTTTAAGTGCCTTTTTAATTATGTGGGGGCTTTTTTGGTGGGTTGGTTTTTTGGGGGGTTTTTTTGTGTGTTTGTTAATGTCAAAGAGGAGTAATATGAGAGAATATCAGCCATGGATGGTATTTGTGGGACCCCTTGATGGGCTACGAATTTGAATGAAAAATAAAAATCATCAGAGTTCCAGCTTCAAACATTGATCAGTCAAGTATTTCTGAATATCATTTTCTGTGATTGTGAGACTGAGATACATGCAAGTGCAGAAACACAGGGCAAGTGTTAAATAGAAAGCAAATTTTATAAAATGCTACCAGAGCATCAGTGAATCAGTGTAAATAAAGGCTTGTGTAGCCATAGGACAAAACACCTTGGAAATGGTACTTTCTGTAATAGATATCCATTCTCTTGTTTGTCTCTTCCTTTGACTTTTATCTTTTTTCCTATCTTTTTCTTTCCACCCTGTTTTTCATCCTGTTACCTGTTTGTTACTATACTCCAAATATTACTGCTTTACAAGCCCATCAGGGACTTTCGTTTTCAAAGTATTACTGCCTGTCAAGAGTGAATTTTTTTCCTTTTGGATGAGAAAAGTTGGCCTCATACCTCCTACACATCAGTTTCCTTACAGTTTAATGGCTCTGTTAAAAAATATTTAAACCAGTTGTTATATTTTTAAAAAATGTTGAATATAAAGGGAATTCAAGGATAAAAAAACTCTGAATTATATAACAATTTTTTAAAATTATGTTGGATAAAATAATAGTTTGAATCTTGGAGAACATATTTCAAAGCATAAATAGAGCATGTTTTTAAGACCTGAAATTCTTCTGTTGTGTCAAAGTTATCAATGGATACTTCCATATATAAATGGAAGCAAAAAACTCTGGTTTGGTTAAAAGAAATGGGCCTGTTTCACATGCACATAGGTTTGTTTTCTCTCTGATTGGTTCAGCCATGATATTTCTTCCTTGGTGGGTATGTTACAGCATCAGTTGATCTTGGTGGCAGACTTCCCTTTTGGCTTCAGACGTATAAAGTCAGTCTACACTGATTTGAAAGCCTTCCAAGTACATGTACCTGACACTGGAAACAGCCAAGTTAAAGGAGAATAATGACATAAACGTAATTTAGGAACAAAAGCAAGTTTTCTTTTTAGTCAGAGTTCCAATGACATTTGGTGTATCATGGATATGACAAAGAGGTCCTGAAAGTCTGTTAGTAACTGAATATACACATTGTGGAGCTGCATTGTTAATGTGATTCAAAAGAACATCTTAAGGTTTTTACTTTTAAATGCTTTGGGGTTTCAGCTACAAGTTGTCATGTTATCCTGTGACACAAAGTAATTTTTTAAACATCCTACTTGAAATAATCTGTATGGTGGCCGTTGATCACTAACTTGGCATTCGAGTATTGACTGTTTTTTCTACTGTTCTTTTGGTGAGGAGAGAGACTAATTTATGTTAGTGCTTCATAATTTAATGTTACTTGTATTTTTGTGAGTGATGATGCCTGATTGGGAAATTGTACTTAAATATAGTTGCGTTTGATCCATGAGACAGAACATGTGCTAGTTTATCTAATTTAAAGGCTAATTTATTGACTTCATGGCAGGAAAATAATAGTAATAACATTCTGAACTTTTCTAATAGTATGCATTTAAATAAATTTAAGAGTTGCAGTTACTGAGTAGTAAAGCTATGATTTATTTATGAGGGTAGTTCAATGAGTGCTAGTAAAGTAAGCATACTTTGTGAAGTATTTGATATGTGCTAGGCATGGCAGTTAAAAATTCTTCACCAATTACAGGACAGTTCTTAGACTTCTTTTATTATAAATTCCATGTCTTTTTGTCATGAACTGAAGTCATGCATGACTCTCATGGAGTGACGGTAAAGTCACAAATCACAAAAGTGTGCTGTCATGTTAAGAATTCTTAAATAATCTCAACACTGGAGAAACTTCTGGGGCTTCTGAAAATTGGAAGATTCTCCAAATGTCTTGAGATACTGGATTTGATTTTTGTGAATGTACACTTACTATTTTTTTCTTGAAAACCTATTCTTGGTAGAGTAAGATGGGGGTGGAGGTGCCCATGTACAGTATGTCTCAAAAATCCAAATGTGCTCCTCGTAAAGCTGGCTGTCAGCCAGGGATATGTGGGAGCCTGGGCAAGTTCTGGCAGTTCAGGCTGGAGTGTGGTGTGGGTGCCCTTCTGGAGGCAGGAGAGCCAAGTTTTGGAGTGCACAGGGCCCTGGCAGGAAGGGCACCATGGACAGTGCTGCAGTGGCAGGGCAGTGCTGGAGTGCTGTGCTCCATTCCCCAGCTGTGGAGGGGATGAGAAAAATAAAGGGGTTTCTTCGTGGAGTTTGCATTCCAGTTTCCTCTCCAGGCAGCTGAAAAAGCATCAGTGCCAGCGCTTTGCTGGCAACCAGGTCTGACAGACAGCAGTAGTACCACTTTCATTAGAGACAGGGTTGAGCAACAGATAATGCTTTTGAAAAGAACAACTACTAGCTTATTAGTTGTGAAGAAGAAAGCAATTAAAACTGAGAATAAATGAAATTCTGCCACAGAGTGAAGTACTGATGTGTACTTTCTTCCTACCCTCATCTTGCTGCAGATCAGAGTTTCCTTATTAGCATTGCCTAGTGTGGTGCTCATGTTTCTAGTTCTGTCACTGCAGCATTCTTGTACTTCCCCCTTAACTAGAAGATAACAGCTTGAATTTGTTTTTGTGTTTGTGGTCACTGTTTTCAAGGATATGAAAAAAATAATAATGGGTAGGTTCTTTATCACAACTTTTTAATTTTAAATGGCTTCCAGATTTGAGTAATAAATTAATAAACTCTTTCATATATGTCTGTCTGCATATGACTGGGTAATTGTAATAACTTGTTTTTGTAGTGGATGATGCTGGTAAGATAGAACACGAAGGTTCTGCTGAAATTACCATGGAAGCAGAGTCAGAAAGTGGCTCTTGTAAAGTGGATGGCATTTGTCCAGAAGTCATCAAGGTCTATATATTCAAAGCAGATCCTGGAGAAGACGATTTAGGTAAAATACGCTTGTTTGAGAATACTCCAACCTGACACTTGAAATTTTGCATGAGACTGTGGTTTCTCTCAAGTGGTCTATAAAGACCTGGGAGTCTGATATTAAAGAGTGACAAATTTCCAATTTTTTGTGGTTTAGCATAGACTTTGGTCAAGTGTATTTAAAGTATTTTGCTCTGGTCTTCCTAATTAGGGGGCACAGTAGACATTGTGGAGAGCGAGCCAGAGAATGACCATGCAGTTGGATTGCTCGATCAAAATAGCAGTATTCGTATTCCAAGGGAGAAAATGGTTTACATGACTGTAAATGATTCTCAGCATGAAGACGAAGACTTAAGTAAGTAGGTGGCTTTCCTTTGGGAGCAGGGATTTTCACTTTCAGCAGTGCATCATTCCTATAATTTTTTTTTACTTCTTTTTCTCTTAGATGTTGCAGAAATAGCTGATGAGGTTTATATGGAAGTGATTGTAGGAGAGGAGGATGCTGCAGCAGCCCATGAACAGCAAATTGATGACACCGAAATTAAAACTTTCATGCCTATAGCTTGGGCAGCAGCTTATGGTAAGTAATCCTCAAAAGAATTCTTCCTGGTGACACTGCAGCAAAGTGTCAGGGATTGGTTTTTGGAGTGTAATGTAGAGTATTTGTGCTTTTGTGTTTGTTTTTAGAGTTTTAGTTTAAAAATGGTTTTTTAGCATAATAAGCCTTAAAAAGAAAGGAAGAGGGAAGCTGTAAGGCAGGCTTCTTGCTCCTATTTGACAGGTGTTTTCCTTCATATTTTCATGATGTGAAAGGGGAAACACAAGAGCTTGCAGCTAAAAAATTGCATCTCAAGTACATCTGTCTCTTACAGTTTTAGGACAGAGTGAAAGCTGCCTTGGGAGTAGAACTGAATATTTTTACTGGGGGAGGGGACAAAGAAAAGTCAGATGGGAACATGTAAGATTCAGCTTAGCAGTGAAAAGCAACACTGAGCTCTAGGTTGATTTAAGTGCTTTCTAGAAGGGCCATATAAATATGTGATTTCACTAATGGCAATGATTAATTGATTAATGAAAAGAGGTTGGAAGGAGACATGTTAAAATTGTAGCAGAACCTTGAGAGTATTTCCAGCAGGCAGAACCATTTTTCTTGATCAACGGTATCTGAACACCAGCTGGTGCACAAACTGATTTCCAAAACTTTTGTAGGCTTAAGACCAGAATTTCATCTGAAAAAAATGTTTCTGTATTACCCCTTTCTCCTTCTAATCAAAACAAAAGTAATGGAGTAGAGGATAAAACTTACATGTCTACGTGATGTGGTGATGGTACCAGCAGACAATCGTGCTGGTAATACAGTGGGGGCTGGAATCTTGGACATAAGTCAGGAAGAGCAAGATTTCAAGGAGCAGTGTGTGTTTAAAAGTTACTTAGGGGATGGATGGTAGAGCTCCCAAAGCCTTATCTTAAGCCATATACTGGTGAGCAGAGTTGGAGTGAGACAGAAATGACATAAGCCAGTCTGAGTGGGAATTAAAAATGAAATTGAGTGAACTTGAAACAAGTTGCATACTAAATATTCAGTGATTTTGGAGAAGGGGGAGAAAACTGAGCAGAATGTCTTAAAAACAGTGAGATGGAATGGAAAGAATTTAAGAATTTAGGAAACAGTGGAGTGGTTGCACTGTCAGCAGAAAGCAATCTAGTGTGCAGGGTGAGAGATAGTGGGGACAGGGAGAAATTAAGCATGAAGGCCTGAAAATGGCAGAGGAACACTTGAGCTAGCATATAGATGGGAATCTTCAGGCTCTGCACATGCCTGTGCCTGGTTCTGAGGCTCCTTACATTAATCAGGGATATTAATTTTCAGCACTTTATGAAAGGAACATCTATTGAGCATCTTGGACTTTCTTCCACTTGAGTCTCCTGTCGTATTTGTGTGCTTTGCTTTCACTAGGAAATGTTGGCTTTTATTGATTCAAGTAAATACTTGACCACAAAATTTATTATTAAAGTGCACTTATGCCCTTAAATCACCAGTGTTAAACTGATTGCCAATAAATACGTTCTCCAATGTATTTGTAATTTTCATGTTTGTTTTACATACAGTGATACCATTTGTGTATTAAACACAAAGCCCTGTGAGCCAGAGGCTGTTTCTTTCTTTATGTTACACAACACTGAACATGCTCTTTGTTCCCAGTAGAAAGAATTTGTAAGTCCTAAAGCATCAGGTGTATAAATAGTAAGTAGTGTACTTTGTGTGCCACTTTATGGGCTGTTCAGAAGAATTCTCTGATTACAGCTCCAGTTCAGAAGCTTGGTGTGTGACAAACTTCAGTCAGGTGCATTCAGACATTCACAGAAATGAATGAGAGCTCACACACAAATGTATTTCAGGACTGAGAAGAAAATCTGGCACAGTAAATGTTGCGATGTGATATTTACTAATGTTAAACATTTTGGGTGTAATTAGTAACCAAAGAGATGCAAACAACGCTGCATTTGAAGGAGAATTCTGTGTGTAATGGAAAGCCATTAATTCCTGTACATCGTGTGCTCCTGTAAAATTAGTTTAACAAAGCTAATGTCCATAATACCAAACATAATTCCTAAGCTACATAATGAGACATTTTGCAACCTATGCTGTACATGATTACAGTTTGATTAAATGTCCAGATATTGGTTTATCATTTCTGTTGCTACCATTGTAGAATTTGTGCTCGAATTGCCTGTAGTGTTGGTAGGTAACTGTTTAACTTCCCTTGGTAGGTAATAATAACGATGGCATCGAAAGTCGGAATGGCACTGCAAGTGCTCTTTTGCACATAGATGAGTCATCTGGACTTGGGAGACTGGCCAAGCAAAAACCAAAGAAGAAGAGGAGGCCTGAGTCCAGACAGTATCAGACAGGTTAGTGTGTGGTGCCTGGCTCTACTCTCATTCCTCCAGGCACTTGCCCATAAACAGATGCATGTGGAGTGTCTTGTAAAAAGAGGGATTTGGGGAATTACTTGGTTGGCAGCACTTCTGCTTTATAAATAAGTGCATATTTTATTTTACAAATTTTAAATACGTGGGTGATTTGGGTTGTTGCAGGTATTTTAAAGAAAACCGTCTCTGACATAGGAAAAAAATTAGTATCAGAGCAAAAAGTTAAAAACCTAAAACTTGCCACACCAGTTTTAATGTTTAATGTAACATTTTTAAAGGTGATGTTAGATTAATGATGTTCTGTAATAGTGCCTTTTAAAAACCCTTTTTGTCTTTATTGAAAATATATAGAACAATATATTTGATTATATCAGGTCAGTAGGTAACTGGAAAGTCAGAACATTGTACATTAATGTTTGGTAGTGTAACTTCCATAACCTTTTCTGTTTTAATGGTGAAATAAATTGCCTTGATGGTCATTCCTATCTTTTTGCTTTCATCTCTAAGAACAGAAGTGCTCTATGGCATTATTTGTTTTCTGCTGTTAAGGTCAGAATACTTATTTGTTGTGATGTAGTTGAAAAAGCACACAACTGTTTCCTTTAGTAGTCTTGCCTTAAATAATATTAGAAGTTTCTTTCCAAATTCGGACTTAACCGTAGGAGTTCTGTTTTATTTAGCCCTTAGTAAACTCTGCAAATTAAAGTTGGCTTTTTCTATTTCCAGCTAGTCAGTTCTCCTTATAAAACATTTTCGGAAAAGACAGCTTTTTTAAGGTGCCTAGGCAAATTCGGGGTAAACAAATCAGGCTGATGGATGAGTGCAAATAATTTCCAAAGCTTTGAGGCTTCTGTATGTGAAACATGCTCATATTGATTCCTGCTTGGTACCTCTTCAGATTGTAGCTGTGACAGATGGTGTAAGAAGGAGGTGTTAGTTTGGGGGCATGTGAATTGTAGTCAGTGGTAGGTGATTAAACTGCCAGATTAAACTTTATCTACAGATTTGTGGAGAGTCAAGAGAAGATCATGTGCTTTGCTTACTAGATCATACTCAGTTTAACAAGCTGGTTGCTGTTCTTTGTACCAGCCATTGGTTTCTTCATGTATTTAATATGTGAACTCAGAGTGCTTTAAAATAGAATTATTTGAGGTGAAGAACATTTTTTGTTGTCTCCATCAAAAAACAGTGTTTCCTTTCTCTTAGTAATAAAAAGGAGTGAAAGTAGTAATTCTGTCAGTTTCTTCTGCCTAACTCAGTAACAATCTGGTTTATTGTATAGTAAAGTGTACGTGTCTGGTCTTACTCAACAATTCATCTTATTGTTAACATCTGACATTTATTGAAGTGTAGCATTGTTGTATAATATTGATAAGGGGTTTTCTTGTTGCTTTTCAGCAATAATCATCGGCCCCGATGGTCATCCTTTGACAGTCTACCCCTGCATGATTTGTGGAAAGAAATTTAAATCTAGAGGTTTCTTGAAAAGGCACATGAAAAACCACCCAGAGCACCTTCTTACTAAGAAGAAATACAGATGCACAGACTGTGATTACACTACGAATAAAAAAATAAGTTTACATAACCACTTGGAGAGTCATAAGCTGACCAACAAAACAGAAAAGCTTATTGAATGCGATGAGTGTGGGAAAACCTTCTCTCATGCGGGAACTTTATTTACTCACAAGATGGTGCACAGGGACAAAGGAGTTAATAAAATGCACAAGTGCAAATTCTGCGATTATGAGACAGCAGAACAAGGGTTGCTGAGTCACCACCTTTTGGCTGTCCACAGCAAGAACTTTCCTCACATTTGCGTGGAGTGTGGCAAAGGGTTTCGCCACCCGTCGGAGCTCAAGAAGCACATGCGGATCCACACTGGTGAGAAGCCCTACCAGTGCCAATATTGTGAATACCGATCTGCCGACTCTTCCAACTTGAAAACCCACGTAAAGACTAAACACAGTAAGGAAACGCCTTTGAAGTGCGATATTTGTTTCCAGACTTTTTCAGATACCAAAGAGCTACAGCAGCATACACTTATGCATCAAGAAAGTAAAACACATCAGTGTTTGCATTGTGACCATAAGAGCTCAAACTCAAGTGATCTGAAACGACACATAATTTCAGTCCACACAAAAGACTATCCTCATAAGTGTGATATGTGTGATAAAGGCTTTCACAGGCCTTCGGAACTGAAAAAACACGTGGCGGCTCACAAGGGTAAAAAATTGCACCAATGCAGACATTGTGACTTTAAAATTGCAGATCCGTTCATTTTGAGTCGCCACATACTCTCAGTTCACACAAAGGATCTTCCATTCAGGTGCAAGAGATGTAGAAAGGGCTTTAGGCAGCAAAATGAGCTGAAAAAACACATGAAAACACACAGTGGCAGGAAAGTTTATCAGTGTGAGTACTGTGAGTATAGCACTACAGATGCCTCAGGCTTCAAACGGCACGTGATTTCCATTCACACAAAAGACTACCCTCACCGGTGTGAGTATTGCAAGAAAGGTTTTCGAAGGCCTTCAGAGAAGAACCAGCACATTATGCGACATCATAAAGATGTTGGGCTGCCTTAAAGTCTCTTTCACAGACTTATGGCTGGAATTATAAAGGAAATTTGCATTTCGGGCAGTTAGCTTATTTTAAAGCCAATCACCTGCGATCACACACACACACACACAAAAAAAAAAACAACAAAAAAAATACTGTGCATTTGATTTGTTGCTGTATAAAAATAGGATTATTGCTTCTAGTTGACTTTTATACCTTTTGTTCAATAGCGTGTTCTGAATTCTATTCAGTTTGTTTAATAAATGAAGAAAAGATGGCAACAATAAAGTTGCATTTAATAAAGTAAACCCTGTCTCTTACTGAATTTTTCAACCGTAATAGTTTATTTAAATATATTTATCTTACTGACCTCGTTGATACTCACAGTGTCCATGTTAATGCAGTTTTGTCGTGAATTTTAAAAATACGAAATTTCTCTTGATAAAATTGTCAGAGTGTGTATAAAATGGGGAATTGTCATGTTGACAGTAAAGTCACTAGGGCCCACCTGATTGTCTTGTTTTAACTATACAGACTTCGTGGCAGGTTAACTATTTTCCAGTTGAGAAGTTACAAGCCTCACTTCGTGTTTTCATTCTGGTTTCAGAGAGAAAAATATTTAAAAAATGGTTTGGGCAGTTTTTATCTTTCCTGGGCAGATTTAAAAGTATGCGCAAATATTACGTTTATTGTTCTGTGCTTCTTTGTCTTTGAAAGGTTTTGTATGTTACAAAAGAGTTGGTTTTTTTACGCTTTACTCCTGTCTTAATGTTGGAAACGTAAAATACTCTTGTTCCATTTGCAGAGTTAACAATAAGTCATAACTGTCTGTATGTGCTGGTAAATTGTACCTCAAACTTCATGCATTTATGTATGTTGGTATTTATTTGAAAGAGCAGTTTGTGGTTCAAGTCACATTTTTATTGTTAGTTGTTTTAGAATAAAATTTAAGACCAAGAGGTGCCTCAATTTTGGAAACCAGATATTTACAGTGAGAGCTTAAGATGGGAATGGAGCGGAGCAGATGAGTTCATAAGGAGTAGAGATGTTGTAATGTAGATATGCTTAATAAGAAAAGTAACTTACGGTAGATGCAGTTGTGTTACTAAACTGAGTGTTTTTCCTGAGCCATTAGTAGCTGTGTTCAGCTGCTGTTTATTAATTAGTACAGTATCCAGAATTAACCCAGTTCTTTTAATCTGTTTATAAACAGCTGGGAGAATATTACAATTATTAGATGCAATTTTGCCACCTGAAGACTATTATAAAGTAGCGCCATATCATTTGCTAATTGCCGCATAAATGCACCAAGCACAAAGTCACGTACTTTAACAACAACTGTGGAGCAAAAAGCCCAAACCACTTTAATTACAGGCCAGATTTTAGGACCTGGCCCTGCTCCCTTTGCTCAGATTCCCACCCCAGCCACTGTTTGATGATGGATTGCAGAATTTGGTCCCGGCTGCCTGCCAGATTAGGATAGATTTGTAACCAACAATTCACTAATGGCTTCAGAGCCTGGGCCAGTGTTAATTCCTGTTTCTAGGCAGTAGAATTTCCAGTTGAAATCAAACAGGAATTTTAGTGATGGTTTCAAGTCTGGGGTCATAGAGGGACAAAGGTTTCCTTTTTGGATGTGCATCTTCTAGGCCTGTTGTATTTTGTCTTGTTACCAAGCCCTGCCCCTACTGCTCATCCCTCCTGTCTCACTGTAAGCTGAAATACTTGTCTGTAGTGTGCAGTCCAGGAGAGTCCAATGCCATGTCACTACCTGTGTTGTAGGATGTTTTCTCTTTCTTTGCCTGCTTGCAGTGCCCCCAGACTTGCCCAGTGTGCTCTTGTGTAATATTGCTGCTAGCAGGCCATGCCCCTTTAGCGTGTAATACCTGGCTGTGCTGCGTTGTGCCTTCCTTGAATCCCCGCTGAAGCCATGGGTTCCCTACATGGCTCTGGTGTCCATTGCCTACTGATGCCAAACCAGATGCAGTAGAACCCACCAGAGATTTCCCACTCGCTTCTTGCAAAGTACCTGCCTGTGACTACTTTTTTTTCCTCTCTTATGTTCAAGCATTTTCTAACTGGAAACCTGGAAATTGTACAAAATCTGCATAAATTCCCATAGTAGTGCTGAGGATTTTAGCCATTTTGAACTTTATTTTTTTAAATAAGCTGAAAGACAAAGAACACAATTTTATGCATTTTCTTTCTCTTATGTAGCCTGGAATCATACACACTTTTTTTTTCCAAGCACAATGTTGAAACTTTTTTTTTTTTTTAATAATTAAGGGTTTGGTCAAGTGGATTTTGTAAAATGTATTTGTCTGTATAAAGAGAAAATGAAATTATAGTTATTGTTAATGTACTGACATTAGTTACAGGTTAGTTTTAATTCTTAAATAATTTGCTTAGCAAATGCTATAAAATGGATGTTTCAGTTTAATGTTTAAAAAAGGTACAGATTTTTACAAGGACATAATATAAATTATTGTTCTGTAGAAAATACCCTGTTAAATATTGTATACGTCCTTCCCTCTGTACACTTTGTAAAAAAGACAAAAGAAAAAAACAAAATACATAGAACCATATAGGGATGTGTGACATTATTGTAATTGTGTACTTGATAATAACGTGAAAAAATAAAATTCAAAATATTTTCCTTTTAATGAACGTTTAGTCTATTTGATGCCAGTTCTGAGATGGAGCCTTGTTCTGAGAGACACGCTCATCTGCAGCTCTCCTGCACTTTAACTTCCCTTCTGCTCCCTGCTCTTCAGCTCATTCGGTGCGTGCCAGGGCGGGGCGATTCAGTCCCTGCTGTGGTTGAAACGCTCCTTTACCTGGAAGTCTGCAAAAGTGAAAGGGATGGCAGGTCTTCGAGATTCATTTTAATGCCTGGTTTTATATTAAAGAATTCACGTCTGTTGAACTTCCCATAATGCCTTCGTGTTTTTCAGCAAAGTGGTTGCCTACTGAGTGCTATTACACTGTCCCAAAATGCCCCACCAGACCTGGAAACGGCTGAGGGGCACTGCTGTTGTTGGGACTGAATAAATGTTTTTTGGTGCCTCTTCTTGTGATATGTGCTCGCTGCTCTGTCCCCTCCCTTGGGATGGGTGAGCACAGTGCAGCTCAGGGATGATGGCTGAGCTGCCTCTGCCTGTCCTCACTGCCCTGCCCAGCGTGTGCCCCTGCTGCTCCCTGTGCGGGGCAGGCAGCGGCTGGCTGGCAATGCAGAGGGCTTGTGGCTGTTCTCCCCGAATGCTTCAGCCCGGTGAATGGAGCTGGGCTGGTGGCCCCTCCTTTGCAGTGGTTAGTCCGGCACAGGCCACCCCGTGCTGATCGGGCACACTGCCCAGTGTCACCCAGCTGGTGCCACGAGTGGCAGACGTGCTGCTGGGTGTCACTGCCCTCTGTCTGCACCTGCCTGCCAAGGGAGGAGGTGGTGTGTCTGCTGGCCCAGACGCCTCCAGGACATTCATACCAACCAGTTAGTTCACTCTCACTGGCACCTTTAGGAAATGCTGACTCCTCTCAGTTCAGCACACAGCCCCACTGGCATTGGGCAGCTGTTCACAGTACCAATCTGTCACACTGCACAACCAGCAGTCTCCCTTTGGTTTTTCGTGTTCTCCATCTGCCTTATGTTCCTCAACCACCCATCATGAAAATGTACATTGAGTACCAGACACATTCAGGGCACTGGAGAAGAAATGCACCCATTTCTGGCTGCTGTGAGGAAGGGCCAGGAGCAGCTACCAGCTCTAGGCTCCTGCAGACTAGCAAATGCACCCCTACTCTAGGATCTTCCCTTCTTCCTCTTGGATTCCCTTAGCTGTAGAAGCCTCACTGCTCTGCCGAAGAATCCTCCTCTTGCTCAGGTGCCTGCAGCCCACATGGGTGATTTCCCCCTCACTGGGACGCAATAGCAAAGGCACCCAGAGCCTGGATGCCAACCTGAGAGTTCTCTGACAGCCTTATTTGCAAGCCAAAAGGCTGTGTCACTAATTAGGAAAATAAGCAGCTGGCTAACAGCTCACTGCAGTTCCCTAGCTTGTTAAAGGTAATAATTAAAACTGAATAATATATCATTAATAGGAAATACAATTAGTACGTTAACCATTATGACAGGTAGAAAACTGACCATAGAAGGGCTGACTGAAACGAGTAAGGAGGTGAGTAGAGGGGTCAGGGCAAAGAAGTGGTTGTTGATACACACAAACAAAACCCTTTCATTCGGTTTTTGAGAAGTTTGAAGAGGGGGTTGGTTGATTTGGTTTCCTTGAAGTGCTGAGGCACAAAAGGCAAGCCTTTTGATATTTTTTTATTTTCTAAAAGTAACATAAGTATCAAATAAGGCTGGGAATAATTTTTTCCAGACCTGTGTCAATCAAGAATGCTATAGATGAAGAACATTTAAAAACTACAAGCACAGGTGGTTCAGAGGCCATGTAGCACACAGACTTTTGTAATATTTACTGGAAATCCACAAATCTGGGGAAAAAAGTTACCATTCTATTGAAGACAAAAATTTGAGGATCATCTCAGCACAAACAGGGACAAAGAATTACTGCTGTTAGGACAAAGTAAAGAAGGGAATGTAAAAGGAACACAACAAACACATCTGATATTAAAGTTCAAGCACATATGCCCTCACTTTGAACAGACTCCTCCAGCAAGAGCATTTCCAACAAGGACCACAGAGGAAACAGGGCAGGAAAGAAAGCCACACAAAGTGTTTATTTTGAGATTTTTAAACTAAAGTCTAGCAGGTTGGCTAGAAGCTTCAAGGACAACCTACAAGTACAGTGTTAGGCAGGGTCCGAAAGTCCTGCCTTGTCCTGTTTAGATTTCTTGGTCTTAGTTCAGTTGCTCCCATTCAGGCACAAAAGCTGCCTGTGATTGATCGTCTTGGGATTGCCAGGTGCTACACAGCTGCTGAGGGGAATCTGTGCATGATGGTGTGCCCAGAGTCCTTTGAAACAAGTACAGATGAAAAGATACTTCATGACATACAAAAGAAGGACATAACTCAGACTTGATTTTTCTCTTGTACTGGCATGAGAAAAAACCTTTTGTTGAGTCTGATACTGTAAAGTTAGCTCTAAGAAAACTGGGACATATTTTGTTTGACACAGCCCAGGAAAACAAAGAATGCTAGGATTGTATCCATTTGAAAGGATGAATCATAATTAACAAGCACTCACAGGTACAGAAGCTTGGATGTTACAGCCAGTCAAATGACTGGCAGAGGCAGAGAATACTAAGAATAAAGAAGTGCTTGAAACTGAAAAAAGTATATATACCTCATATATTTACTCTATTTTTAAATGTAATTATGGTATCATTAATACCATTTTGCCTATCTATCACGGCTCTACTAAGAGAGCACTTTAGTTTCCTTACTTCTTAGGCTTTTAATGCAGAAGTTTTGCTGAAAGGTCTCTGGCATGTCTGGCATGGAGCAATGTGAATTCTCTGTGGGTAGTCAGAGCAATGCCAGCACTTGTCCAGACTCACTGAGCTCCTTTACTGCAGTACCCAAAGCTGTCAGTGCACTGGACAGTTGACCAATATCACAGTAAACCTAACATGGATGCAGAAGGAAACACCCCACAGCCCTATATTGCCATGCAAAAGATCTTCCAACAGTAAACAAACACCTTGCAAAAAGACCCCAGCAAGCCAGGGTGGCAATGCCATCTCATGGTCACTGCAAAGCAAGAGGAGCCCTGTCCCTGCTCTTTTCAGAGCACCCCCAGAGCTCAGGGCTGTCACCACAAATTCAGATGCTTCACATGTGCAGGCACAGAACCTGGGAAGGATCAGAAGAAGCTGACTGCTGCAGAAAGACAAATAGCCTGTGTGGCAAGTGTCCCGTGCTAGGATTTTTGTGCAAGCCCAAGGAGAATTCTGGCAAGAATTCAGGATTGGCTCCTGCATGGGGCTGGGGGGATGATGGAGCCATGCCACTGAGGCCAGGTTGCTCTTGCCTGCAAATGCAAACCAAAACCTACCCCACAACGTGGATATTGTCTGCTCTGGCAAGGCTGGCAAGCAAGTTTGGCTGCTTTCCCGGGAGTCCCAGCTTGTGCTGGGACATGGAGCCTCCTGACAACTGCACAGAGATGGAACCAACCCCCTCCCCTCCTCTGGCTGGAGGGAGGGATGGCCGCTGGGCTGGCAAGGGTGGCCGAGCAGCAACTCCTTTTCTTCCTCCATATTCCTTTTCCTCATTGGGAGTTTCTGAAATGAGCTGAAGACAATGAAATGAAACCTAAGTACCAGCTTGGCCAATTTCAGGAGGTCAGTTACAGAAAGGACTAGATTAAAAGGGATTTTCTTCTCACATCAGGGAGACAAGGAGGCTGGGAAGGGTACACCAGCAGTCAAGCACAAGCTGCATTGCATTTCCTGATGAAGAAAACCTATTACAGCAGAAGAGAAATCCCTGTACTTGAAGGACAATCCCCAGCTTCTCAGGGAGGGGAAGGACTTGATTTACCATCTGTG
The DNA here is from genome assembly GCF_008360975.1 of Lichenostomus cassidix. Taxonomy (NCBI): domain Eukaryota; kingdom Metazoa; phylum Chordata; class Aves; order Passeriformes; family Meliphagidae; genus Lichenostomus; species Lichenostomus cassidix. The sequence continues at coordinate 12,762,630 of NC_139479.1, read as the reverse complement.
TTCAAATAAATACAAGTGGGAGAAGTGATGTTCCCCAGAACACACATCCATCTGTGAAATACACCAGCGCTTGAAAGACAAAAATATTTGGCAAGTGATGTCTCTTCAGTATGACACAGCTCTTACATAAAAGAAAACTAAATTAACGTGATCTTGACTCTCAAACTTGAAAGTGATTCCAGATTACAGAGCAGCCTCTTAGAGTTGAGATCCAAGTGCCTAAAAATAACATCTTTTCCCCTTCCTATTTATTTATTTATAATTTTTGGAAGAGCATACAACAAGCTGTAATGAGAATGGCAGGTAACATGCAACTAGTCCTGAAGGCTCTGTCTATAATAATCAGGAGGGTGGATCAATAGAAGAGCACCTCTGAAGGAGGAGATCAATGCTGAGAGCACCATGTCCATCCTTTAGTCACCTTGGTAGCTTTTGTATGGTTTGGATGCCCAGGGTCTCTCCCGGGGTGCAAGATCACCCTAGCGGTGCTAGGGACACCATCTCAACCACTGAGCCCTGTGCCAGCACACCCTGCTGCTTCCCTGCAGGGTTTTTCTTCCCCATCACAAGAGGGAGTAAATTCTTGTATCCAAAGCCTCATCAGACCTGCCAGTGCTTAGCTCATTAGCACTAAGAGGCTTGTGAATCTTAAATCAGTGATCCTGTTAGTGGGAGCAGCATTAGGAACCTGTAGGAGTCCTGTTCCCTCTTGGGGCTGCCCAGTTCAAGGGGCAGAAATCACAGGGTTTCCTTTTGGTTTCTGGTTGGCCTGGCCAAGACCAAGCTAAGTTCTGCTGACCAGCCAAGCGATGGTCAGTTCAGGAGTGCACGGCTTTTCCTCCTCCGTCACCACAGAGGAGGCTCCATGAGCGTGCGATGCTCCCGCAGTGCAGAGCGGGTTTGAGCACCAAACCGACACTTGGAGAGCTTCGGGGAGAGGCGGTGAGGCATGTCTGCAAGCGAGAGCAAGGCTGGGCAGCTTTCCCAGCTGATGTGTGCTTAGAAAGCTTGCGGCGCTCCTGACCTGCAGCGCTTCTCTTTGGACCCAAAGGCGGAAAGGCCGAGAGGTGGGAATGGCGCCGGGGAAGCTGGAAAGGCTGCCTGCTGCCTCTCTCGCAGAGTCACTGTCCCCATCCCTTCTGCGGCAGCACCGAGCTGCTCCATGGCTAAAGCGCAGCCGGAGCCCCTTGGCCCCGCGGCTCTGTCCTTCCTGGCCCCGGAGCTTTGTCCTTCCTGGCCCCGGAGCTTTGTCCTTCCTGGCCCCGGAGCTCTGTCCCTCTTGCCCCCGGCTCTGTCCCTCTTGCCCCGCAGCTCTGTCCCCTCTTGCCCCCGGCTCTGTCCCCTCTTGCCCCGCGGCTCTGTCCCCTCTTGCCCCGCAGCTCTGTCCCTCTTGCCCCGCAGCTCTGTCCCCTCTTGCCCCCGGCTCTGTCCCCTCTTGCCCCGCAGCTCTGTCCCTCTTGCCCCGCAGCTCTGTCCCCTCTTGCCCCCGGCTCTGTCCCTCTTGCCCCCGGCTCTGTCCCGCTCGCTGCCCGGGCGGCGGTCGGCAGGTGGCGGTGCGGGATAAGCCCGGGGGCGGCACGGCTCCGCCAGGCTCCCTGCTCAGCCGCTGCGCCCCGCAGCCTGCGGGATCCTGCCAGCAGAGCTGCTCCCCAGGGCCGCCGGAGCCAGAGGGACCTCCCCGCAGAGAGAGCCCCGCTGCCCCGCCCGGCATGGGCTGCCTGACCCCGGGAGGTTAAACACCCAGGGCAGGGGACCTGCCACAAACCTCTCGGTCAGACTCGGTGTTACTGGCGTCCCGCCAAAGCCCCGGAGCGGGACAGAACCCAAAATGCCCAGGCTGTGAGCCACGGCAGTGGGCGAGGAGAGCAGGACACCATCCCATGGGAATGCAAGCTCAAACCCCAGCCGCCCATTCCTCCGCGAGGGACGTTGGTTAAGGCAAAACGAGGATGGGATTATACATTGTCTCCATCGCTCAGGCAAATTCGTTCACCACAGCTACTGTTGTTACAGCGAATACCAAAGGAATTAATGATTCATCACTTAATTTCCTCTTCCCGTCCTCCCTCCACCTTTCTTTTGCTTTCATAAACTGGTCTGGAGCCAACTGCAGCATCAGGTTAATAATGACTTTAAGCACCATTTATGCTGCTATCGTGGCAATTTAAATTGTCACTTCCTATTAAAAGGTCTAACTCCAAATGGGTTTAGCTGAAAGCATTGGCACTGACAGTGCAATTAAATAACGAAACTCTTTTCTCGGGATGTCAGTGCAAACACCTTTTAAATAGGGGGTCAGAAGCACCTAACTAATTTAAACTACAGTATAGCTTTCTAGTGAAGAATAATACCTGATGCAGGGAATTTTTTCCATGCTGTATGACAGTTTTCATTGTGATTGCAAGAGACTTACAGAAGTGATCTGCAGAAGGAGTCCAGCAGCCTTTGAAAACCTCTTGCCTTCATGATAAACATGGGCAGTGCTGCATAAGCAAAAGCCATCATTTCTCAGCAGATACACATGAAAATATATTCATCCCAAAGGACTCTGATTTACAGTCTTGATTTCCACCCGACAGTTTGTAAGAACAAATCACTTTACTGGGCATCCATCTGAGCCTTTGTCTCTAGCTTTACTGCTTATCTTTCAGAAACACACTATGGATGGTGCACCTTGCATAGCTCACATTCTTTTTATCTGTGGCTCTGGAGTAATTTATAAACCATATTGTTCTGTGGGAAAAGACACTCCTGTGTATAGGATTTTTACAGCTCACCTGTAAAAACCACATCCAGTTCCTCAGCTGGCTGCCAACCAAAAGCACTTTATTTGCAAGCTCTGTGTTGCTGCAGTGCCAGTGCCAGGCTGTCCAGTCAGCTCCTCCTCTGCTCCTGCTCTGCCTCAGCACTGCCTTCTCTCTGGGTCACTCTGTCCTCCTGCACTGGACACAGGCTGGTTCTCCTTTACCAAACACCTCCTGATCTTCAACTCTACCCCACACCTTAAGCTGTTTATTTTCTTGGTACCAAATAAAAATCCTTTTGCTGCAAGAGGGAGACTGTGCCACTATTTCACTTATAGAAGGTGTTTAACATCCTAATTGGATTAGCTAGCATGAATATTATAAATCACAGCATCACAAAAACGCGCTTTCTCAGCTTGTGCTGATTTTCTTTATTCCTACAGAAGAGGCAGTCTGGAAGCATGGCCCTTTGCCAGACATCAGACAGAATAACACAACTGCAATCCTCAGTGTCTGTGCTTTAAACAGGAAGTTAAAAAATACCTGAACAGCTTTCATGGTTTGTATTTTATTTTAATGGCTTTAAAGGTTCTCCAGTACATGACAGTGTCCCTTATGTTATGACTTCTATGGTTTTTCTGAAGTGCATTACATGTGCTGGGAATAAATGACTCATCACATTTAAGCTCCCCTGTCCCATTCTACAGTTGCTACAGCTATTGCTCTGAAGGACACAGAGACACATCGCGAGATAAGTATTCCTAGGATGGCTATGGATACGATATTTATTTCTACACAGTTACATTTCCAGCTACAGAGCACTCCACTTTTTACCACTTCACTGAAAAGAAAAAATGCAGTGGCAGATTGATTTATGGCTAGCCCTTACGAAAATAATATGCAAGAGAATAGGATTAAAATCAATTTCTTTACAGAATTATGGATGTTATTCTGCTTTGTTTAAGAAAAGGAGAACAAGAAGAAAACTGTATTGAGGAATAAAATAATAGTATTGCATAGTTGTATAAGTGAATCAAGATGCTGTTAAAATTTTTACTTGATAATTTTGTTATCATGAATGCCACCATAAATGCAATTTTTTAAAAATGAAAACTTTTCCTGAGTACGACCACATTTTCCAGTTTCATTGGAGCTCACATTCTGTGCAATGCCTGAACCCTGCCTCTCTCTAACATTTTTCTTCTGTTTTTTCTGTCTTCAACCTTTCTGGACACACCTGGAACAACCTGCTCTCACTGCCCCTGCCCTGAGCAGGGGGGCAGAAGAGATTCTCTCTGAGGGTGCTGTCTGTCCTCAAAAGTCCTCAGCTGGTCTGCAGTTCTGTAATCCTGCATGACAACAAGGTGTATCTCCAAGACAACATCAGTTGCTGTTCCTGGGTGTCCTGCCCATGGGTGATGGGATGGGCAGAGACCTGCCACTGGCACAAGAAAGCAGTGAGTTTCCTGGGCACAGGCTTAGCTTTAATCTCCTGAAGGGGTGACTGATCCTGTTTTCTCAGGGAAACACTCAGCTCCACACAGTTTTATACAGGGCAATACATTTCCAGCAAACAGCTTCCACAAAAGCCACCAGCAGCAGAGGGAACTTCATGGAAAAAGCAAGGAAAGTCAAAACAGACACCCCTTCTTCCAGAACTGCAAGAACCAGGGGTACATGAGAGCATTTGGGAACCATGCTGAGTACGTAACAATGCTGTGCTTTATGCCTATTTTTAAACATGAGGTGTTACACCTGACTTTTAAAAAGGAAGCAGGTTTGTCAAGTTTCAAGCTGCAAAAATAGCCAAGGATTATTAAAAACGTGGTTTTGGTTTGAATGCATTTTCTTCAGTATTCTAGTTTATTGGACCAAGCTGATAAAAGCCTGGTTCAGACAACTGTGAGATTTAAATATATATATAGCTATTACTGCACTCTTGTAATTTTTTTGTTGGTGTGGAAGGTTTTAATCTCCAGGATATAGATCACATTTTCCTTACTTTTTTTGATGAAAGTATCTTTAAAAATTGGACTTCACTTTGAGTGAAGTCCAATTTTCTTATTTTTGCAGAAAATAAGACTTAAGGAAAAAGTTAATTATTTAAATAATTTAATATTTAAACACCGAGGATTGTTAGGCTTTTGATTTTTCTACAGAGATAACAGTGAGGCTTTTTGCAAGTATTTCACTGAATTAGTTTTACTGTCATTAATGTTTCCAGTCATAGTAAACTCCAAGCAATTGTTGTCAAATGTTTATACAAATTACTTTCCGGACATGCAAATGTTTGCACTGCAGAAATTGGCCCCTAAGTATTAACTGCCAGTCAGACAAGATAATAATTTTCTGTCGTGAGACTTGAACACCTCCCCTCTACCCCCAAAACACACAGCTCAGCATTCAGGTGGAACTTATTCAAATTCTTGCTTCCACTTACAAAGTCAGAATGAATTGGTGGGGAGTAAATATCGGAGAAACTGTAAAGTGACTAGGTAGAACTGAGCGACAGAGGAAAAAGAAACAAAGAGCATCAGAGAAATTTTTGTCTGGAAATTATTACGTGGGAATGACAGTTCTGAACCAGGACAGATACCATATTATTCAGCTGTCAGCAAGGCCTGAAAGATGCTGGGGGAGCTGTGATAGTTGCTATGTGAAGGTGCTAGTCAACTTGTCAGATGCTAGAAAAGAGGAAATTGGTGGCAAGAGGAGATAATAGAAGAGGCAAGTGGAGATAAATCAGAGCGATGTTAGACTAAGGGAGAGATAACAGATGCTGCCATGGGAACTGCCAAGCAAGAGTGGAAAAGCTGGCTTGGGTCTCAGTTAGACCAAACACCCTGCAACTTACACATTAACATGAAAAATCTATCCTGTAAAACAAAAACATATTCTAAGAAAGTAACAGAATGATGAGGGGATGAGAGAAACAGGCTATCAGAAATGCAAGGAATATCTGGAAATATCTAATGAATTTGTCAAAACAAGAGAAAGGTGTGTTGAAAAGGTCTCTCTGTGGTCTAGCTCATAGTATGTTAAACTTGCTTCTGCCTTTTGAGCTTAGTTGCAGTTAAAAAGCTGCCTAAGGTTGCAGTGTGTGGGACATGTCACTAACACACCATCTCTGATGGCTTTTACAATCTGAAAGCTTTCCTATTTTTCCCAGTTTTCTCAAGTTAGGCTAATAAAATTATTTCTTCCTCTGAATTTGCCTCACTAGCATGTAAAATATCTGTTTTTCTTTCTCTCCTATTTTCGTTTTGAAAAACAATCTTTATATAATGATCTTTGTCCCCTCAGGAACTCTGGAATATATCTATTGCATGTCCTGGGATGATGAAACGTAAGAGGAATATGTAACAGCTGTTTTGAAAATGGTTCAAGAAATAAGAAGAAAGTGTCCAGCAGTGCAGTTCCTAGAGACTCTAAATCATCTGCTTCCTTCCTGAAACAGATGCTGATGAAATTCCCCTTGATCCAGTGTGTGCATTTGCATTGGGAGAGCAGTGTCCTGCGTGAAAAGAGGCTTTGCTGATCCTCACACAGGGTGGGAAGCTGGGATAACACTGCTGCAGTATCCTCACTCCTGCAGAAATGCCACAGAAATTGGCTTGCTGGCTTCAGAGTAGCCAGTAGAGATGGGGCTTGTCTGCTACTAAATGTCAGCTGCTGGCTGTGGGTGAGAGCCCCAAGCAAACCCTGCACGCTCAAGATCCCAGTCCTGACTAGAAACATCCCACAGATCTCTCCTTCCCTTCAGCCCCAGCCTTCCTTACATAAAAAGCAGAACTGAGATGTGCAAGGTTTACCCAAGCCAAAGGTGAATCCCCTCAGTGTATTTTTGCTACCCTGGTCTTCCCCCTGGTCAGTATGGACCTTCTGGAAATACAGGAGTGCAAAAAAATCTAATATCTGAAACAGGAATTTCTATTTCAGCTTGAAAGACACAATTAGGACCTTCCAAGCTGTCTCCTGAAAGATACTGCTTTTGCCTCCTTATGGGAAGACAGGCTCTGAGTTCACCTAATGAAATGAGCATTGAGCCTTTGCCAAAGAGACCCGTCTTGAATTATGCCAGGTGAGATGTCTGAAAGTCTTGCTCTGCAGATTTCTACAGACTGGAGCCCAAATTCAGTCACTCAGGGTCCTGTGTCCCCATTCATGATGGCTGTGGTGTGTGCCTACGTGTTCACTCCAGATGGAAGAGGATGACAAATTAACACTTCGAAGTAAGTAGGATGAATGTGTGCCAGAAGTGGAAGAGAACTGCACTCAGATAAAATCAAGATATGTACATAGTAGATGACAATACTCATTAGAACTCTATTCCACTTCAAATTGCTTTTCATCTCTGGCAGGTCTTTGCAAATTTGCTTAATTTGTAATCTTCCATATCAATGGATCATGAGAATTAATGCTGTCAGGAATATGTCAGTGCTGCTTAGACAGAACTGCCTTAGGAGAAGGTGGCATTTTTGCAGCGTATTTGCTAGAAGAACAAGAAATGAAGCATGGCTATCAGATTCCACTCAAAGGTTTAAGGGGGCAGAAGTGCAGAGAAAATGAAACTTCTGAGTATAAATAGATATTCACTATATGATGCTCTTTTTTTATTTTTTAAAGCTGATGTGAACTTATACTTACAATTATTTGGTGATGACTTTTTGTATTACTCCAGACGTCATTTTGCTCTTTGGACAGTCACAAATTTCTAGCTGTACCCCCTGACTGCTGCTAAGATGATGTGACAGCTGCTGATAGGATGTGATTATTCATAGTAATTTATGGTTCATTATGCTCAAGGAGTAAGCTGATCTGAACCAGTCTTTTGGCTAATACTAATGCCAGATAATAGAGCTATCCAGACTGTCTCTGCAAAAGAGGCCTTTAACTTTATATTTTGGAATAAATCATAACAGTTCTGCCCAGCAAAGCCAAACATTTGAATTTGGTTTCTACTTTTTAAAGCATTATTGAAAAATTACACAATTCCAAATAGAATAAGTATCAGAAGAATTCAGTTGTCTATTTGTCAAGAAACACATTAATGTTTTTGTCCTCCTGCATCCATCTCTGGAGGGACCCTTCCACTGCTCTGCCCTGCACTTCTGCCATTGCACAGATGCAAAAGCTCAAACTCTTGACTTCTGAAATAGTTCTTGCCAAAACTAAACAAATACCACAGCTATTGTGAATCTCCTTCACTGTATTCCCAAGTCCCCTTCTTCTGTCCCAATGAAGATACAATGGAAACAAAACATTTTAAGAGAACAGTATAATAAAACCCCAGAGTGGTACAGGTTGTTCATTATCAAGGCAATATCTGCACAATGTGAGTATTTAGCTGTTATATACTGGAAAACACAAAAAATGGCCATTCCCTTGGGAGGGACCTAATTCCTTTCTTCAATGCCTTGTTTCCCTCAGGCAGCCTGAGCTGCCCCTGCCTGTCTCTGTGAGCTGGGAAGAGGCAGTGGAACCCCTGGGGTGACAGTGCAGGGACTCCAGACACACCAATTCCAGAAGGGAAAACCTCTTACGGGTCACAACAGGTTGTCTGACATTGTAAAACTTCCAGGAGTGCACAGAAGAAAGCTACAGGGTCTTCTGCAAGTTAGTGTTTGAGGGTTTTTTTTTCCTTTTCTGTAGGAAAAACAATTGCACAAACAATTTAGCAAGGTTTGTAAGTCCTGGAACAGAGGGCACCCCCAGCCTCAAGACAAGCCCTGGATTTCCAATTTTGTGTCTGGGGCACATTTCCTCAACACACATGGGGCAGAGGCATAGGCACCATTTGCACAAAGACAGAGAGACACTAGAGACAGTCATGCAGCCTCTCTTTCTTGCTAGCAAGTTTCATAGTTTTCTGGTTTACTGTGACCTGTGTATTATTTCATACCCTCCCCGACCATGCAGCTATTCCTGCCCAGTTTAGGTGTTTGTCTGAAGCCCAACTTACAGTTTTCATCTGCAGACAGTGCATCTTTGAGCCATTACAAACATGTGTCTAATGTTTATTTGAAGGCTTTTGTGTTTCCTTTGCAGCCAAACTCTGCTCCAGATGCTCCTGCTTCTCTACCAAACCTATTCACCTCTCCCTTTGGCTCTATTTGTGTATGAACTACAGGATAAAAATTCAAAATTGAATGCGGATGTTTGTGCTCTTCTTCCACCTTCACAGTTCACCACAAGCTCAGACATTGCTGTGGCTTTTTGATATTTTCTAAACCATGAATTTCCCATGCATGTAGCAAGAGCTATGGCAACAAGAACAACAAACTGAAAACATCTTTTTTTCCTGACTGTAACTTTAAAAATGTAATTTTTTTAATTACTTATGAGAAAAAAAAAAGGTAGAAGCTTCAGTTTTTCACAAGCTGTGTTTATATGAAGGTTAAAAGTACAGCTGGAGGCTGTAGCAGTGATTTTGTAGGTAGCCAGTGCAGGATTTCACCCTTGCCCAGGCTGCTGGCACAGGCAGTCTCACTGCCATGGTGACCAAAGCCCATGCTGACAATATTTTGCATTCATACATGTGTGCTCTTTTCTCCTTGCTTGCTGGGGGTACTCTGCTTGCCACACAAAACAATATACCCCTAATTTTTGGAACATGCTGTGTTTTGGGTTTTAAATTATATTACTATATTTTAATTATATTATTATATTACAGTTTTGCTGTTGTACGTGCATGTTCTGGTTTTGGGTTTGGTTTCTTTTTTTGCTTCCCAGTTATAGGAATACAGAGGGAGTAGAACACATTTCTGTCATGTTATGACCTGTTGGAAGAAATGCATGATCTGTCCTGCCCAGCACCTGACATGATCTCAAGCATGGTTTTGGCACAGCAAACTCTGCTCCATGAAGAGGTCCTTAGCTTTTCTTAAGGTCTGGTGTCTTGAATTCAGCTGAAAAGCAGAAACTTCCATAACAAAAAAAACCCCAAAACCCAAACCAAACCAAACCAACAAACAAAAAACCCCCAAACAAACACACAAACCAAACCAAAACCAAAAAATACATCACCAGAAAAAAACCTCCAAACCAAAGCAAACAAAAAAAAAACCCCAACCCCCCCAAACCCAAAAACCACCATCAAAATCAAAATCAAAACCAAAACAAAACAAAACAAGAAAACAAAAAACAAAACAATGAATTAATGTGTAATTCCCTCACTTTGAAGCATTGCATTTTTATTTACATTACTATTTTAATGATTTTCAAAATGTTTCACATTTAAAAATTTGTTTTAAACAGCAGAATTGCAAAACAATTCCTGTAGGGAATGTCAAGCTGAAATGTTTTTACATAAAACAAAGTTACAAAATAGTTTTCTGAGAGTAAATCTTTTAAAAATCACCCCTCTCATCAGAAGCCTCCCTTCAGGTGAAATGGCATTTTTGACACAAATCCTCAGAATTCTTGGCAGCCCTCCTCTGGAAGTTGGGGGTTCTAAATCAGGACTGGAAAGGAAAAACCTACAGAAATTCACCCTGGGGACAGAACTCCTTAATCCTTATCTATTCCTTTTGATGTTCAAGATCTGTGAGGTTTGTCTTTGCCCATCAGTGTCCTTGGACACATATGAGATGCTCTCAGAGTGGCATTTACTCGGTCCTTAAGGCATATTTGTCTTACTGCTCATCAACACTCCTTTGGGGAAAAACTTCTTCCATTGCTGAAAAGCTGTGCAATCAAATATGTGTACTTTATCAGAGCAATGGCAGGGAAAATGCACTCCCTGCCTCTGCTCTCCCTCAGGATGCTGATTGTTGGTTACCCCCCTTACCACCAGTTTGGGGTCCTAATTTTAGCAGGTTCTTTCAGCTCTTTGTTCTGCTATGAAGTACTGTGAATTTCCTTTCTGTTGTTCTACTGACACAAGCAATTGCTCCTAAGTTACTTAAAAAGGGTAAGACTCATAACTGGAGGAAAGTGTAACAATATATTACAAAATTAATAGTTTGAGTTTGTCTCTTTATATTTCTTCCCTATATTGACTGCCAGATACTGATGTGCTACTTTGGAAGTAAGATAAAATCAATCCTCTTAGCTTCAGATTTAATGAAAGCCTCTCTCTTTTCTCTTTTATTGCTTCTCTGCTGATAAGGGTCTTTGTCTAAGCTCTCTTCTTAAGAGCATCCAAGCTTCTGGTACACCTGATATTCTTTTTAATGCAGAAATTTGTCCACCTGAATAAGCACTAAAATTACAATTCAGTTTTGTTATCTTAATTTATTCCATTGTAGTGGTTGTATTTCTTTATTTTTATAGTTGCTGTCATGATCCACATAACAAGTAAATCCCATTATTAATTTCTTTTACAGTGCTATAGATATTCCTTCTCTTACATTAATGAGCCACCTTCTGAAATGTGAAAAGTCAATGGATTTATAGTGGGAAAGGCTGAGCTGCATCTCAGTCCACCTGTATATTATGCTATAGCTGAAAACCAGGATTTAATTTTATTATTAAACATATGCATTCCTTTGAAAGCTGAATAATTTTAGCTGAATTTTCTTTTCTGGTTGGGTATCTGAACTTTTGAGAAATGTGATGTACAGTGCCCCGTGGCACTGAACATTGATGTTATTTTTCTAACACAAATTTGTCCTGTTAGCTTGAACTCTGCTGAACATAATTTGCACCCCAGGAAAAACTCAAAAAGTTGATTTTCTTTCCATGTAATTTCACCCAGTTCCTCTGAATTTACACCTAGTGGTTCATCTTGATTAAAACATATCTTTGTTTTGGCAGAGCACACAGAGGGAATCTACATTTCTGCTAAAGTGAACTGGAGATACCTCTCTTCCTGAGAGGGAATGAATTAAGTCTAGTTTTGGCATTATTTTAAATCATCAGTTAGTATTATTTTTCCACTCGTCTTTCATTTTTTCTTTCCTTTCTGTGAATGCTTCTTTTCCTTATATTTATTTATTTTTGCCTTCTGTCCATCACAGAGAAAAATGAATGAAAATCCAGTTGTTTTCATCTGTATTTAAACATTAACCCAAGCTTACAGACTCCATTACACAAGTTTTTGATGACATTATGAGTTTTTTGTATCAGTACAGATCAGATCCTTTCACATAAGCATAGTTGCAAGTACTTTTATAGTTCTCCCTGTGTACACACTCTAGCAGAGGTACTGTTGAAGCTCTCCCTCCTTTTCTATGAAATTGCTGTACAAATGCAGCATTTCAAATCCAGCAACAGCATTTTAATGGATAATTACCTTTCCCATTAATGAGTGTTAAGCTCTTTCTGGGATGATTCAGTTTACCATTCTCTATCAGTTAGCCTCCAAATTGTCTTAAGCAAATGCAGTGGGAGGAGGTTAAAGAGTTCAAATCATTTGTCTCTGTCAAACTGGCTGATTTATCCGTGTGATTAGAGCTCCATGACCAGAGCTGTCAGCAGAAGTATGAAGAGAATCAGGTAGGCGTAGTAACCTTTCCTTCTGGCACCTCTGGAGTATGTTAGTCTACAACTCCAAACCTTTACTTTCTGCATCTGAGCCTCAAATGCCTACCTTGATTTTCAACCTTACTTAGCAAATGCAGCTGCTCCACACATTGGTTTCTGTCCCTGGAGTTCAGAGTTGTTGGGGCCCTTGCAGAATCAGCTGGAACCCTCTCCAGTTAATGTACATTTTTGCTGACTAAAGGATTGTGTCTTGAAGTCTGTGTACCCTGCCAGGAGGTAAGTTAACCTTGCCTCAGGACTGTTTGCAGTGTCGGGTTTGTGGTTGGACTGATGGTCTTAAAAGTCTTTCCCAAATTGAATGATTCTATGGAAGGGGCTGCATTCCCCATCTTTCCCATCTGCACTGATGATGCATGTTTCTCCTGGACTTCCGACAACCAAAATACAATGATCTATCCTGTGTATCCTGTGCAATGAGCTCTGAGTATGTCCTGTGATATTACCTGCAGGATCTCCTGGTGTTCAGTTTCTGAGCCAGGGCTGACATCAGGTTTTCTGTCTACAGGCTTGGCCCACCAGCATGGGGTAGAGAGGCTGCACCACCTTCTGAAGGCCAGAATTCCTCCTCAGGGAGACACCACAGATGGCATCAGCTCCTCTGGACCACACACTGTGGGGCAATGATCACAACAGGCATCCTGATCCACAGAGCTGAGAGGACCCAGTAATCCCTGCAGTGAGGCAGGTGAAAATAAAAATCATCATAAAAATGGAAGAAGATAAGCATCTGCAGTGCTTTTAAAAAGATGAGCACAAAAAGAAGCAAAGGGGCATATTTCATGAGAAGAAACAAATCTGAGCTGTGCACTGTCTGGAAGGGGGCTGAACTACAGAGCACACAAAAGCTGCTGGTCACAAGAGGCAGGGAACTGTGTTCAGAGGTGTTTTTTATTCTGAGGAACTGTGACAATCTCTTCAGGTATCTAAACGAAAAGGTGATCCATTTATAAATAATCTTCTACTGCTGAATGTGGCTTTGGGGTTTGGTTAGTTGGTTGGTTTTTTATGGAAAATACAATATATTTATATATATATATTTATATATATATATATATGGGAATCTGAAGGATTTGCTGCTGGTGTAGAGACACAGCATTTGGCTTAGAGGGCAGTGCAGAGAGGACATTGCTGAAGAGTCTGGTCTGAGAAAGTGTGTACAGAGCAGCAGACTTCCAGCTGTGGTAACTGAGGGATCATGGCATATTCTCCAGTTTGTTTCATTGCATTTAAGCACTGTCAGGCAAATATTGTTGCCAAGATATAAGTCCAGAATGTGAGGAAGAGGTGATGCATACTCCCCTCAGGACATATGGCAGCTTTTAAGGAAGCGGATCCAATATTTGACCCAAAAATGGTAAATGGTGTTCTTAACAAAAAAGGATCACAGTAGGTCTGTGGTTCTCTTTTTAGACTCTATTTTGTGTGAGAGGCTCCAGTAGGAGAGAGTTGGATGGATCTCTACAAGAGCAGGTGGGAATTAATCCTTAACCTCTAAACTTCAACTTGCTAATTTTCTATAGGTTTGAGACAGGAGACTCTCTAATGCCATGTTCAGTGCATGCTGCATTATTTGTTCCAAACTGGTATTACTGAATGGTTTAAATATGCCTGTCAAATCCAAAACTGTTACTGAATTCAAGGAATTCTTGACTCTATTATACTTAGTGTAAGAATGTCTTTAACAAAAGCATTGCCAAACCTGCCTCATTCAGAAAAAGGAATTCACAGGTAAGGGATTTTTACTTTTAGCTTTCAGGGAATACAAGGAGCTGGCAACCAAAATAACAACAGATGGGAATCCTGTTGTGTCTGCTCAGGAAGAACATTCAAAGGCATTGGGCCATCTTTAAATCCCAGCAATCCTAATAAACTTTTGGTCACATATTGGAAAAAGTTGGAAAAAAAATCAAGCAAACTGTAGAAAATGTATGGTCATTTAAGGTAATTTCCCTCTCTACTAGCAACTTTTTGTTCAGAATGAGAAAACAGACTTTCAAATAGAAAATAAGCTGAAGCAGTATTTCATGGCTTTTGCCTGTATCTTTCTGCAGCTAGGCAGCAGCAGATGTGCTGGATGGAGGATGCTCTGGGCAGACTGTGAAAATTGGGCAGATACCACATTCCAACAGCCAGTTGCTGTAACATCCCTTCTGGTGAACCTGGAAGGCTCTCCTCCTCACCTCTCAACACAGAGAAAACAAGGACAGCAATTGCCAGGCAGGACTCAAAATAAATTATTTTGATCTGTAACCAAGCTCTCCTGACAGTAACAGAAGAGGCTGTTGGTAGCCTCATCTGTCCTGCTCCTAAATCCTGCCACTCTGGAAGGAACCTGTATTCTCTCTATTGGGTACCTGCTGGTGTTAGACAGTAGGCAGTCCAGTTCTCCCATGCATCCCTCTGTTCTTGCTGACAGTGTTTCAGTGTCTGGCCTGTCCTTCCTGTAAAACCCTTGGGAATCCTGAGAAGATGGCAGCCTTTACCAGAAGGGCCCTTGGTGTCTAAAAATGTCCCTAAATTCCTCACCTCCCCACTTCAATTTGTTCAACTTTCTAGAACACCACATGGTGAAGGGAGGCCTCCTTTTTAAACACATTTTAGCCATTTTGTAAGGGCCATTTTTCCTTTTTTATCCACAAATTTCTTGCAGTCCTTTGCAATTTTTCCCAATGCTGATTCCTTGTCTGTAATTTTTGGGGATTATCCACTGTGCCTCCATGATCTTTTTAGTGAGTGGCAATCGCTTATCACTGCATAGGTAATTAAGACTGTCCTCCTCCCCCGGACACCACTCTGTGCTCATTGTCACAGTGTGTCCCTGCCGTTTTGCCACTCAGCACTCTAACCATTAGGATCAGGGTTCGGGTTAGCAGCTTTCAGCCCGAGTATCCTGAACAACCTGGTAGGTCACCAAATTCCATAATTTCAGTACTCATTCCCTTCTCCTGGAAACAGCCAGAAAATGATCAGGCTGCAGAAAGAAACCTTCCAGCAGGGGACGTGGAGAATCTTTCGGTGTATTCCTACCCTCACTGTGCTCTCCTTCATCATCTCACCTCGTTGCAGCCAAGGTGATCGGGCAGCCTTTGCTGAAGGGCTCCATGGAAAGTCCCTCAAACACCATCGACCGAGAATCTTTCCGCCCGTGCCCCGGGGCTGGAGCGAAGGCGGACATGGCCCCGGGGATCCAGCCTCGGCTGCCGGGACCCGGCTCAAGGTGTTCGACACCCTGGCGCTGCGATTATGGGCTCGGCTGGGCCCCGCAAGCGGCTCCACCGAGGCCGGGCAGGCACTCGGGAACCAGCCGGGAACAGCCGCGGCCCCTGGCCGGCGGGGTGGGCGCGCTGTCCCGGGCTGGGCACTGTCCTGGGCTGGGCACTGTCCCTGGCCGGGCACTGTCCCTGACCGGGCACTGTCCCTGACCGGGCACTGTCCCGGGCTGGGCACTGTCCCTGGCTGGGCACTGTCCCTGGCTGGGCACTGCCCCGGGCTGGGCACTGTCCCTGGCTGGGCACTGTCCCTGACCGGGCACTGTCCCTGGCCGGGCACTGCCCGTCCCGCCGGGCACCAGGAGGCAGCGCGGGCTCGGTTCTTGAGCCACCCGCCCGCCCCGTCCCCGCGGTAATCATTAACCGGCCCCGGCACGGCTCCGAGCATCGCCTCCCCCTCGCCAGGGACCGGCGGCCGGGCAAGCACAGACCCCGCCGCCCGTCGCCAGCCCCCGGCACCGCCAGGACACCGCGCCGGGGGCTGCGGCCGCGCAGCCATGGAGGGCGAGGCGAACGGGACGCTGCACCCATCCTGCAGCGCCAGCGAGCCGCCCTACGCGGAGGAGCTCCTGCGGAGTGAGTGTGGGGGCGGGAGGAGAAGGAGAGGAGGCTGCCCGCTGTCCGCCGCCCCTCCGCCCCGGACACCCGTGAGCAGCCCCTGCCCGGCTGCGCCCTCGGCACCCGGCGCGGCGGCATGGCGGGGCTGGCCCGGCTCTGCCCGTGCCCGTGTCCCCCCCGCCCGTGTCCCTGCCCGTGCCCCTCTCCCTGTCCCTGCCTATTCCCTGCTCGTGCCCCTGTCCCTGTCCCTGTCCCTGCCCCTGCCCCTGCCCCTGCCCCTGTCCCTGTCCCTGCCCTGCCCCTGTCGCTGCCTGCTCCTTCGCCATTCTTGGCCGGCGAGGGAATCCCCGGGCGGAGGTCAGCATCCGCCTGTGCCGGCCGATCCTCCGCCTGTCTGGGGACCGAGCAGCCTCTGGCTTCGGGGCAGGGCGAGAGGACAGCCCAGCCCCAGCCCAGAGCTGCGGTGGGGATGTCACAGAACAGGGCGGGAGGGAAAGCCAGGGCCACCCGGGACCCGCGGAACCGAGCGCCGAACAGGCTCCCGGAGCTTCGCCGGCTCTCAGGCTCCCTCCGGTGAGATCTGAGGAGTGGAGATGTCCCCTGAGACATGCACTGCCCCGCCTGCAGTCAAGTCTGGAAGTGCCAGGGTTTTTTGAAGTAGGTTGGGTTAAAGCGGCTGCGTCAGAGGCTTTGCTTTGCCTTCACATAGGCTGCGGGTCTGGCAGGAGTTAGTACTGATGATGAACATGAACTTCTAAATTAAGCATGGCTCCACTGCAGCGCTTTCCTCTGCCTCTGGAAACTGATGCCTTGGGAGAAAACACACTTCAACCGTCAGTTGTGGGTAAAAGCTGATATCCACACCCAGCGTCAATGCAGATGTAAACCCATCACCTGTGGGTAAATGTTGATAACCATATCCAGCTTTAAGGGAGAGGCAAAAAAGATTTTGGTGAAGATATCAAGTTTTATCTCAGGCCAGGTATATCAGGGGCTTTTCCTTACATTGTTTGTGTGTCCTACAGTCTTCCACCGAGCTTCTAGTAAGTTTGCCTGTCTAAGGAAGTTACATGTAACATGCCCATGAATGTATGATGGAGGCAGGAAGCAGAATACTGAGTGAATACATATTTGCTTGTAGCCTGCCTGGAAAAGTTCCCAGACTATGTATTTACTGTATTTATTTGTATTCTGTATTCTGTATTTATTTCTGCTACATATTTACATTCACCTAAGGATATTTGTCCTGGAACTCCACCTTTCTGGAAGAGACAATTGCATAATGCTTTGAGAAGGTGAAGGCGTATTCTTCCCATATACTGTCTGTGGATCCTGGAAAGATTTAGTCATGAACTTCAGTATTTGAACTGCTCTGTGGAGTCGGTGTTCTGCCTGTGTAACTAAGGACAAGTGCAAGTATTTGCAGAAATAGGGCAAAGAAGCCCCTCAGAGACAGTGTTGTTACATTAACGTTTGAAATGCTTGTGAAATGCTTGTGAAATGCTTGTGAAATAAATGTGAAATAAATGTGAAATAAATGTGAAATAAAGAAAACTGTCTGTTTTCTTCTCTCTCTCCACAGGCCTTGACCTACCAGGGAGATTTCTCTTTGCAACCTTGACTCTGATGACGCTCATTGCCATTCTGGTGTTTATAGAGGAAGCAGTCTACATCTACAGGAAAATCCCCTCCTCCAAAAGATCAATCATCATTTGGATTAATGCTGCAGCTCCAGTAAGTTAGCGTGGAAATGAGATAACACTGAATGCTGAAAACAGGGCTTCCCTGAAAATCCACAGGAGCCACATGAAAATCTGCCCTTCATACAGCCCTCCTCCCTTTCTCTGTAGGTGATCTCTACTACTTCATGCATTGGCATGTGGGTTCCTCGCTCAACAATGTTTACAGATTTCACAGCAGGAATGTGAGTATTCTGCTTGTTTCTAGATGTTGCTCCAAACCCTGAATTTCTTCATTTTAAACATCTCCTGCTCTTGGTAACACAGTCATTTTGTAAATTTAACAATTCAGTAATTTTTTGTTTGAGTTGAAATCTCTTGGCAGCTCTTTTCTGGGAGGTGGAAAATGCTGAAACAGTTCCAGTGCTACAGTCCCCTGGTGTGGGAACGTCAGTATGAAGGATCTGTGACTCGCATGTAATTGATTCCTTGGATTGACAGTCTCTTTGGTGCAGTAGTCTGTCTTTCCTCTCTCTGCATGTCATGTGGAATGAGAGTCTGGCCTGTGACTTCTTCCCTGCACTTTTACTAATGATGAGCTGTGGAGGTCTATTATTAATGGTGCCAAGTGAGCCCCGATGAGTATATCAATGTAAAAGTGTTCCACAGTTGTCCTCATAAAAGCACTTTATGTACAAGTGTGACAGCTCTGGCATGCACAGAGAAGGGAGAAATGTGGTCCCTGCTTTCTGGAGGTGATGGCACAGCCCTGCTGGGCAGGACCAGGTTGGGGGATGCTGTGGCCCTCAGCACTCCACATTTGGATGTGATTTTGGAATGCACTGCAAGACAGTATTACAAACTGTCAGAGGCTGCCTCACTCTATGTCACACTGCATTTACTAAAAGCGTAGAGTAAAAGAGGAGTGATAACACAGTAGCAGGGAACACAGCATGCAGCAGTGTGTGCAGGTAGTGCAGATTGCCAGAAACTTCCAACAATCCAGTCTTGTGGCACTTCAAGTGTGTTTGAATTCCCCCTCCTCCCTTGCCCAAGCTGCAGGCAGTGCAGAAGAGAACCTCTTTTATTGATTGGATTCCCATGAATCAGTTTGGTGGCACAATCTGTAGTTCCTGGGTAGGGTTGAGAATGTGCAGCTGGGGAAGGAGGGAGAGGTGGGGTTGCAGCAGTCTGTGCTTTGTCTGCAGAGGAACCACACCCTGCCTGGGCCAGCACATTTGATGATAGCTATTTGTATGAACCTGGCCATGTTTGTTGGTTGAAAGCCATGTTTGAGGAGGAAGAGGACTTGTTCTAAAAAGTTCGGACTAGTCAGAACTAGATAACTTATGGAAAAATACAGCCATAATGACTGGGGCCAGGAAAGCCTGTGCTTTAATACTGACTGCCACCAGCCACCAGAGTGGCTTTGGGAAATTCCACACCTGCTCTGTGCCTTGGCTTGTTCCTCTTTCAGTGAGGTTAGGGCTGTTCTGGTCCTCCAAGGTGATGGAAAGCAGAAGGTTTCTCACAGACAGAGCTAGAATTTTTCTTGATTGCCAAGCATAGGCTGTAAAAGCCCTGTACAGAAGGCAGCACTGCCCAGCACAGGCATACAAGAGACATACAGACAAGTTTAATCTGAAATTTTCTTCCTCTTCTAGATTTTTTTCCATAGTTATCCACAAGTTCCTGATGATGATGATTAAAGAGTGTGGAGGCCAGAAGGTGCTTCTCAGGCGGTTTGAAAATAGTCGCTTCACCATCAGCACTGGCCCCTGCTGCTGCTGCTGCCTCTGCCTCCCTCGTGTGCCCATCACTAGGTGAGCTGCTCCTTTAAGATTTCCCAGCTTGGAAACGGCTGCTGGAATTTAGCCAACTTGGCAGGGCCAGGCTTACTGCAAAGCTTCCCAAAAGTCAGTCTCAATCCATCTCAAGCTGCCTCTTTTAAACAGCATCATCACTTTGGGGCTGTACACCACCACTAATTTATTTCATTTCTATAATGCAGAAGTGTGTGGGAAGAGAAATTGCTACTCTAGAAAACCTTATAATTGACATTTCAGTTTCTTTTCATTCCAGAAGGGAAGAAATGTCTTGAAATTGGGTGTTTTTCACAAGCAGAATTGTCAAATGGAGGCTCTCTTGATAGAAAATTCCTCTCACTTTGATAAAATTCAAATGTTTCATTCTGATTTTGACTTTAAAACTACTTCAGGTTAAAATAATTTTTAGAAAAACAAGTAGATGTAATTCTTGTAAAGCTTCGATCTCATTGAAATGGCATTGACTGGTGAGGCAAAAGCAGATGTTTTCTCCTTCTACACTCAGAGAAGTGGGGTAAGGACGGAGAGCTACAGGAGCCAATATGCTGTAACATAAACCTGCACTCCTTTGAGCACTGCCTGGTGGAGCTCCTCTCTGGTTATTATCACCCTGCCATTTACACCCCACTCCACAGCCTGGAAGCCTCATGTATTTCCTGGGGCTTTCTTAGTGGCACAGAGCATGAGACTGTTTCTCCCATTATAAGCAAAATCTGAGGGACTGAACATACTAGATTTTCTATGAGGCTGTGGACTTTGGTGTCAGAGGGACCTTGGGGACTTTACGCTCTCTTTAAAGGAAAGCATCAAACAGAGCACAGCATAGTGGTTTCTGATGCATTTTCAAAATTTCTAATTTTTTATCATAATAATTCTTCCTTAAACTGCCTCATTTGGTATTAGAATTTAAACTTTTGCTTCCATAATTTTTTTTAATAGAGTAACACTATAAATATTTAAATATTTACATGGAGGGGGTACCAAGAAGAAGAGGTACTAGACCAACTAAAAATTGTATCTTTATTTGTTTTTCTTCCCATGTCTGTCACCCCCTGTATAGGTTGTAGTACCTGGGAGCTTGGGAGACGATCCCCTACTCTGCCTTGCAGTTGTTCAGTCCAGTTACAGCTTACACAGGATGATGTCAGCTCATATGGACTCATTTCAGGTGCTAGACAGTGCCTACTAATGCTGGCAGGAAAGACAGCTCTCTGTTTGAAAAAAAAAAAAGGCTTTTTGCTCTACAGAGGGCTTAGGCCTCCTTCTCTGGTATCTGTGCCACTGGGAGACCCATCTGCTCACTGCTCTAACCTCTAGTCTATTTCCATTGCAGTTTACCTTTTAAAAAAATATTAGCGAGCTATATGAGAGAAAAGTCAGTCTTGTGTTCCTTCCATAGGTATCTCATGGGGAAACAGGGAGCTACCTTGAGGGAGGGATTCATTCTTTTAAAAAAACATGTACTGTGTGCAGTCCTGGGAAAAATAACAAGGTACAGATGAGGCAATATGACAATCCATGCAATAGGGAGAGATGTTGCAGAAGAAATCTGGTGATCAATAAAGATGGGCCCATGTTAACTAGGGAAACAACTTGTGGCATTGCAGTGACTGCACTGTTTGTTCACATCTATTATTCTTTAAATCCCTCTGGAATAATAAATCTTTGGAAATTCACACACTAAATGACTGGCCCAGTGCAGATCTTTCCACATGTGTTTGTGCTGTTCATAATCCTGTGTTTATTGGCTATATTCATTGAGCAATTCCTGTATCTCCTGGTTCATGGCTATATCCTTTGGCATACTAAATGGCAGCCTGCTGTCTGCTGAGACATCTCTGATGGCAGCCTCAAGGGGCCAAGGAACTACAGAAAACAACACTGAAAGTATGGGAAATCACGCTCAGTAACAGACTAAAACATGAGGCAGCTGTAGCAGCTGCAGCTTGTCCTGTGAAGGCTGAAGGAGAGCTCAGGTCAGTCAGCTTTCATGCCCTCTGTTGGAAAGTTCATCTGCCCCTTTCCTGGTGTCCATTAATGCTGGCTGGCCAGGTTACAGGCTGTGTTCTGGACCCACTTTATACTGACAGAAGGGAATGAATCCTGAGCTGTCCTGCTGGCCTCATGGAATTTGCCAATTCCACAGTTCCTTTCTTCTGTTAGACTACAGAGGAGCAAAACCAGATGCTTACATGGTACTCTTCATGATGCACTGAAAAACTACCAGTCCTTTCACCTAGGTCTGTGGGATTCCCTTTCTTGGTCTACCACAGGACTAGGAAATGACTGAACAGGCTGATTTGCCCAGTTTCATGGGAGAACTGAGATAATAAGGAAACACAAGGCAAGAGCAAATGGCATAATTGTTCAGAAACCGGTTATGCAGCTACTGTCTCCCTGGTTGGCTTCAGGGCAGAGAAAGACATCATGTTTTGCCCAGCTTTGGTTAGTACATACTTGCTACAGAGCTGGAAAAGTACTATTTTTGTGGAGACTTTATTAAATAAATATTGGGAAATTCTTGGAAAGAATTTCTAATCTTGAAGCTGTTCATCTCCAGCTTTTAGCCACATGCTACAGGAGTGGAAAAGTTTTGTAGTTTACAGGATCCAGAAAATGTTATTAAGGTTGGTGATAAAATCTTGGCATATCTAATTTTGGTGGTTTTTTTTTTTTTTTTTTTTGCTAGGCAAACCCTCTTTTGGCTGAAGCTGGGCACCTTTCAGTTTGCTGTCTTACGGCCTGTGCTCATATTTTTATCAATAGTGCTTTGGACTAATGGGAATTATGTCCTTTACAATGTAAGTAAATATTTTAATCAGAGATGGCCCATAAAATCAGTAGGTTTTAGGGTTGATGTTACTAACTTAGCCTACAACTAAACTATGAAATCTGGGAGCACATCCAAGTGAGTCCTTACTGTATTCTTTTGAGACCCTGAAGCATATAATTTCTGCCTTCCCAGAATCTCCATTTTCTGGCTTCTCTTGGAAAGAAATTGGGCATCAGAGGGTGTTGGGCATCAGATTATGCTCCAGTACATTTCCCAGGTTGTATGGTTAGAATAGCAGGACTGCAAGTTGCCCTGTGGGATGTATCTGCCCTGTGTTTTGTAAGGTACAATGTTAAGAAACGAGTGTCTGTACTGGCATGTTAACAGGAAGCCTAATTCTATTTGTTTTTCAGCAAATCATGGTGATTTTTATATCTCTGCAAAATGAAAAGATAGTACTGTACTTCTGCTTTGTACCATGTAACCTGCAAGATGATGGAGAAATCTGTATCTGATCATAATTTTGTACCTCTTGGATAACTCAGACTAAAAGTAATATTTTTGTTGTTGTTTCATGGTATAAAATGAATGACCCATCTGAGATGTCAGGCTGAATATGCTCTCATGAGCTGATGAGCATTGCCAGGTGCTGCTGAGGTCTTTGAAAAGGCACACACTCAATGGCTGGCAATTGCAACAGTGAGGGGTTGTGTCCCTTGTCACCTCCCCAGGCTGAACATATCTCCATGGTGGTGCCCATGGGGGAAGAGCCTGTGCCAACACTCCAGTTGGTTCTGGACAGTTTCCCCATGCAAAACCCAGCAACTATGGCTGCCACCAGCTTTCATGGAGATAGGAACAATCATTTTAGCATTGCCCAGTTCACGACTTCTTCCTGGAAACAGTGAAGTGCAAAGTAAGGTTCTATAAGGTTGTGTGATTTGCTTCTCAGTTGTCTCCCAAAGGACCTGCACTGTGGATTAGCTGCTTCATTGGTGCTCTCACCCTTTGTGCTCTGTGGGCAGTTGGAATCATGTTCCGAAAAGTTAGGATTCTCCTTAAGTGTAAGAACATTATCCCAAAGTTTGCGCTTTATCAGGTGAGAACTTTCATATTTCTGGTAAGAATTTCTCTTAACTGCTAATACAACTTTGTCTCTCTATTTCTTGCTCATTTGTTGAAAATTTGTGGGTTTTTTCCCATTAAATACACTGTGCAAAGCCATATTTTTACCTGATTAAAGCTGCATCCCTTTGAAGAGCTCTCCTTGGCTGCTGTTCAGTTTCACCTTGAGCCAATTTACCTCTAGTCTCTCAGGAGTGCTGGAGATGTGAAAGCCATGTAAAATCTATTTATCATTAGACCACTGAAATCACAACAGCACTTTCTGTGGGGCTTGAAGGAAGGTTTATAGATGTGGTATCCCAAAATGCAATGTTAAATTGTCAGTGTGTACCTCTAAAAATTAGGGGAGGATATGTTGCATTGTGTGGGTGGCTGTTGTTTGAACTGTTTCAGCATTCCACAATATTCTGTTTAAACAGTATTTTTCTTGGCCATTACAGACTGCAGAATTAGATGATAGTGAAAATACTGGCTGAGAATCATTAAATAGTAAGGAACAGAACCAGATAGGTTAGATTGAAAAACCACAGGGACAAGGCCACCCTCTTCCACATCCCTCTGAAAAGAGTCCAGCAGAATCCTTGGATATGCATCCTTCTTGAACAGGACATACAGCAAGGCTGATGCACTAAGGTTAAGTAAATTATTAAGCACTTATAAAGGCAGTAAAGAGGATGGCCACACCTGCAAATTTGTGTTAGGGTGAATTCAGGTTTAGGATGGCAAACTGTTAATGTGAGGGTTTAGACTCAAGCAGCTACACCAGCAGCTACAGACACTTGGACAGCTCCATGGCTGCCTCAGTGTAATGTGATGCACAAGTCGTGGTTGCTGAACTCAAGCTGTGAACAGTCCTTCAGACCTCCTGGCAAAGAACCCAGTCTCATATAATTTGGGCTTCACAACATCTCCCTGCTGTGGCAAAAAGAGGAGACAACAGGAAAAATGTTCTTTGAGTCTTTCTTCCATTAAGGAAGAACACAAGCTCATGGGTCAAATTAACAGGCATTTTTTAAACATTGTTATCTGCTATTCAGAGCTCAGTATTATTTGAAATCCCTGCTGGGAGGTCTGTTTATAATGTACCTCCTAAATGAAGGGCTGAGACGAAACACTTTTCAAGTCCAGGATTAATTTAATACTCCTATTCAGAGCAATATCATCGTGACCTTAAGATGAATTCTGCAGAATGGCAGGCACCCTGCTGGTAGATGGGTAGAAAGGGAGGGCAAGCAAGGAGGAATGAGGCAAATGAGGTTCTGTTATCAAAGCAGAATTGTTTTGTGAACTATAAACTTCTTTCTGGTAGCTAAGGCATTTGTTTTCCCTTTCTGGCGCAGTTTATTGTCATTTTGAACCACCTGCAGACCACTATTATCAACATATTCGCTACACAAAAAATCATTCCCTGTGCTCCACCACTCTCCTCTACAGCAAGAGGATCATGTAAGTTTTTTGGGGGAAGAATGTTCTTCATTTACTTATAAAGGTACCAGTTCAGTGTTGCTAATGGAAATCTCTGGTGTTTTCCAAAATACTAATTTCCTTAGATCACATGCTTTTGGAGAATCTCAGTTTTTACTTCAAAAACAAGAATGAAAGTTTTATAGCTGTCATGGTCATAGAGAAGAACTTGATAATGAGAATCAGAAATGAGAGGAAAAGAAATCAACACACAAAATTACTGTTAAATCTCTTGTGTTTTGGATGCATAATTTATTGCATGCTTATTGATAGGCAATACTGGAAATCTTTAATTGATGTCATTGCGGAGTGCAAGAGACATGAGGACAGGATGATAGAGTTTGTTCCTTTTGCACGGGTGAAAATTAATACACCAATTATTAATTTTTTGTCTGATAGTAATTTCACCTTTTGGGGGCTTTTCTTTGCCTTTTTTTTTTTTTTTTTTAGATATAGCCCAGCAGCTGCTCATCATGGAAATGTTTCTGATAACTGTAATCTCGAGAGTGATCTATCGGAGGAAATACCATGACCTAGAGCCTCCAGAGCGTGCATGTGAAGAACCTGTGGACAACAAGGAGACTCCTAAGATTATCCTGAATGGTGCAGCTGTTGAAGGTGGATTGCCAAAGGTTTAGAAGCTCTCTGTGCTCCTGTTCTGCAGGAGCTATGAGCTCAGCTTCAGGAACTTATATATTCTTGCACCAAAAATAGCCACTGTCCATGTCAGAACAACTTCTGACATAAATGCTTGTGAGCTGCAGTACTGAAAGGATCAGCAGTGGAAAGATAACCCTGTTGATTCTCCAGAGATGAATACATGGTGTGAGTGTTTTCATGCCATGTAATTTGCTAAGATTTTATACCATTTTATGCTGTTACTGAGTACTTGATGCTGCCAAACTGTCTCACAATGTGGTTTTTTTTTAGCTATTAGAATGACTATGATTTAACAATTAATTCAGAGTAATTATTTTTCATCTTTTTTTACCTTTTAAAATCTTATTTCACCCTGGATTGCGGTCATATGTCCAACACAGCATTTTTCTGTGCTTCCTCCATTACAACAGATCATCTCTCACTCTATACCATTTTTACATTCCTTGGCAATTCACCTCCTAAGCTGGCAAATACACAATTACTGTTTGTAAATACATCAGGTGTTCTTCCTAGGGACAGCAGGTTCTCTCTCACTGGCCTGGAAAAAGAAAGTAGGAGTTAGAGTCTGAGCTGTCTTCCACCACTGGTCTGTGATGTTGCTTGGTGCATTGGTTCTTTGCTTGGAAAATGGGGATAATGATACTCAGGATCCTTGCACTAACAGTGTCTGTGAGGATGGGAGTGATTGAAAGGAATACTGGGGGTGCTGGTCACCAGCAGCCAGCTCAACATGAGCCAGCTGTGCCCAGGTGACCAAGAAGGGCAATGACATCCTGGCCTGGATCAGCAGCAGTGTGGCCAGCAGGACCAGGGCAGTGATTGTCCCTCTGGTGAGGCATACCTGAGAGCTTTTATTCAGTTTTGGGCGCCTCATGGCAAAAAAGGACATTGAGGTGTTGGAGTGTGTCCAGACAAGGGCAACAGAGCAAAGCTAGGCAGAGAAAGTTGCAGTGTACTTTGGGCTGGAAGAGACCTTTAAAGGTTGTCTAGTCTAAGCCCCCTGGAGTGAGCAGAGACATTTTCAACTAGATCAGGTTGCTCAGAGCCCTGTCCTGGAATGTTCCCAGGAATGGAGCATCTGCCACCTCTCTGGGCCACCCATTCCATTATTTCACCCCTCTCATTACAAAAAAAAAAGTCTTCCTTATATCTAGTCTGAATCTACCCTCTTGTAGTTTAAGACTGTTATCCCATGTCCTATTGCAACAGGCTCTGCTAAAAAGTGTGTCCCCATCTTTCTTGTAGTCCTGTTTAGGTATTGCAAGGACACCATAAGGTAGCCTCTTCCCAGAGCCTTCTATTCTCCAGGCTGAAGAATAGAAGAAGGCTCTCCCTCAGCCTGTCTTCATAGGGTGAAGTGCTCCAGCCCTCTCGTCATTTCTGTGGCCCTTCTCTGGACCCAGCCCAACACACAGTGGGGCTTTTTTATGGCTTACATTGAATTAAAAAATTGCATTCAGTTTGGGAATTGGTGGGCAATGAAATATTCTGAAAACAACTAGTGAACCACCTGAAGTAGAAATTTGGGCCGACTTAGGATGTTTTCTTCTTTCTGCTTGAGGTCAGAAAAAATATTTTCTTTAAAAACTGAAGGATTCCATTATAGTAGAAAACTTGCATTATTTTTGTTTTGGAATGGTTGAGGCAATTTTCATATTTAATATTTTTCTCTAAATAGGCAGTTTGGGAAATTAATACAGATTCTTGAACTGCGTTAATTTGAGAGAATCTGCACTTTTCTCTTGAAAAATAATTTATATGAAAATTTTTACTCTGCATTAGAGTGAGTGCATTAGAATTAAGTGGGATCAGCTAACTTGTTCTTAACATGAGAAATCTTCTTAATGTATTTTAACATTATTACTATTAGCATATTCCTAATCTTGCTTTATATCAGTGTAATCAAGGCCACAGGTACATATATGGGTTTGAAGAGCAATACTGAATTTCATGACAACATTGGGGATGGTTGGCTGGGAGTTCAATCAGCTTCAATGTTGGAAAATAAAATCTTTTGATTTGGTAAGGCATCTTTTTGTTTTCTGTAGTGGTTCTGCAAAGGAACGCCTGGGTGGGTGAGATGTGTGGCATGGAAAAGCAGATCCATGTGCTGTAGCATGGAGAGTCCATTTGAAAGCAGATGGAGTGTGTAAGAAGTGGTGTCTGTGTAGGTGCAGAGCAGGCAGCTGCTGGGGCACAGCAAAAGTCTTCACTCATCACTGTTGGGCTGGTATCTGTCATGTCTCTGCAGTGCCTGTTAAATATATCTTGTAAACATCAGTGTGGGCCTGATTTAGCCACAGGTATTGCTGGCTGTTATGTTTTTGGGTAGTTATTTGATACTTGTTGTGACCTTCATCTGACATATTTCAGCAGTAAGATGTATTGTGGTGATTGTCAAGCAGACTTTGGATTTGGCAGCAAATCTGTTTACTGTGTACAGTCACGGAGATCTCATTCCTAGCATCACTTACTTATACAGAAGCCTTTTCAGAGCAAAATTAGACATACAGTTTCTTAAATAACATGCCTAAGAGCTTCCCTGAATTGCAGCATATGTAAATGTGGCAGAATGTGTGGGCCTTATTGTTACAAATTTGCTTGATTTGTTGTTTTGTTTTTTTAAATGAAGACTTTCTTGCCCTCTGGCCCAGACCAATAGCTGTGTCTTGCCTAATCGAGGTGCAGCACTAAGTGGGAGCAGGTGGCCTCCTCCACTGCAGGGCCCTCATTCAGGCACTCTTGAAATGAAAACTTTGCAAGCCACCACCTCCAAGCTGGACCTTAGTCAGTCTGGGGATGGAAAAACAAAACAGAAAGCCGGAAATTCCTCCAGTCTCAGTTCTGATAACCATCCCTTTCAGGTCACTTTCAACTAGGTGTTTGTGATTGAAGTATTTGAAAACAGTTGACAAGAGTTAGAAGATAAATTTCACAGCTCGTTTTACACAGCTGTAATAAAGTAATGAGTGTTAGGGTGAGTGCTTAACCTTTATGCCGTGTTTGCCTGGGATTATCTTGTGAGGAAGGGTAAAGGTAATTTTATCAGTGTTTTCTGTGATTAACAACATTAAACAGAGATAAGCATACCCAGAGGTGTGTGATTGAGGGTTAAGAGGCTTCAGACACGTGGAAGTAGTTAATTAGAACATGGGAAAAGATGAGTGATGTGTTTTGGATGTCCATGTGCTGAAGACACAGGCAGGAGGGTGAGCATTGGCCATGAAGTCTCCTGGGGTGTCGTGTTGGCCAATACAGCTCACACACAAGGGGGGGAGAATCTAACACCTTGTAATATTACAGGAGTGGTTAGCAAACAGAAGCTGCTCTGTGGTCTTCTTTTACACCTGTCCTTCAAGCTATTATCTTTAAAGCAACACTAAGTGAATTCCTCCTATTTCACAAGACCATGGTGTGGGCTGATGTTGGCTGCAGCATGGGCAGGGCTGGAACCTTGAAGAGGTTCCCTCAGCAGACCTCCTTGCAAGGCAGACTTGTCATGTCTTTGTGTTTCTCATGTCTCCGGCCTCTCATCAAAGGCCTCATGACTTAATATCCAAAGGACGTGTTTCAGGTGTTAAGAGGGTGCTCTGCTGGCTGTGGAACTTTCTAACCCTACATCCCACCCTCCAACTGTCCTGCCTGCTCCTTCATCCTCACACTTGGCCCTGCCTGGTTCTCCCTGCTTGAGAGAAAAGATTTTGTGGGTGCCCCTCAGGGAGGATGTGCAAGGGTGTAGCTCATGCCTGCAGACCCAGCACAGCTAGAACCTACTTTCTATGCAAGGTGTGTTTCCAAAGAAAGGCCAAGGAAAAACACCCACAACAACATCTGTGATCCCATGGTTCCCAGAGCAGGAGTAGAAGAAGGAGTTGGGTTGAGCTATTAAACTCTTAGAGAGTGTCCAAAGGAGGCCATGAGGATGGTGAAGAGCTTGAGGGGAAGCTGTGTGAGGAGTGTCTGAGGGCACTTGGTCTGTTCAGCCTGGAGGAGAGGAGGCTGAGAGAAGACCTCATTGCAGTTACAACTTCCTTGTGAGGGGAAGTGGAGGGACAGACACTGATCTCTGCTCTGTGGTGACAGTGACAGGACCCGAGGGAATGGCCTGAAGCTGTGTCAGGGTAGGTTTAGGTTGGATATTAGAAAAAGGTTCTTCACCCAGAGGGTGGTTGAGCACTGGAACAGCTCCCCAGGGCAGTGGTCACAGCACCAAGCCGGATGGAGTTCAAGCAGCATTTGGACAATGCTCTCAGGGACATGGTGTGACTCTTGGGATGTCGTGTGCAGGGCCAGGAGCTGGACTTGATCCTGATGTGTCCCTTCCACTTCAGCATAGTCTGTGATTCTATTGGAATACAAACAATGGTAAATTGGATGAGTTAGGGCATAGGTAGATTTAGTGTAAGTAGTAGAGAAGCCCTGAGGACTCACGGGTAACAGAGAAGAAGACAGCACCCATTTACTACATAGCTAATGCAAATGCTAGGGTAGGTCTATTGCAACAACTCCATCTATTCAATAATTTGAGTAATTTGAAGCATTTGGCTTCCTTATCCTTTCAAAAAAAGTCTGACTGCTGCTTTTGCTGACAGCCTCTCACATGTTCCTTCAGGACAGCTCGTGAATCTGCTTGCACCCCTTTAGCTCCCAGGTAAAATGGATGACTTTCTTTAAGACAGTTTGTGGGGGAAGAAGGATAGATAACATACTGACCCCTTAACTGCTTTAGATCCCTTGAAAACTGACAACTAGGTGATTCTACCAGCTGTCTGAATCAGCATGATCATCTTTGTTTTTGCAAAACAGAACAAAGGCAGGGAAATCTAGAGGACTATGTCTCTACATTGTGCTGGTTGACAATATGAAGGCAATCAAAGCAGGACATTGAGAGAGCTCAAAATCTATTTTTTTTGAGAATATTATTTTTCTTTTTTCCCCTCCATTTCTAAATTGATTACCATTTCTTTATATTTAAAAGAAGTTTGTTACACCTGTACTGCTGCCACTTACTGACAAATAATTGAGCAGTTGGTGTGCTGCTTGAAGTTTCAGAACAGTCTTTTGATCTTCAAACAAGGAAAGAAAGCCCTACTGTGGAAAGTGCATTGAAAAATGCAAAGAAGATTCTATGGAATAACATTTGCATTTTTGTAGGAGAAAGCAGAAAAATATTGACAGTATTTTGGACAGTTTTGGTCAGTTCTAAGGAGAAAGAATTGCCCAAAGACAATTTCCTATTTGTTTGTAGATGTCTTTTCCCTTCACAACTACACATAGGCCCTATTCTCTAAGGCCTAGATGCCTAAATCCATTATGCAGCTAGGGTCACAGCAGATGTAGAGAACTAGTTGCAAGATAAAATTACTTTTCTTTCCTTTAATGCAATTTAGCAGCTGAAAAGTGTCAGTTTGCCCTCTAGAGGTTTAAGCATCAGATCACAGACACCATCTAGGAACCAAGGAACAGTTTTGGTACAAGCTGAAATTGGTTCAGACATCTCGGAGAGCTGCTAAGCTTGAAGAAGAACTGCAAAATATTCTGCAGAGCAGAGCCATAGGGAGAAAGATAAGATCACTGGCAAGGGCAGAGTAGTGGCACAGAGACAATTGGCAGTTCAAGGGTCCTCAATGAGAAAAAACAACACAAAAAGCATACAAAATTCTATAAAAACAAAACCAAGTAGCCCAAGAATAGCAGTTGAGCAATGTCAAGATCAGCCCTTTCCAAGCAGCCACAGGGACCAACCCTTCCCCTCTTGGCTGAAGCAGCCCTGGCTGCTTGGGTGCCTTATCAAGGGTGGCAAGCACATTAGCTTGTTAGCTTTACCCATGTGTTGTGCATATTGACCAATAAATCAGGAGTTTAACTCTTTTAAGCTGTGAAATCCATTTTGCAGTGGCTTGGTACCTAGCAAAAGGGAGAGCCATTCAGTATAGGCAGCACCTCCTCATCTATCACCCTTGGAAAATCCCTGCCTTAAGAGCCAAAATAGCAGCTAGAAGTACCATGGGAACGACTTCTGAATACATATTAATCCTTTATTGCCAATAACTGAAAAAGGTGAGTTTTGAGTTTCAGCCTCTCCCTGTAGCTTTGTCATACCCAGCCAGCAAAGGGTGTGAGCTAATTGTTAAATTCAGTTCAACAAGTTCCTCATTAGGGCAAAATTACCTGAGTTTGAAATCTGCTAATTTTCCAATCAGGGTGAGTGTTTGCACTTGTGATTTGGAAATAATTAACACATGGTATAACATCAAAACCTACGTAAAGGCTAATGGTAGAAGGACTAATTTCCTTGGCATGAAAGTGGTGTGCTTGGATTCCCCAGAGCTCTATTACTATCCTTTCAATATTGGTATCTGCTGTGTAAGGGGTTCTTGTATTTATTTAGACTGTTTCTTCACAGAGTTATGCTTCTTAATGCTAATTTAAAAAAATTAAAATTAAACCATTACCTTCCAGGGTGGTGAATAGTGTTTTTATTTTGAGATGTGCTGTATTTCTTTCTTCTTCCTCCCGTTAATGCAGATCTTCCTAGAATTACTCACTTTTGTTATCCCTAAAAGGAGACAATAAACTGATTAGGGCTTTAGCCTGAGTTCTGCAAACTTTACAATACACCTTCTCAGGTGGCACATGTTCTGATCCTTTAGGGCATTCCTAGAAATGTGAATGCCCTGTAGTACTTAGAGAGAAAGGATGTCCATGTAGGACAATTATTTAGGAAAGCAGATGTGTACATGGGAGAAACAAATGTAGTTGGACAACAAACAAATTTTCTACCTTAGTTTCAGCTATTGACAAAACCCTTATCATCACCAGCTCTAACATCCTGACATAGCTCTGTTGGTCAGAGCATGGTGCTAATAATACCCAGGTGCTAATAATGCCAATGCTTTGATCCCTGTCTGGGCCATTCACATAAGCTCTGGGCTTGATGATCCTTGTGGGACCCCTTCAACTCAGAATATTCTGTATTATAGAATAACAGTAGCTGGTATAAACCAGAGGTTTTTTGTAGTAAATGATGCTACCCTTGTAGCTTAGAGCATGGCACCAGTACAGCTCAGTGCATTAGTGACCTGTCACCACAGGGCTCAGAAAAGGAGAGCAGTGAATTTAATCTCTGGTAGCCAACTCCACCCAAGGGTTAGTCCCAGTGCCAGTGTGCTGTGGCTATTGACAAGCAGGGTGTGACTCGACAGGTACAGACAAGGAGAAGAGCCCTCTCCACGTGAGCAGGCAGCATACAAGAGATCCAGTTTCAGTCACAGGAGCAGTGATACAGACTGTGGTAAGAAACCTCTGCTTGCCCATGACTGGCTCGTGGGGTTTTTCATTGCCTTTTCTCTCAGCATTACCTTTAAACCCCTAAGACCTCCAAGCAGAGCCTCCCACACAAAATAAAGCCATCCAGGGTAGGGAAGCTTTAAATGGCATCTGATCTACCAAAGCTTTGGGAAGCAGCATTCTTTAGGCAGAAAGGCAGCCCTGGGATGGAAATGTGGCTCTTTCTGGGCAGCTCTGTCTTCTTGCCTGTCTGCAGATATCTTTGGCAACTGTTTGCACTGAGATAGGAATTGTGTTCCAGGTACTTGTGAGTCAGCTCTCGGGAATTCCCTTACTGGATTAATGTCTCTGACTTAGGTAATCTGTTTTGAACATTTCCAACACCACAATTGTTTGGAGTGTTCTCTTCTCAATGCATTTTTTCGATGAATGTAAATAGATCTTGCTTTTCTTCTTTCACAGAGGAAGTATTTTTTGTGTCCATGCCCATTCATGCTGTCAGAAATGCTACACAGAGGTGGTAGGGATTTGCATTTTCTTGCAAGCTGATGATGACTCCCTTTCTTGGTCAGTTTTGCTTTTTATAGCTCATTGCTTGTGAACTACTCTTGCTTGTGAAATTCTGGGCTGCAAGTCTCATATCCCTTTTTCTGTTGTTCTGTTTCTGCTCACCTGCCTACTTTTGTTCATGCCATCAGCTGCTGTGGCTTCTGCGCTTCAAAAGAAACTGTTCACCTCAGATCTGGTTGCTTTGGTTATAGGCAATTTCTCCCAAGCCACATACCCAGAGCTGTGAGACCATCTTCTTTTCCCTCTCTTGTGTGGAGCATCCCCTCTCACTGCTCATATTTAATGTGGAAAAGAGAGCATGGTCAATTGAGTGAGAGAGGTTAATACATCAGCATTAATGATTTAGATTGAACATAATTGCTTATTTCCCTGAAGCTGTTTGTCTTATGTACCTTATCTTCTACTTTTAAAAAAGATCACATTTCACCTTCTGGTGAAGTAACCCTTATTTCACAAGGAACACATTGGCCATTTCACTCTGGTTCTTACTGAGCAGCTATTGTATTACAACAGACACACCTGGCAACTTGGGGATAATTTCTTCTGCAGTGCCAGCTGCCTTGGGAGTTGCTGAAGAAACCACATCATATAAGCAAGGAAGATCAAAGCCATTAGGTTGTCTGGCAGACTAAGTCCTCCCTGTCACCTGCCTGGGGATGATGTTAAGGAGATAAAGTTCAACCAGTAGTTTTCTTCTTCTCTTATCCTTTTTGTTACATGCTGCTTTCTACTAGGCAACCTCTTCTTTCATGCTCCTTCCTCACTTTGAAATTCTCTTATTTGAGGTCCAAAGATTGCAGTCTCCTGGCCCAGACCACCTGGGGAGAATGGCCCTTGCCACTAACATGGGGGATGTTTACCAAAGACCCCTTGTGAGATGCTACCTTGTTTGGCTGCCTGCTGACAGCCCAAGGCAGCTCTGAGCCCACAGGTAAGGAGTTGTGAGGTTGAGATGGTCTTTGCTGTCAGTATAGTGGTGTCAGAAAACCAGATGACTTCCGGAAGCTGATAGTCTCTTAAACCATTCTCTGCTTTTAATATAATTTGCCCTGTTGTTTAGTGCTGGCCCAGCAGGCAGCATCCCTTGGAAGGCAACAGGCTGGTGTGTGTTTTGTTCAGTTCTTGAACAGCCAAAGTAGCTCATCATGTTACAAGGCAGCAGCCAAGTGTCATAAGGAACAAGTTCTCAGGTGAGCCTCCCTTCTGCCCTGTGCTACAGTTTCTGCAGCAAAGCTGCATTCACAAATCCCTTACAAAGGAATGAATTAATTTTTTTCTTGTAATGATTTTAGTGGGATTTTGAATTGCTTTTGTAACATTAAAAAAGAGACAATGCGAGTCTTTTGCCAGCAACACGTCATCATTTTTAGCCTGTCTCTCCCTGAAGGAAAAGAATGTTGATAAATGGAGAGTGATTAAAAGGATTTTATTGGGACTTTTCATTCTTAATTTTCTAGACTTAAGACCTCTCTTTGAATGGCTCTTTTTGAGAAAGTGATCTGCATCCTTTATTAGTTTAATAGGATTTGGCTCATATTACTGACCTTATCCCATCTTCAAGCAGGATTTCCACCAACAGACTAAACAGATTTCCCTGACACTATGGCAAATCCTCTCTGTAAACAGTTGTAGCTGAGATGAGACTTGCTATCAGTGCTTCCCCTCCACATGAGTAAACAATCCTGTTGAAACCCTCTCTTAGGGAGAGGTGAGACAAGGGGGACTAAATGTCATCTGGCTGTTTGTTTTTTCTTTAAAATCATGTGATTAATTACTTTCAAGCTTTCTTATCTTCTTTCTATACTCTTCTGCCATCTGAAGCTGGGTGAAGAACCCCTGCAATTGTGTCACACTAAAAAAATTGCATTGAGAGATGATTAGTAAAGTTTGGCTTACCATCTTTTCCCTGTCTGAATTCCTGCTTTCCTGGGAAGTTACAGGTTGACTTCTTGGCAATGTGCAACAGCTATCCCCATCCCTGAGCTGCTTGCAGAGTTTTCTCTCTTTTCCAGCTGTTGGTAATGGCAAGCATGTGCAATGTGGTGTTCCTCCCGTCTCTTGCATCTCTGTGTTTGTTCTGTATTGCAGGTAGAATACCTGTATGTGTATTCTACACTGTCCTGTCTTTATGTTAAGTTTATATTAAGTTTTATCAGAGAACTGATGCACATCTTGCTTTTCTAAGACACATCAAAGGATGTATTCTAACAGGTGTGAATTTTTTAAATTGTGAAAATAGTTATCAGGAAAATATTTCTCATGGAAAAGATATTAAGTGTCGCTCATGGTGCTCTCAATGAGAAAATGCCTCTTTTTTTTTTTTTTTTCCTGATGTGTAGCATTTGCATTGTGCATGCTCCCAAGAAAATCTTGTTTGGTCTAGTCTTTGATGGTTCTATACATCAGTAAGAGCTAAATCACCTTAATTTTTTTTTTTTTTGCAGGTAACTTGTTTGGCTTTTAAATTTGCCTGTGCAGAAGTGGTTAACAGAGGAAGGGAAGGGGAGCTACCAGAGAAGTGCCAGTGAAGGGGTGTCAGTCACCAAGGCTTGCAGCTGGAATCCCCAGCAGCCTCAGCCTCTGAGGTTCCAGCACACTGTCACTGGCATAGCAAAAGAGGCTGAAGTTTGTTTGTGCCATGATGGGAAATTCACTTCATTCACACGTAATTTATTTCTATTCCCGTCTCTCTGGGGACTTCAGTACTATACCATGAGAAGAAACTAAATTCTGCTAATGAAGTCAAAATCACTGTATTTGAGATAATTCCCCACCGCTGTTAGAACAGAAGGGGGAAAAAAAAAAGGAATATGACAAAATAATTGTGTGTCACACCTCCAGCCCCCCACCTCTTGTTTCCACATTTCTTCCCACCTGGAAAGTTTCCTGTAGCACCTACCAGGTAAGTAATGTCACAGATCACAGAGTGAATCTCCCTGTGGAACTCACAGGGCCTCCACCTAAGGATAAATAGTCTCTGAAGAGACTATTACCTTTTACCTTTTACCTTCCCATAACCAGGTAAACAGCAACTGCAGGCTGAAGCATCCGGGCTAACATCTGGGAGGTGCAGATGTTGTGCAAAGCGCAGCCCGCAGCCCGCAGTCACTAGATGGCACACTTAGACAGCTCACCGCGCTGCCGTGCGCCCAGCCATCCCCCGCGGGACACGGGCAAGCCGCCCATGACCAGGCTGCCTCTGCGTGTATCGTGGTTTTATTGCCGTTTCCTGCCTTCACTGGGAAGCTTACCATTTATTGTTGGCACAAAAGGCTCGGTTTCTTTGCCCTTGGTTATAGTTAAGTAATATTGCCGTCTTTAATTTTGGAGGATGTCTTGTTCCGGCTGCTTTGAGGAATGTCTGCAAGTAGTGATACCACCCTGGCTGTCACTCCAGCAGCAGTCACACATCTGGAAGGTCAGGGGGATCTGTGATTTATCTGAGGGGAAATTATGGGTGGTGCAGTTCCTTCTGGGTACTGATTTGAATGAACAATTTTTACAGAATATTTGTATCACTTCCATCCTTTTGCTTACAGTTCCCAAGAGGATTACAGCTGCTATCACCAATACCAATAGCACAAACAGTAAGAATCAAGAGTTGTTTGCCTCTTAACCATTCCTGTAGAGGAAAAATGTAAATCAAAGGAGGTGATGGGTGCCAGTCTCAGTTCTTTCTCAGATCCTACTCTATGAGTCCTGCCAGGTGGACACTCCATCTCCTTTACCATACAATACTCCTGTGTGTTGCAATAATTACAAATTCAGTGAAATTACTCCTATTGCACCTTTTGCTTTGAATTTCATCCTTCACAACACAAGAAATTTAATGGCATATGAGGCTATATACACATGCAGCTTTTGAACCCTGCCCTCCACATGGAGACACAGTGCTGGGACCTCGGGCTCGTTCTCCAGCTTTTGTTGAAGTCTACTCCCTGCCTGGCACAAGGCAAACAACTCCTCAGGGTTGCATTTTTACAGCTTGTCAGCCTGATTGTGTCTACAGTAATGTTTTAAATTGGATTAGCGCGTGTGAAGCAAATCTCCTAATCGTGTTTCTAATGATGCCTTGGGCTGCCCAGGGGGGCTGACCTCTCAGCACTCCAGCAGGAACCTTACTGTGGGAACCTACAGGGGGAGATGTGCTCCAGGAGCGCACCTAGAGCTCCCCAGCTGCCAGCAGGCTGTCCCTGCCCACGGGACCAGCCTAGAGCTAGTCCAAAATGCGAATAATTGGAAATACCAAGTCCTCAGAGCAAATCTCTGCACTGTACAGACCTATGATGCAACTTGACTCGCCAAATGCATGTGGAGATACTATTCCTGATGCTTAATGTGAAATTTCTCCCAGTCTTCATGTAGGAGCAGTTATTGAATTTGTCTGTCAGTGATCTCTATACCGTATGTTGTTTCCTTTAAATTAGAGCTTGTGGAAAATTTCACCATTGATTAGTCAGAACATGCCTGCTGTGTGATACTTTTCTTCCCTCCTTGCTCCTCTATGAAGTACCAGTCAGGACTGTCCCAGGGATTTGTTAATCTGCAGTGCTGATGGAAGTTGTACCAGACACAGGTAAAATTCTATTTCATACAGAGAAGTAACATAGCCCCCTGCTCTACCCCATGGTCTGTGATGCCAAGAAGTTGAAGCATTTTAAAGGCATTCTGCAATTTGGCTTTAGGAGAATTCAGTCACACTGAACTGCTTTCAACCTTGCTGGTTTTCACCTCATCATTCTGGTTTGGAACAGGATGTATAAAATCCAAACTCAATGTGCCCTCTAGTAAGAGCCTGTTCCTCCCTTCTTCTGGTTAAAGAAGCACTGTCAGAATTTAATGTCCTAGTTTAGTCTCTCTTTAGATATGGATAGAAAGGGCCTGTTGATACCACTTAGCCATGGGAAGAAGTTCTTCATAGCAAACCCTTCTGTTAGACAGGAATACTATCTAGTGATGCAAGTTTTCCATCTCCATTTTAGTTGCTGGTATCTGGAAATTTCAGGCCTTGAATTGTGACAGTGTGACTAGAAGTGAAGCAGGGACAGAGGGCGAGGAGAGAGAGAGCCAGGATTAGTGGTCACACCTGCAACCTTTTCTCAATAGGTCATTTTTCCTTGGACACCTTCTCCTATGCCAAAAGACTGCAAGGTTTAGAAACACACAGCAAACATTTGTATCAGCTAACACATACATTACACAGATAAAATTAAGAGGCTACTCAGCTAAGTAGTACTCAAATATTAACTGTGATTTAAGTTCTTAAATACAGGCTACTTCAGGTAATTATTAAAAGTATTACCAGGCAGGTAGGCAGCTGTTGGTTGGGGGGAGTTTTCATTTCCATGACTCTTTGGAGATAACCACAATCCCTCATTTGGCAACACTGCTGTTTGCTGAGTCTCTGCCTTCTTTCTGAGGGTGTTGCAACTTTCACCCATCCTCAGTATTTTCCAGCTAACTGTTACTGCCTTTACAATTTCACTTCTGCCTGTGAACTTACTTTCATGTGCTTTAGCTGACACTCTTTCCTGCAGCTGGACAAGGAGTTTTTAAGCAAAACTCAGCCAAGGCATCACAGCTGTGCCACTGCAAAAGCAAGCCTTGGGTAACAGACAGCTGAACATCTGGGCTGCTGTTTAGCATCTGGAAGTTAGCTGCACATTCCCACCAAAACAGTGTAAAGGCATAATATTGCTCTTCATTGTGACACTTAGACTGGTGTCATACTGATCATTAACGTTGAGGGGGTTAAATTATCTTCAGAGCAGGTTAGAGCACTGGCTCTGGATATTTTGGTACCATCATGAAGTTCAGGCTGGACAGCTCTTCCTGACACCATCAGCAGAGTCCTTGAAGCAACCACTAATTATATCACCTATCAGATAAACACACTGGTTTTGATTTCTGAAAAAATCTTCCAGTGATAGAAAATGTCCCACTGGCTCAGACAGATTGTCCTGGGAGTTGTGTTAACACCTTAAGAAGGACCAAGTGCACCAGAATGATTTCAGCAAGATTGCTGGCTTTGAAATTGGCTGCAACAGGTCTGAACAACAAATTTTGTGGTGGAGTCTTTTGAGGAGAACAAAGAGAATATTAGACTTTACCTTTTGAACATTCAGACAGAAAGGAAGGAGACCAAGCTTTTTGGATAGCAGAGCAGAAAAGCCCTCAGATATCTGATAACTGAAAGAAGCACTTACAAACTAGAAGCCACACATGCAGAGAATGAAGAATGTGATCTTTGTGGAGCAGCTGGAAAAAAAAAAATCTTTGATTTGCTGGTTAATCAGAATGTACTGCAGAGAAATCAATTTAAGGATAATCTCATTTGCTATTTATTTCTGGCTCATATTTCCACAGGCTTGGATGTATGCATTTCATCAGTCATGTACTCTGGAGAGGAATGGCATAAATTTCAACACATCTGCTATTTTTGCCTGCAAAATATTCAAAATTGTTTCTGCAGAGGCTATGGGCAGCAGTGGGGGACATTTATTTAAAGAAACTTGGAACAATGGATCACTAGCGATTAAAATAAAAATGGAAATTACATTCTGGATGCAGGAGGCAAATGAGTATTGCATTTACAATATTCTGGCATTTAGCATGTATGAACCATAGCTGAATAGTTGCATTTTGGAAATTTTGAAACCTGGTTGTCTTTTGAAAAATGCAGATTCAAGCTTCTCATTTTATGCTAATGTGAAGAGGTGAAGGAGAATACCAGTTTGTTGAAACAAGTGAATTAGCATGTGAATGGGGCATATTGGACCTTCTCCTCTTGAAACAGCAGCTTTCAAAGTACAAAGTAGGATTTAAATCTCACACTGTGATTTTTCTCTTTTCAGATTCCCAAATCATGTTACTTGTAGTGCATTAATAGGATTTGAGCCTGTACCCCATCAACTAGAGGTGCTATCATTTTTACTAATAGCCTTAATCTACAAATCTAGCATTCAATGAAACAACCTGTTTTCTCTCCCCCTTCCTAAATTCTTCTTTTGGATCTCACTCTCAGTTTTCAGGACTGAAGGTTATAAAAACACTTGCAAAGTAAAAATGTGAATGGGAGACCAGCCTGGACTCTCTCCTTCCTCATCAAATCCTTTTTTTTTAGAGGACTGCATTGTCAGCCTTGCCAGAGAGGTTTGCCTTCAGTGCTGATGTAGTCCTTGCAAATAAGACAGGCTTGCAGCACTATATTGCTGAGGAAGCTAGACTGCAGTGACACAGGAGAATTAGTGCTTTCTAAAGGGAAGAGACTTGAGGAGGTGGTTTAAGGAATGTTTCCAGCATCAGGGTGTCCAAAACTTCACAGCTCAAACAACCTAATCCCATACTGAAACACATCAAGCCATCTTCAGCACAGACCATGATATTTTTTGCTCATGTGAAGTAAAAACTCAGGAATCTCTGCTGTGAATGCAATTCCTCAATGAAAGCAAATTTTTGCCTTCCAAGATCCTCTCCTCCCTCTCCCCCATCTCCATTCCCCCTAACTAGCCATGGTAACCTGGCCTGCTTTTCAAATACCTGCTTGTATTTGTGCAATGGGAGTGCACGTTTGCTTTCCTTCCTTGCATTCTACTTGCTTCTGATTAATGATTAAAGCAAAACAACATCACTGTAGCTGGTTTTAAATGCCTGCTTTAGCAAAGAATGGAGCTTGCAGTAAGTCTGGACCACTCTGGGTTGCTCTCCAGCCAAGTCCTGCAAATATCACTTGGTAAAATGTTCCCTGCCTCACTCAGCCTGTTTTTATTTGCAATTACCTTCACATTCTTTTTAAAACAACAACGTATTTTACAATAACATGAAGGTGTTTCAGTTTTAGTTCTCTTTTTTGTTGGGGATAATCACTGTCTTCCTCTTATGAAGTGATACTAGTCTGAGCTCTGCAGCAACTGGATGTGCCCACTGCAATACCAGAGAGTGGTGGCTAAAATCCACTTGTGCTACACTGGCAGTTGGAAAGGTAGCAGGAGGTGCAGTTATATTAGGCTGCTTTAAAGGCTATAAAACTCTTCTTTCTCCTGGCAATGCTGGTGTTTGCCTTTCCGGCTACATTACTGACTCTTTGATGCAATAGCTGCTTTGCTCCATAGGGGGAATGAAAGTCACTCAATAAAACAAGTGTTTACAGTCATAAGATTACAAAGGTTGTTTGGTTTTGTTTGTTTTTAAAACGGATGTGTACTTGTCTTGATTGCTCTTCTGGGCAATAAAGGTTTTCTAATCAGTTCTGTGAAAATCTTGATTGGTACAGGACTGGTGTTGGTGCTGCCTGGTAACGAGATGTAGTGTCTCCCAAAAGGATTTATTGTAAGACGCCTGCAATCTTCTCAAGAGAAGGCAGTTCTTAAGAGAAGGCAAGAATACCAATTTAAGTGGTAGCTGGTGGAAAAGACCATGCCATTTTTCAGCTGAAGTCACCCCTGACTGTCCTTTGAAAGTAGTAACTGGCATCACATTCCTAAATCTGCTTTACAGTTTGCCAATTTCAATAAACTCAATGTCTGCAACAGAGAATCAGAGAGCTACTGCTATATGTACAGTAGATGAGATCCTATAACATGGCTGAACAAGCCCCATGCTGAAAGGAGTGGCTCTACTGCCCCTTTGGCTCCTTTGCAGCTCTAAAGAGGATCTGTAACTTCTTGTCTCCACTGTTTTGATAAAGAGCAGGAAGTAGGACCACCTCTCTGCTTCTGCAGATCAGCTCCCTAAGCTAGCACAGCCCAAGGCTGGGTTTGTGCCCTCAGCTGGGCAAGGAGATAGACCTGGGAAAGGGATGGGGGGAGGCTGGGCAGCCCCTTGCTGCAGCTGAAGTGCTTGTGGCAAGGTGGGAGCCTGATACAGACACCAGCTGTACTTTCCACTTCTCAAACCTGAGGTTCAAAATTAGGTGGCATTGCAAAGTCCAGCCACTGCAGACAGCACACCATGACAACTCAGGACTGGCTTATCTACAGCCATTAACTGCTGTGTGCCCTTTGATTCTTAAGCCTGAGCATTAGCAAGACAGCTGATTGACTTTTGGCCGGGGCCAGGATGTAGACTCTTCCTCAGAGCTGTCTCAGCTTCTTGGCTTCCTTGAAATTGTTTCCCAAGAGATGTGTTAATCTGTTTTTATATATCGTAAATGCTATTCTTAGGAGGTACTTTTGATTTGTTCAGTGTGGCAAGGCAGAATACAGTGTTGTATTGAGCCGAATGTTTTAAGTGCACTGTTCTCCCACATACTGCAAGTACACATCCTTGTGCACAGATGTGCCTCACATTTATCTTTTTCTCTATGTGAACCAACATCAAGTCATAAAGATTGAGTGGAATATCTATATTCTAGTAAAAGAAAAAGAGGCCTCTGCAATATCATATATGGCCAGTGTATGGAGTTTCCATGGCAAGGTTTTGGGTTTTTGTAGTGGAGGGGCTACAGTGGTGGCTTCTGTGACACTCTGTAAGAAGCTTCCCCCATGTCCAGCAGAGCCAATGCCAGGATGGACCCTCTGTTGGTCAAGGCTGAGCCCATCAACAATGCTGAGGTAACATATTTAGGAACAAGAGAAAAAGCCTGCTCTGGGAGCAGCAGCAATTGCAGATGGAGGAAGGAGTGAGAGTACAAGACAGAAACAGCCCTGCACACACCAAGGTCAGTGAAGACGGAGGGAAAGGAGGTGCTCCAGGCACTGGTGCAGAGATTCCCCTGAAACCACAGTGAAGACCATGGTGGGTCAGCTCTGTCCCTTTAGCCCTCAGAAGTCTGTGGTGGAACAGAGATCCACCTGCAGGACCCCTTGTTGGAGCAGGTGGATGCCCAAAGAAGGCTGTGACCCCGTGGGAAGCTGGCCCTGGAGCAGGCTTTTGGCAGGATTTGTGGAGAGAAAAACCACCCCATGCTGGAGCAGCTGGTGGGGAACTGCAGCCCATGGGAAAGACTCATGCTGCAGAAGTTCATGGAGGACTGTCTCCTGTGGGACTGACCCCAAACTGGACCCCAAACTGGAGGAAGAGTGTGAGCAGAAAGGAGTGACAGAGACAAGGTGTGCTGAGCTGACTGCAGCTCCCATTCCCTGACCCCATGTGCCTTGTGGAGGAGAGTAGAGCATTTAGGATCAGGAAGAGGGGAGTGTGCATGGGGGGAAAGTGTTTGTGTCGAGAAGTCCAGCTCAAATTTGACACTTTATCTTATCTAAAGATATGAGACTCAACAGCTGTGCTCCAAGGGTAACAGCTGTAGCACACACAGGGCAGAGTCCTTTTGAGGTATAGGGTACATATAACCTAGTCTCGATTATGATGCAGGTTCGGCCATGAGTGCACCTGATGGACCCTTTTTACCTTTCCTCTCACTTAGAAAAGTCATCTTGTATTTAATTCCCACTCATTTTGCATGTGTGACATCAAACTACCAGAAGTCAATACTCGTCAAGTGGTTAAGAGCTGGCAAACATCTGCTGAACACAACTGGAAATGGCTTCTAAAGGCAAGTATTCAGCAACCTTAAAAATAAAAATTATCTGTGCTCTTCATTCTGCTTTTCAGTGTGTCCATCACATGCCACTCCCAGCTTCAGCTGAGAAGAAAGGCATTAAACTACATTAATGTGGAAATGTTTTTGCTCATTCAAGTGTGACAACCTCTTGTCTAGCATCCAGTTGCTTAATGCAGTGTAAATTTGACTTTGGATCATCAGTAATTCCATTCTCATCCACATCCACATCCATATCCTTATCCTTATCTAATCTTTCAAAGCTAATCCATTTCACAACAAACATGTAGTCCTGAGTAATGTTGCAATGCAGAGAAAGTAAAACTTCCAGATTGTCAGGAATCTGCACAGAATCCATTTTTCACTTAAGAAGGGCATTTTATTACTCCTGTTATCTCATAGAACTCATCTGCAAGCAAACACCAGAGCAAAAGTTTTCTTCCCACCCATGAAGCCCTTGTGCTAGGCATTCCCACAGACCATCAAAATAATTTACATAAAATTTTGAATAATAAACTGCATGCTATCTTTTGTAGGTAGAACAGTTGAGAAAACTGTTTATTTGTTTATCTTGCTAAATTACAGTATTTTCCAGTCATCATCTTTGAGAAGCTCTGTACACAGGATATTTTGCCAAATGGTGCTACAGGAGAAGCCTTGAAGACCTGTTGGCAGCAGGTCTTCAAACCTGAGTTGAGGTTTCTACATTTACCAGGGTCAGGTGCATGGATGTGCCACTTGAACATGATGCTTTTACTTCTCCCTTGGACTGTGTATGTAAAGACAAATTAAAACAGATTCTTGTTTGGCATTGGTATTGAGCTCCACTGCAGGCACAGATCTGAGCAATCACACTTGCATCCTGATGT
Organism: Lichenostomus cassidix; assembly: GCF_008360975.1. Classification (NCBI taxonomy): domain Eukaryota; kingdom Metazoa; phylum Chordata; class Aves; order Passeriformes; family Meliphagidae; genus Lichenostomus; species Lichenostomus cassidix. Next base: position 12,717,819 of record NC_139479.1, on the reverse strand, counting down.
GACTCCACCTTGTTGAGAGGAACTGGAAATTAGGGTCATGATGCAAGGGCTCCTGTATAATACCTACCAGAAAAGCTTGTCTCTAACCAAAAGCTAGTGCTATTATAACCCTGACAAAGGTTTCCTGTTTAGAGAGGAGAAATTCCCTTAATGGTCCTTTTCTCTCTGTAGAACTTCATCTGCTAGAAGTTACGCTTAGGGCTAATTTGCCATGTCAGTGTACATAGGCATAAACACATGTGTTTGCCTATTTTCTCATCTAGGCCAATCTACAAGCTACAGTGTGCAAAAATATTACAGAAAATCAAGCAAAATATATATAGCTGTTTACAGGAAAGAGAATCCAGCAAAAAGCAGTATCAGCAAGAGGTATATATTTGAAACCCAAGATGTCACAAAAAGGTTAAATATGATGTTTAACTTGTGCTATGTAAACTAGTTCAGTTTCTTTACTGTGCATTTTCAAATCAGTACTAAATAAAATATTATATGAAAATGGGAATAATAAAAGCTTATTAGTTGAACAAGTGCAGAAAAATGTTTTTAACAGAAAAAGAATTGAAGAAACTACAATAATGTGTTTAAACTTTACATGGGTTTAAATTGAGACTAAAATATGCACCAATTCATGTGTAAGTCGATAGAATGAAAAAGCCCAATGAACAATAAGAACCACAGGTTAATAAAACATATCAGGTCAGACAAACCTGATACTCAAACACCCTGTAATTGCATATGTGTTATCTAAAGGTATTCTAGTGCATGTAATGCTTATTGATTTCAGAAAAGCACTTGATATGATAGTGAATTATAAAACTTCTAGCATTTGGTGCATGAGATACAAGGAAATATAATGTGGTGAGAAGGAGATTGATCAATGCAGAGGAACAAAGTGATGTATCACTGTTCTCTAAGGGCAGAGTTGATACTGGAACAGGGACTCTTCTCAACCCGTTTTCTACTGCCAAGATCTGGAAGAGGAGGCAATCAGAAAATGCGCTTGTGCTTCCCTAATATTGTTTGGTTGGCTGGCTTTTGAGAGGAAAATGGCTTGATAGTTATTACAAAGTGTGTATTTGGACTCAGATTTTTTTTTATTAACTTGTTTGTCTCTTGGCACAAAGGTACCTCTGGAAAGTGCAGCTCAGGAGCAGGAATTACTCTCTGAAAGATTTTTAACATTCAGAAAGCTCCACAATGACAAGCACGATAACTCTTCTTTGCAATTGTTTCTGGAGCTGAACTTTTATGCTGTTTTATTTAAGGAATCCCACAAAATTGGTGGATTTTCATAGAATAATGTTCTGATGTTTCTATAAAAACTACGGAGTTTCCTGGAATCCTTAGTTCCCACCTCATGAGTTGCAGCAAAACAACAACAACAACAAAAAAAGAGACCAGTTTCAGGACAGTCTATATGGCAGAGCTGTGAAAGTCCTGGGAAATCTGCTTATCCAGTCTTCCAGCCTGCTAGATAGTGTGTCAAGTACCAGCAGAGATGGGAACAACTTCCTGTGAGATTATGCATTCTTCAAACAAAAATGGTGGTTTCTTCTTGAAGATTTGAGTGCATGGAAAACAAATCTTCTATGCAAAATGAGCAAAAAGTGCATTTCTATCTTCATGTGAAAACTTTCAGAGCCAAGACAACTCAACCCTGCTCCCATAAATGGCAGATTTTATTCCATTTATCCAGCGATACAAGAACTTCTCCTGCTGCATGGTAAACTTCATGTAGCAAGATCAACTCCTTTTGAGCTATCTCAGTGGCAAGAATTTTCTCTCCTGCATGCCTTAACAATTTCAAAATAAAATCACCTATTTGTTTTTCTTTAGGCATTAAATGTTTTTTGGCTATTAAAGAGTGTTGTAGGTCTGTCCATTAATGTTGGACACACAGATGGTGTCATCTGATAGAGAGCAAACATCACTTCCATGGTGGCACCAGCTCTACTTTAAAGCAAATTACTGAGTACAGCTCCGTAATTGAAGAAATTGTGGAGTGCATACTCTAAAAAACCCAAACATATCTGAACCAAGAATTACAAACAATTTGACAAACCATGGTACTTTTGGTTGCAAAGAGAGTCAACATTTTCTTCAACTTCCCAGCTCTTACATTTGCTGAGTGCAATCTTTGGTAGTTCCAGATGGTTCCTTTTGAAAGACTGGTGAACTTTGCTGGTCAACTAACTACAGTGAGGAACAGTAAGTGCAGTGACTACCAGCTTTTGCTGGCAAAAAACTTGGTAAAAACCCTTTATTTTCTTGGGTAATGGACAAGAATGGCTGAAAATGTGGACTATAGTAGCAACAGAATGTAATACTACATGCACATTCCCAAATGCAATAACTATCAATCTTCTGACCATTGTGGGTAACAGTTCAAAGTTACCCATCTGAGTGCACAAACACTAGCAAGTGATAAATTATTTAAAATAAAAACAAAACAGATCCTTTTTGAAGTTCAGGAAAGCTTCAGTAAGGAACCTTATTCCTTTTTCACTCCATGTGCTCCCAGTGTGGCTTTGATCCACTACTTGAATTTACCCTTGAAAACATAAAATGGCAGGTAGGAAAATACAGCAGGGTTATTGACAAAAATTAGTACTGTGAAGAGGAGGAATTTGTATGAAACATCACCCTATACTAGCTTTTTCTGTTTTGTGCTGATTTTTCTGTCATCTTGTAAGAGGTACTTTGGGACAGTAATTTTCTGTGTAAATTTTCTCCAAATGACTGTTATCAGTTATTATTATTGTTCATATTTCAATTGTATTATCCCCATTCTCAATGAGTGCTTCTGAACTTTAAGAAATAGAGGTTATATTAATGTCAATATAAGTTTATTTTTCTGAGAAAAAAATTACTGTGAATTCCACAAAGTCAATGTGTCTAGAAAACACTAATAACCATGTTTTCTTGGTGTACAGTTTAGCATTCCTTTTCCCCTCCTCTGACATCCAGACAAAGAAGTTCATTATGCTGAATCCCCTGCAGCTAGTTTATAGACCTACTATGTATTCTGCAGTGAAATAAAACAAGCTTTGTTAAGGATATTATGGCTCTGGTGTTTTAAAGGTCTGAAATTTTCACTGTGAATAAATGTTAATTGGATGAAATACTACATGCAAAAGCTTTGATCCCTGGAAACAGAAGTGTGTGTAATATAAAGGTCTGGAAAGAACAAGATCTGAAAATATAACAAAAATGCATATTTTAAAATCTCCATTCCAAGTTTTGCTACAAATTTCTGTAGGAGTGAATCTCTAATTTTAACTAAGTGCTAAGAGAACTCAAACTTAGGGAGAATTTTATTTTCCAGTAACTTATGTTTCTTATTTATCCCTCTGGCTCCACTGAATTAACATATAAAGACAAGTCCCATAAAAGGAGCAGCAAAGGCTCTTCCATGTATGCTCTATCATTAGGGTACACAGTCCTTTCCTCCCATCATAGCTAAACCACAAAACTAGAGGAGGTCAATTTTTAAGTACTGGCATTGAATCCAGCGCTCAACAGTCAGGGCTTGAAATTTCTGAGGGTAGGAAACACAAACAGGGTTTTGCTTTTGTAAATATTCCCTACATCAGATATCAGATACCCTGTTTTAGGGAATCCCTCTGCAGCAAGACCTGACATTACTGCTTTTCCCTCTCAGAGTTTCCGTGGTTTGTGAGTCAGAAGCATTGATTTTATACCAACTCCAACAAAGGAAACCAAGATAAATTATTAAGGCAAGACTGTTTGTTCAGATTTAATTATCCATCTCCTTTGTCACAGTGGTGGCCCAACAAAATCTGATTCTGTATGTGTCTGAGGCTCCCTGGGAGCAAGCCAGGGGCAGTGGGGCCAGGTGGTGCTCTCTGGGCCAGGACACCACAGGCATCTTGTCCTCAGTGCAGGGCTCTGCAAAGTGTCCATACCAAGGCCCTAACTCCCTTACACCTGCTGAGGTTTCCAGTTGCCTGCATGATCAACAATTTTTAACTGAACAGGGACTAAGTTGTTCTGGCTACTAAACGGCCATGTAAAAGTGGGTCATCTTTGACCCCTTGGTTAATTTTAGTTATTGCAGTTTTGAATCTAACTGGAAAATACGAAAATAATACCCCTGATAAAAGGGAGATGCTAAACAACTGAGAAATTCAGCAGTGTTAGGTATTTTCAATGTTAAAATGAACTTTTCTTAAGGGGTAAATAATTTCTTTCCTGTAAACCTCTAGAGATTTTTTATCATATAAACAAAGATTTAGGGAGGCTCTCACAGAATGAGTTCAGGAGGCTTTTCTGCACGAGATATGTTCTGAAATACATAAATAAGGCAGGTATGAGGTATGAGAAATCCAACTGGTCCAAAAAGAAAAATTCAGCTTATCATTTAATCCTATTGATCCCAGTGACATTTTGTATTTTGCATGGTTTATGCCACTAACTTCTCTTTATTTAGGCAGATTGATTAATAACTAATTTTACATGTGTGCTTGTTACTGTTTTGCATTGGTAAAACCATAGACTTTCTCATGTGCATTTTATGTTCTCTCAAGCAAGTCTTGCAGTCTTCTTTAGCACAAGGCCATGAAGAGCTGTTGGGTGAGTCTGGGATTTAAATGTGTCTAAAGTGTGTGTTTGAACAGTTTCCAGAGAATTCCATCTGTTGGTTATGTCGTCAATTTCCCCAGGGTTGAGAGAAGCTTCTGGGAATCCATTTGATGAGTAGAGCACACCTCTGTTGCAGCGATTTTGTGTCTTCATTGTGGTTTTATTCTGTATCACCATAGACAAAAACAATTCCAATTTTTCAAATGGGTGGCTAATATAGGTTTAAAAATTTCCCCAAAGAATGGTGCTTGACACTTTATATTGCAAAAGAAATTCTATGTTTAGAAAGACAACTCAATAGTTAACTGTTGTCTTGATACTTTTTGAAGCTGAAATCACACTAGAATTACTTAAAAACGTGAAAGATACATAAAATCAAGTGGCTTAAATGTTGACAATGAATCATCCTTTGAAGCTGCTAATTTCATCTTAATTTGGGAAATGTTGTTCTGTCTTTAACAAATACAAAGATATTGTTTTCCCCCAGATAATTCCGCAACTCATTTCAAAGTTATGCTATAAATAAATCACAATCAAATCCTGATGAGTATAAAACAAAAGTTTTAAAACACTTTTCCTCATCTGCCAAAAAAGCTTCAGAATTACAGTAGATGTTTCATTTTATCAGTCTTGATTACGTGACATGCCTCCTCAAACCAGTCATTTCTATAACCTGCAATTGAAGTGATTTTTAAATGCTTTCCAGTTATTTTGTACATTAACTCAGGATTTCTCAGTCTCAAATTCTGTAAGGACAATCACAACAGAAAGGCTGGAGAGAGACTTCCAGTAACTGAAGAGTACTGGTTTCTTTTGTCAGTCAGTTAGAAAATTAGAGTAATATTATCTTGTACCTGATGAAGTTTACATTGAATTCACTGGAGAAAAAAATAAGGAATCTGTGGCCAGTTATTTGTCTTAAATGTACCTAAACCACGACACAGCAAAAAGCAGTCAGTGACTGCATTCAGTGGTACATTATGATTCTCCAATACCTGGCTTCACTTTTGATTCTAGTCATCAAAATTAAGTTTAATTGTATTCAGACCCTTTCTCATACTAAAAAACTGGGACTCTTTCAGGAAATTTCAAGTAAAATCGAGAGTTGAGACATGAGAGCTGCTGGACATGGACTGTCCTCACATGGAGCACAGAGCTGTGAGAGGTTCAGCCAGGCACCTCGGTGGGGTTATGGTGGTGAGGCTTCCACTCCTTGTTGTCACTTAGCACTTGCCTTGTCACATAACATGAAGGAGACCTTTGTTCTGCCAATGTGGATACCTGAGGGCCGAATTTGGGTTGGAAGCCAGCTGTGCAGGCACCATCTTATGGACTGGCTGAGACATATTAACTGGGCCATGTGAAACCTGAATGGAGGGTGTAGCCAAGTGGGGTCAGACTCTTCTCCCAGGCAACCAGCCACAGGACACCATGGCAGAGCCTTAAAATGTGCCAGGGGATGGTTAGGTTGGACAGGAGGAGGAACTTCTTCACAGAAAGGGTGATAATGAATGGACTGCCAACACGTTGCAAAACAGGGAATATGTAAAATTTGCTCAAGAAAGGATGTTCTAGGATGTTTGATCTTTGTAAACTTTCAAGCTTAATCAACAAGAAGGAGATTTAGTTTGTGAAACAGAGTACAGCTAGCAAGCAAAGTCTAAGTGATATCCAGGTGTCAGAAAAACAAATAACTTGTTGGTAGAATTGCCTTGATAAGGTTTAGGGCTTGACATGCTACGATGGTCTCAGACCTAGAGGGAGACTAACAAAGCTTGGGGAGAAGGATGCCCACTCTCAGTGGACACAAAGAATGCAGAATTTACAGACCACAAGGATATCTGGCACAACTCACATTAAGAAACTAATCAAGCTAACTCAGCAACTGTGCTGAAATCAGCTCAAATTGGGTAAGAGGTGATTCTGGCAGGAGGAGATTGGGATCATCAACTCACTGACCACCAACCCAGGAAACCCAGTGTACCAGAGGAAGATAAAGACTGGGCGTGAGGGCTAATTAGCATGGCAGGTGAGAAAACCATTAACCAATAGAAGATAAAATACTGATTAACAAGAGAACTACGTAATTTGTAGCCAATGAGCACTAATTCTTTTGTTTGCCAAAATGTGTAATTAGCAAAAAATGTTGATCGTTGGTGTGCTTGATTCACGGAATACCCCTGAGCACCCAGGCTTGTGCAACTCCGAAATAAAGTAATTACTGTCTCCCTCGAGAGTATAATTACTTGCTTGTTACACAGCAGGTAATGACTCCGATTTTTGTGGACAACACAGGGAGGTGGTGGAGTCACCGTCCTTGGAAGTGTTTAAGGAAAGGCTGGATGTGGCACTCAGTGCAGTTGACACGGTGGGGTTCGGTCACAGGTTGGAGTCGATGATCCCAGAGGTCTCTTCCAACGTGAGTGAGCCAGCGATTGTGACTCCAAGGACGGGCTGAGACACCGAAATCCCCCAGCCAAGCCCCGCTCCCAGCCCCGCTCCAGCCCAGCCCCGCTCCCAGCCCCGCTCCGAGCCCCGCTCCGATCCCCGCTCCCCTCACTCTCCGCCCCGCCTCCCCTGCGCCGACGTGCGCGTGCGCGGAGCGGGCGCGGCGCTCGCCCCTCCCGCCGGGCCGGGCCGGGCCGCGGAGCTCGACGGGCGGCGCGGAGCGGCCGCGCCCGGGCAGGAGCCGCCGGCGGCGGGAGCGCAGCGGAGCCGGGCGGGCCGCGCCATGCGGCTGTGCGGGGCGCTGCTCAAGAGCCCCATCCCCAAGCAGATCGAGTACTACTCGCGCTTCTCCCCTTCGCCCCTCTCCATCAAGCAGTTCCTCGACTTCGGTGAGTGCCGGGGCGGCGGGCTGAGGGGCTGTGGGGGTCGCCGCGGCTCTGCCGGGGGGCCGCGGGGGCGGCCGGCGCAAGGCCCCGGCTCCTCGGCCGCGGCTCCTCGGCCCGCCTCGGGAGCGCGGTCAGGCCCGGCCCGGCGGCCCCGCAGGCCCAGGGCCCGTCTGACAGCCAGTGCGCGGTGCCGGCCGGTGGCCATCCAACAGCCGCTGCTCGCCCCGCCGCGGGGCCAGGCCAGGCGGGCTTGCCCTCCTTCCTTGCGGTATCCCCTGACCCGGGTACCGCGGGGATGGGGGCAAAACAAGCATTTCTGACCTGGTGGTTCGTGAGCTTAGCGAGTGTAGGCGACAGTAAGTTACTGGTCTTGAGCGTGAAAATGTAAATCTGCCGTTTAGAGATCGGCTCGCTTAAAGCTCGGGCATGAACTCTTAACCGCCCTTGTGTAGCAGACCTGTTCGTGCCAAATTCAAAAACACTTCAGGAAATGTTGCTGACGATAAACAGCATTTTTCTTGTCAGAATAGATATTATTATTGTCATTATTATTATTATTAATTTGAGAATAAATAACATTTTTCTTTTCAGAAGCCCTGGAAGGAAATTCAGGAATGGCTTGTGCTGCTGTTAAAAAACGCACTTCCATCTAGATAACAACAAACCCATATCTGTATTGGAGGTTGACTCCTGTTCTCTGACACGAGAGTCGTTGAGATTTTATTATCTAAAAAATATTGCTGGTAGAGTAAATGTCAAGGCTGTGTGTAACACCATGATGCTTAACAGAGTGTTCCTTCATTCCACCCTTAAAATAAAGGTACAAAAGGATAAAAATGAGCCAGTGTTCAGCCAGAAAGTGATTAAAAGTGAATACAATTGCACAATTATGGCAATCGTATTAGTGAAAGAATGCTGTAAGTACAGAAAGCCAGTAATGGGCTTGATGAAACATCTCAGTGAAACAGGGTTTTGTACCATTAAAAAGGCCTCCAAAACCCCCATCACACCTTGTCTCCATTTAAGGGAGACTCTAACTAGAAGCTGTGCTTTCTTTCTCTGGTCTCCATTCACCTGAGTTTGTCATCCCTTCTCCACTGGGCTTCTCTGGCATTTGTGCTTCTTATGCTGTGTCTTTCTCTACTCACAAGAGCAATGGCCTAAAACTTACCATATCTTTATTTTAGCCCTGGCACTAAACATATTGCCTGTGTCACCATTGCCTGTGTGTAAATTGTTACTGGGGAAGTATTGGTGTTTGTGAGCCTGTTCGGTTGTGAGTGTAGAGGTGTAAAGATTTCAGAATTTGCTTGAATGCCTTGGATGATCTGAGAAAACTTGGCGTTTTGGTTAGGATTTCTGCAGTTCTGTGTTGCCCTGCATTACTGTTTGCCTTTGGACATCTCTTCTGTGGCACCTTTTCATAATGCTGTGTTTAACATTGTATTGTCTGTATTACTTTACGAATAGAAAAATATCTTGTGATTCTCCAGGAAGAAGTAGTTTTATTTTACAATTTTAAGCCTGGTTTATATTACTAGAAATTACCAGAGTGAGAACAGGATGTTACAGCCTGGCCAGCCTTATTCTTTAGATATGCTCCAGTTGTCACTGGATGTGTCATTGGAATCTTGTGTGTGTGTGGCTGTGTATTTAAGGGTCTTCATGTCTTAAGACTGACGGGAAGCTCTCTAGTCACTGACATTTAAAACCTCTGAAGAAAATAAATGTCTATGGTTTAGTCTTGGAAGGTCACCAGGAGTTTCTAAAATTAGTAGTTTTATGGTGTATCAACCTTGCTAAACCTATCACCTTGATCTTAATAAGCCTAATGAGCCACTTAACATCTCCACATACTTACCCTTTAATGTCTGTATTTAGTTGGGAAAACTCAAGTAGGAAAATGACAGCAGTTTAAGCAAATAGATTAAACCCATTGTAGTTACCTAACTTATGTGATCCTAAATGTTTACAGCTTTGGGTAATTTCAAGTTCAGCTGGAGACTTCAGAGGCCTAGAGGAAAAATTGACATCAAAATGTAAGTGACGGTGCAAAAGTTTTACCACTTGAGGTGTGGAAGGCCCTGACAATATGTACCATGTTATGGAGCTGTGCTACTTCTATCTGAATTAGCCAGAAAGGAATTTTGCTGGTGGCACAAGACACAACTATTCAAGAGAGCAAATATGCCAAGCATAAGGACCACGATACTCAAGGTGCAGTTCAGTTGTGTTTGTTCATTTGTAAAAACGTTTGGTGGGAAGAAGACACTGTTTTGTGATCAGCTGATAGAGGCTACTTAGTGTCTCACTTCAAAAGAAATGCTATTTTTAATTGAGCTACATGAATGTAATACTTGTTTTACAAAAACATGAGTGAATTTTCAACAAATGTTGAAGAAGAGTAAGCCCATTGGAAATGTGTGAATAACCCTCACTTGGCAGTCTGATCTTGTTGTCTGACGTACATTTCTTGTATGGAATTTGCACCTACTGTGATTTGGATTTGTGTGAAGAAAGTTTTTTGACTTAATTTCTGACAGTAATGAAACTACAGTGTGTTCCTTGTGCCTTTTTTTTTTGTTTTGGTTATATTGTGTTAGACTAAGTTGACTTACAAATTTGTAGAATTCTGTTGAGCAGGGGAAGAGAAACTTTGTATTTCTTGAGCTGAAGAGTCTCTCAAAGATAGTTTGTGGCAATGTATATCGAGGGACAGCTTGGGCTTCTTTTAATTACTAAGTAGGAGTGTTGGTTGTATGGAACACGGTTGTGTGTATAGTGAGGCTGTAGAGTCTGTTTCTTTCCAGTGATATAAATTGACAACATTTATTTTAAAACTTTCTCAGCTTAATTCAGCTAATTAAACCGCTAGAAAAGACAGTTTGTTTAAAGTAGCTTGCTGGTACTAAAAACCTGTGAAGCAAACCAGAGGGCAGTAGTTGAAGTAACTACAGTCACTTGGATTTTTCAGCTGGGTGCTGTTTGTGTCCACACTCTGTCCTGTGGGATGTGCTTTCTGTCGAGCTTGCAGCTGTCTTTGTAGCTGCCGCGAGTGTCAGAGGTTACTGTGCCATGGGCTTGGGACCTCTGTGTTAGAAAGTGAGCACTCAAACTGTGCAGCTTTTTTCTTTTTTCGCTGTGTGTACATTTTCTGTTTGCACACTCGTGAGTTCTCTTCAGGCAGTTTCTTTTGTTACCAAGTGCATTTCCCAAGATTCTTGTGCAAACCTCATTCATTTGCAAAAGGATGACCTTCTGTAAGTGTGTGTCAATATAAACAAGTGTTGACCTTGTTCAATGCCAGCATGTCACTCCAGGTTTATCCAGGCCTCCAAAATATTTCTACTCTGGAAAAAAGCCCCAAACCAACCAACTGGATTCAGTCGTGTGCTTCCCAACTTCCAGTTCTTCTGGAAGTTGTTTTGATAGATTTCCAAGTGCAGGCATTCCTTAATGACCCAGACTGATTTAATTACTAAAATATCTTTTCTGGAATGAACGTGTAAGTAGAAATGTCGTGTAACATTCAGGTCCATGGATCTTTGTAGATTTTGGGGGTTGGACTGTTTGAGAAAAAAAATGCCCATACTGGAGATTCATGTTGTTGGAGCATCTCAATTTGGATTTGCTTCAGCATGTAAAGTGGGCTGCAGAGAGTGACAGGTTAATCCAAAATACCCAATACTCTTAACTGGCAACCACCCACATGGGTAACCAGTTGCTCAGTCCCATGCCTGGGGAAGTAATAACCTGTCTGTTTGAGGAAAGTAGAGTTTCTTTTCTAGGAGTGTCCTAGCATATTTGAAAAAGACATGCAGAGACTTGAGCTCGTGGTGCCTGCACTGCAGCCTGTCCTTGGTGCCAGCCAGCCCTGGAGAGCTGCACCAGTGCTGAACCCTGCCCCAGCTGGCAAGCTCCACACAGCTGCTCTCTCACACGGGGGGGACCTCAGTTGTCTGTGAAGTTACTGCAAATGTTTTGTCAAATGAATGGTTGTACTGCTAAGGCTACATATAATTAAGCACTAATGGAGACATGAATGAAATATAAATTGTATAATCCTTTGATCATGTATGAAGGAGTCATTTGAAGCTGTGCTAGTGCTGTGTTGTGAACGTGTGCCAGGATACTGTACTCATGTAATCCTGTCATTGCTGCTGCTCAGCTGACCAAGTGTCTGAGACCAGTGAGTCTGAGGTGTGTTTTGTCAGAAACACAAACCATCTGCTTTTGGAGCTTGTTTACTACTGAAGCTGTCTTTGCCAGTTGTACCTAGCTATATTCTAGCCCTTTTTGTTTCACATTTCAAATGAAATGCTTTGGATGAATTGTGTACCTGTGGGGTTAAACTTGTTTTCTTGTTAACCCTTTGAACACGTCATATGTTAGTATTCATGTACCACAGAGTTACCGATGAGCTTGCATAAAAAAGTTGTGCATGTGTTTAAGACACAAGATAGTGAATCACAGTGAATTCTCATCGTGGAATGTGACTTGGGAGATCCTGATTTTGTAGGTTATAATCAAAATATTTGTGGCGACTGCTGCAGTTAGTGGCATTGAGAAATATCACAAAGGTTGTAATTTAGTAATTTGACTGTACTGAGAACAGCTGAGCTGGCAGCAGATAATCACAATGAGAGCATGAAACTCTTGTGCCCTGGGGCATATCTGGGGGAAAACATGATCAGTGGATCCTTCTGATTTTTTAAATACAATTTTTGGTATGAAATTGTTTAGTTTATGTGGTGCGTATTAAACTTACCTGTCTTGGGGAATTGTGTAGACCTCTTCCAAAATGATATAAAGAGCAAACCAGGTACCAGCCTGGTTACTGCCAGTTGTATGAGCAGTATTAGATTGGGGTTTTGCAAGAGTGTTTGTGCTTCGTGTTGCCTTCTTGGCAGAGGCATGGATCTGAGCTGAAAGCCTGCCACTGGAGAGGTAGCTGGCAGATACAATTTGAACAAGATGTGGGGGCAGGAAAGTAGAGGTCAAAACCAGCCTTATGTCTCCAAATATAATTATTAATCTTCTTACGGAAAATGGCTCTTGGAAGATTTTTCTGCACAAAAAGATACTGGAAGATTTTTGGGGTTTTTTTATAGAACATTAGTGGAGAGACTCTGTATCTATGTTACTTGCAAAGTTTAGGGCTAAAAAATATTAAATAATTACCTGCTATTTATTGCCTGCAGCTGTGCTTTTTCTGCTGCTCCCTGTGCATTGTCCTTTCAGACATTAGTGTCTTTTATTTTCATCTGGCTGGCTTCAGCTTCCATCCAGCAGTTTTGTTAGAGCTGTTGTTGGTAGGTTGGGGATCCTTTGATGCCTAGAGTATTTCCACTATAAGGTATTTGTACTTTGTGGTGAGTGTCTTTCTTGATTTCGTAAAGCTAAATACATTAAATGATTTCAAGCCTTATGAAAATGTCATGGAATTAACTTCTGTGGCTATTCCAGAAATTTCAGTATTGTTCTTCAAATATGTCTCTTAGAGCTTTAAATAGAATCTCTTTAGGAGTTTTGTGGAATGATGGAATAAAATTGTTTTACTGCTGTTTAGTTTTTACCTTGAAAGGCTACCCTTTGGTCACAGTGACAGCTGGATGTGCAAGCTGGATTGTCTGACCACATTTGTTCTTGAATTCTTCTGTGGTTATCACTTTTCCATATTCAGTCCTTCATTCCCTAGATCTGGGCATGGATGAAGTTTACATTTCATAACATTAAAAAGGGTTTTCTTTGAATGGGCTGTAGCACAGCAAGTAAACTAGAAGCCTTTTTGATGCCACTGTTATTTATAACCTGTTCCTATTTACAACAGCCAGTTGCTGGCAGGCAGTGATGTTCCAATACTATATATAATATTGAAGGGTTTTATGAGGCCTAATATTGATTGTTTTGAAGCTCTGGAAGAGTCATTGTGGTTAGGTAACTTTGTTCAGCAGTCACTATTGAACTGTGATATGATAGAGATATTTGTGTGTGGGAGTACTGTGTAATACTAGATTGTGGTGCATTTCATTTGCAGAATTATCTGTATCAGTCACTTTTATAGGCTGTTTATTTGGTAAAGGAATACTTATTTTCTGTCAGTAATTGAGACTATATATTCTGAATTCAGTATTTTAGTATAGTTATAATACAAATTCCATAAGTTGCTGTCGATGATCAAACTGGATCACCAAGGTAACACTTTATTTCTTCCTCATAAAGCCTAAGCATTGAAAATGCTGCCTTCAGTAGGTGGTTTGGCTGGTCACTCTTGCCTGTAAGCATAGGCTAGTAGTCTACAAATGAGCATCCTTCAGCTCATGGAATTGCTTGAGTTTTGTTTCCCAAAACAGCAGAAAAATTTTCAGTGTTTGTCTATGGACTGATCAGAGGAGCTGTGCAGTCCTCTGCCTTGGGATGCTGGCAGGGGGAGATGCACATGTTTCCCTGCACATGTATGTGTCTGCATGCTTGAGCTTTTTATTCCCTGAAGCTGATACGGTGTGTAAACACACAGCTGAATTGTCTTCTGTGAAACAGAGGGGACAAGAGCTCCTCATCTGCATGAAGCTGTAAACAATGCCAGTGGATTTGTTTGTTTCTTTTTAGCAAGTAGCAGAAGCAATGGAGAGTACAGCCTGACAGACATTGAGGGTTTGGGAAGCTTCTTTGTGGAGGGACAAAAAGACAGGATTTGTAGTTCTTGAAGATCTAAGAATGTTAGGGGCATGTTTTTCTTCCAACAACTGGTAGAAATTGTTGAAATGTCTGCTTTAGAATAGGTTTAAACTAATAAGGAGGTGCTTGGAAATCTGAAAGTGAATTTTGATTAAAATGAACATGAATTTGATAGCATTCTTTCTCCTCCAGAATGGAAAAGTGACAGCTAGTGATTTTAAAATAGCATAGCTTCTGCAAGCCAAGAAAGTAGGTCGATAGGGTCTCTTCTAAGACATAAGGAGTATAAGATGATCTGTCAGTTTGAGAAAGAGCAATTCTGATGCAAACAAAAGATAAGAGAGCAGCAGAGTAGTGTTAGGAATTCCAGAAATACTGTTGATTTAAAAAAAAACAAATGAAAGCTGGAAGCAAGGGCATCTGTCTTGGATTGCCGGACAAATAACAGCCAAGGTGAAAAGTCATGGGATAGAAAAGCAGATAAAAAGATGTTGAGATAATTTATAGTAATTGGGGAGAATGCTGAAGTGAAGCATTTACTTGATGAAAGTAAGTACATAACGATAAAGATTGTTGAATTCATCTTGAAGTTGAAGCTAAGTTGAGTTAAGTCAGGTTGACCACAGTAGCTGAAAAAGTGATGGAGCTAATAATGAAGTAATACATATATAAGCACCAACAGATAAAGTAGTAAAGAGGCAACAGATTGTGTTGGCCTGGCCTAATTTCCAAGTGAATTTGGTGTGTGCTAAGACAGTAGCAATAGGAGCTGTACCTGGCTTTTTATGAAGTTTTGGCACAGCCCCATGTGAAATTCTTAAAAAAAAAAAACCCAACCCACCAAAAAAAAAAACCCTCAACATACAAAAAAAATAGAATAACTTCAAGTTGAGGTTGCTATAAATCATAGCTGTTCAGTGTTATGGTGGGTTGACCCCATCCAGCAGCTGAGCACCCACCCAGGCTCTTGCTCCCTTCCTCCCACCCCCCATCGGCATGGGGAGAGAATAGGGAGGGCAAAAATGGGAAAATGTAAGGGATGAGAACAAGACAGTTTAAGAAGTAAAGCAAAGAGGAAGAGAAACAAGTGATGCACAGGCAGTCTCTCACCACCCCCCAGAAGCAGAGCTGTGCCCAGACAGTCACTGTGGGGTGGATGTCTGGGGTGACAAAGCCAGCCAGTTCATTCCTGCTGGGCATGGCATCATGTCATGTACAACATCCCTTTGTCCAGTCCATGTCAGCTCTCCTGGCTCTGTCCCCATCCGGCCTGGTACCCATCCCCAACCCTGCTTGCTGGGTAGGGACTGAGTGCAGAGGAGAGAGAGAGAAGCCCTTCATGCTGTGCAGGTCCTGTTCAGCCATAGCCAAAACACAGCTGTGTCACCATCACTTGGAGTTACAGCTCCAAGGCACTGCACTTTTTGGGGCACTGTGAGGAAAACTGACTCCAGCAGCTAGCTCAGTACAGGTGTTTGTGAAGAACAATTCTTAAATGCTCTGCGTTGCACTAGCAGTCATTGATCTTCACAGGACTGTGTTGTGAAGACTGAATGGTATGTCTCCAGTCTCCCATAGCCCAAATCAGTATAATCCATCATAAAATTAGGCACAGATTTAGGAATTGTTTTATCTAATTCCACAGTTACTATATTAGGCCAGCTTTTCTTGTTGCCAGTTATCCTTAATATAATGGCACTTTTTGACAGCTACCTTTTCCTCAAAACTGCTGAAATATTTCACAGGCTGCTATTTATCCCTTTAAAAATATGTTTGGTTTTCTGTGTTTTTCTGGAGTCAGTTAAATGTAATTTTTCTTTTTTGAAATGTTAGGTTGAAAGGATGAGTTAGAGCACTGAACTGTGACTCTTGAGATATAGTTCTTCTTTTTCTGATACTTTGTGTGTTGTAAGAGGCTATATTATTGGCTCCTGTTTCCTTTAAACCTTCCTATGTAAATGTGACATTCTCTTATGTTTCCTTGCTCTCTTTACATTATTTTCTATTAGTTTGTAGTCAATGTAAAAAAAGTGACACAGTGTTCTAAATACTTTCACTGATTTAATTAATTAAAATAGTAGACTTGTGCAAATTATAATTGGTGTTTTTCAGAATTAGGTTTAAGATTGTGCATAGAGAGAGAGGCAATTTTTTTTTGCTAAAAATAATTTACATTTTAACTGCTACTTGTTTGTTTTAATCCTTGTTTATGCTTTTCTGAAAGATTTTTATAGACTGCAAAAATACTTTCAAACTCTGATAACTAGCAATGACATAGAGGAATCCTCTAACCTTTTTTGTAATGTGGTTTGTTAATTATCAAGTGTTTTGAAACAAGATGTTTAACAGTCTAATGCATTTCACCTCAGTGAGACTGAAGAGAAACTGGAGCATGTGGTATTGGCAGTATTTTTATGTAATTGGTTTTAACTGTGTGAGTCTTTGCTCATAAACGATAATTTTATTTATGCTGGGGATTTGGAATAGCTTTTCCTTTGGCAGGTTGTCAGGAACTAAAGGATAAAGCAGGGATTTGTATTTTTCTGGAATGGTTAGAGAGAATTATGGAAGTTTTTCATAAAGGTTAGGAAGGAAGTTGTCAAAGTTGTGAGAGCTTAGGGAGAGTGCTGAAATTTGGAACATCTAATTATAATCTTCAATGTGAAATAGATTTTTACCTCTTATGGGAGGAAAAGGTGATTATGAGACCCAGGATGCAAAACTCAATCTTTTCTGGTCATTTTAGTATAACAGAAGCTGATCAGAGCAGCAAAAGGGGAATAAAGTTTCTTTGGCTTGGTGTTTTAAGCCTCATCTACATCTAAAAAAAAAGTTTAAGTTTTGTTTTAAAATGTTGAGTCTCACCAGAGCAAAACACAAGGTTTGTTTTTCCAGGGCCTCCTGTTTGAGAGCTGTAGAGCTTCTCAGCACTGAGGCTGCTGTGCTTGTCTGTCCTGCTCTGACTGACTGCTCCCTGCTTGGGTCTCAGGAGTGTTGGTGCAAAAGGAGCTGATACAGGCTGAAAAGCCACGTTGTTTTGGTTCTGTTTGTTTGTTTTAGAAGCCACTTGTGCCTGGCTAGGGTAGGAGTCTGGGTTACACTGGTAGTTCTAAGACCAAGAACCTGATCAGGGCCATGGTTTCTCCTAAGAACATTTTGGCTCTTTGCTTGTCATTGACTGTGGGGAGTGCCTGTAACATGGTGAGACAAAGCTTTGCTGCTAAAATGATTCACCTGACTTTCAACCTACTCCCAAGTTGCTCAAAGGAAAGACAGCCTTGGGTCTATACCTCTAAAAATAATACAGCCTGTGGGTAATTGGTTGAGTGCCTCTGCATTAAACTTTATAGATACTTTTGATTACTGTGTTGTCTCTTGGTAAATGAATTAAAATACTTGAAAAATTATTTTATGAGAAGTGAGTGGTAAGCAGCTAAACGTTAGTTTTAGATCAGGGAAGCTTATTTTAAAAATTCACACTTTTATTTTCATTTGGGTTGTTCTGTTTAACAGTACATGGTGCTGGTCTACAGCTTTGACAAGTGATTATCTGATAATCCATTCCTCTTGAGAGGGACAGATGTCCTTCTGTCTCCCCTTGAGTCTTTTCTGTGACAGGAAGGCTGTGGCTTTAAGAGTTAAAATTAATGATTACAGTGTATTGTGCATCTGGTAATTCCTCCTGTTGATCTGTTCCAGTTCAGCAGTAAGTTAAGCTGCTTTCCAGCACAGTTGGTTTCATTCAGAGCACCATTTATTTGAAACAGGCTTACTGGAGTTCACAAGTTGTATATTGTTACTTATTGCATTATTTATTATTAAATTAGTGCATAGCTAATGTGACAGTGAATGTAATTATTCAATCCATAATGAGCTGTCCAGCTGTGCTAAGGACAGTGAGCTGACAGTTTTTCTTTGCCTGCATTGATATGAAAACATGAACTGACTTTTTCTTGATGCCAGTGGTATTCCTTAACATGGGCATAGTAATTAATACACGTAAGACATAAACCAGCTCACTCTTAGGGGTTTTGGAAATAAGTGGAGATTTTTTTTTTCTGTATGCAAATTCAAGACTACTTGTATTTATTTTTTAACTTCTTAAGTTCAAAAGTTGTGACCTTGATTATGAATGGGATTTTGTCTGGTCATTCAGACAACAGGCTAATGTATTCTCCTGAGTGAATGCTGTACTGAAATTTTCCTTTGGAGCAGAAAGTAAGCTATTGCAGTTGCCCTGGCAGTCAAAGAGTGCTTCAGCCTGTTGTTATTTGAATTGCATAAATTAGAAATGGGTTTTTAAGCTCAACTGTTTCAGTACTTCAGCCCTTGCTTTATCCATATGTTGTGTCACATCACTGTTGGAAAGTTTGACTGGAAAGCCAACTAACATGTGAGCTTCCTAGTTTGGATTGCACTTAGCAATGAAATGGCAGAATGGAAATAAATAGTTGTAGAGTGGTAACAACTGAGTTCTCATCTGTGAACATAAATCATGTAGGTTGAGAAGACTCAAGCACCCCTATCAGTATGCTTTCCCTTAGGCTGAAAAGGCCCAACTAGTCATGGGAATTGGGGTGAAGAAGAGAAACAAGTATTTGGGAAAGATTACTTGCAGTCTTCAGTTCTGGCTTTGGGCTGGCTTTCTGGCAGTAGTTGTTTGACAGAACTGAATTGACTGCATGAAAGTGATATGTTTATCATAGTTCAGTAGCATCTAAAAAGATTTTTTTTTGTTTTCAATTCTTCAAGTTTCATTCTTTGAAGCTTCAGAGTTTCTCCAGTTTCCTTCCTGACATAGAACCAGTCTCTTAATATACCAATCATATGTGCCAAGTGAAAGCATGCTCTTAAAACAGGTCACTTGCATGAAACAATTGCAGGGGCTGGTGGAAATAGCCTTAGAGAGAGAGAGAGAGGTGGAAATAGCCTTAGAGAGAGAGCAGTAATGGAACTTGGGCTGAAGCTTAATTCTGAGCTTCTAAAAAGAGGCTGTATACCTGAGGTAGTGTGGCTTAGATCCTTAAATTTGGCCGTCTGCAGGCTACCTGTGTCAGAGCAGCTGTGCAAGCTGTGGTTGCTATTCTGTAGCACAGTGTGGTAGGTCCAGTTTCAAAATACAGATTTCTCAGATGCAGCCTGTGGTAGGTAGGAAGGGTCAATAAGAGTCAACATCTCCTGTATTATTCTGTGTGTTCTTTTTCCGCTTGCTTCATTTTCATTGGGTTTTACAAAGCCCTGTCTGGTACCAAGCAAACAAACCCTGCAAACATTTTGTGGGATTGGTATTTTTAGTGCTTGGTGAGATAAATATCTAGAGAGTATGCTGAAAATGTCATAATTTCATTGGGGAATAGGAATGCTTTTGGAGTTGGACTTGCTTTGCTGCGTTTTGTTTTGTAGCCACATTTATTGGGACTGTGCAAGCATAGCTTGTTTGTCTCTTAATAAATAGCCCATGCTCCTGAAATAGTGTGTAATCATTGAAATTAAGCTATTCTTTTAAATTTCTGTTTTCCTACCTTCAGCAGCAAGTTATTAGTTTTAGCTTTTGCTTAGTCTGCTCTGATGCATTGATCCTTTTTGTATATTCTTTTGAAGATTTCTTCATCCTTCTGCTTCACTTTGTTTTGTTTGCCTATACAGGAGTTATAAAATATTCTTGAAGTTCAAGAGAAGAGAGTAGATATGGTTGATCAACTCCTGCTTTCCTGTCTTTCTTCCTTTATTTTGCCCTATCTAAAAGCAACGGTAGTTTCTGATCTTGTTTTAATGGATTCTGGATGAAGTCACTTGTCTCTGACATACAACAGGTGGGACTTGGCTTCTGAGTCTTAAAGTGCAGTGTCTGTCTCTGGTGTTCAATACATAGTTAATGGAGAGAACTAGACCTCTGCCTGCAGTGAAAAGACTAAAAAGAGCACTTCGTTTCTTCTTTTCCTACTTTGTTTCTTCTTTTCCTGCCTGCTCTGACAGATGAATGTTAATACTCAGAAACTACTGATGCTTTTATGATGTGGCCTTGGCAGTCCAGTGACAACCTGGGGATGTTGCAACTGCATTAGGTTTTTGAACTAGGTGACTTTGATCTTCATGGTGAAGGACTCTTGCTGGAGTCTGTTGTCAAGTGGGTATTCATGAATGTGGGAATCTGGCAGCTGAACTGAGAGCATTGGAACCAGAGTTCATGGTCTCATGCTGCATTTCTGCACTCTTCTGCAGCAAAATGGAGGTTTGTGTAGAGCCTTCTGTATGGAACTAATCCTTTTGTAATGTGAATCTTGGACAGCACAGTATTGCTCTGGCAGTTTGTAGAATTCACCAGAATTGGATCAGGGCCTGCTGCATGTGCGTGAAAAGCCTCTGCATTGTTTGTGCCTCTTGTTGCAGGACCCAGAGCAAAAGGTTTCTCTAAGTGCAGCTTTGCAAGAGTTATCTAATTTGTTTTCCATTTCTTGGCACTGTGGAGTAAAAGAGGAAACTGAGAAACAGAAGAGATGAGTAAATGTTAGAGGAGAGTTGAGAGAGGAGAAAAGAGAGTAGTAGACAAAACTGTCTGAGAGTAGAACTCTGTTTCCTGAGTTTCCTTTGAATAGAGGTCCACCAATGATAACATTGATTTATAATCTCAAAATGTTCCACTTTTAATCTTTTCCCTTCTGATGGCAATACATTTAGAAGTTCTGATGCATTCAAGTCTCCTTTTGAGACCTGTGCTACCTCAAAGGTTGTGGATCATGTTTTATTCATACATTTTTCTTAATTTTTTTCTCCGTTACCTGTCTAGTTGAATAATTGGCATGATTCATTCTTGCTGGAAACATATAACACTTGCTCATATCTGAAAAAATTGATTTAATATTAAATGTCATCAGCTGGGTGAACATTTTCTGAAATTTTAATATGTTACTCTTATTGGAGTAAGTTTACCTGTATTTTCAACTTAAACTTGTGCAATGGCAGTCACATCATTCTTCAGGTGTATCATATTTCGCTGCACAAGCAAATCTACCAACATTCACTGCCTGGTGAGCAGCAGCCATTCTGAATGCAGCAGTGGTTTTCTTACATACTCATGCAAGAAAATACATCAGAATTTCTTCACTAGATCCTAGTTTGACTGATGTATTTTCTTAGTTGAAGGCTGTGTCTGTTGTCAGTCCATTACCCTGACTTGTTCTTAAACAAAAGAGTCTCACGATTTGCATCACAGTCTCTCTTTGGTGCTAGGTTTGAACTGAAGATTTGAAAGTGGCAGAGAGGAGGCCACAAATAAGCTTTTCTATGTGGCTTTTGTATAGGGTGACATTGATTAGCCCAGACAGGTAAGATTGTTCAGAAGATTGAAGATGGTAGAACATTTTTTAAACAGTTTCCTTTTCTAAACCTGTGGTGACACTTGATATTTCTTTCCAATTTTGTGCCAGGTATGCATGCAATAGTAATAACTTGAGGATTAGTTCCTTCACAGATATCTTGCTTTTTATTGTCATTTTTCTGTCAGAGGAGCTATTATTGTATAATTTAATTTATGCAGTCTATGCTGTGTTTTTGCTAACATCTTACTTGCTTCAGAGTTCCCACTTTTTGCTTGTTTGCCTGTGCAAAATTGCACTGCTTTCCCTTTGCAGGTGATTGACAAAATGTGAGGTGATCACTTTCTTCCTCTTGGGTCATGAGAGAATTAGGGCTACAAAGAATGTTAGGCAGTGTTCAGTCTAATCTCTTTTCAGAGATTGAATCAACTAGTTTAATTTAGTTTTGGGCAGATGTCTACCTTCACTAGTAAAAGAGATGACTAAATCAGATCAGGTTGCTCTCTTTGAGAGTGTTTACCATCTGGAAGTTTCTGCAGATTAAGACTTGAATATTCTGCAGTTTGAGTCTAATGCTTGTTTGGTTCTTGATGGACAAGGTTACTGCTGCCTCCTCTGTAGTGAACTGTGAGGCCTTGGAGAGCCTTGCTTTGTTCTTTATCTATTTCTTTTTAGGTAAAATCCGTCAGATTCACTCATTCCTGTGTCACAGATGCTTTTATTGTTGTTATCTTGATTTCTGTTACATCCATATATGCTTTTAGAAGATGCTCAGAAATTTATGTAATTTACCAGTAGAGTGGGCTTACACTTTGTGTGCTTTTCCTTTATCCTCGTGGATCACATTCTGGGTTAAATTGTAGCCACTGTAGGTATGATCTTGGAGTTTTTGAATTAGCTTCAAAGTGTAATTCGTTAAAAGTAAAACTCTGAAGCTAATCTGGCCTCTTGACCCTGCATTAACACCTAATCCCTTGGAAAACATAATTACTTTATAGGGTTATTTTCTACTAGGAAGAATAGTATGGGATTGCTTTGTTCCCTCCAGTACAGCAGACCTGTAACAAAGAGGTTGTATCCTGTCTGGTTTGTTCTTTGTTGCCTTAATGTGATACTGCTCATGGAAAGAAACTTGTTTCAATGCCTGACTTAAGAATTTGTTTTGCACAATTATTCCACTTAGAGCCACAAAACTGAATTATTGTTCAATTGAAATCAGGTATTGCTGTTTTACAGGCACTGGGAAACAAATGTTGGTGTCTGCAAAATTCTAAACCCTATATATCATGATGCCTTGCTTTCTTCTTGGCTTTGTGGATAAGAAGTGTGTCACTTTGAGTCTCCTAGTATTTCCATTTTCAGTTTTTTAAAAGCATGCTTTTAAAGTTTTTGGAAATAAAGCTAAATACAGCCCTCAATGCCTAGTGCAGTGTAGTTTGCACTAGGGTATAGGATGACTGTATTCTTTCTTCCATTTTAACTTGTATGAAGATAATCAGGTAATTGTTTCATATATTTGTATTATTGAGTAACTTATTAGTGCTGCAGTGTAAATCAAGGAGAGATTATTCACAAATTTAACTTTCACTTTAACTCTGAGAGAGTGATTTCAAGTTCCCTTGAATAGAAACGGGTAGATTTAAACTGGCTTAAGCCTGTGGTGTTTAAGACAAAAGCCTCATTCTGGCAGCATGTATTGACCAAGCTGGAGTCAGAAAAAAATCAAGAAAAATTGCTGTATATTTTGAAAAACAGGTGGAATGGATACATCAAAATTAAAGCAAAACCTATGAAAAAAAATTAAATCTGACTGTAGGCTAAACCTGCAGAAATCTCATTGCAACTTATTAGAATGCTATTTCTGTAAATATCTTTAGAACTTAGACTGACTTTATCATACATGCAACTATAATATAACTTATCAGGCTTGTGTATCATAAATTATATTAAGGAAATACTTAACATACAGACTTGGGGATATTTTTACTTAGTCTGATGTCCCTTCCTTTGATGTCCCTTCTTTTGATGGATGTTGTGCAGGTGTTGCTATGAGGAACAGCAGCCAAGGAGCAGTGTTAGGACAGTTTGCTCTTGCTTTGAAAGCTGGAGGATATCTAATTACTGTTGATTCTAGTGGGTAGCCATTCTTTCTTGCCATGCCTGTGCTGTCTGGCAGGCAGGTAACTGACCTGATGCTAAATGCTGAAGCAACTCTATGGTGGCTCTCAGATAAATTAATTGCAGCTAAGCAGATGATACAAGGACCATGTGCCCCAAACCAAAAAGTTGAACTGAAATTATGCTGAAGCAGCTTGTAAGTTGGGAAGGCTTAAACCAGAGCTTCCTTTCCTTTTCCTGCTCTGAGCATGCAAAGGGACCCCAAGAGCTCTGTACCTAAAATGTACCTGTACAGCAGAGCAAGGCAACTCCTTAAAAAGAGACAGTTCCGAGCTGCTGGGGTGAGACAGGTTGAATAGAGATGTGCCCTTGCACGTGGGAGGAGAGGGAGAGAGTCTCTTCAGCCAGCCCTGCTTTCCTGTAGCAGCTTTTGTTGTCTGCCTTGTACAAACCCATGGACTGTGGGTTCTTTGTCATAGTTTTCTGATTTTCTGTATGGGCTGTCTTTCATTCCTTTTGCTTTTTATTGCCCAGAAGATAACTGAACTTGCTCTCAGTCACTCTTGGGAAGAAGCAGTTGTTGTCTTTGTTCAGAGGGGTTTTCTAGCTCAGAAGGTACAGGCTGAGCTAAGTCAGAGTCTTTCCTGCTGTCCAGCCTCAGTCTTTAAAGACCTGGTGTATACAGTAGCTTATGAACAAACAAGTGTCTCTCCTCTGTTGTAGGTGAATTGGTATCTAACTTGAAGGACTGAACTCTGAAATCATTACTGTGCTTCACAGGAAACAACACAATGTCTTGTTTTCTTTGTCTCATTTTGACAGGATGTGTGTATTTGTAATTGAGACATGAAAATGTGAGCAAGTAAAATAAGTCCAAGTGTTTGCTGGAAGAACTGTAATGGAATTGCTGGCACTAACAGAATTTAATGATCCACAGATTGATGATACCTAAATGAGCAAGAAAAAAGGGAAATCCTAATCCTTCCTGCATATTCCCCAAGCTAATGTTAGGGTTTGGGAACTAATCCATCAATGCACGTTACCTATGCAAAGAAGGTGAAAACTCTGTGATTATAATGGGACTGTCTTAAAAAGTACCTCCTTGATTGTGCTGGTTGCATTGTACTTGAGTCTTTCAAATTGCAAATCTGAGTGATTATGTGCCTAGCAGTGCTTTTAACACTTTCTGGTTTGCTTGAACATAATTTATAGCTCTTACATTATGCCTTCACTCCGAAATTTTGCAGATGGTTGAACTGGTTATCATCACAAAAGACATTTGCTGTCTTTCTAGATGAAAGCAGAATACTGGCTGTTCATTACAAGTAAAACATGGACTTTTAAAAAAAAATTAATTTGCCTGGACCCTTTAGAAATTAGTTATGATGGGAACTTTCCCCACTTGTTAAGTGCTGCAAAATACAAAAAACTATGTTAAATAAGGTCTGATCTTCCATCTGAACTACTTGGGCAAGTGTATTAATATACTGTGCTTTTAAATATTTCTAGTTAAAATTTTATAGGTATCTTTAGTAAGGTTAAGATTGCTCTTTGTCATGTCAGTCTTTTGGTTTGTATAGGGTGGCTTCAGAGAAGTAAGTGTTACAACCAGGTCTGCAGGAAGGTGTTGTATTCTTGGGTCCATTTATTTGCTTACTGACTGTATGTTTTGTTTCATTTTCAAAATACAAACTGAGATAAAAATGCATTTTAAAAGCGAAAGTTAATCTCTGCTGGGGCCTTTCCAAAAGGGAATGTGGTGAGAAGCACTGGACTTTCCTTCCAGGTCTCTAGTGAGAATATTGTAGTCCTGTCCTAGGAGGGATGATGGCCTGTGCTGGGTTCACCAGGTGCTGCTCAAATGTTAAAGTGCTTAATAAATTTAATGAAATTGTGACATAAAACATTATTGAACTATTGTCATTGTTTGGTCCTTTTGTTTTCACTCCTTTCCCTCCATTGTGTGTGCAGCATTCACTTTTTAAAAGCTCACTTTTATACTAAAGTTGTACTGGCAAAAGCTATTATTTTGGGGTCTTATTTCCAGCTGATACCAAGTAATTGATTAATTTTATTTTTATTATTTTTGTTTATGGGAGAGAGAATGAGATTGTGTGAAATGAGGAAGAATGTCTGGCAAAAGGGATTAAGCTCTAGAAATGTAAAAGTTCAAAATATGTCTTGGGAATGAGAGGAAAGTGAAGTTGGGTACCTGCTTAAAACTGTTGTTTTTCACAAGTGTTTTTTTCAAGGTTCTAACACTGGGAAGTCCAAAATTTGATCTGCTGCAATGGTCATGAGTTTTTCCTTCCTTCCTTCGAACAGGTCGTGACAATGCCTGCGAGAAGACTTCGTACATGTTCCTGCGGAAGGAGCTTCCTGTGCGACTGGCGAACACCATGAGGGAAGTCAATCTGCTGCCTGATAATTTACTGAATAGGCCTTCAGTTGGGCTGGTACAGAGCTGGTAAGTTTAAAAAAAAAAAAGTGGATTGAAAAGTAATTGTAAAATTAATGCTGTAGGTGTTGTTTTGCTTGCAACAGAAAATTGTTGAATTTTTCTGAATCACTCCGTTGCCTTGAGTTGTTTATAGTGTGTCTTGTCAAATGAAGTTTCATTTTCTTCTCCCTAATGTTGACTATATACTGCAATCTGGGTTCTAACTAAGGATTTGTAAGTTAGTCTTGTAAATTAGTAAAAACATATTGTTGTCTCCCAGGTAAT
Source organism: Lichenostomus cassidix (assembly GCF_008360975.1). Lineage (NCBI taxonomy): Eukaryota > Metazoa > Chordata > Aves > Passeriformes > Meliphagidae > Lichenostomus > Lichenostomus cassidix. The sequence continues at coordinate 12,691,546 of NC_139479.1, read as the reverse complement.
TAAAATGAGTCTATAACTTCCAAGAGCAAGCTTTTAAAACATTCCTTACTGTATTACACTCATGGTTTCTTGAAACAGCTGTTCTTTCTCCTTATTCTTCCTTTGTCAAAAATACTGGGAGAAAATTAAAACCTCCTCTGTTTTTCTCACTGCTAAATCTTTAAAAATATGAACTGGTATTCAGTGGAAGTTATGAATGGGTCAAAAATCTGGTGTCATCCAGTAAACAGCATTCTCTGTTGTAATAACTAGTGTGGATCCAAAGTGATTCAAAGTTTTCCAAAGTAATTAATTTCTAGCCTAATTGCATATTCCGTGAGATTGAGAGACTGCTGCACTGGATGTATTAAGCACTAAAAAAATCATTGTTCATGGGGTATGTATTGTCCATTTACCTGTAAATACTTTTCCAAAGACTTTTTATAAAAATATCTTTGCGGTATACAACAAAAGTCCCTTTGTGAGTAGCAGCTTATCTAACTGCAAAAGCAGCTAGTGTTGTAGGTTTGTGTTAAATTCAGTCATAGCCCTTGAGCCAAGAGCTGTGCTGACTACACATGGACTGCTGGCTTGGGTCTCACATTTATCAAGCTTCAGGCTTAGAAAATGTAAGTGAGGATATGTGGTATTGTGTTTGTCTTTGCAAGGTAACACTGGATGTCTTGATGACCACTGCAAGTGTAGTGATGAAGTGTTTTGAGTGAGTGTAAATGCTGTGGGGCCACACAAGCACTTTGTGGTTAAGTGGCAGTTTGCAAGGTTTGAAGGTTTGTCTGTCTGATGTCACAGGAAGTTGTTATGCTCACAGAAAAGAGTAGAAAATATGCAGGCCTTTTAGGCTTTTCTAATCTGGTTGACTTGTGAAGGTGTCTTTAATGGAATGTGGACAAATAGGTGAATGAAGAAAAGGAAATAATTCTTCTGTAGTGACTCTGCAGCATAATGCTTCTAGTCCAAATGTCTGTGCTGTGGCTTGTGCTTCTGCCCTGCCAATACAGAGCAAAGCAACATTTGGGTCACTTCTGGCAAAGGAACTGAATAAGTGTTCAGAGTGGAGGGCTCCTTCAGAGTTTTTGTTTAAGAGGTTTGAGGACTCGTGTTGATTTCTATGGCCGCAATAGATACTACTGATTAAAAAAGGGAAAAAACCCCAAAACTCCGAATGGAAAAAAGCAGTGTCAAGTGTTATATGGTAATGTGATTTGCACTATCACAGCTGTTAGACTGTGATACATCTGTTGAATGGGCTAAAATATCAGACTGAAATGTGGTGAAGAAGTTGGAATGGACCAACCCAGAAGTAGAAATCCAACCCAGAAGTGGAAATTTGAAATGAAAATGTTTTCCATAACTTTCGTCTAAATTTTGATCCACTGTTAACTAACAGTTTTTGTGGAAAGGAGTATCTTCACTGAGATTATGTAAGAATATTTTTGTGGTTTTATGTCGGAAATAACAAAAGTAATATTAGGATTTTTTTTTCTGGTTATAGGTGTGGCCTTTAAAGAGCTTAGTTCTTATTTTTCTGTTCAGAGGTTTTTAATTGCTTTATGAAACATTTACCTGTAGTTTGTAAGTCCTGGTAATGAACCTAGGGCAAAATTTACTTCTAAATTTATCTTCTAGAAAGACCAAAACAAAAGTTTTGTTAACTTCAGTGTGAATGACCTTGAGCATTATGCAACTGTGCTGATAACAGGTTTGGAATCATATTTATAGTTTCTTAACCTAAAGTTTAGACATACCCAGAGAGAGATTCCTGAATTTTATGCAGTAGAATAAATACATAAATATAAATTTAGCCGTTCAGCTGTTTTGTGAGCTTGTAAAATGAAGAAACCTCTTCTTGATGCACTTCAAAAATACTTCAATATAGTCTTTTTTTAGGGTCAGATTTTGTGATCCATTGATTTTGCTATGCCATAGGTTGAGAGAGCTTGGCAGTTCATTAATATAGAAACAAAGATGTGTTGTACATTTGCCACAAGTGAGCAATACATTATTCACTCTAGTGTGTTTATTTGCTAATTTTCAGCAATATATGTAGTCACAAGCATGTTTATGTTTCATTTCGTTACCACTTTACACAGGAAAGATTACATTTTTATGTGCTTTTGGTGAGACTCTAAATGAGCTGGAGCTTCAACATTTGAGTTCCCAATCTATTACTTTGTCAGCATGCCAAAAACAATGCAAAAAGGTCCTAATCTTTAAGATGAGTTTTATTAGACTTTAATTTCCAAGTGGCTCTGTAACTATAGGAATAAGAAATCAAGTTAACCCTGCCTTCAGTACAGCATGGATCCTTTCCCATCCATCCTCTGTGCTTCCAGTCATCAAACATTCTGGATTACGTCAATCTCCTCGCTCCTTATGGTTCCCTCGGGAGCCAACCTTGTTTTGTCACTTGTGCTCCGTGCTGCAGGCAAGGCCTGTTCTCTCCTTCTCCAATCCATCTCATGCCATGCTGGAGGCACTTTGCTTCCTGTGCTTCGCTGCCTATCAGATTTTACAACTGATTGCTTGATTGCCCTCGCAAAAGGTGCTCTGTTGGTTTTTTCTCTTTCCTTTCTGGGCTCCTCAGCCTGATGTGTGCAGCACTGAGAAGAGGCAAGACCACTGTCCTTCCTTTGTACTGCGCAGCTACACTTTCCTGAATAAAGCTGGCATGACCCAGAGAGTGAACTCTGAACAAACCAAAAATAATAGTTTTGCATTTCAGTAAAGGTAAAACATCAGCTCTGTCCCAGTTCGAGTTTATAGCTGAGTTTATGTGTATCTTTTGCATGGAGTAGCAAGGGTAGGAATGAAGTGAATCAAAGCAGCAACACAATTCATATGTTCTGGCTGTGAACTGCAATGGTTCCAAAGAGCAGACAGATCAACAATCAGCACTTTGTTTTCAGCTTTCAAAATTGTTGGGCAACTTCTTTGATCCAAAGAAGTGGGCCTTTTTTAGGCTTTGAGAGGGCACTCTAACTGAAGTGCAGGTAGGATACTGAACATGTGGCAGAATTGTATAATAAGGATATGTTCACTAATGTGAGGAGGGAAAATGGTTACAATAAAACCTTACAATGAGTGAGGTTAGAGCTTGTAAAATACCTAAAGTAAGTGTGAGGTTTGCACAGTATGTTACTCAGTTATGTATACAATTCACATTTTATTTAGCCCTGAACAAATTTCTCTATTTTTCTTTAGTGCTTTTCCTTAGAAAATGCTATAAATTTCCATTTGTCTCTTGGGAAAGACCCATTAGAGAAATACATACAGTTTGGGGATTAATAATTGTTTTTTCCTCTATTTTCTACAGTGAGACTATGCTAACAAGATAATGTTACCATGGAGATACGTTTTATCTTTTTAGTGCTTTGGTGTTAGAATGATTGTAAAGGAAAATCTTAGTGAAATACACATCAGAAAAAAAGCAGAAGGATCTTTCATGAATTAAAAAAGAAAAGAAAACCCGCAGTTGACATTATGGGCTTTTGCAGTGCTTTCATGTATGAAATGTGCCATTCTAAAATTATTGCATTTGGCAGACTAACAAGAATTCACTCTGTGTGGCAGTAATTAACAGAAGAACATGGCAAAAGGGCCATGTTGAAACCAAAGAGCTTGCCCAATGAATTGTAGTGTATTGTGATAAAAAATTAAACACCAGAAAGACAATATGTTTGAAGGGCATAGACTTTGATTTCTGCTTTTGATGACTCACCAAATATAGCAAAATATAACTGACATTCTCTCTTTCTCATACATGCTGGGTTGTTTTGGTTTTTTTTTTGTAGATTTGTATTCTGTGTAGTTGTATTGATTTATTAATGATACAGCAAGTCATGCATTATTCTGCTACCTTTTTCTTTTGTTTTTTCTGGCTGGTAATTGTGTGTGAATTGTGTTTAAACATCACAAGGTCTTGTTTTTCATTGCTTGATAAATTCTATAGTTACCTCTCTGCGCCTAAAATTCAAATCAAAAGAAAATGCAAGGAAGTAGATGGATTGTATTAGAAGGGAATAACTTTTTTCACACAGAGTCTTACAAGGATGAACTATATTGCTGATTGCTCACCTTCCAGCAGGGTGTAATGGTTGTGGTCATTAAGACCAGAGTTATGAATCTCCTTTTAAACGTGTTTTTTCTTAATTTCTTTAATTTTGAGCTGTTTGGGAGAGAGGGAAGGGGGGGGCGCTGAATTTGGTGTACAAACTGGAAATCACACCTGCATAAAAGAAGGTGGTGTGCATCTTCTGGTTTTTTGCAGCTCTGAGTTTCTATTCAGAGGCTGGGATAATACACAGGGTATTGCAACATCCCAGATTGGGATGTGCAGCAGTAGGCACTGAGAGCAGTGGGTTAGGGTTGTTTGACATAAGGTGACTTTTTCTAGCTTGCTTTAGTCACGGGCTTGGAAGAAATTTGAGTAACTTAGACTTGAAGTTCAGCTTTTTTCTGAACTCATCTCTCTAACTTGCTGGATAGAGTGCTTTTGCTAATGAACTTGACTTCTAAACTCCTCTACTTTAGAATCAGAAAGAGACATCTAAAAATTGTTGATGGCTCTAAAGGAAAAGCGTTGCCTATTTCCATAGTTTCTTCAGTAATGGTAGGCAACCTGTCAGATCCACACAGCACAAAAATCAGGTATCAGCTACCTTCAGTATCAACAGCATTCATTGCTGTTTTATCCTTGTGTCTGCACAGGATTGCTGATGTTTGACATTATGGTAGGAAGTCTGTATTAAAACAACCTGTTGTGTTGCTTCTCAAGTGCAGTGGTGTCCTTCAGAAACAGGACTTTCATAATACTATGTGATGACAGATGGGGTTGAAGAACATGTACCTCTTTGGAGTGAGTATGATCATAATTTGTTAATTGTTGCATCTGAATCAGCCGAGTTCAGAGAGTGATGGTTGTGAACTGGTGCCATCTCTTAGCAGCATAAAATAACATTTTTAAAAATAAGCATTAATAGAAGTATCAGCGACTTGCCCTACTTGTAAGTGACAGATCTTTGGGGGATTTCTGTAATGATTCCTGATGTTTGCAGGGAGGCACAAACACGTTGAGGGACAGGAGCTGGTGTTCCTGTGCTGATCACGTTGAAAATGTCAGTCTCCCTGAGGAATGTCACTGTGACCTGTGGGTGCAGCTTGAGATGGGGGTGGAGTGAGTGGCATGTGGTTCTGGAGGGAGTCACACAGACAGCAGTGCTGACTTAAGATTCACTGTAGTTTGAAAATGCAGGGTGAAGTTTCATGGCCTGGTCAAGCTGGTCTTCACATAGAACTGCTACCAAAAGAGCTTATGTACAGGTCATTTGTTGAGTGATCAAATCTAGGGGGTTGCAGCTACTGAAAGGGGAAAGGCTTGGTTACTTGTTTTGCCTTTTCCTTGTGTAGGCTCTGTGGTTATCTTTTCTCTCATGTGCTAGCTTTAGCTATTTAGACATTTCAATGAGTTGTTTCCATGTGCAAGAAAGAGTTGTTGTTTGTTTTTATCAATCTGTTTCGCCATTGCAGGGAGTTGAAGCTGTTGACACACACATCTGATTAGTGTTGATATTGTAGTGTAAGTGGCAGTGCTTAACCAGGAGTGAAAGGAGGGTAACACTGAAACTCTGGCTTTTGTGTGTATGATTGATATCTCGTTACTTCAGGAAATTGGTCCCAGTTCTGTAGTCTTTAAAGCTCCATTTGTACTGCTAAATGCACCTGCTCCAGGGGTGGTACCTGGTCCTGAGGCCCGGTGCTGTGAGGTGGCAGAATGTGTACTGGTGTTGGGCCAGTGTCCTGCAGAGCAGGCTGGCCATGTTTATGTTGAGGGGCTCTGATTTGGGTCCTCTGTGGTACCTCTGGGGCTCTAAGACTCAGTTAATCTCGTGTGAGCCAAATGTCTGAACAGGAGCGAACTGTGTGCTGTCGGAGTTTTTACGAAACCGAGGGTTGTGTCACACGGCCAGAGGGACAGTGGGAGCTGTGCGAGTCTGTGAGTGGGTGTGCTCTCCTGGAGAGCTGGCAGGACCAGCTTGGTGCAGTCCTGTTAGTGTGTCTTTTTGGGAGCGTTCCCCTGAGCTTTATTTTGAAAGAAACATAGGATTGCTCTCTGAGGAGCATGGGGACAAGATAACATCTGTGTGGAGTGGATGAGCAGAAGAATCAAGATCCAGGGACAAGCTACCTGAAATCACAGACTTACATGTGGAGAGTATTGCTCCTGTTAACTTCAGTTAACAGTTTGATTTACATAGCAATTTTCCTAAATTGCAGACTGTGAGGTCATAAGTAATACTTTTAAATGATATAATATATTGTAGTTGCTTTCTTTCCCTTTGTTGCAGCATCCCACTTACTTTTAGCTTTTGCAGGGAACTGTGTACTATGCATCTGTTGTTTTTACCTGACACTGTGGTCTTAAAATTAAAGAAATTCAGAAGTATTTTAGGTTTGGGTATTTTAACTCTCTCTCTATGACTTTTGCTTATTTCAGGTACATGCAGAGTTTCCTTGAGCTTTTAGAGTATGAAAATAAAAGTCCTGAGGATCCTCATGTTCTGGATGAGTAAGTAATTTATGTTCTCATGACAGTCCATTAAAAATAGTGTCTCAAATACCAAGTGGTTTTGTACTGCAGGATAACAGTAACCTTATTTGTAAGGTAGAATACATATGGCAAAAGCCAGAATTGTAACCTGGAGTAGAATGTAGGTATCTAAGTGCTTTTGAACAATGTATTTTGTACTTATGTGGACTGGCAGTCTAAGAAATGGCATGAAATGCTTCTTCCAAGGCTATATTGAGAAGACATGGATGTGAGACTATACTTGCATATCAGATACTTAAGACTAAAATGTCCCTTTACTATACATTGAGCTTAGCGCTCTGTTGTGCATAAAGTATGTTAACACGTTAATAATTTGATTTTTTTTTTTTTCAGTTTGAAAGCATTCAATGTGTCAGTCATTGTTTTTATCTAAAAGCTTTTTTAATGGACTTCAGTTAGTGGTATTCACCTATCTCACTGAATAACATTACTTGAGAAGAAAGGAAAACATAGCCAGTTTTCTTTATCAACAGAGTCATAGTGAAATTGTCATTAGAATGTTTCCTTGAAATGTGTATGCATAAAACAGAAAAGAACCCCACATGTGAGAACAGCAAGTGCAACATATGCATCAGAGACCTGAAAACAAAACAACCAAAACACACTCACCTGCCCAACACTAAGGTCTTTAGTTACCCTGTACCTATAGCAGTCAACTTTGTTTCAGGATATTACTTCTTGCAGGTTTTTTGTTCATTGAATTAGCTTTCTTAGGGTGGTTTGTCTTTCAGATTTCTTTTTAAGCTCTGAAATCCTGTATGATCAAGCAGTGCTTTATAGAGAGTTTCATAAAACGTCTTGCTCTGTTTGTGCACCATGTGGCCTGTGCTGTGCAAAAATAGTGTTTTGCCTTTAGTGAACTTCAGATATATTAGCTGTGATGTTACGTTAGAATTAATAAGGGATTTAGTAGGTAGTGCATTTCAGATATTACGCTCTTTTGGTTGTGGGCATGTTATCTGAGACCTTGACACTTTAATTTTTGTGTATCAACCAATATATGTAGGAGAAGCTCAAGTGCAGGACTACCAAGTTACCTGGATGACTGTAGAAGAAGCTCTACACCTGTAGAGCTGTAGAAGGAGCCATAAGGATTTCAGACTGAGTTGTAGTGCTGTTGAACATGGGGGAAGTAACCATTTACTCAGTGTGAGTCCTAAGATGGAATGCTGCCTGCAGTTCTGGGTATTACCTTTTAAGAAATTAAAACACTCACAGACAGTATTGATGTGAAAGGAACAAGAATTAGGGACTTGGATAGTTCCACTTCTGAATAATGCTGAAGGCATTTGTTTAGACTGACAAAAAAAGATACTGAAGTGGAGACACTGGAAGTCTGTGTGTGCCAAAATAATGGTCACTATAATAAAGAATAATTGGTTGCTCTAACTGAAGAACTGGAGAATTAAAAAATGGCCGGTTTTTATTAAAGTTGAGAACATGTAAAAAGAACAGGCAAAAAGTAAAAATTGTCCTATTAATGAGAATAGACTGAAGACTGTAGAGCATCGATTTTTAAAAGCTTTTGTAAATAGATTAGATAGTTGTTAGTGTCATTCTAGGTATGCTTATTCTGTAGAGGATGAATCAAATCCATTTTTGAACCACCTCTAGCTATTATATTTTGTGATTCTGCATTTGCAGCCTGTTTGCTGGTGACACAAGAATTTCTGTTCGTGACTAGTTTATCAGCAAGCTTTTCTTTGTGGGATTTGCCCTTTGAGATGGCATAAGCTCTCCTATACACCTAAGTGAGCCTGGCAAGTGCAACACAGGTCCTCTTAAGCCTGTAATGTCCTGGGTGTGTGGGTTGAGGCAAAGTGGTTAAGTAGCTTCTGAAGCCATCTTTGGTGTTCTGTATTTAGATAACTGAATTTCAGCTTTTTATGAACTTCAGAGGTTCAAGGTAGATTACAATATAATTGATATATATATATATTTGTAAAGGCTAATGAATAGGTCTCTTGGAGATCTATTTTTAGAGTCTTCATAATTAACACATGAATTATCTGATTCTGCCATATGGATATGGCATTCTTGATATTGTTTCATGGCAACTGGAAATATTTTCTGTGGTGCTCTATGTGAGTTGATAGAACAAATATTTCATAATGAAGCAAATATCAATATTATTCAGCATAACTGTTTGTTAAAAGCTTTGAAATCTTGCAATTATTGTATTCTATGTAATTAGGTATATACAATAAGGATGCTTGGAATTTATTGCTACCTATTGAAGTGAAGTCCAGCCAGGGACTTTGACAGTAAGAGTTGTCTTCTCTACTGCATTTGGCCTATGAAAAGAGATTAAATATCTATTATCTGATTAAAGAGCAGATCTGTTCTTTTTGGCAGTATTGGATAGGTTACCTAAGATTAGAAAGTAAAATTTACTTTCCTGCTCTGGAATGTCATCTGTTCTTAACTTACTTAAGGCTATGTCACTTAACCGCATATTGAGCTGTAATTAGACTGTTAAAAGTATTCTTTACAAACTTCATCTTTCAAAAATGCTCTTAACTATGTCCATATTTATCTTATGATAACCCATGGATAAATCTAACAAATGTCTCAACTCTTGTGTCAGTAATCCATGTTGCTGCTATCCAGCCCTATGCTTTTATGCCTTATGATCAGAAGAGCATCTGTGTCCTCAGAAGGTATCAGGAATTCTGGTAGTTAATGAGTGGCTTTTCAGTGGGGAAAAACCCACATCTCTGAGTTCATTTAAGTTAGCATAAACATTTTCTGTTCTTTTCTGATTGCACGTATCATTTATTATGGAATTTGAGCCATTATCTGGGACTTTGTATAAGTGTCTTTAGGAATGCATAAATAGGAATAGTTCTTTCCTTCAACCACATTGGTTTGCTTAAAGAAAAACCTGAAAGTTTGTCTGGTCCTTTGAACCAAAGTTTTTTTTTTTTTCCAGGCAGTATCAGTGGTGTATCATGCTGAGTACCTTTCCAAGAGCAGCCTATACAGAGGGGTTGGAGCAGGCTTCATCTCTTGGCTCCCTCCACTGTCCTGTTCCTGTGTGGAACATGCTGTAGAAGAGCACATTTTACATGTTAATGTTACATGTTATATGGCTCATGCTATAGGAGACCCAGCCTTGCATCCTTTGGTCATTCAATGCCCATCCTTGTTAGCATCCTTCCTGTGTGCTATCAGGTGATTTAGGTACTTCAGGATGGCCCCCATCTCTTCTTCCTTTAGCTTAATTAGTGTCACAAGATGTGACTCTAGCCTGGATGGAAGTGCCTCTGTTCCAGTACCATCCCAGCAGCTTCTGTTTGGAGCTGAGCTCAGTGTCCACCTCAGACACTCAAAAAACGTGAAGACTAGCAGAGCAGTTGTTTTGTGAAAATTGAAGAGTGCCTTGGTGGTCTTTCTGTCAGCTGAGGTGGACTTCAGTTTCTGTTCCTGCTAATCAGGGTAACAGCAGCACAGGAGAGAAGGGAAGCTGAAGTGATCCTTCAAGGAGGTTGGATATCCACAGGTGTGCTCTATCGATGTTGGCAGTAGTTCTTCAATTACTGCCTTCTAAAATGGTGCAATGCATTTATCAGTTGAACAGTAAACTGTCCCGATTGTGTTTTCATTGCTGCTTGTCTGAGGAGCCTGCTCTGGTATTCTCAGTTTGGGCTCTCTTTTTGAGGAAACTAGTGTTATAATATTACAGATGTTACCCATGTACTGGCACAGCTGTGTGTGAGGCCACACAGTGAAGTGAATTGGGAAATTGATGTAGTGGAAAAATAGCCCACTTTTAGCTCTGTGGGCCCTGAAGTGTTAGTGTGTGGTAATGGTGACAGGCAGCAGTGTGCACACAATGGAGAAGGTAAATGGTTGTAGGGGTAGTGCAGACACTAAACTAAAGGTGATGTTTTTCAGAGTGGCCCAACTTCTCTCTGCTCTTAGTGTATGAATTGGAGAGCATATGGATGTTCATGAATGTTCATGAGAGTTACCTTTCAGTGAATGTTGGACAAAATCCTTTGAAGGGATTGTTTTGCCTCGGCGTTCTTCTGATGAGGAGTTCCAAAGGCGTTTCAGTTTCTGTTACCTCCTGTTGGTTAGCAGACCTTATGAAGCCTTACTGCAACATTGCCACATCACTGTCACTAGTATGGGCATTTGCCAAATGGCAGGTTACTTTTGCATTTTTGACAACACAAATATCTTTTCTCAAGCTGTAGAGGGGTCAGGTGGAAGTTTTTCTGCAGTTCTCCCAAACAGTGTGATAGCAGGAGCCCTAAGATAAGGTGTCCACGCTTGGTGAAGGGTGTAAGCAGGCAGAAGTGTTGGAAATTTCCCAAAATGTCAGTATGCAACCAGTAAACACACAGAGGAGGGAGCTGTGTTTCAAAAATTGAAGGGTTGTAAAACATGCTGTTCACATGTGCTCTCAAAGGACACTTCCTGCAGCTTCTACACCCCCGAGTTTCTTTGCTGACTTTTCTCTTTGTGGCCCTCTAAAGGGAGGGAGTGCAGGGGAGTGTCCTAGAGCTGGGTGCCACTGAGGCCATAGGCTGCCAGCATGTCTGAGATAACACACACAAGGAACTTGGTAAACAAGGAACTTTCCTTTCTGCAGCGCTGCAATTAAAATAGTGGTTTTGTAAGTAATTTGAACTGAGTAAATATTGGAGTACATTTGATTAAGAAGGTGCCACTTGTTACTGTTACATAATGTGAAATGCTACTTTAGTTAGTTTTGCACTTTGGAAGTAGATATACTTTCCAGTACAGAAGTCTTTCAGAGTGTGAACTTTTACCTCTCTTTCTGGTGATACTCATCTGCCACCTGGCACTGCTTCAAAAAAGAGCAGCCAATCAAAAAAATCCCAAACCCATTGCATTTCTGTTGCCTTTAAAAGGGTTTTTACTCTACCTATCAGTTTCTTGTTTTTCATCTTTCAAATAATACTATCCATGAGAGACCTAGCAAAAATTCCCTTTGTCTTTTTATTGACTTGTTTATGCTTGTTTTCTTGAACTGTAATGATAGATCAAAACAGAATAATACACACAGGTTATTAGGAAGTTAGAAAATAACTTGTGTTAGGACATTCATTAATTGTCTTAGCAGAATTTTTTAGCCTTCATTTATTTAACACCTGTGGTAATGCCTTAATATTCTTCTGTTAATGCAGAAGCCACTGAAGCTCACTTAACTAAAATAGCTTCATATTAATAATTTCTCATTTGCCAAACCAACTGTATTATTTATTCATCATGGTTTTGAAAATAGGTGGAATTGTAGAAAAAGAAAGTAATTGGTAAATAAAATTTTTAGAGCTGTTCTGGAGTATTCCCAGTTAATCCCATAAGCAGTTTAAAAATTCCTTAATATGGTTTCCCACAGTTTGACTACAGTAAAAGCTTTGTGTCTTTCAGGGGTGTAGTGAGTAGTGGGACTGTAAGGAATGAGTGTTAAGATCAAGGAGATATGTTCTAATTTCTGCCCTGCAACTTTGAAATGTGCCTGTATGCTTCTTGTGTTTGCTCCTTTAAAAGCATCTGCTTGATGGAAACACAGGAGTGAACTCGGTTGTCTTGGAAGATGCAACAGGAGGTTTGTTATATCAGTGTAATAACAAGGAATCCCTTTTTTATATATTCAGTTTTATGCTGACTAAGCTTCACTATGATTTTGCTGATCTGCAGCAGATAAGCCTAAGCCCTTTGCCCTTTGGCATGCTCTGTGAATTTCAGCACTTTAGTAGTGAGATATCAGTGAACCATTTGCCCTCTTGGCATCAGGTGTGTGTTGTGGATAGTGGAGGTATTAAAACAAACAGCAGAGCAAACAGTTAGGAGAGAGTGTTGTCAGTTCTGTTTCCGACCTGACTGAGTGTTGCTTCCAGCTCTGCTCTTCGCTAGGGTCTTGTTGCTCAGAAGCTGAGAAGCAGCACAAGCACAGCCAGGCACCAGTCTCTAAAACTAACATCACCTCTCACTGGGAACATCACACAGAGTCAAGACTCAATCAATGTAAAATGTCTATAAACCTTTTAAGCATTAAATGTTCTATGCTGCCCAGTCAGCAAGAGTGGTAAGTAAAAGAACAGTCATTCTGTACTGTGACAGTATTTAGAATGGGGAATTAGGCAGTTAAAACTTCCCCTTTTCTGTGCAACAGGGTAGTGTTGAAAGACTACTGAACTGTTTGTTAATACACATGCAAAAACTGGTAGCTAGACTTAGGATTATGAAAAAAATAGTAAAAATGAATCATACATTCCTTTGCAGCTGACAGTGTAAAGTGGGAAAAATTATTTTAGAAGTGTATCACTTGTTAAGAATGGTATGGTGTGTTAAATGATTGTCACGACTAAGTGGTCCTGAAAAGGAAGAAAGCATCTGATTTAAATGGGGTGACTAATGGCTGGTCTTTTTTACTTTTTGTGCTCTTTGTTCTTTCCCCTGCTCATTTGCAGGGGGCTTGAGCTAGATGACCTTTCACTGATTTCTGTGATTCTTTTCTTAGCTGGTGTATATTCTAATTTGGATAAAAATAATTAATACATTTCAGTATTCATTATAAAGCTACAAAGAATGTTTTGGTGTTGATGTTTTTAGGAAAAGGATCTGTAAAATTGTAGATACAGACATAGATGAGCAAGTCTTCCAGCTCTGCTTTCTTTGGAAACTTGCATTTCACCGCTTGTACTTTTTAAAACAACATTACATAAACATTGTGGTGTTAACATTAAATTAATATTGGAGAATGTAGAAGAATTGAGTACTACTGATTTTCTATGTTTCAGTTTTAGAAAGCTATTAATAATTGACATTTCAAGTATGCATGAGTTTGCAGGTGGGGAAAAAAAGGGATGAGCACGTTGAAGATCATAGGTGTTGAGCTGCCTTGGCAGGCGAAACAGAAATGCTCTAAGCTGTTTGAGAGGAAATGCTTGTTAAAAGCAGTGGGAGTGTTATCTTAAAAGTTGCCGAGCTCCAGAGGAGAGCTCTGTTGTATTCGCTCTGCCATCCAGTGGTGTGAGAGGAAACTGAACAGGAGTCACACAATTACCTGTCCTGAGGTTCAAGCTTGGCCCAAGAGGTGCCAGGTGAAGGAAATGCATTCAAAGTTCACTGCATGGGTTGAGGTTTTGGGAACAAAACATGAGTTTTTCTAAGAAAATTATGAAGGGCAGTAAGGTTGTCTTTCCTGAGTTTCCTTTCTGATTTCCCAGCTACTGTTAGAAGTTGCAGGGGATGACAATTACTGTAGTGTACATGATTGCAGTAAAAGAGAATCTTTTGCTGTCCATTAATGGTGAAGAGAGATTTGATTTATTTCAAGGAATGTTTGGGAGAGGAATAACTTAATCTGAGGCTCTAAATGCTTCATAGGTCTTGTGAGTGAGAGGTTGATTAAATACTTCTCTTCAAATAGGCTTGTTTAGGTACTATATTTTTGTATGGAAATGATAGTTAACAGATGATATGGTTTTGCTGTTATTGAGTTTAATTATACTTCTAACAATCTTTCTAATTTTGTTTCCTCTAGCTTTTTAGATGTTTTAATTAAAGTCAGGAACAGACACAATGACGTGGTTCCAACCATGGCGCAAGGGGTGATTGAATACAAGGAAAAATATGGCTTTGATCCATTTGTTAGCAGTAACATCCAGTATTTTCTAGATAGATTCTACACCAACCGCATCTCTTTCCGTATGCTTATTAACCAACACAGTAAGTAATTGCTTTTCTCTTCTTTGAAAACTCACTGCTTGTAAACCTGAAGGTGTAACTTTGTTTTGCCTTTTTTTCTTACTCGTGACTATTCTGTGCCAATTATGGTAAAAGATATACTGGCAGCTGGTTACTTTGCAATGATCAGAAATGAATCCCAAACACCAGTGTGCTTTCTTTTAGAATTGTCAGTCTTTGTTAGTGTGGCTGTTGCTTTTTAGTCTTGTTGGCAGAGATGCCTTGTGAAGTGATACATGAAGTATTTTTAGATAGTAGTAGAGTAGCTGTATCTTTGTGCTCACAAAGCTTTCAACATAGTTTGTAGAGCTCATATTTATTTCATAATGAAATGCAAAGATGCCGTAAAGTTTGAATAGGTTATGTACTATACTTATTGTTTTTTCCAGCAAGTTATCTAGACTTTCTTGCCTTCTAAAGAGGTTGAGTATTTCTAACTGAAGTTTTAAATTATATCCCTTGTCTTCCCTTACTTCCTATTTCCTATTTATTGATAAATGCTGGAATTAGTTATCCTTTGTCATCAGGTCCTGTTTCATTTGTTGTTACTAATAAACTCACTTTTTTATATTCGTATTACAGAGTGAAGGGAGTTACTTGCACAGCTCCTATTAACCAGTATGTGCAACCATGCAGAGAGTGATCTGTGTAAAGTTAAGGACAGTCTTCTGATCTGTTTTAGTGTGTCTCGTGCCTTTTAGCTCTAGAGCTTCATTCTCTGCTCAGTATTCTGCTTTTCTGAGCTCTTAGGAATTATATGCTACAGATAATGTGGATGCTGGAGTACTGTAGCATGAGGTGTTTTACTACAAGCTGTGTGTCTTTCCAGTAACCTTATATGTGACTAACAGATGCCTTGCTGTGTGTGTACAGATAACTTGAATGCGGCAAAGAATACAGAGTGAGATAAGTGTACAGCTTTGTCTTTACTTGAACCTGGGCAGACGAATGACTGATATAAAACCAAGTTAAAAGGCTCTCATAGAAGAGTTGTAGCAATAGAGTACAAACACTGCCCTAATAGAATTCTTGGGCTGAGTGCTACCATAATTTGCACTAATTCTAAAATATCAAACTTGATTTATTGAACTGAACTAGCTTTTCCTAGAGACCCTCTTCTTTGACTGGTTGGAGCTTAAAACTGCTTGTAGATACTTAAAGTTTAGTTAACCTTGTATAATGTCTGTGTGTTAGCAGTGTTAGTAGTCTGTGATGTCAAATGTTAATCTTGAAGCACTAAAGAAAAAGATAATTGGAAAGCAGAATGCAAAACCAAGTTTTTCCATAGTTTGCATTTCTGTTCCTACATTACTGGCAGACTGTTTCTTACAGCACCATTCTGCAGGACACAGTGCCCAGAGTATGAGCTTGCTGTGCCCAGGGTAGGAAAAGCTTTCAGACCTAGACTTTTTCCCACCTCATGCTGCTGCTTCATGTCAGAGCTCACTAACTTGCTAAAATAGCCGAAAATCGCTCCTGAAATAAAGTATAAAACCTTTCTACTTCTTTGAGAGTCTTCTTTAAACTCTTGATGAAGGGTCTGGTGAGTTCCAGACCCTTGTGCAAAGAGGGAGTGGGGATCATACTGCTGAGATCCAGGGAGAAAGTCGAGTGAGTGAGTGAGACCTCTGTGCCAGCTGTGAAATTGCAGCTTAGGTGAGTGTAAAAGGCTTTTAATGATGCCTTATAGTTCCACAGTCCTTTTTACTGTAATGTTTTCATTATTGTGAGTGCTTCTGTTCTGACATGATGGTATGAATGAAGTATTTTACATTTTAATTTTATCTAATTTTTGATAATCTGCTTTGAAATGTAGGTTTTCACCTTAACCCTCCCACGTCACAAATTCTGTTTTAACTAGTCTTAACTATAAAAACTGAAAAAAAGAGGGGGGAAGATGAGCAGTTAGACAAGTAACCTTCTTAAACAAGAATTCTGGCAATTTGCTAGAGTATCTTTTTACAAAATGATGCAGTATCCAGTAAGTCTCAGATACCATCAGATTCAAACTTTCTGGGCTGCCTCAAAGGTAAAAAATAATTTGTTATCATTTCTTTTTTATTTTAGCACTTCTGTTTGGTGGAGATATTAATCCTACTCATCCCAAACATATTGGAAGTATTGACCCTAATTGTGATGTGGCAGAGGTGGTTAAAGGTAAGATGAAGTTAATATTTTTGTTGACTGAAATCCCCCCAACTTAGACTATTCAGAAATGTTATTGAGATACAAGAAACTGAAGGTGATATAAATCCAGTTCTTTTCTTATTTTATTAAAGTTCTGCAGTTGCTCACAATAAAGTCCTGGGCATATTGAGACTTTCTAATGTCTTTGTTATTGAGAAGAGAGAAACTTTTGGTCTGTTGACAGAACTAAGAAAACAATTCGATTTTTAATAGGTTTAATCTGTACTTTTAAATTTCAGATGGAAGTGTCTAAATGCTTTGTTAAATTTTAGATGTTTTCTTCCTGAAATACTTAGAAGCAGGTTCCCATGTAGTGCTTTTGTATCTCATGCAGGTACCACAGGAAACAGAATAAGTGAAATTTCCGTTTTGTTTAGTTAGGCCTTGCAGTAAAATGCCCTCAGGTGTACAGATATGCCAGTGAAACTCCACATTACTGTGTCATCTGATCACACCACAGCCTGTTCTCTCCCCTGCAGAAGAGATGGGTGTGATGGCTCTACCTGACTGATCTGGCAGTTGCAGTGGAAGTCCTTTTTGCTCTGTTGTGAATGTTTACATGCTTTGAGAATGTTAGCAAGTAGGCATGAGGCAATGCTAGCTGCTTCAAGAACTTCTCCATGGAAGGTTCACACTCTGGGTACATCTGTTTGCAAATACAGGTCTTGTTGTAGGAGAGAATTCCAGGCTCTATCCTTTGCTGCTGTTTGTGCAGCTGCAAGGTGGAGAATGTGTTTCTCCACTTCACTTTCTTTCAGCCTTTGGTGAAGTGAGAGGGAAATCTTTCTTATCTCAAAGTCTGACCTGCCTGATAGCTCACTTTGTAATGCTTTTTACAGCTCCATTACAGCTTTTTTTCTAGTTCTTTTTGGGTCCTAAGATGGCCTTTTTCAGCAGCTTTTTAAAAATTTTGATTGACCTTATTCCACTTTGCCCTCAGCATTGTATATGTTACAGCCATGTTGTTTATTTAGATTTTCCTTCTAATAGCAATAAGATCATCAAATTCATGGCCACTGCCTTGGACAGGGGAGTACATAGTGTCAGAAGGTGCTAAGTCCGGTTTTCAAGCAAGTAGCTAAAATAGATCTTACACAACACTGACAAAACAAGACCATTGTAAATAGTGTCCAGTGTTGCCTTTCAAAGAAACAAAATGTCCTTAAAGACAGGGGCTGTATAGAGTCAAGGCGATTGAGGCCATTTCCTGGTAGGATTGGTAGGGGGTTAATTTATGTTCTGTATGCTGTGCTAGCTCCCAAATTACCTGGCAGCATTCTGAGTGATTTATCTGTTAAGATGCTGATTTTGGCACTGTATGTGGCAGCTACAAGCTCTATATGCCCTTCAAACATTGAAGAAATTATTTAAACAGCCACTTCTTGCTTCAAGCAGCTGCCCCAAGTGTAGTGTCTGTGCTGCCTGAGGTGGCTGTCTCTGTCTCACTGATTGTCCTGCAATAAGACTTTTGAGCTGCCAGCAAATTCAGGTTTGTTCCTGGAGCCAGGATTTTAAATGTAGCAATAGATCCCTCACTCTTGATGCTCCCTAATTTTCATCCACACCATGAAGCATGCTTTGAACTTCACAGTCTCTTTCACAGTCTAAGGCTTTTAGAGGAAGATGAAATGCATTCAGATTGTTTGACCCAGATTTGCTAAGAAACCACTAAGAAATCTTTCAAATATAGAATCACAGAATGGGTCAGGTTGCAAGGGAGCACAGTGGGTCATGTGGTCCAACCTCCCTGCTCATCCCAGAGCAGGACTGTGTCCAGATGCTTCTTGAACATCTCCAGCGAGGGAGACTGCACAACCTTTCTGGGTAATCTGCTCCACTACTCAGTCACCTGCACAGGGAAGAAGTTCTTCCTCATATTCAGGTGGAGCTTCCTGTGCATCAGTTTCTGCCTCTGGTCCTATTGCTGGGCACCACTGAGAAGAGCCTCCAAAGGCTCCATCCTCTTGATACCTCCTCATCAGATACTCTGAGGCATTGATGAGGTTCGCTCTCATTCATATCTTGCAGAGGCTGAACAGGCTCAACTCTCTGTCTCTCCTCATAAGAGAGATGCTCCAATCTCTTAATCATATTTGTTGCTCTCCGCTGGACCCACTCCAGAATCTCTATGTCTCTTGTCCTGAGGAGCCCAGAACTGGACACAGCACTCCAGACACACCTCACTGGGCTGAGTGGAGGGGCAGGATCACCTCCTGACCTGCTGGCACTGCTCTCCCTAATGCCCCCAGGATCCCACTGCCCTTCTTGGCCCCAGGGCACTGCTGGCTCCTGGACAGCTCATTGTCCAGCAGGACCCTCAGGCCCTTCTCTGCAGAGCTGCTCCAGCAGCTCAGCCCCAGCCTGGCTGGTGCCTGGGCTTGTTCTGGCCCAGCTGCAGGACCTGCATTTGCCTTTGCTGAATTTCACAGCTCCTCTGCCCATCTCTCCAGCCTGTCAAGGCCCGAAGGGCTGCACAGCCTTGTGGGGTATCAGCCACTCCTCCCAGCTTTGTGCATCAGTGAACTCTCTGAGGAGGCATCTACCCCTCCCTCCAAGCCATTGATGAATATGTTAAACAATACTGGGCCCAGTATTGAACCTTGGGGGCACCACTAGTGACAAAAGGTGACTTAAACTTTCTGCCTGTATTTTGACAATACATGAAGCCTGATTTGGGTTATGGGGAGTTTTTTTCAGGGAGGGTCTTTTTTGGTTCAGTAGGAAAGAATGAAGAATCTTGAAGATTCCAGCTTTTTTTCAAAAAATACCTTGGAGATTAAGTATTGTAAGCAGTATTGTGTTTGGAAAACCTGAATTTATGGCTGCAATGTCATCCTTTTTTATTTGAGATTGAAAGAACAAGTACGAAATTGTGATCAGGAAATAAAAAATAAGTGGATTTTATGGTCAGCCTAAGATCATATCCCTCTGGTTTTCAAGCCCTGAACAAAGATGAAAAATAGCTTCTCTCCAGTACTGTGCTTTTGATTGTGGAGCTTTAGTTAGAATTTTCCCTTTCCTGACAAATGGGCTCCAAGTATACAGAGAAAAGGGGATTAGATTGGATACCAGCTTCATGTTTATAAAGTAGCTCCCAAAATGAATGTTCTGTTTGTGGTCTTTCACAGAGGATGAACACTGCTGATCGTCTCTAGAACATCTGGATAAATCAGTATTTGTTCTGTTGTTTTGTAGATGCTTATGAAACAGCTAAGATGTTATGTGAACAGTACTATACAGTGGCACCTGATCTGGAAGTTGAAGAATTCAATGGTAATTATGAAATTAATTTAACTGATATATGTAAGAAAATGAGATTCTGATATTTGTGGTTTCTAGTTTTGTTAGTTAATTGTAAGTTATAATTTTAACTCTGCCGTCCTGTATGCAGTTACTTTTATTGTAATGTGTCTACATGGGCACCTGAATTATAATTTATCATCTTGATGTGTACTTCTTTATGCTGAATGCAGAGTTCTATCTGCTGAATTCTCTATCACATTAAAGAAAACAAACCAAGAATCCTCATAACTGGGAAGTAAATATTTCTGCAATCTAATCTTCTAATGGAACTGAAACTTGTTTCATCCCAAAGTATGCTTATAAACTGATGACTTCCCCTGGCACTCTGGACACAGTGTAAGATGGCAAAACTAGAATTTTTATTAGATAGTCTGTGCTTTAAATCCTATCAGGAACTTCTCATGTGAAAATCTGTTTCAAGTTGATTGCAAAGATGGAAGTTGGCTGACACAAAACTGATGAGACAGGCCTTGTCAGTGTATTGACTGCTTTTTGTTCATTATTTTATTGACAAAAGAGAGCTTACTTTAAGTAAAAAAAAAATTTCCTGAGTGATCCTCTCCCAAATTTTGGACAACTGCCAAACATAATACTAAGATGTTTCCAAACTTCAGCCAGAAGAATTGTGAAAGTGTCAGAAATAGGTTAACACTCAATGGATAGTGTGATACATGGAATATGTGTTGCTCAAAGTACTGTCAAGTAGTGTAGAAATATTTCTCTACACAAGGTGATACTGTCAACAGTGATACATTACCACCCATCTCTCCCAAAACCAAAGATCAACCTTCCCCTTTCAAACTGAGTTGTTCTAGAGATAAAAGTACTGAGTGCTGCAGCAGAGGAATCAATCAATGCAAAATTCATCTGAAGGCATAAGTAAAAAGATCCAACAGTAGAGAAAACACGTTGCTGGAGCTAAAAAAAAAAAGTGAAAAAGAACTACTTGTTTCCCTTAAACCAGTGTATTATGAAGATGGGGAAACCAACTTTGGAAAGCAACAATAACTTGTTTTTTATCTCTGTACCTCAAACAAGTGTGGGGCAGTTTGCCTTGGTTTTGGTGAAGCGTAAGGGAATGGGAGTATGGACTGACAAAATTAACAGGCAAAATGCCTTGCAGAGCATTGTTTTGGTCTCCTTTTCCAAGCAGTTTTCATTACTATGTCTTTTAAAATAATGACTGGGATTATTGCCAGTCCTCAGTGCCAAAAGTAATGAAGTTGAATCCAGTCACGTTCTTTGTGCGTATTTATAACTTCTTGCAATTTCTGAAGCAGACAGAGACTTTCCTTCAGTCTGAACTGCTGCTCAGTCTGTCTAGCTGGGACTGCATCATTTAGTGCCAGTAGATCTTTGAATGTTCAGGGATGACTTCATCTCCAGCACCAAAACTGTCCTGTAATGTATTAAATGCAGCTGTATTGTTTCCTGCCCAATCAAACAATGAGAACTCTGGCATTCAGAGCTGTGCCAAGCTATACCCATCCACTGAAATGCTCACAGTGGGACAGCAGTGGACAAACAATTCAGTGATGGTTTGGGATATGGAAGCTGCGATATTTTTGAAGTCTTTTTGCAAAGTTTTATGAATACTTACATTTTATATGTTTTAATAAAATATGTAGTTGTTTTTAGAATATTTAAACAGTTGGCTTTGCTTTAGTTTAAGAATCTTTTTGTTCAGCAAATATTATGCTTAAATAGTATGTGAGCATGTGAAAATTTCCCACTAAAGAAGGAAAGTTCTCTTGGTCAACATACACTGTCGTATGAAACCAACCACTGCTTAGTGAAGTTTCATACCTAAACAAAGTCTGACTGGATGGATTTGAAGATCATAATTAGAATGTGTTCTTTCAGGTGATAGCAGTAACTATGTTTTTACTTAATGGAACTAATCTTGCACTGGGAAAATTAGAACATGCTTACATACTTGTCTTTGCTGACATATTCATGTTATTCATGTGAAGTCCAATGCTACAAAATACTGTTTGGAAGACATTTGATTTGACATTTTTCTTTCTTTTTTTTTTTTTTTTTAGCTAAAGCTCCAAACAAGCCTATTCAAGTTGTCTATGTACCTTCTCATTTGTTTCATATGTTATTTGAATTATTCAAGGTAGGTTGCACTTGTTAATATTTGGGAGGGTTTTGTGACCCTATTACTGTTGAAATTGAGATTCCTTTCAGTTACAGCTCTTAAATATTATTTCAATTTTCCTTTCTTAAGCTTATTCTTAAGTTTCAAACACTCTTCACTCTTTTAAAAGCCAGACTTAAACCCCTCTCTTATGACCTTGTGTACTTAAAAACTGCCTGGTTTCCCACTTCTCTCCTGTTTACTTTTGTAGCTTTTTTGATTAACTTAGAACACTCATGGTAGTCTGGTTTTATAGTGATGGAATATTCATAACCTTGCAGTTTTCATGAGCTTACTTCTTTATTGCATTTTTGAGGACTGGTTAGGGATCAGTATCCTTATTGTGAAAACAGCCTCTTTGTCTTTGAATAGTGTAAATTACATGCTTTGTTTTGGTTTTGTTTGTTTTCTTAATAATTGGAACAGCAGTGAAAATGGAACATGTGAGAGGTGTTATTTGGTTTGAAAGCAGAGAGGAGGTCTCTAAGTGGTGACAACTGAACACTAGAAATTGAAGGGAAAGCATGTGTTTGGCCAGAGAGAAACGTTTTCAAAGTACTGAGTTTTGGGGTTTGATTTCTGACATTTGTCAACTATGTTCATTTAAATCTTCCCCCATTTTACCATTTGCAACATTAGTTCTAGGGTAGAAGAGGTGAGAATTTGTACATTACATGTGGGTATGTTTTTGGTACACTTTATGAAATAGATTGAAGCCAATAAGTTGTAGCTGTAAAGAACTGGGAGGGAGTGGCAGTGAAAACTCTGTTAACATGCATTGTAAAGTCAGATTGACAGATGGTAAATTAAAAATTGTGTTACTCAGGCTGAGAAAATCAAAACTAGCTTTCTGTAGTGAATATCAGTGTTGGTGTTGTGCATGGTGATGGTGAAGAATGTTCTTATCCCTTGAATATATTTGCTTGATTTCACACAGGAAAAAAAAAACAACCTTGCTTTCTTTTCTCTGACTGTATAAAATAAATAAAAGTTATGTATAACGAGTTGTAATGTAAAAATTTAACTGGGCAATTCATTGACTCAATGGCACTTGAATTTGTATTAAATACAGCCTTTTCTATCTTGTGCACAACTGTAGGACAGAGTATCTGGATGCTACAAAATAAATGCGAGTTCTAACTTGTCACAAAAAGTTTATATGTAAAAGTTAGAATCAAAGAGACTATATTTTCTTTTATCTTCAGAATTCAATGAGAGCTACAGTGGAATTGCATGAAGGTAAGAAAGAAGCCTATCCATCAATCAAAACCTTAGTCACTTTGGGGAAAGAAGACCTATCTATTAAGGTAAATGCCTAAAAATAATACACAGCTTGCAAACTTGCTAGTTTTAGACTAGTATGACTTGTAATTAAAAAGGCAAATAATTATTGTATCACCTGCTTCATATTCATTAGAACAGAATATTTTCAGTTGAGAAGGACCTACAAGGAACATTGTGTCCAACTGCCTGACCTCTTTAGGGCTGACTAAAAGTCAAAGCACATTTGTTAAGGGCAGTGTCCAAATGGCTCTTGCTCACTGTCTGACTTGAGCATTGACTACCTTTCCAGGAAACTTGTTCCGCTCTTTGACCACCCTTCCCATAAAGAAATGCTTCCTGATGTCCACTCTAAACCTCCCCTGATGCTGCAGCTTTGAACTGTTCCCACATGTCCCTTTCCTGGATCCCAGGGGATGAGATCAGCACCTCCCTCCCCAGTTCCCATCCTCAGGAAGCTGTAGACCATGACAAGGCACTCCCAGCCTTCTTTTCTCCAAACCAGACAGCCCCAAAATCCCTAGCTACTCCTTTAATATTTCTAAAGTAATTTCGATCATGCTGCTTGAAGTTTTATGGTGGTTTTTTTTCAGAACCTAATGTTTAAAATGCTTCAATTTTCATTCCTTAGATAAGTGACCAAGGTGGAGGTGTACCTCTAAGAAAAATAGACAGATTGTTTAACTACATGTACTCAACAGCACCCAGGCCCAGTCTGGAGCCCTCGAGGGCTGTGCCTTTGGTAAGCAATTGCAATATGTATTTAAATGTCCCTTTGCACCACTCTGATTTTACACTTCTCTTCATTGCAAACCACTGCATCAGGTTTTCCATTGTGGAAAAGGTTTATCATTAGCATGTCTAACCAGGTAGAACCAGAGAAAATGGCTTCTATTATAATCACTCAGTCTATGGAATAGAAAATTACTTTTGTTTGTCTTGACATTGCATTCTTGGAAACAAGCATTGAAAACCTGCATAAGCACATAAGTATTCTCACAGATTAGTGGGCAGGATCTTTAGTGCTATATTAGTGAGAAGGTGGATGACTTAATGAGCTCCTCTTTGGTGTATAAATTATTGTTTATCTAAGTTTCCTATCATAAATGTATTGAAAAGGTGAGCCACGCTGCTCAGCACTTGAGAAGCATCTCCTGGCAATGCACAAGCTTATATTGAAGCTTGAAGATCATTTTCTGTAAGTTATGGACTGTAAAAACACATCTAAAAATATATCTAAACCTGCATGTGGAACATTTTTGGTATATTCTTGTTTAATTGGAAGTACCTCATGTGATACTTACTTCTGAGGTGCATCAGGGCCAGATTTCAAACAAAAAAAATTACTCCCCATGGTTTCTTCTAGGCAGGGAAATTATTTCAGTGTTGAGTGTGTAGATTCTTTTAGCAAGCATGATTAAAAATATTATTTAAATACTATTTCTAAATTGTTTTATTAAATTGCATATTGACTCGTGATAAAAATTGTATAGCTGCTATTCCACTTGATTTGTTCTCAGTAAGCAGATTTATACAGATACTGTATTTTGCCTCTTCTCATCTCTGTCCTCAGTTGCTTCTGATATAATCTTTTATCTCTAAGCCTGTTGAGAAGTTGGTTCGCTGAAAAATTTCCTTTCCTTGCTTAGGAGCATTCTCATCTAGCATGTTCCTAAGTGAATTTTTTTCCTCCCCTGCTGATACTTCTGTGCTTCAGATGAATAATAGAATGTGGGACAGAGTATGGAATCATAGGATCATTAAGAATGGAAATTACTTCCCAAGACCATCAAGTCCAACCTTTGACCAAACACCACTATGTGAATCAAACCACAGCACTAAGTGCCATGTCCAGTTGTTTCCTGAACACTTCCAGGGATGGTGACTCCAGTACTTCTCTGACCAGCCAGTTTCAATTCTTGACAATCCTTTCAGTGAAGAAATTCTTTCTGATGTCCAACTTGAACTTCCCTGGCATGGCTTTGGGCTGTTTCCTCTTGTCCACATGATTATTTTAGATATAAAATATTTAACAGTAAACTGAGGGTAAAATCAGTTCAGAGTGACTCAGAGGTAATAAATTTCCTTTTAGCTTAGGAGCAGAAAGTCTTTATGGTGCTGCCTTGGTCCACAGTGGGTGCCATTGTGGCATGGCATGCATTGCACTGGTTTTACCCGTTTACCACAGGAGGTGTGAAACCCAGTCCTGTGTCTGCACTGCCTTGGTACTGATCCTTCACAGCTCCTACCTCTACAGCACATCTCAGTCATATTCTTCAAACTTCTGCTTTTCCATAGAAAATCTTCTTGAATGTGGTGAGTGAGAGGGAACAGGTCTTAATTCAAATATAAGCTTTTTTCTTTGTCACAAATGGTAGAATCTCTCTTGATGCATAATCTGCCTTTGTTCTGTCTCACTTTTGATCAGCAATTTACTCTATCAGTCTACAAGGGTTTTCTGAAACTTGTTCTCAGGATAAACTTATACCTTGATTACCAGTTGTATTCACTATTAAACTGTCTCTTCCTTTGTAGCTGATTGTAAAATGTGTTCATCATAGGATTGACACTATTCTTTTTTCTTTTTTCAGTGCATCTTTAGCAATGCATTGCTGTGTTTACTTCCTCATCTTCAAAACTGCTTACTTTGATTCTGTAGCATTTATCCTTGATATTCTTCTACTGTATCCTGTTTTCAGGCCTTATTTTCATTTCCCAGGCTATGCCACTGTAGTCAGACCTACAAAGGATCCTCCCTCTCTTGTGAATCTGGCAGCTTTTGCCCTGTGAGTCTGACCAATGCCTTCACATGACTGTCGAGAAAAGTTGTTCAGCTCTGTTATTTACATGTGTGTGCAGAAATATAAAAGTCACAAACTGAGTCTGTGCCATATCTTGCCACTAACAGGAACAAGGACTTAGCAGTGAAGTTTGACACATTATGTATTATGGCCCAGATCCAGTTATAAAAACAATTATGCTATGCTTAGTATGTCAGTCTGGAAATAAAACTCCTTCAGCAGAAAGGTTCCACATAAATCCTCTTTGATGTCCATACAAAAGGAGTTTCTTTATTGTTTAGTGCAAAAGAGCAAACCACTTGAGAATTACAGTGCTGCAGAAGGTTGGTAGTGTGTCATCTTTGACTTAAGTAATATTCTAAACTAAGCTGTGGTGCAGTGTAAATAGACATATTTTTCTGCTCTAACACTCCTTCCCCTTGTTATGATCCCCTGTCTAGTTTATTAAACATTCATGGAATTGGGCAGTGGAAGAGAAGTATCCTTCTATTGATTGAGGAAAATTTTTGCTCCCGCTTATTGCAAATGTTGTTTAAAGCCTGCTGAGAAACCTTGTTACCATGGCAGCATTCAGATTCTTGCAGGTCTTGGGTTCATCTGCACTGCCCATAGAGTACACATTAGAAACACATGGTCATGTTTAATGATAGTACGTTTTCTTAGGGAATTTAATGCTATTCTCTGACAGCATTTGTTCATAGTGGGAGAAATGTGGCTTAAATTAGTTTTAATTTATATCTGGAGATGCTAGTAATACAGAAATGTAGTAACTTCCTATTTGTTTAATGCATACCATAAATATTAATGATAAATTTGCTCTAAGGAGCTTTTCTTTCTTTAGGCAGATGTGTCATCATGGACTATTCTGTCCTCTAGGTCAAGCACAGACCTATGTATTAATCACCTCTTGTTGATTATCTTTGCAAAATAGACCCTTTGCAAGGCTTTGTTTTAACAAGGTACTCCTCCAGAATCTCCAGTCTTCATATTTCTTGTAAGTTACCTGGTTTGGAAAACACCCTAAAGGCAGTGCACAGAAGTGACTGACAGGAAATATTTGAAAGAGAGCTGTATGAAATAATGATGTGTGCTAGCACAGAGCATAAAGGAACAGGTGGGGTAATTCTGGAGTGAGGAAAGTATACAATGTTTTCAGTATTGTTTGATACTGCCCTTTACTTCAGCTGGTCCTTAGGGTATGTACTGTCCACAAATTGCCTTTTGGTTTCTGTGCTTTATAATTTCTGTAATGTATTTTTTGTCCAGTCTCCAGAAAAGAAAATCAGCTTTTGACATTTGTTGTTAGTTCTTTCTAAGACAGTCAAATCAATTTTTTAGAGGTTAAGAACGAAATCTCTCAAGTTTCAAGACTGGGTGTTTGAAAGTGATGCATATGACTCTAGTGGGAGATGATGAAATTTCTCTTTGAGACATTTAAAACATGATGTTGGGAAAAGAGCAGCTAAGCAACTGTTTTAACTCTGTTAATGGACACTAATAACTATGGCAAACAGTGTGAAAAGGTCATATTTCTGTTTCTTATTTTCCTCAGAAGAACTGAGTGAGCACTGTAAACCATTTAAATACTAAATTTAGAATTCTGTAAAAACAAGGCAAAAAAGGCCAAAAGATATTGTAGTAGATGACAGCAAGAGAATTTGTGATGGACACTGTAGCACAAGTTCTTTAATGTTCACTTTTCCCTTAAGGCATTTCCCATAAAATGATACCACATATTACAATGCTTGTATGTCCTTCGTCTTAGCCTTCTCTTTTTTGTATCATTTTGGCCTTTGTTTTTAAAATTCACTGCGTGTTTATCACTTATCTGTCAGGTTGCTTTTGTAGAAGTGTTGTAGAATGAATTTATTGGTTTCCTGAAAGCTTCAGGTGTTTCATTTTTCTCGTAGTCCACCCTTACTACATTGCCTTCTATATGTTTGGGTTTTTTTCCAAATGCTTGTGTGTTTGGAATAGTTTATTTCACTGAATAGTGATGAAAAATTCAGGTGGAATTTGGGTACATAACCAACCACTGTGGTTCTCAGCACATACCCAGTCATCTGAAAGGGCAAAATCCTGCTCCCTGGCTGCATTGAGAGAGACTTGGAGGGCTTTTTTAATAACTTTTCTGACAAGAGAGGGTTGAAAAAGTGATTGGTCTTGTTGCAGATGTGGTTATGAATATTAGTTTTGTAAATTTAAAATCTAAACTTCCTACCCATCAAGTCCATTATGCTTTGAAATTTGTGTGGTCTGTACTGTGTCTCAGTCCTCACAAGATCATTCATTGCTGTGGAATCCTGATCTTTTGTTAAACTGAGAAGTTTATTTGCTTTGTAATGCTCTGTGTATTCCTCTGCAGGACTCTGCTGATTTCTATGGCACTGTGGCATCAGCAGTCACTTAATAGTGTGACCTAGAGGAAGTAGACAGAGCTGTTTCTGTCTTTCTTGTGTAGTTACCTAAGTGTAGAGAAATTTGAGAATAATAATCCCAGGCTTGGGGGAGAAAAATCATGCTGTCAAAACTCTAATTTTTACCAAAGAAAGAATGCAATACTATAGCAATGGTCATCACTGTGGGAAAGCTGTGTAGAGCATTGGCTTGCTTTTCTGGGTGGAGGCAGCATGTATGGTATGCTGCACCTGCCTGCCTCTGAGAAAATGCAGGATGGACAAGGGAGTTCTAGCAAAGGATTTAGCCTTTTTTGTACTCAAAGCTAATGCACAGGAAAAAAGGAGATTTCTTAAAAGGCTAAATATGGACTTACAGTGTAAGCTGAGAAATAAAGGAAAGCTTCAAAAAGAATTTGATACAAATCTAATATTTAGGTATCCTCTCTTTTATAAATTAATGCAGGGATCTGTTGCATTTTTTTTACCTTTTCATCATATTTTTCCTTTTCTCTTGTTTTTGCAGGCTGGGTTTGGCTATGGATTGCCAATTTCTCGTCTGTATGCGAGGTACTTTCAAGGTGACCTTAAACTCTACTCAATGGAAGGCGTGGGTTCAGATGCTGTTATTTATTTGAAGGTATGAATTTGACCCTTTTATATACTACTAATGCAGTGCAGGTTGTTTGTAGCAGGCTCTTTTCACTCTTCAGCTTGTTTTCAAATTTCTTTTTGCTGTCTTAGACATTTTTACCTAAATCAGTTACATAAAATCCTAAACCCTGAAGTTATATATTTTAATCTGGCACTAATGCTAGTTAGTTAGCTTTGATTTTTTTTTTTTTTTTCAGTCCCTATGTTGGATTGTTGCATTTTGTTAATCTGTCATAAGTAGTGAATCTTCCAAGAGCTGTGATGACAGATAATTTTGGTTAATGCTATTTGATTCTAAGTTTTGGCCGCCGCAGAAATGAGAAGACTATTGACCAACTCCTGACTAGTAAATATGTTCTATTCTATGCAGTTCTTGATGGAATAGACTGTATTGGTCTTTTTTATTGTTGTCATTTTTTGGGAGAGCCTAGGCTACTCAGGGATTAAAGGCTGACACTGTTTAAATTCCATCAGGGAGTTTAAAAGAATACAGTGTATGGCTTATGTAGGTTACTGGCTTAGCACTGTCACTGTGCCTTGCTGTATGTAGCAAGTGAGCTGTGGAATCCTCTGCTTCTGATGGGTTTTTCAGTCCTGTGTGTGTGGAGGAAAAAGGTCTGGCCTTTCTCAGAGGAAGAAGGTCTGCCAGGGGACTGAACTGGGTCAGCCCCCAGAGATCAGTGTGCTGACAGAGCCCAAGTGCATTGGGGAAGGGAAACGTTGGAGAAGCTGTCTGCTCGGTGTCAGTGACAAATCTCCCGAAAAGGTTTTTGACCAAAAATCTTTTTCTTGCTATCTCTGTAGATACCACTCCCTAGGAAGAGGGGAAATCCTTTTCAATGCTATTATTTTCTTTCAACTTTGACTAGGACTTTGAGTATAACTAGAGCTACTAGTCACAGCTAAGTAATTTTCAAAATAGTGCTGTGACATATAACGCTGGGATAATTGCGACATTTGTTGGGTACAGAAGTTGTAACTGTGGATCTCCCTAGAGTATCACCTTGCTCTTGTGTCTCCAATGATACTTAACCATTGCTTTTGTTTTTCCATAGGCCCTTTCAAGTGAATCATTTGAAAGACTTCCTGTTTTTAATAAGTCAGCATGGCGGCACTACAAGACCACACCTGAAGCAGATGACTGGAGCAATCCTAGCAGTGAACCAAGGGATGCTTCTAAATACAAAGCTAATCGATAATTTGCCTCCTTTTGTCTCTGTTGGAGATGACCTCTGCATTCAGTATAAAGTCTCTGCTTTGTTCCAAAATCCTTCAAACCACAGTAGCTAATTACTTCCAAACAAAGACCTAATCAGGGTGTTGAAAAATACTAAGAACAAAGTGATGATTGGGACTTAAAGGAAGGCACTGAGCACGTTTGGTATGTGAATCCTGTGTACTTCACCAGAATATGCTTGGTTGCTTCAGTCATGCATTGACAAAGGGATTGCACTGTGATTGCACTTAGGAATACAATGTTGTAACAAAAAGACACTATTTGAAGTGGCCAATTCTTACTCCAATGTAAGGATGGGTAAAATGTGCAGAATCCCTTAAAGTGGTGAATAGTATCTTGCACAGCAATATGGTATAAGAGAAAAATTCTAACGTAGTTAAACATGTGCTTCGAAAATCCACTGTTTGCGGCATTTTGTATTGCACAGTGTCACCTGTAAGAGAAAATCCCTTTGAGCTCTTCAATCTCTAATGAGTTTATAAATGCATAGTTCTAAAAAGGGTTGTGCAGCTTTAAACTGATGCTTTCTCCAAATTCCCAAAGCCATTTGTCATGTGCATACAAACGTTGTGTTGTTATAAGACGGTAGGACTTCCACTTCCTGGTATGCACCTTAATGATTTTCTTGACACAGAAATGCATTTCTATGCATTCTTCCTTGTTTTGAGGAAAGTTCCTAAGCAGTTAGATCACCTCTCCAGACAAGAAATTCTATCAATACAGGAGCAGGAGGTAATTAAATTTCCTATTTGCCTATCATTTATGGGGAACTGGGGAGGGGAGAGAAATGCTGAGAGGCCAGATAGCCAGTCATACAAATAAATTTGCCTTAAGAGTGTTGGTTGCTTGAAACCTGATTAGTTTAAAACCTGTAAATAGTTTGCAAAGTTATTTATACATTCAATGTCTGACAACAGTCTGGTAATCTGAGTTTGTAGTGTATATAAAGATGTTGTACACCAGCTTTTGGAACGTGTCATTGGTCTAAGTACATGAAACTGGAAATACAGTAGAAATGGGAGGGACAAAATGGAGCTGGTACCTGGTTTAAGTTAAAAAATATCAAATACAAAAAAAATCCAAGTATTTTCCCCTTAAATTTATCATAAGGGCTGTTGCCCATTATTAGTAAACTGGTCTTCACAAAGTCTTTGCCAAATGCTGTTTCTGATACTATGGCCTTTCAGAAAAACCTGTGAAATTTAGAAGTTCTGGTGATACATTAGCTGTGGCAATAAAGTAGATGAGTTGTAAGCAGCTCTGATGCACCCTCAATTTCTCTTAGGTGTTTTGATATTTTTTGGAAAGATAATAGAGATTTTAGCATGGAAAAATGAAACTTGTTTACTAAAATTGTGGGGGAACTGTCCCTTCTGTCCTCCCAATATTTATTTTTATAAAGAACTGATTTATTAGGGAAATGCTGAGAAATTCGTGGGTATTTTAAAAAAAGAATCTTAGTTTGTCGTAACAATAGTACTTTGCACTCCATAGCACATTTCATTGAAGGATTATAAAGTGCTTTGAGCAATAAACTCCATCAAGCCCCCTTTCTGAGGAGTCCAAGTTCTTGCCTTGCCGGTTGCAGTGAGTTCCAGGACTGGTGTGAGCAGTGGATGAGCTCACAGGTCCCATGGCTGTTCCTGCACTGGGATCAGGCCCATGGGAACACCAGCTCCTTGTCTCCGTGGGCTGCTGCCCTTCCCTGGGGAGCAGGTGCCACCAGGGCAGCTGCCGAAGGCTCTGCCTGCTGCTCAGCTGGCAGTGCTGCCCTCACAGCCCCTCTGCCAGCAGGCAGCAATGGGGAGTGGGCTGATGGGGCTGTCCCATTCCCAAACTGGACTCGTTTTCCCATGGCCAGAGGGGCTTGGCAGGGCAAGGTGAAGGTGTGACGTTTGTGGCCTTCAGAACAGCACCTTCCCAGTGCTGCAGGCTCTGCTGCAGAGAAGGCAGATTGCTGTTGAAGCAAGACAGCTGTGCTGCTGGGGTGAAACCAGGGGAATGGTCTGACTGAAACACTGGATGCAAGTCACATCTCCTGAAATTTAGTCACTTATCTTCTGCCCCTACCCATAACTTCTTACTGTTTTTTGAATTATTTCAAGTTGTGTATGTTTTAGAGTAATTGCAGAGGAGAGTTTACTTAAAGATAGAAATTTGTGGTGAAACTAATATTTTCTCGGTTGCATGTGGTCAGTTTTTTCTAGAACATTACCCTAAACATTCCAAGGAATAAGATAGTTTGCCTAAGAAACTTGAGTTTCAGCTTTTGTTAGAAATTGTATTTTGAAGTAGTAAATCCTACCCTGACCTGGTAGTTGTTTTTGGCTGTCTCCTTATACACAAAGAGGGGAAGGAACAGCAAAAAAAGGAAGGATGTAGGCATATTAGGCTTGTTTTCATGAAGTGAATATGAGCCATGGGATGTAAACCATGGGAACTGTGAATGAAAGCTGAAGATACCATGGAGGATGTTATGATTGTATTAGTGATGTCACTTCTTGAGCCACAGAAACAACTGGCTGGCTTTCAGGACTGGAGTGCTCCAGTACTTGAAAACTAAACTCCCCTGAAGTGACACCCTCCCAAGAACCATGAGCTTGTACAAACAGCTCCAAGCAGCAGGGTAGAGCACAAGGAATGCATTTTCTTTCCATTCCCCAAGGTCTGTATGTGGGTGTTGGGGTGAATATGAGCAAGAAGCAACTTATCTTCCCTCCAACCTTGTCTAGGCCACCTGTGCTTTAGTGGTGATCCCAGGTGTGCCATCAACTGTTCTTCCCTCATTGTGCTCATGCCATGTTTCTACACGGGGATTAGTCTGAAAACTGTCTTAGGAAACAGCAGCAGACCTTCAATTGGAGAGGGTTTTTCAATGGCTGTGCCTGGAAAATGAGCATGGGTGGGTTTTTAACATTGCTGGTTTAACTACAAATACTGTTTTTTTCCAGTTACTTCTACCTTTGATTGGAATCTCTTATAATTATGTTATAATATCTTGCGGCTGTTAATTCCAAACTTTCTGATGATACAAAAGTATATTTCCTTCTTACGAATTTCAGAGTTATGGCCTGCTGATGTCATTACAACCTGCTTGTTTTGACTTACAGGACACATAAATACAAAAAAATGTTTTCAGTAAAAATGTTTCTTATCTGTTGTGTTTAGTGATTAACAGAAACAAGAACAAGAGATGTTTGCTCCTTGATTCTTCCTGAGAATTTACAAACAACTTCTGTATGTCACAGCGTAACTAATAGTTTACTTTTTTGTCCATTGTGCATTTTTCTGGTGTATGTGTCTTGAATGTAATTTTATTAATCCCCTGCCTAGTTTAATATTAATAGATCTAGAACTTTCTCCAAATCATGTACATACTTGTGCTCCCTGCTTTTCTTGGCTTTGTTTTGAGGCAACAAGGGGTCTTTCAGAGTCTGCACTTGATGAGAAATATTCAGAAGATACCAAAATGCTTCTTTGGCTACTCAGGTGCACAATCTTTTTCTGTGTAATTGACTGTGAAGACCTAGGAGAGCAGAGAGAAAGTCTTTGTCCTGCTGCAGTCTGTGCTACCTCTTGGACACTGTTTAAAGCAGGTCCATTGGCACATGCTTAAAGAATATGGATATTAATTATAGTCTTCTTGGAAAACTCAGGCTACTCTTTGGCTATGTAAGGCTACATTTGCTGCTGCAACTGGGTAGCATTCTTTTCTTTGTCAGTAGCATTTGCTTTGAAACAGCTGTTCACTTTCTCCAAGAAGTGAGCAAGAGTGATCATGTAGTGCAATCTCCTGTTCACCTCCACCCAGACATAGTATTTAGGGTGATATCTTGACCTCATTGACATGGAAGAGGTTTCCTCCCTCCTCACCTTTAACAGGCACCTCTAGATCCTTTCGTGTGAGGTGCTGCAAAAGTGGACTTGATTCATGAAAATAATTTTGTAGAAAACAGCCTAGATGTTTACTGTTAGTATTTATCTTGAGGATGATAATATCCCATTGTTCAGTGTTCCCTTTCCTTGCGTGTTTCCAGGTTGCCATGGTTTCTGGTAGCTCTTCCTTGCTTCTTCCTGTCTGTGAATTAACATATATAAATGTGTTTTCGCTGAAGTTGAGAGCATATGATGGCACATGACAGAACAATGTGTTACTGAGTGCAGAGGTTGAGTTTGTTCACAAACGAACATAGGTATTAATTGTGTAGTGACTTCAGGGCTGGATCTTGCAAATACTTACTTGCACAAGTAAACAGTGTATGAGAGGAATGCCATTTAAATGAATCTGTTCTCAGGATCAGGACTCAGGCTGTTGATATTAATTTGAAACAATGAAGATTTGTGTAATTGAAGTGGCTTTCTAATGAAAAATAAATAAGAAAATTTCAAGTTCATGTGCTTTAATTGCAGTATTATGTTGCCTTAAAAGTCCTCAGAAATCAGCATAGAGAACTTGTTTGCTTCTTAAATCTGGAGGGGTTTTCATGTAGTACTGGAAGGATTGATGAGTGTGAGATAATTCTGACATTGCCCTTCTGGTGTTAATTGCTTTATTGATTTTTTTCCCTTTAAATTGAATACTAATGAGGCATTGGGCACAGTCCTTTGAAATCCATGTCCTCTGCAGATCCCATCAGGCAGAGGCAGTTTCCAAGCAGTGCCCTCGATGCTCTCTGCTCTGCAGCAGGGCTTGTGCTCAGGACCTGCAGGATGGCTCACCCTTGCCATCCCTGATGGAGGTGTGCTGAGCCTGCACAGGGGTGTGATGAGTTTGTCATGTGGTGGATATGAAGTCACTTTTTTCCCAAGGTCAGGTATGGGACAGCTCTTCCTGGTGAGCTGCTCTGTGTTGCACTTGGCTTCCACGAGGAAAAGAGATCTCGTGGTGCCTTTCCTCTCAGGTGGCATCGTTTGAATCATCTGAACCAGTAATGGAGGAGTGAGAAGGTAATTTTTCATGAGATTACTTGGAGATGTTTTAAATTTATTTTTGAATCTTCTGTAACTTGTCTTGGAAATGTTTCTAGTCCAATGCCCGTGTATTTGACTTGTGTATACTCTTATTTTCCTTTTTTTCTTTCTGTGGTTGACAAATAAAGTGACATAAAAACTCCATGTTGACATTTTTAAGGGACTGGTTTGGTTTCACACAATATGGAGCTTAGTTTGTGATTTGGCAGTCCAAGGTCAACTTCTCACATGCCTACAGAGGGGCATCCTCAGAGAGCTGCACTTGGGAGCTCAAGAGTTGTTTTAGCATATGAGCAGCTTTTGGGTTTAGGGTTTTTTCTGCTATATAAACCTCCCTAAAGCTAATTATTCTTGACAGTCAAAACATCTGTTATAAACAGATATAGAACACCCAAGGCTTCTACCTTGAATTTTCTTCAGATTTCCATAAAGTTTTATATGCATTTATAAGTTATTCAAGAAAATGAAAAGAACTGAACGTTTCTTACCAAGCAGTTCCAGAGCAGTAAAATGCCTGGGGACCCGTCTTGCTTGGCTCGTTAGCTTTCTTATTAACTAATAAATGAGGCTCCAGATGGCCAGAATTTTGCTAGAACTGAGATAATTTTCTTTCAGATGAAGAATTTATTTTAAAACTTCAGCTGAGAAGAAATCTGTGTGTTGTACTTTCTCACTGCTTACCATTTGCCATGGCGGGGTATTCACAGGAGCTGAGTAGTTAATTAAGTAGCTCAAAATTGCAAAATGTGTCAGCATGTACCACATACTTGACAGTAGCTGCCTGTAGAAGATAAAGCAAACAGTTGCAGCAGCAGTATAATGAAGATTTATGGCTTTAGGACACAGGCATATGTGGGAGAAGAATTTGTAATAAGGGATCAGTTTCTTCTTGTACAACTCATTACTTTTTTAGATGGCTGTAGACTTACTCAGTACTTCAGTTTGTGTTTTCAGTGGAAAGAAGTATTGCAGTACACAGTTTTTAAATGAAGTGAGACATACAAAACATGGCAGGCATGCTTGATAGGAAAAATTAAACTTTTTAAAATGTCAGATCAGTTGTTATTTATGATCTAACTCAGAGGCTGTTTTTACATTAAGCTTTTGTACCATCTTCTCTAGGAGTTACATGGAGTGTAGTAAATAATGCCTGCTGTGTGTTGTCTAAGAGCATCAGCCATTTAGAAATCTTGTCACAGCAATCCCAAAGTCCTTTTCCATCCTAGTGACTTGCTTAATTTTTTTATTTCTTTCGCTGAAGCTACTCCCCTTGTGTGTCTCCTAGTCCAAAGGCATCACTATGCTTCTACCAGTGTGCAGCTGAAGCCAGCATTTTGAATACTGTAAAACAATTTTCAGTTTTGATCTGCCCCTGGATTCTTTTCCTGAAATTAATAAATGTGCAGTTACCTGCAAATACACATTTAAATATCATTTTCAGAAGAAAGCTTCAGTTCTGGCAGTTTTCAAGGTCACACGTTGACTGTTCTGGTATTGGGAAGCTTTCAGAGGAGTTTCATTAATGTGTTTGTGGTTGAAGTTGATGCTGCATGTTGTGCCATGAGAGCTGTCCTGGAGACTCAGGGCTGGAGGTGTGCATTGCTGCCCCTGAGCACCTCCCTTGCCTGATCCACTTGGCTCTTCATCCTTCGGTTAATAAATCTCTTTGTAGACATAGGAATGCTTGATATGGAGTCCTTGGGGTTGTGGAGAAGCAACACTCAAGGCATGGGCAGGTTTGCACTCCGGTAAAGGAACCTTGGCTCTGTGTGCCAGGTGGGGGTCATGGCTGTGTGGTAGTTTCTGTCTGCTGTTGCACTAAAGGTTAAGTCTCCCCCACCAGGGAAACAATTCTTTCCTTCTCAGTTTTCAGATCCAGATGTCTCTTCAGTGAATGGGTGTCTGTGGTCAGTGTGCTGCAGCACTGGAAAACTGCCTGTGTGAAACAGCTGGGTCCTGCATGTTATAATGGACAAGAGAGCCACTTAAAAACTATTCCACAAATAGCCATTTGTGGTGGGGGAAGAGGTTGAAGTTATGCTTTATTCTGGTCTTTTGAAATGCGTTTTGTCTTGCAAGTACATAATTAATCTCTTAATAAGTACTATCTCAAGTAGATACCTAATCTCTTAACTTTTGGTTTCTTAATAAACAGTTGGGTGAAATGGGCAAGAAGATACTTTGGGTAATTCTCTGTGGGTGCAACTTCATTCATGTCAGAATGGCTGGAATCAGTTCTGCTGATGGCATGGTACCACCACCACCACTCATTGCATAATGGCTGGGTTTTAATTAGCTCCTGTGTGATTTAGCTCCCTTTTCTTCATCACAAATTGATTTGCCTTCCCAAAGTGAAAGTTGAAAGGCATCAGAATTGAGGTGCTTGACCTCATAGAATTATTTTTTCTTCCATTTCTTTAAAAGATACAGACTGTGAGCTTGCTAGTGTTTTCTGACTGTTCATGTTCTCTGTGTCTGTGATAAAAGTTTGTGCTGTGGGGTGACTTGAAAAAAGGTCCTCTTGAGGAGGAAAAAGGAAATTAAAACAAGCCACCCAAGATTTGTGATGATGGTTGGATTATGTTTGATTTGGGTTATGTTGGATTATGCTTGAACCAGGTATTCTGGGGGGCATTTTGTTAGTTCTTATACAGGATATGGCTTTATGCAGTTTTGTTTGCATGTGAACAATATGAATATTTAAAATGTTGGGTTTGTTCTTTTCTGGAGTAAATGCATTTATTTGTGAGAGGCCTTTTAGAAAACCAAGGGGGGTATGAGTGGAACAAATGAAAATTTTCCCTAAGGGAGAGTTTCCCATTTTGTTTTGGCATTTGGCTTTTAATGACGTACTATAGAAATGTAAGCTCAGGACACTGGTAAAAATGAAGCTCATTAACTTTTAAACTGATGATATAAACTATCCTAAATATGGCCAAGTAGCAAAGTAACTGGATCCCTACTGGTTAATGTGTTAGTTCTGAAATAAAAAAGCTGGGGCCCAGTACAGTGTGTAGAACATTAAAATTAAAATAACAACCCCTGCTGGTGTTCAGAGCTGGTCACTTGTAAAGAGCAGGTTATAATTAATATGCTCTTATTAACCAGATGATGCCTTTGCAGTTCACAGTTACTTTATTTTATGGAAAACCAGTGTTTGTTTATAGAGTAATATGATTAAGGAATCACAGGAGTAGGGTAAAAAAATACCACAATGTGCTGAGAAGACATAATTTATTCTATCAAAACTGTTTCTAGAATTTGAAGTATGTGTGAGACTTGATGTGCACATGCAGCCTGGTCAGTGCCACCAGGGAGGATTTTCCCTTTGAATGTTCCTGCTGTCACGTGCTTAGGCACAGGAATCATTGAGATAATGGAACATTTTCTTCTTGATTAATCCAGTTAAGCATTAAGAAAAAATAATTGTGTTGGTGTAAAAGGCAGAACTGGCTCAGAGCTTGCAGTTCCGTGTTCCTCATTGAAGCAGGGATTGATACAGTTGGAGAGAGTATCTAAAAGGGATGGAGATACCAGGTGGGAAAGAACTATTTGAACTGGCCATCAATAACTGCTGGGGCATGGGAATTCAGGTCTCATACTTGAGGAACTGGTTAGAACATGGGAGCCTGCTGCATTCCGTAGGGAGATCTGGTAAATGCACTTGTCCTGGGAAGAAGCTCAGTTGTTGCTGGAGTCCAGTCCCACATTCCCCAGTTAGTACAGTGAAAGTGCATGTCCAAAGGCTTTCAGTTATTTTTATTTCAGTCTGTATCTGTCTCCTCTCCCTCAGGCGGAGCCATGAGGCAGTGGCCTTGATTTCCATTTTGATTACAAATGCTAATGCTGCCCTTCCCTACACCAGGAAAGGGCCTTCGCTTTGGAAAGAAAAGGGCTGAAAATATCTGTGTGCTTTTGGGACGCATATTGTGTTTTGAGAGGAAAAAAATCTCTCTTCAAAATCCAATCAGAAGAGGACCTCTTAAGTTTGGTGCTTGAAAAGATCTCCATGACAGAGGCAAAGCCCTCGCTCCATTTCCTGCCCCATTTTCAGCTCTGTTTTATGAAAAGATCACTGTCTTCTGGACCAGACTCCAGAGAAACTGCTGCTTAATTACGTGCTATCACACAGGAGAGTCTCCATGATGGTTTATTACCCTTTTACAAGCAAATGTACTGTAGTGTCAAACCCTTCCTTCCTGCTGAGCTGAGGGGCCTGGTGTTGGTTCAGGGCCTGCCTTGTTCCCGAGGGGTTTGCCATGAACCAAAACAAGTCTCCTCTAGGCTGGGCTGAACACTGTAAGCTCACTCACAGAGATGTTTATGTATCTCCCAAATGATACCAAGACACTGCTGAAATCAGCCCTAAATCCATCTCAGGTAATAAACCTTGAATTACCTGAGAGCATTTTGGTGTGGACTCTGTGCCATTAAATAGTTTCTCTGTTATGCTCTATGACTTTGAAATTTGCTTATTCTGTAATTAAAAGTATCTTACCTGGGAAGTCCAAAGCCTTCACTCGCTGGTTCAGCTTCTCCCTGCCTGAGGCAGGACTGATGAATAAATAAATCTTTACAGCTGCTGCAGGTACTAACTTCTTACAGAAAGGACAAACAGGAAAGGCCAAAGCAAGAATATTCAGACACCAGACTGACTTGGCTCAAGGAAGAGTCAAGTCCAAAAGGCAGTGTCAGGATTGTCCCTGTGGTTCATGTTTGCTACTGTAGTTTTCCGTACATCTGGCACAGCCACACATCATCTTGGCACTCACAAGAGCATCTCAATTGCTGCTGGGGATGGTTTTCAGCAGGAGAACCAGAATGACTGCAAAAACACAGTCCCCTTCTTCCACTTTGAAGAAATAAAATATTGGTTCCTGACATCACTGTACTGGGACAGAGGGTAAAGGAGCTCTCAGACTTGCTTGTGTCTAAGGCTGCACCTTTCCAGCTGGGACAGCACTTCCCCACCTGCACCCACATTTTTCTGGCTGC
Organism: Lichenostomus cassidix; assembly: GCF_008360975.1. Taxonomy (NCBI): domain Eukaryota; kingdom Metazoa; phylum Chordata; class Aves; order Passeriformes; family Meliphagidae; genus Lichenostomus; species Lichenostomus cassidix. Next base: position 12,651,246 of record NC_139479.1, on the reverse strand, counting down.
GAGATAACAGCAAGGAGAGGTGATCCTGCTTGTGTAAAGAGCAGCAGAATGCAAGCAGCAGCATTTTGGGCATGCTGGCAGAGCTGCTCTCATGGCTTTGTAGAGGCATGAAGCCCTAGGCTACCAAGGATGGGGATAACAGGCATTGTACCATAGTGGCATTTCCTCTGCAGGCCGTGTTTGTGTGTCCCAAGATGCTGTAAAATGAAGGGGAGAGGCAGCTGTGTCTGTCATACACTTTATTTTTCATGTGGAGCTTGGCTGATAAATAGGACTGAATTAAAGCAACACTTGTGAAAAATAAAACCCAACCATGACTCAGAAGTGCAAAATTGCCTTCCGTGTGTCCAGACACCATGAGGTTCTGGTTTGCTGGAGACAGCACATGAATGTACCAGCAAGGCAAAGGCTTCAGCTTATTGATATCCTAAATGCAAACAAGACACCTGGTACAGAATATGGCTTTGTTGCTGGGTAGCCACCTGTGACCCTGAGAAATAGCTTCTGTTAGGTCACTGGTGAGTTTTTCCTCTAGTCTCCATTTACAAGTCGTGGTGCTGTCTCCACTCAAACCACTGAGCAAGGGCTGCAGAACAGTAAGTGCTGTGAAACTAAAATAAACAAAAAACAATGGTAAAAGCCAAGAACAACAAATCCTTGCCCACCTCCATTGCATTTGGACATGGCTCATCTATCCACAGCACCAGTAGAAGCAGGCAGTTCCTATGGTGGAGGAGTGGTTTGTGATGGGAAGACTTAAGACTTGCAAAGGATCAGAAAAACTAACAAGTGCATCCCAGGTATGAAATTACAGTAACAGGTTGCCTAAGGCTGAGAAAGATCTTCATTGCATCATCCCATCAGGCGCACAGCTGGCGGCAGCTGAAGTAGCTATGGCTGTCCCTTTGCACATTCCACCCTATTTCCTGCTCACCTGTTTTTGCAGCTCTGTGAAGGAACTAGCTTGATTCCAGAGGACAAAGTGTGGCACGAGATGTTGTGTACTCGGTCTTGTGGTATTCTGAGAAGTGTCTGGCAAAACGTTCCCAAAGAAAACATCAGTTACCTCCTCGTGGGGCAGGGATGAGAGCTGTAGGGAATGAGCAGAGTGTGGGGCTAATTTGGTGCCTGGTGCCAAGGTCTGTAATACTGGTACCTTCCCAGAAGTGTATCTGGAAAGGAGTTTACCAACCAACCAGGTCACCCAACGAGGTAAGGACAGCAGCCTGGGGGGCACTGCTGCCAGCAAGTACAACCACCCCACATCCTCGGGGATCTTGGTCCCTCGGTTTTTTTCCAAGAGTGATGTGGAGACCTCCATCCCCCAGCACTTCCTGTGCTGCTTGTGCAGGGAGCCAGCAAGTGCTGCCTGGTGCTGCCCACAGCAGCTGGCATGCCCTGGTGGGTTTGCAATTCCAGGCAGCAGCGGCACAGGAGTGATTTTGTGGCTGCAGCTGCCATCCCAGGCTGCCCGAGGCTGTGCCCAGCAGGCTCCCTGCGAGACAGGGGGCAGTGGCAGCCTTCACCTGCTGGCCTGGCACCAAAGCTGGTGCTGGGCTGGAGAGCCTCAAATGTGCCCGTGTGCTGAGGCAGCTCTGCCAGGCAAGCCCAGGAGTCAAACGGCATCAGTGGCACAGTCCCACCACAGTGCTGGGGGTTTCCTGCAGCTCTGGGGCAGAGGAGCCCCAGGGCTCAGGAATCCTGCCAGCCCCTGTAGCCTCCTCAGCAGGTGCCAGCTGAGGGACAGAACGTGGAGCCAGACAGCAGGCAGGACTGGCTTTGCCCAGTTGCAAGACCAGCATGGAGGGGAGAGCTTCACCCACGCTGCCCTCCGTGTTTCTGCTTGGGGCTGTATGGGGGTCATGGACGGAGAAAGAAAATCGTTGTGCCTAATCCTGTTCAAAAAGTTTCCTTTGGTTTTTTTCCATTTTCTTTTTCTCCATCTTAGTGTAGAGGAATAGCCTTGGGATCTTCTGCAGGGGCAGTGTGTCTGTGAACACATCTTGTTTAGAGTTTGATGAGAAGTTTGTTTAACTGGTTGAGTACCATGTGACAACAGCACTGTTTGCTTGTCATTTGCTGATACATAGCTGGGAGCAGCAGGTTTTCCTATGAGGCCACGTTCCAAAGCCTTGGGATCCCACGTGTGTTTTTAGAATTCAGCAGTAAAAACCAGTAGCATCTTCAAACCGTCTTATTTCCTATACCACCACATTCCAGCTAGGGCTGTGTTTTCATTTACTTTCTTGACTTCAAAGTGCAAAGCCAGGGAGCAAACCAGAAGTGATCAGGCAGCTGTTCAGGCACTAGGAACAAGGAGAGCAATTTGATAAAGCAAAAAGCCCAACTCTTTACATACACCCCACACCGAGGCTTGGTCAACAAGCAGCACTGAATACATTAAATGGATTTCCACCAACTTGCCTGGAGAGCTCTTCATTTCAGTGCATGGTTTGGGCTCTGGGACAGATGTTACTCAAAAGGAAAAAACCCCAACTTTATTCCCCATTTCTCAACATATTTGCTGCAGCAATGCCTTTCCTTCATGTGCAAGAAGAGCTCAAGGTCAGCAGGGTACAACTGCATCTTCTCCCTCTGCAGGCTGCAGCTGGCACTTCCCTGCGTGCTGAGTCCTCGATCAGGAGCCAGCTGGGCTGCTCCAGCCAGTCCCTCTCGGTGCAGGGCTCCCACCAGCCTGGCCTGGAGCAGCAGCTGGAAAGCAGCACGACAGGGGCAGCAACTTGCACATGGGTGTGTTTTTCTGTCAGTCCCCGGGGCTGTGTCTGGCAAATGTTGCCGGCTCGGCCTCCAGCACCTGGAGGGAGGGGGGATGGGATAAGCTCTTCCTGAGATCTCCCTTGCTGTGCTCCAGTTCATTTTTGACATCTCCCAGAGCACGATCCCTGCTGTCAGAGATACCCCTGGTGTTCCTCACGCTTCTCCCCATCCGGTGGTTGAGTTCATAGCTTGTTCTTCTGTCTCATGGTTAAAAAAATATATATTTTATTTTTCATCCTCGTCTCCCTCGCTCATGCTGCTGAGGGAGGCAGAGGCAGCTTTTGGAGAAGAGGGAGGGGAGGTCTTATTGATGACCCAGGGTGGAGATGGAGAACGGGATGGCGAGCGGCCTCGTGTAGGACTGCTGTTTGGGCTCTGCCGGGGAGAAAAAGCCTGGAGCATTCGGCCACTTCGTTCCTGGAACATCTGCTTCTGCAAAAGCAAAGTGAAAAGATGCTCTTTGAGTAGTGCACAGAGGGAAAGGCTGGGGGCAGGCAGGGGTTGCACTGTGCCTCTCACCAGGGAGGGAGCAGGGAGCCTTTGGCTGCTTTGCCTCTGCTGTGCTCATGATAACCTGGTCCTTGCATGCAAGTTTTTACCTCAGCTGGGCCACCCCCAGTGTGAGAACGCTGTGTGTACTGGCCCAAGCCACACAGGGGGGACTCCCTTTGTATTTTTTGTATGCGTTGGTCACACTCTTGTCTCAAATGGTCAACATTCCTAGTTCCCACGGCCTTTTCCTTCTAGAATGTTGGGAAGGACCACTCATCTGCTCCTGAGCTTCCTGGCTTTCCAAGCCTTTACTCCTCCTTCCCTTTCCAAGGGAGACAGCCTGGTGCCTGCCAAATACTGGTAGCCACTTCCCCAGCTCCCCGGAGCAGGCACAACCCAAACCCATAAATTGGGGGTGGGAATGTCAGAATTCGGGTGTCTGTCGAAAAGAGAAAACACTTGCAGGCTCTATGTTCTGCTTGGAGCTTTATTGTCACTTTTGCTTTGTTAAACTGAGTGAAGGCCTGCCAGAGCTCGTGGCATGGAAGAGACACCTCTGCAGCCAAGCAATCTGCTACACTAAGGCAAGTGCCTCTACTCATTAGCAGCAATGTGGCCTTGCATCATGCTGGGTTATGGAAGACATGGCATGTGCTGTGCAGCTGCTGCAGGCTTCACATGGAAGATGCCAACTCCGAGTGCCCTGCTGCTCCTCCTGGGGATGGGGAGCAAGAAGTCACAACCTCGGCTGAAGTACTGGCAGTCGGGTCACAGGCGATGCTCGGCTGAAAGAAGATCCAGCCCACCAAAGTTAAGTTGCCACTTGGGTCTGAGAGGAAAATACTTGAGCAGAACATATGGGTTTGCCTGTTTGAGCAGCTGCAAACTTGATCTCAGCTAAGTTTTCACCTTGTTCCTATTCCCCTTCCCTCTGCAATGACTCTGCTCTGTGCTGACCTTCCTCCCAGCCACAGAGCATCTGGCTGCTCGTCTTGCTTTTTCTCCCCCTTTGAAACTCAGTATTCCCTGCCAGCAGAGAGGCAGATGCTGGTTTCCCCTCAGGTTTCTGGGTGTTTGCTAAATCCCAGGGCTTAAAAATCAAGCACCAATACTGAACTTGGCTGTTCTTCTGTGAGCTCCCTCTCCTAAATTTGGATCTTTATCACATTTGCTTTATTGACTTAGTTTTAGAGCCTGGACGTCGCTGCAGTGCAGAATGGCAGAACAGTCCCTGCCTGGAGCTACACTTACCAAGGCTCTCATGCATAAAACCCCATGGTGTTAATCTACCCCTGCACTACTGCTAGGTCCAAATCAGTCGAGACTTCCTAAAATCTCTATAGTTAGCAGATGGTGCTTGCTCCTGATAAACAGTTCCAGGAAGCATTCAGATGGGAGAGGATTTCTCTCCTGAGAGCTGTGGCTGAGAGCTGCAAGGATGTCACCAGGGCTGGCAAAGCCCCAGAGCCTGTTTGCAATTCAGTGGTAGGGGTGCAAAATTTCTCTTTAGAGCACAGAACTGTGAAGTTCTGTTGGCTTAATTTGTTTCACCCTCTCACTGAAGATAATCCTCAACAAATTAGAAAACATATTTGATATCAAGTCTCTTTTTCCTGGCCAATCAAAATACTTTGACTTCTTTCTGTCACTTCAAACAACTCAGTGGCATAGTGGTACTTCATGGTGGTGTGGTACCAGCGCTGGGGGACATGCAAATGTCCAGCTTGGCTTGGCCTGCACCATCCCATGTGGTGGGGGGTACTTGACTGTACCTTAGGCCAGGGATGGAAAGGGGAATCCCACCTTCCTGCTAAGTCCCTCAGCCAGGCTGTAGGACTCCTTCTTCCCAGGTCTTCAGTGAAGAGTTGTTGCTTGAACAAGCTGATGCACTCATACCTTCAGCAGGACAAGTGCCCAGCCCCTCTGCATTGGCTCCTGCATTAGAGCTGGAACCACCAGGTTGCTGGCTAAAACCACAGCTCTGAAGGAGGAGGTGGCTTCATTCACCTGCTTCAGAACACCTCTTTCTCTCCAGCTGTGCCCTAGCAGGGTCAGTAAGCCATGCCCTTTGCAGCACATACTCCTTGGGCCATTGGGTGCTGAAGAAGTAGAACAAGTGTTAATGGTTTCCTTGGAGTGCTGGAGAGTTAGACAAGGCTGGATGCACTGTGGACCTTCACCAAAGGTAAGGAAGTAATTTCAAATCCTTGATTCAAGCAAGTTCAGGTACACCAAACCAGTTTAGGGTTTGTTTTTGGCAAACTTGCACTGGGAAAAACTATCTTGCCTGTTTCTGAATTTTTCTGAATTTTTGCCTGTATGTTGATACCCCTTTACAAAGGAAATGGCAGCTGGGTGTTACAGAAGACTTCTGCTTTTGAGCTGCTGATTGTCCTAAGGCCATTTTAGGTCCAGGCTGCAGACAGGTGGTGTGGCCTAAACACCATCCCCAGGTTCTAGTTGCAACCTGTCTTATCTGAGCCCCTGCTGATGTCTGAGGTGATGCAGCTGCTTGGAAGGCAACCTTCCCTGAGTGCCCCTGCGTGCTGAGTAGGGGGAAGGCAGCCCCTTGAAGGGACACCTCATCCGAAGGGACATTTCTGAGGGAGACTGGCACAGAAACCTTGCCCTGTGAGCTGTGCTTTCTCTCCACTGACCTCAGTTGTAGGTGACTGCTTGTACATGTCTGAGAGGAGGTGGAATGGGCACCTGCACCCTGGAGTGGTGTCTCTGCCCTGCATGCCAGGCTGTGTGGTGGTCCTGCCTCATATCACAGGAAAGTTTCATGCTACACTATTTGTTTCTGACCTCTCTGTGACTCTCTTGCAGAAAACATAGACACATTTTGCACAGGTGGGCAAAATTGCCAATGAATTATAGACATCTAAACATTTGAAAACTGACATTTTGACCTCTTTCACAAACAGGCACTTTTTTGTGGATTACATGACCCTTACTTTTAGAAAATTGATGCTAGCATAAAGTGTATTATAATTATTTGTGAAATAATAATAGCATATTAATGGCATGCAAATTACTGATCTAGGAATCCAGCATGCCCATAATGATTCCTGTACTTTTAATGTCAACATTAAAAGCAACATCTAACTAACAGTGATAAGGCAAATTAACATTAATAACAGTTTTGACACTAATAGTAAGTTATCATTATTTTAAAAGTCTTTCCTGTTGCCAAGGCTCAACTGATTTTAAAAAAGCTGCACCACCTCTCAGCTTGCTGTCACTGATGCTTTTCCTACAATGCTGTGAAGAGATTTCACTCCTCTTGTTCTTAGCAAAGGTCCCTGTGATTGCACCAGATTTCCTGCTCTGTGGTCAAACACTTACTCGGGAAACAAGTTTCTAGATTTTAAAAGACCTTTGCATATCAGCTTTTCCTTAATTGAATTTGGTAAAATGTTTTATCAGCAATGGTTTTTAAAAATGCCATTAGCGTGCAGTGTTGAGTGGGCAGAGCCAGGAAATGGGATCAGTGCTCTTGAATTCTTTTCTTCTCTCTGCACAGCTAAACTCATCTCACCTCCTGTGGATTTCATGTGCTCTGTTAGCATCAGCTTTAGTTATTCAGCACCTATGGCCACAGGACCATCCCACCTGGGGAACACACAGCAAGCTCTATGGCCAACACCTCATAGAAGAAGCTTCATGTGGATGTGGACAGTGCAGGTAAACCTGGGCATTTCATCAGAAGGGTTACCTTCTTGCTCTCCCCCAGGAACATAACAGTCAATGAACAAACTGATAAATAAGCTCACTGTTCATGTGGCTGGGGCCTGTGTTGTTCAGTGATCACCTGTTTTTGCATGGACAGAAGTAACCTGTAAGATAACACAGTCTCTGTTCTGAAGCCTTCACAGCCTCATTTTAGGTTTTTCTCAACTGAGTGGTAATCAACACAGCAAGTCAGTGCAAAGATGAGAACTCCAGTAACAGGCAGGTACTGCATGACTTGAAGGCACTGAGTTGTGACACAGTATTGATATGAGCTACTAATTCACAAAAGCTCTGTGACTCTTCCTATCTGTTTACAAACAAAAGCTCTGCTGAGTTCCTTCCAACAGAAAGTGCCTTTTTAACTCGGAGTTTGCAACCAGAGCAGTGTGTCTGAAATGGTGCCTGCACTGGAGGATCTGGGCTTTCATCCCAACACAGATAAATTCTACATTCAAATTAAGCTTTGTTACTGGTTTCAATGTAGCAAAGCAAAGTCACACAAGAAAACAAAGCTTCTTGAGGTCTGGCAAGCAATCAGAACCGACAGATGGGGGCCAGGACCCTTTTGGGGCTCTGGAAGTGTCACCAATTCACCACTCAGTGCATGACTTTTGTTTGAGCAGGTTTCTCCCTGGAAAGATGATGTTTTAGATTCTCAAATGCCTTTCCAAGGCATTTTGGGACCTTTAGTAAATGGCTCTGTAAGGCAGCACATACCAATGAGAGCTTTGCAAGTGCTTCAGTTCCACCTGAGCCTTCCCCTGCTGTCATTTAGATGAGCCTGAACTTGACATGTAAAATAATTGTTTAGAACTTTGTATCAGTAGTTTTTGAAGTTACAAAATTATAATCCTCTACTCCTGAGTACAGAGCATGAAGAGAACTATTAAAAACCTTTTCAATGGTCCTGTTTTCCCTCACTATCTCCAGTGCATATCCCTGATGTTGGATTGGGTGCACTTAATGCTAATGGGGCCAACAGACTGTATTGGCCTCTTTGCTTGTGGTGCTGTGATGCAGCTCTGCTGAATGCAGTATCATGTTCAGCATCACACCTTCACAAAATACAGATATCCCAAAGAAGCAACAGCCAGAAGCAGCAAATCCTTCAGTACTGGTATGCATTAATGGCTTCAGCAACCAGGTTTGCCATTATCTTACTGTGCAGGCTTTCGAGACAAAGACTGCAGGAAAAGTATCTGCTCATGACCTGTGTTAGAGAGAAAAAATAAAAAACACTCAGACTTCCTGGGATGGCAGAATACCTACCCAAGCTCCATCAGGTCCAAACAGCTCTAAAAAGTTGCCAATAAATTCTCTGGACTTTTCTTCCCATTTCTGAATGAGGTCATGGCTCTTCTCTTCCACCTTGTAAACAAATTCTTTTGACTTTTCCTCCACATTCTTGACTTTTTCTTTCATTTTGTCCACTTGGTTTTGAAAACGGTATTTCTTCTCCTGTTTTAAAAGCGTGGTAAGAGATTAATAAAAAACTTGGAACTAATTAGCCAAAGACAGCTGAGAAGAAGAAAAAAAAAAAAACATTAATGCATCCTAACACATATGGCCTTGGTTAGCTATTCCCACGTTATTTTTATAAATGCAAGTTTAACATTTGTGGAATGAAGTGAAGAAGGTACATATTGAAAAGATTTCTCATGTGATTACTGTTTAATCCATTACATGAATTTTTCTGTATTTTCAAACTAAATGCACTTTGAAAATTATATGAATCTTGTGAAGGATCTGAGTGAGAAATTAGAGTTCAAACTTCACAGTAGGCAAAAGGCAAATCTCCCTGCATTTCTCAGCAAATGCTCCTGTTAACTTGGACCAAGATGTCTCTTTGGGCGGATTTCTGCAGAGAAGGAAAACTCTCTTCAACTCTGAGCCTGGCTAATACAGGAGCTTTGGGCCACAACACAGATGTGTGTAGGCCAGAGGCTTGTGGCCAGCAAACTTCATAGAAAACAGGGCAACTTCTAATTACTAAGTCACACAGGAAAACAGAGAGACAGAGAAGATAATATTAGGGAGCTCCTGGCAAAAGCTTCTGAAATACTTCAGGATTAAAGGGCTTTTGTCTTGAAATGCTTGTGTGCTCCACAATTTTTTTGGTACAAGCAGATAAGCAAGGCTGTGCTCTTGAAGGTGTGGTGGTTTGTGTAGAAGCACAGATCACTATTGGCTTTTAATTCTCTGTTAACTCCATTTAATGGCCGCCTGAATTTACTTTAAAAACAAGCACTGAAAAGGGGTTAATTCTAGCCCATAAATCAATAAAAGAACTGTCTTTGCAAGCCACGAGCAAAAACAAAATCCTCAAGGTCCAAAGAAATCCAACTCACTCCAATTAAAAGGTGATCAGCCGTTTTTTTAATGAGGAAACTGGTGCTCTTCTGCCTTGTAAAATCCTGGGGATTTAACTTTGAAATACAAACGGTCTTTGGTACAAATTAGTATTTCTGCATTTAAATTACTGTAAGCTGAAAAACCAGATGCCAGGAGGGTCTTCAGGATACATCAGTGTCTGAGATGGGGGGAAGCATAACTTATGCAACAGTATCTTAACCTCACAGCTGCTAAAGGATAAATTTGAGAACCCCCAAGGCATCCAGCATGCCTAATTTTAATTGATATTTGCAACTGTGTACCTTCTGGGTGGAGTACTTACAAGCAGGATTTTTTTTAAAGGTGTAGGAGACTTTAAAAAAAAGCACAGTGAAATAAATATTTATGCCCTGTGATCTGGGGTTTATCTTCCAGACTTCAAAAAACGAAACAGATATAAACTAAATTCTAATGAAATGACACAATTCAGTCCTTCACAAGGGGGTTCCCAGCTCCAGGGAGGGAGGTGGGAAGTCCTGCTGTGAGCCATCTTAGTCACAAGGGAGATTTCAGTTAAGTGGGTTGCCTTGAGGTCATATGTCAACACTTGAAACAGAAAATGAAAGAAGGTAAAGTCTACTTTCTGTAAAGTGTTTACTTCTCATTGGAGGGGCAGCTCTGTTTGTGGAAGATTAATGATCTCAGCCATCCTTTCACATGCTGCTCTTGCCATTGTGGCTTCTGAGCTCTAAGGCAGCATTATTTATGTACCAGCTTCCTAGCATACTTCCTTGTCTTTTGAAAACCATTTTAACTTTCCCTAGTAATCTCACTGCCCTGTGATTGATTTTGCCAGGGCTTTTTGTTCGATTTTTTTTTTTTAAATCCTATCACATTGTAGAGAAATTCTGCATCTCAAAATCCTTGCTCTCTGGGCTGCCTTCTCAGAACAGGAATAAAGAAAGAAATTGTGTGTTGGGTGAGTAGTTGAGCAGCCTCTGGTGGGAGGGTGGGCTCCTTCCTAGTGTGTCATTGTCACCTACCACCCAAGGAGGAAGGGGGAGCAGCAGCTTTGTTAAAAGCACAAGATAGAAATGAAGCTGCTAATTAATAGAACCAATTAAAACTACACTCAGCATACCAGTTTCTTTTAAATTGAATTATTTCCAGCTATTTTAAAAGCAGCAGGAGGAAGCTACAATTTCTTAACCCTTCCTTTACATTCAGGATGCCAGGAGGGAGTGTTTGAGGAGCAAATGCAGGTCAGTGTACTCACGTTTATAAAACTGACATTCAGCTCTTTGGCGGTGTATCCTCGCTGCAGGTTGCGCCGGGCGTACACGTCGTAGTCCCGGACGATCCGTGTGATAATATCCGACGTGGAGATGCCTTCGGTTCTCTGCGTAGGTACAAACATTCCTGAGCAAAGTGGGAAAAGAAAGCCTGCTGATAAAGCTTGGCAGGACCAGGCACTATGGCAGATAGCTGAGGATGAACACAAAAATGCCTGACCAAAGGTGAGACGCTTGCAATTCTGCCTTATTCCTAGTTCTCTCCTGTTGTTTCTGTGTCCGTGTGGGGAAGGCAAGGTTGCTGTACTATTCATTTTTTCTCAGGTCTTTAGAAAGACTAAAAATTGCCCTCTGTACAGTGTCACCTGTGATATGGAAGTTATTAGACTGGCAGGGGCTCCCAAGCCAGGAAGGCCAAACTTCACAGCTGTGGCAATTCACTGAGCAATTCTTTCCATAAGCACAGCCCTTATTTAATGCTATATAATGGAGCAGGGAGGTTTGCTGCTTGCCTTTATTTCCACTTCTGGACTGCACCATCTGACAGTCTTTGTTCTTCTGAGTAGAACAGACCAGCCTCTGGCCTTGACCAAAGCCAGGAAAAAGATGCATTACAGTAACTGGAAAACACCCTGGAGGTGCCAGTAGTTTGTAACAGGAAGGTGAAATGTAATGGTAGTGTTTCATGTCCACCCAGCATGTCAGTGGCTGCATAATCATCCTCCCTGCTCTAAATCAGTCCCCAAGAAAACCAGCCATTTATCTATACTGCTTGTATTTTCCTCAACACAACTTAAGATGTATGTGCCTTTCTAACTGCTCCTCACTGAGGCAGGAGCACCTGAACTGTTAATGCAAGTCACAAATGTAATAGTAGCTGAGTGCTGGCACACCTTGGTTTAGTAGTTTTTAGGGCTAGAAAAAAAATTACTACTATCACTTATATGTAATTGCAACATGAAACTGCTGAGAGAGGGAGAAGGAGAGAGAGAGAGATGGCTTGGGGAAAAAAAAAGTAATGCTTTGTCTCAAAATGGTGTTACAGTTACTGGGAAATTAATCCTCACACGTTCACTTGAACTAAGCAGGCATTGGTAGCTAATTTTACAGGGTTAGAAAATGACTCAGAGAAGGAATCAAGAAGCTTAGCAGCCTCTTGTGACTAAATGCTATGTGATATTTTTTCCTTCTCATCTCTAATTAATACTCTGCTAAAAAATAGATTGCTTTAATCATAAGCAGACATGTTTCCCTGATCGTTGCTTTTCAGGCTAGCAGCAGGCACTCAGGAAACTGTTTTTGGAAGCAGTGAAAACCACTTTGAGCCAGAAACCTTTATAGATAGGAGTTACAAAAATACATGAATAAAATCCAAACACCACCTTTGTTTAGCTGAAAGTGGAACTGTAGGTGAACATTACCCTTAGTCACTGACTTTGCTTTCGTATGCTTCATGTGTTGGACTGATCCATGTTTTCCAAGCTAACTGCTCCCAGATGTGCAGAGGTTTAGTCAGTGCACCATTACCCAGCTCACCGTTGCCCATACAACCTCACACCCACTGAAAGTAGTGGGGAAAACAGGAGCCCACAAGAATCTACCCAAGGAGCTCCACAGTTCCCATCAACTTTTCTGCTCTCCAACAACCTGATGTGGGAAAACGGGAGTACTGGAACTACGGAAAAATACGCAAATGCATCAACAGCACTGGTCTATTTAAAACAAAATCCATAGGAGAAAGGGGAAATTCATTATTGTAATAATGCTGCTCTGGAGCATTAGGGACTATTACAGCACTAGATCTCAAAACTCATCACAAGTAAGTTAACATTATTCCCAGTTTATATGTAGCAGAATTCAGCTACACAAGACTCAAGATGCTTCTCTGGCATCTTGTGGTAACAGACACGACAGACTACAAGTCCCTGAAACTGCAAGTCTGTATTCTCTTGTGCAAAGTTTGAGTTTCTCATTGGGTTGTGTGTGCACCATGCCTGTGCCCCATGACAGCAGAGAAGGGTGTGCCAGGTTTGGGCACTCTCATGCTCAGTCTGGTAATGATCCAGTGACACGAAGAGCTCCTGCTGTGTTGTCCTGTGCCTTAGAGAAGAAAAGCAGAATAGCTGCCTGTCCAGCACATGTGCTGCATGTTCCTTGGTGACCCATTCTTACCAGAAGTGCCTTTTATCTCTGCCTACTGAAGGAAGCTGGCATTGGCTCTGAAACTACAGAGCAGTCACTCCCAAAGGAGGGTTGTGAGTCTGATACCACAGGGAGGTTGTTCGCAAGTGGAAAAAGATCAAGCACTGCTGCTATAAAAAGCTTATTCCTTCAGCTCAGGTCAATACCTGGTCTATAGCTGTCATTGTATAGCTTGGGAAGGTCACTTTGCATGACCTATTACCATCAGGCAGATTGCTCTGGAATTTTTCCAAGCTTCCAATATACATGTTTATGCAGAACAGAAAGAGGCTGGATTTTCCAGGCTTCAAAGCAGCATCTCCAGGGAGCAGGAAAAGAAGGATGTGATTTGTTCCTCCTCCTGCACTGTTCACTGTTGCAGGATAGCTACTGCTGGCAAACAGTGGCTTAATGTTATCTCCTCAAATTTCATTCATCTTCCCTGAACTGAAGAGATATAAACTCCTAATGAGTTCAGCATCTTCATGTTCAATGTAATATGGTAGTCAACCAAACTGCTAAATAGTCACAGCAAATTAATTACTCTGATACTGATTTAAACCTTCTGCTAGTGTAATGAAAAGAACCCTCAGTGCAAATGGATCCTAGTGGCTCCTGAAAGTTGTGTGTGCTTGCCCATATTCAGGACTGGCATGTGTCAAGGAGCCATCAGTTTGCGCTTATCAAAATCTGACTAAAGTTGGCTGGGCTGCTGTGGGAACTGAACTCATTTTCATCCATTCAAAAGTCTTAGTCAAACACCGTAAAATTGTTTTAAAAACCCAGATGGGACTATTTTGTGCTAGATCTGAATGGTTTCCTTAGTGTTACGGCAGGAATTCAGCCAACGATGTCCTTTGCGGTTTTACAAAGTGAATCTTGCTGCTCAAGTCAGCAGTACTTACCATTAGGGTGTAAGACAATGTGATATTATCTCCATTGCTTCTCTCCCAGCAGTTGTGGTTAAAAGACAGTAAAAGAATTTGAGCTGAGGCTGAAAAGGAAGGTGCTAAAAATGTAAAGTTGCACTTACCTGCCTCCTTTATGTGTTTGTATACATCATCCGATCCAGCGGAAGAGTATGGGATGTCATCATGTGCTACGAAGTCAATCTGCCAGTGAACACAAGAAGAATCACATCCCACCATCACCAAATTTTGGTTTACTGGGGGATTGTGGAGAATGATCTCTTAACTTCAGCTAGCTTGCTTTTGACATTCTCATCCTAAAGCTGTCACCTAGAATATTGTACTAGATTTTGGCCTGACCCTGCTGTGTTGTACCATCAATTATGAAAAACCGGAAGTCTTGTCTCCAGAATCACTGCCACTACCACATCACTCTGACTGGCTCAGTGTGATATGCTGTACAAAACCTAAGACACATGCTCCTGCTTTTATTCCTACTGCAAAAGCAAGCAGTGAAGCCTTGGCTTTCAAAACAATGGAGGCAGGATAACTGATTTTAGACCCTTAGGGCTGTGCATATATACATGTATACCTAGGACTGTCATGCTGTCATGTTGTCACCCAGTGATGTGGACACTAAAATATAGCCTAGTTAATTATGCTTTTGTCACGATTCATATATGTTGCAAGGCAATCAATAGCATGTAAAACACCACCCTCCCTTTTAGAAGGCATGTGGTATCTTTACATATTGCACCTGTTACCATTAATAAGAAACATGCCTTTAATTCAGGACTTCAGTCACTATGTGACAACTTTCCTGGTTCACCATCTCCTTTTCTGAAAGTCAATTTATCAGTAATTCTTCAGTGTTATTCTACCCTTCAAAAATCCCAGAAATCATCTCAGCATATTGAGAAAAAAAGGCAAAATAAATGTTTTCTGACAGAGATGGAGGAAAGGAATGCTATGTACCTAATTTCAGGGACTGGAATCAACTGAATTAAATAAGTTGCTCCACTGAATACAATTTCAGACTTGCTTATTCTCAGCTGTCTGTCTGTGAAGGGGAAGGGATTGATAAGGGGAGAAATATACCTTATGTTTTTCAAGGAATTCAGGTGTCAATGTCCAGGGTGCATCTCTGATGACCTCATCCACATAACGACAGTGTCTGAGGGCTTCATATCGCTCAGTTTCATTCATCACAGTGAAGCCTTTGAATTTATGCGTTAAATCATCACTGCAAACTAAAATACAGAAGTATGAGCAAAATGGCTCCGCATTCAGTAAAATTAGGATGACTAGGATTTGATTATTCCTAGATAAATCCATTAAGCACTTAATTATTAGCTAGTGATTTTTGGGGCATTCCAGAGCATCTAAGAGTTCTGTTTGGGGTTGGCAGATACAACTGTGTAACAGTGAGAGAACCTTCTCTTTCTGGAGCTGTTGCCAGAGGCTGTAGGATATTATAGGACATCTCAGGTGGTATCCTTTACATGCTAAGGTAAACCAATTTCACTCCAAGTGGGGATTTAATGGGTTGTGCTATTTCAAGGGTGATGACCAATGTTTTGAAACCAAAGAACACAGCGTGGACAATGACAGAGCGCTCGTGAACTTCACGTATCACAAAATGGTCGAGGCAGGAAGACCCCTGGATATCACCTAATCCAAACCTCCTCCTCTCAGCAGAGTCAACTACAGGTTGCTCAAGGGCCCTGTCCAGTTGAATTTCCAAAGATGGAGACCCCTCAGCCTCTCTGGGCCTCCTCCTTCCCGCTTTTTATTTTTATGTAAACAACACTCTAAAAGGTGAATTTGCCAAAAAAGCGCAAAAGCAGAGTGGGACAGTTTCTCACTAAATAAACCCTGATGGAAAACAAGTAATGGAAAACATTAGAGGAATCTGCCTCTGAGCTTTGAGTTCAGCAGGTTTCACAGAAAGAGAAGTAAGGCTTGAAATTTCAGAAGGAAGCCCCAAGGAAAGGATTGGGAGAAGCCATGTGCTCTAGTGAAATGAGCAGAGTTAAAGGTCCAGAAATCCTGCATCTTTAACTCTGGATGCACCAATACTTTGTCCCATTGCTTTTAAAAAGAGAGGAAGCAACACCCATGTTACCAGAGGACTGTAAAAGTTAGGTATTATCTTTCTACCCACATAATGTTGTGTAAAAACCAGTGACCTTCTCCACAACCATCTCTTGTCCAACATTATAGCTACAACAGTCATTTGACACCCCACATGGAATAACGTGACACCCATTTATAGCTGGGTTGCCAGTGGTTGTCCTTCACCACAGGTCAAACCTGTGCCTTTGGATCTCACTTGCCTGTAAATGTACTTGACAAATGATAAATGCAACATTAATAGTGCTGCAGTGAAGTGTGAGAGCAGCCTTACAGCTGCTGCTTCTTTCTACTTTGAAAAATCAACCTATCAGGCAAGGCACTGGCAAAGATGCAGTCTTTTTTGAGATCTGAAATGGATATTCTTGCTGTGATGGTCATGAAGGACCTTTAAAGTAGGAAAAATGTAGGAATGCTTAAATAGCCCTGAAGCTTGTGCAAAATTCAAAGCCAGATAATAACATATATATGAATTTCAACATGCAAAATGCTACTCTATCCTATTATGTCAGTTTTGATGCCTGCTGACAAGAAATTTAATGGTGATCAAAGCATTTTCAGTAGAAAGATCCTTTCAGAGACTGTATTTATATTTATTTACAGCCTTTATGACATCTTTAGGCTACCCTCTCCTGGAAGAAAAGGTCTACCAAAATTACTGGAAAATAGTATTTTTTGCTTGAATTCTGAAGAAAGATTTGATTTTATTTTCTGATTACTATTTGTTCATGTACAATGCAGACAAGACATCCTTCTTTGTACTTCTTTTGAATCTGTCATCCTGCTCTAATGATTGATTTGGGAAAGTATAAATGTCTATTTTAAAAAGAAAAGTGATCTTAGGTCCAAATAATTGTCTTCACAACAAAAAATAGAAGAGGTTGGTTGTGGTGCCCACAAAGACGTATGACACTGGTGCTTTTGCAGCACAAATTGTATGTGGGTGTGGGAAGGTGCCCATTTTTTCAACATGCTAACACACAGTGCCTTGCTGGGAGAAGGTGCTGATGAGTGCTGGCTGCTTTGTCCTTCACTCCAAAAATAAGGGCAAAGTGAAGCTATGCCATGAATTTCAAAGGAGTCAGGCTTTTGCCCCAGAGCTCCTTCCCTTATCTGGGGCAACTCCTAATCCTTTAAAAGCAACAACAAAATGGACATCACTTGCATTTTCTTTAAATCTCAGTCTTGTACTTCCACTTGCTTCTTCTGCAAGCTGTCTGGCTAAGCAGGAAAACAAGGGAATCCTTAATGTTTCCTTCCTAACAAAGGAACTTGCCCTTTACCCCATGTGAAGCTCCATGGGAATTACCACAATTCATAAGCTTGAGTAAAACCAAAAAACATGTTTATAAGGAGATTTTGTTTTTCCTCGCTGTTGGGTCTTTCCCACCCCCCTCCAACTGTTTGGGACAAATATGCAAAATAATGTGCCTTAATATTGTCTGAAGGTTGCATTCATGTTCACTGTAAAGCATTTGAGGAGCTGAATGAAAGCTGCTGTCAAATGTTTCTGCAAGGAGTATCTCAGCCCTGGAGGCACAGGGAAACTGGAACCAAACTGCACATTTGTGAGGCTTCACTTTACTTGAGAGTAGGGCTTGTACAGCCAGCTAGGCAAGAAAGAGCCACCCTCCAGTGACTCCTCAGGCACAGGCCAACTGCTGAACAGCTGTTAGCCAGGCACACAGCAAGAGAAGAAGATATTCATAACAAAATTAAAAAGTAACCTGCATTGGGACACCTGTGAACTGCAATCACATTCCACTTACAACCTGCATTTGGGTCTTCAATGACAACGGGCCAGACTTAGCTTCTGTGATGATGCTGAAGGCTGGGTCTGGACCTGGCAGGCTGAAGTCATGGGCTGTGCATGGCTGGCAAAGGGACCAATGAGCCAGAAATAAATAATGGTTGTTCTCATTCACTCATCTCCATCTTTGAACAATTTTGAGCAAATAACTGAAAAAGGTAAATTATTCATATGGGCCTATTTTAAGCTCAGAGCCATGCAGGCACCTGCTTTAACTAGAATGGGAATTGTGTCTGTGCTGCTGAGAGCAGAATTTGACTTTTACTTTAATTGATGCAATTGTAAGATGTAATTCAAGGCAAATCACCTATAGAAAGCCCTGGAGTGAAAGCAGCATTCAAGTCATAGTGTATAAACAGCTGGGGGTGGGAGCACAGCAATAACTCTGATACTGAAGCACAGAAGCAAAAATCCAGTGCAATAAATAACTCTGATCTTACCTCCTACTAATAAGTAGCTATTTGGGAATAGAGTTTTGGCTTGCATAAGAGCTCTAGCATGGCCAGCGTGGAAGAGGTCAAATATCCCATCTGCATACACTCTGACAGGTCTGTCAGCTGTGAAGAAAGAAACACAACAGTGATTTTTCAGACCCCAAACCATTTGCACTTAATTCTGCTGGATGGCTTTTTGTTCCCAGATCAGATGACTGCAGAGATTTACTCCAGTTCTAATATTCAAAGGCACCACAGGTGAACCTGAGAGTTTTATACTGCACATTACTTGTTCTTTGTACTCTCTGCTGTTTTCTCTCATACTTACCCTATTTATTATCATCCATCATTCCCATATTCTAATTTAGCAAAAATGTCATCTTCCTGCCTCATTTGGAGTTCCACCATATGTCTTGTTCTTTTCTCTCTGCCTTTCTAATCAGTTATGCCTTATGGACTTTTTCCCATCATCTCCCGTTCCCTCCCCTCTTGCCTCGACTTACTTTTTTCCACAGTTTGCTGCTGTAAAAATTTATTGCCTACCTCCTCTGTGTAAACCTTTCACTTCACTTTTTCCAGACTTTCCCCAAGTTCTTCTATCTAATGAGCCTGTAACCTCTTTTTCTCCTGCTACCACCCTTATCACTCTTTCTGTACAGCACTTTCAGCAGCAGCCTCCAGATTGAAAAAGGACTTGCTTTTTCAAATGACATGCTTTGCCACCTCCAAGCAAAAGCCCAGCAGAGATGAAAGCAATAGAGCTCCAGGCTCCATGGACTGTGTTTCAGTGACAGCAGAGAGATGTCTCTGCAGTCAGGACATCCAAGGGTCCACAGGAGAACACTGGTCCTTGCAGAGCTGACTGGAAAGCTGCAGCTTGCTCCTACAGTGTGTACATACTTTAAAAGTTTATTTTAAATAAGTAAAATAAGTAAACAAAGGCTTTTTAAAAACAACCTCTTGAAATATAGTGGGGGTGTGAAGGATACATTTGGGACTTTATGTAAAATCATCCTGCTTCCCCAGTCCAATCACAGATGTCCAGATAAAGAAATTGGCAAATAACCTCTAAGGCCATTGAAGGTTTAATGCAATCAACAGGAACATCAGTTAAAGAAGAGTTTTCCAGCATACAGAGGCAGTATGAGTACAGAATCCAGAAGGCAGCTACTACATAACACAATTTTCAGGCTGGCTGGAGTGGGCTGGCAAGACTTCCTTCCAACCAATATCCACAAAAACATCAAACTCTAACTTGAAATGTTTTCTCTTGTTGTTTCTCCAATAGAACATAATGTAGTTGCTGGTGTCTTCTCCATTACCTGACAGCACCAGACATCAAGCTTTTGCTTTTAAGTAGAAGGCACAAACAAGCATTAATTCATGTCTGTATGGAGGAATAAGTGCTTTGGCAGTGCCCACAGTCCTGTGGACGTGCCTCTCCCCACATACCTGGTGTTCCCAGGCGGGCTTGTGCAATGGTTAACTTCTCATGGGGGGCTTGGCACTGACAGCTTGTTTCATCTGCAAATGGAGCAGGTGCTGTCAGAGTCTGGAAGGAGGAAAAAACAAAAAGAAAGTAAATTTAGTTCCACCACCAAGCAAGTAAAAAAACCCGTTTAACTGTGGCAGAATGCTGTAACCAGACTTCATGCTGGTTTGTTCTCTGGTGATTTTTGCTTTTTGGTCACCCTGAGCATACACAATTCACACAGGGTAGAATGGTGAGGAAAATAAAGCTTTTCAAACGTGTCATGTAACTTAATTCTTTGTCTCTGTTGGAGAAGCTTGGTCATCTTTGAGGTGGGTAAAGGCACACCATTTTTCTGTTTGCAGAACAAAGTCAGGTTAGATGTGTGAGCAGCTTAACCCTTCATTTGGTCTCAGTGATTCCAAAAGTCCAAGATGGAAAATGTATTCTATCACCTGTAAATAATAGCTGGAAAAACTGTGACTTAAAAAGCTGAAAATGAGCTACCTCTTTCCTGCCACTGGCATCAGTACAGATAATCAGGAGTGTAAGTTGTTTTGTTGTGGTTTCAATCAGAATTTCCTACAATTTTGAGGAGCCATTCTCAAAATTCTTGCCAAAATAAAGGCAAGAATGCAACCTTAAGTCCCACTTAAACAGAGCTGACTGAGCTGCAACTCCTTTCTGGTCTGACACATTCTGTAATAGTACTAAAATACTCTAACTGTGATCAGAGCACCACAAGGGTACTTGCTCTGAGGAGCTTATAGCCTAAAGATGTATGAGACAGAGTGAGGATGTGTGAAGACTGACGTGGCATTATCTGTCAGGAAACTTGATTATTGAAATTGTATTTTCTGCCCATGTCTGTGTAGGAAGTTATCAGCCATCAGACCCTCAGATATTTATTATCTGCCATATGGTCTGATATGAAAAAAACACACTTCTACAGCTTTTGGCTTGAAATCTTTATGAAAACATAGCTGAGTTTTGGTTTGCTTTGCTTTTGAGATGAAGTGGTGGTTGAGAAAAGTCAAAGAAAATCTGTCCCTTTGCCTCCACTATGATTTAACTGGGAGCTCATGGTTGTGCAGCAGGCTTGGTTAGATTTTGACAGCAAACATTTTATGTACAGTTGTCACACCAGTTTGAGCACCCATGGCTGATCATAACAGAATCTCTTTTTACCTTCACACTGTTTTTTTCAGATTTTTGATGCTGAATGATTAATCTCTGAGCATTTAGCATTCTTTGGCATCCCTGAGACACTTTAGGACATGTCATACCTAATTGCTGCTGATCTCTGGGCTCACTGGTTTGTTGCATGGAAAGCTCAGAGGACAGTAGTAAAACAACAGCAAAGACTTAAAGATTCATTTCCAGTTCTTCCTGCTGATTTGCTATTCATTTTGTTTACTGAAAGCAATGCAATTTTATGTAGGTCTCCCTTTTTTCCTTTCCGTTTTTCTTTCCCTTTTTTCCCCCCTACACTCTTGAATGCTAAAGGAAATCATCATCATTAGCATCTTCATGATGAAAATCACAGCATCTCTGCACAGACAAGGTTAAAAATGGAGAAACTATGACCAAGCCCAAGTTTCTGTCTGGGTTTCATGGATGGGAACTGTTCATCAGGCCACCCACGCTGCACAGAGTAGAACATTACACATAATCATACAGTGCCAGCTCTTTCCTTTATTTTCTAAATACTGTCTTTTTGCTTCTGGTTTTGCTATTGCTGGGTGCTAATCTGTCTTTTTATCTCCAAGCAAGGTCAAGTTACACAGCAGCCCATACAGCCTGGTTCCTGCTGAGATAAAGAGGAAGGCAGAAATGTTAAAACAATAATGGCTATGGTCTGAGGCCTGCAACTGGTAATCAGCTCCTAGCTTGGAAGAGGTTGTTTCCTTGGAGGTTATTTGAAGAAAATAGGCCTGGTTTGCTGGAAGATATCTCTTTTTCCCCCCAGGCAAACACAGTGGTGCTTTTCATCCATGTAACCACCTTTGCAACACTGAGATTTTTCTTTCAGTCTCTGCTCAATAGAGAACAACCTCTATTAGCTTCCCATCCATCCAGCTTTTATAAATGTTCATCGTTAAAACTCACTTTACAGATCATGGTTTAAAACCAGACCTGTCAATATTCCCATTACTCTCTGACCTCTCAGTTACTGGATATGAAAATACATCAAATATAATAGATTAAAATCAGCCATATTCTATGAAAGCCATATAGGGAAATGCATAAACACCATGTGCTGACAGATCAAAGGAAATCTACAGCAATAGCTTCCAAATGACTACTCACTACTACTTTGTTTTATCTGTCCTAGAAAAATTATTGCTAAGCTTAACAAAAACATCTTATGAGTAAAATGAGACCATCTGGTTTGTATATAAGCCCGCAAGATAAAATATTTCAAGAAATTATTAAAACCCAGAAACAATTTATCAAACCTTTTCATTTTGTATATAATTACTTGTATTCTTTCCAGTTTCTTGACAGCAATAACTAGAATTGTGAGAAGACAGCAAGTAATTTATATAGCAGCTTTTTCATTTTGGCTAATCCATTAAAGTACTTCTGGAAGTTTGCTATAGTTTTGCCAATAATCAGATGTTTAGACAAAGACTTTTAACTTCTGACTTTCTCCAACAGATTTTTCCCTTCATCTCTGCCTTCCTTATATTCTAGGCATTTACATTTTGCAATTAATCAATCAAGTGAAATTAGCCTTGTATTTTGGACCACAGTAAGGTCCTGAGACCTGCCCCATCCTGTAGTAATATGTGAGAGAAAGCTTATTACATGTCACAAATGGAGAAGTCATTGTAATATTAGGACTTATTAATGATATTTACTTCTGAAGATGATAAAAAGCTCTCACAATAAGAGTCCTGTTTCCTGGAAATGAAGACACAGCAGTCAGTAAAATGAAGGTATGTGAAACCATCATACCCAGTAACCCTTGCATATTAGAAGCTGTTCATTCTATAAGGAATTTAAATAATGTCACTTACTTTCTAAGAAATTAGCAAAATAACGGAATGTTGTTCAATAAACTTCAGGACATTAAAAGATGGAAGGTAGATAATGGAGGCTTTCCCAGCAAGCACCTCACAGCTCCTTTTGTACCAGCAATGTCTTAGCAAACCATGGCTCTATTTGGTGAGACAGTAGCCCAGAGGAGAGAGCACAGTGTGGGTGGCAACCTTGAGCTGGTTATGGGGTCAGGACACTTCATGAAGAAACCCTACCTGACAGTTATTTTCAGGTGTATCTTGATGCTACCTTGTTATTATCACTCTTCACAGTCTCTTAGGCTATTGTAGCCATTTAACTTAGCTCCTAGGCATAAGTATTATGCCTAGGACTAAATTATGCTTGTGTTTCTAATGGATTAAAAGGAAAGCTGTTGATGATTTGTAGAACAGGACTTCTGCCACTGAAATAACAAGTCAAGAGCACAAGCACCTCCAAACCCTCTCTTTTGTTTACAGTCTGTTGTGTTATTGTTTGCTTACTTTCTGTATGTTTTGTAGTTGGGTTGTTTTTTTTTACACAGCTGCAAGGAAGACGAAAACATTCTTTTAAGCAGGCAAATGTAGACTCATCCATGCCATAGTGCACCTGCCATTGTAACTCTGCCTGCTGGGTGACTACAGGAAACACAGCTAATGGAAGGACCTACTGGGATTTTTTTGTTTGTTTGTTTGTTCGTTTTTTAATTCATGCAACTACACTACCTCCTCCCCTCTTCTTGCAAAGAGAAAGTTATATTGTCATCTAAGATTTTGCCATACACAAAGGTCAATGAAATTTCAGATTATGAGCCAGTACAGCTACAGAGGCAATACCTGATAAAGCAGGCTGGGCTTGTGCTTATGAAAAAATTCAACTGGCAGAGAAATTCTGCGAGAGGTCTGATGCTGTAACCACTTCTTGTCTCAGAGGCACTATTTAAAACAGGTAAGTGAGTGCACTGGAACAAATCATGTGGATAAGGTCTACTCATATGAGGAGCAATTAGTTTGGGTATCTGCTCCTGATGTTAGGAAACAATAATTACAGAGCAGGAAACATTCACATCAGTTTCAAGGAACATTTAAGAAAAAAACTTATCAAAACTATTGAAAAGTAACTAAAAATATGTGCCAACTTTCTGAGGTATGCACACTTTTTTTAAGTGGAAAGAGTGTATGTTTAGGACTACCAAGGTCTTCTCTTAGAGGCTCAGGGAGCAAACATTGCCAAAAATGAAAACCATGTTGTCTCCTTCCTGTTTGGGTCAGTAACCTTGATCCAAACAGGGAAATTTATGAGCATTTAAGCTGTAATTGAATGTTATTGGTGGTTGTCTCCTGGTAAACTTTTCACAAACAGTTCTAATACTAATGTCAGTATCAAAAAAGTCCAGCCTGTTCCGCCACAGTCCTGCTAACTCAGGGAGGTGGATGTAAACTAAGAATATGGCATACTAACCAATAACTTCAGCATCCTGTTTGCAAGCATTTCAAATTATCTTAGTTGCTCTTTCTGGGCTTTATCTTCAATCAAATACACTTTGCTCACCATTAGCATTAAGTCAGTAATGACTAAGCGCAAGATGAAATTAAAAACTGAAGGTACTGCAGAAGAAAAGCAGCTTTCACTGCCTTTTCAAGAAGCACAATGATGTATATATGTAGAGATTCATATATTATGAAACTAGAACAACTATTATGTAATCTAGTTGAATACTTGCAAAAGGCCAAAGAATTTCATGACAAGATTCCTGCATGACAGCCATGACTTCTGACTGAACTGGAACATATTATTTAGAAAACAAAATCCATCCTAGAGGTAGGACGGGCCCCAGGTCAAGCAGAGTTCAAGTGAAAGAGTTGCCAATGAAGCACCTCAA
Source organism: Lichenostomus cassidix (assembly GCF_008360975.1). NCBI lineage: Eukaryota > Metazoa > Chordata > Aves > Passeriformes > Meliphagidae > Lichenostomus > Lichenostomus cassidix. The sequence continues at coordinate 12,626,775 of NC_139479.1, read as the reverse complement.
CCTCCATGAACACCAGCCGGAAGCAAAATGCAACCCTTGGCAAGCTCTCCACCTGAGCCTGCTCCCCTGGCACAGCTGAAGGAGCTGTGTGCCACTGATCCAGGCAGGACTCACTGAAAGAGCAAACTGCAGCTAGGGCACTGTGCAGCTTGTGAGCCTGGATGTTCTCCTGTCCTGACGGCTACAGACAGGAAAGCTGTCACATAGCCAGGCACTGGGGAAGGATGCGCAGCATTCCAGGGTAAAGAAGATTATGGCTCCTTCAAAGGGTCACTGGCTGCCAACCAGCAGCCTGCAGATGCCATCGCAAAGAACCAAACTGGCCGTGGGGCATTTGCAATTCAATGCCCAGCAGCAAGTGCTTGCTGGCCCAGGAGTAAAGCTGAAGGTTGGCCACGATTGACAGACCAAAAATGTGTAACCACTGCTCCAATGCCCCTCTGTGTTTCATTGATCAATTCAGAAAACAGAGACAACATCGGCTCCTGTGTTTTGAATGTCTATTACACATTTCATTTTACTGGTATGTCACTGTATAGAATCACAGAATCATCAGTGTTGGAAGAGAGCTTTAAGATCATCTAGTCCAACTGTTAACCCAGCACTACCAGTGTAATCCCCAAATCACTAAACCACATCACCCAGCACCAGATCCAGACACCTCTTGAACACCTCCAGGGATGGTGACTCCACCACCTCCTTGGGCAGCCTATTCCAATGTCTGACCACCCTAACAGTGAAATTTTTTCTCTAATACCTAACGTGAATGTCCTTTGTCTCAGCTTAAGGCCATGTCCTCAGGTCCTCTCTCACGGCAGGCACAGCAGAAGAGACCGGCCCCCTTCTGGCCGCACCCTTCTTTCAGGCAGCTGTAGAGTGCAGTGAGGTTCCCTCGAGCCTCCTCTTCTCCAGACTGCACAAACCCAGCTCCCTCAGCCATTCCTCACAGGACACATTCGAAACTCTTCATGACCCTTGCTGCCCTTCTCTGGATACACTCCAGCACCTCAGTATCTTTTTTGAAGTAAGGGACCCAGAACTGGACAGAGCACTCAACGTCTGGCTTCACCAGTGTTGAATAAGCGTGACAATCACTGCCCTGGTCCTGCTGGCCACACTACTGCTGATCCAGGCCAGGATGTCATTGGCCTTCTTGGCCACCTGGGCACAGGCTGGCTCATGTTGAGCTGGCTGGTGACCAGCACCCCCAGGTTCCTTTCTGCTGGGCAGCTCTCAAGCGATTCCTCCCCCAGCCTGTAAAGCTGGATAGGGTTGCTGTGACTCAAGTATAGGACTTCCCCTTAGTGAGCTCCCGCAGTTGTCCTCAGCCCACTGATGAGTCTGTCCTACCCTCAAGCAGATCAACACTCCCACCCTACTTAGTGTCATCTGCAAATTCACATCAGCTGTGCACCTAATATATGGCTAAAAGAACCCAACTGTGCTTTAACACAGGCAAGCATTAATCTTCTGAAAGCAACTCAGTTATACAGCTAAGCTATTGGGTGAATTCAGCCCAGTACTTAATCTCTACTTGTGCTTCACAGAGATACTTTACATTTATCAATTATTTCATGTCAGATGTAGGACAGTATTTTGTATAAACCATTACACAGAGCTATGAAAAAGCAAAATAAAACCAAAACATTTTTCCTCCTGCACAGGAGACATGTACACTGCAGTTCCTCAGCTGTCAGCAGAAAAACCCTGGGAAGATCTATTTCCTCATAGGGAGTGCAATGGGCTTCTATACAAGATCCCTGATTCATTCAGTGCCTTTCTCAAGAGGTTTGCATCTCATACCGTCTGTTTATATGTGTGTAAAACAGGAAAGCAGATTACATGGAAACAAAGGACACCCTGGGATAGACAGTTCTGGCTGTACTGAGTATTTGTGCCTGATTGTGTGGGTATATACTACATGTAGTCTTGCCTGGGTAGTCAGTATTTGCCTCCTAATTCTGTATTTCTTCTGCTCCACATCCATGCATGTGCTGAATTCTTTTTACATTTTATACATGTATTACAATGTTGTCTGCGTTCCTGAAGAGGGAGCAGAGAGAATCTATTCACAATGTTTTTCCCCTCCTTTTTAAAGATATGATACAAACATTTGCAGTAATGGCAACAGCACAGTTTAAGAAGTTGGTAATATTCACCTAATAAAAACTGTTTCTAAAATATCATTGCATTTGCAAGCACAGAATGCAATATATAGAATGTAATGTTTTCTCCCTATGTTTGTGTTATTTCTAACTCCTGAAAAAGTATCTGTAGTTCCATCTGACAAATATGTATTGCAACATGTTTTTGCAGAAACTGTAGCATTTCAGAATGTATATAAACTGCATGTCCTCAGACGTAATAAAGGGAAATATAAGCAGATTTTTCATGTCTATGGGCAATTTATTTTAAGTGCAGCAAAAATTGCTACATGTCCCCAAGCACAAACATCACTCTGCACATTTTTATGGGTTTGTGCTTTTATATAGTAGCCAACATTTACAAAAGTTAAAATTAATCCAGAGCAAAACCTGAACTTCTAAAGGACCAAATAAATGTTTAGTCAAATAAAGTAATTTGGGTTCCTTAAATGTAAGGCTATTTACATATTTATTTATGCTTAATTCCACACTGAAGTAAACAGATGGCAGACCCCCTGCCATAACATCACATGAGAGAGAAACAGATGCATGGGACACTTTTTAACCACAATAAACCCCCCGTCCATTAATCATTGGCTCCTCTGATTAAAAATTGTATATACCTTCCAGTGATATAGGAAAGATGAAGATCTGTGAAAGCTCATGGAAATAGAATACTGAAATTACTCTAGAGATTGCATCAGAACCACTTAAAACATTCTTTGCAAATATGAAGGGATGAAAAGACAAGAATCCAAGGCATACACACTTTCCTCACAAATATTTCACATTTTATGTTTGAGTTCATTGCTTAACAGCAGCAACAAGGAAATTGTCTAAAGCAGAGTGACTCCTTCAACAGCTCCGGTGTGTAAAAGCACTAAAGTGTTCTCTTCTAGTCTTCAATAAAATAATTTAAAAACCCCCAGTATTTTCCAGATGTACTTGAATAATTGGGAAGAAATTTGAATTCATGTACTTTTATTTCTTCTAAAAAATCAAGAAAATAAACAAAATGGCTAAAGCAGCTGATACCTAAAATTATGTGAGATCTGTCATCTGCAGGTGTACCTGAGTCTCATTCTCCAAAGTATTGCAGATTCAGTGGCCCCATGATACTTAATACCTAATTCCCATTGACCTGTAAAAGCCTGTAGCGTCTGAATCTCACAACACTGCAGAAGTAAATCTGGACTTTGGAGCGGAGCTGCGATCACAAGGCTGAACCTCAAATGGCCCTGACACTTGCAGTTCCTTGGCAGAACATGTTTTATCTACCATATGGATAGAATTAAGCGTCCAGCTAGTCTGTCCTTGCAATGATGATGGAAAAAAGCCCCCAACAAACTAGTTGGATACTTCTACACAGGGCCCCGGTGCCACTTCTTGCACAAGAAATGAGATCTGGCACCAGCTCCAGCTGCCTCTGAGAACAGACATCCAAGGGTAGAATGGATGTCACATACCCTTGAACAGCCCAGTATTTCTGAGACAGCACTGCCTAGGGCAGAGCAGACATAGCAAAAAGCACTTACCTACTTCTTTATGTCATCTTAAAGATAGATCCACTTTAAATTAATGAAAACTGCTGCTTAATTCCCGCCTTGCCCTCTACCCACCAATGTGCCTGTGAGCACAAACCAGACCAACCACATACCTGTCTGCTCCCTCTCCTCCCCTGTGGTTCACCCCAGCAAATTCAGGTGGGTTTCTGCTCTTCTGGGTTCCTTAAGTAGGTACTGTTATGGAAACGTATCTTTCATTGCCCTGCATTCCCTTAACTTACCTAACCCTAAATTAGGCTCTGCCAGTTTTGAAAATAAGACATTGGTTCCCAGGTCCCAAGAGTACTTTACTTTCCCAGATGTTTCCACTGATGCCTGTGTTGGACAACAGAGACATGAAATTCAAGGAAAAGAAGCTCTCAGCATGTTCAAAGGAAAGATAAGACCAAGCAGTACATTTTGAAGTTTGTTTTCAATAAGTTGCAATGTGTATTTGGGTTTGCTTTGTCTGCAGCACTGTCCTTATAAATTGCCATTGTTTTCTTATATGAAAGATTACACATGGAATTTCTTCCTGAACAAAGTATGTTGAAATGCCTGTTTATTTCTTTCAGGGTGAGGATTGGTAATTTTCAAAGGACACACCAATCTTCCAATGAGCTACATACATGGGGGACCAAAGTCAAACTCTTGATCCCAAGAGACATAAATAAATCATGAAAAAATAAGCAAATCATTTCACAAGGTTTTGTATCTCCTCTTTGGTATTTCCTTTTATGGTATGTATTAGTTAAACTAAGAGCTTGCCTTTCTTAGGGACCTTTTTAGCACTGATGCACAAAGGCAAACCCTAAGGGCAGGATTACCAGGCTAAGATCCACAGCCCAGCAGCATCCTGCAGCTCACTGAAAGTTATCCCGGGACAACTGCCGTACCATGAATGTGGCATGATACGACCAGCAGCCATGTTTATCCCACTGAAAACAGTGAAGGCCCCCATGACCAAACCACGGGTATTCCCAGGAGGGTCAAAAATATGAATGGGACTGCAGCAGATGAGAAGGTAGCCTAACACAGTAGTTTGGTCCAGATGAGAAAAGGGATAAATGCAAGAGGATACAAACTAGAATTGGAAAAATACTATTTTTGAGGATTTTTTTCTTGACTAAAAAGCTCCTAAACTCATCACTATGGATAAAATCTGTGACTCTGATTGGTTTGTTTCTCTGTTGTGCATTGAGACTAAGACACGTGGGTCACTCAGAGAGACATTTTCCTGGCATTAAGATACATGGCAGATGAGAACATAAAGAAGGCAAAGATTAAGTCAGAGATGGAGCAGAGGAATTGACTGAAGCAACATAAATGCTCATTAATACTCCAGCAGGTTGAGAAAATGCACAGTGTCTTGGGAAAAAAATAATGGCAATTTATAATTACAACAGTACCAGGCACTGGAAAATAACACCAGGTTTTAATACACATTGAAACTTACCTGAGAATTGCCTTCAATGCACCCTGTTTTCCTGATCTTTGAAGGACAAAGGTTCTTAAGTCCTAATGTGACAGTTCCTGACAAGCTAGCAGACTTCATAGCCTAAAATCAGAGGTCTAATGCAGATATCCATTAAAAATATTCCAATATTAAAAAAAATTATAGCTTTAATGCTTTAAAGAAGAAATTCCTGTTTTAATGAAAAGGACAACAGTTTCAGAAAAGAACCAATTCCTTCTCACGTTCTAAAATTTGAGGTGATTCTGAAGTCACATGTCTCACGAAAAACTGCTTCCTACAACTTAGCCTATATTAAGAACCTGAAAGCCCAGAAAATTAATTTTATAGATATGTGAGAACGAATGAACAGCATTAAAAAGTCATCTGTAAATGTCACAGACTTGCCACCAGTTACATCATTCTGAGGTACCAAGGCCATCCTGAAGTATCATCCAGAGCTCCAAACAATACTAAAATGTTAACTGAGACACCCTCTTTCCTCCACACAAATAATCTAGGTGACCAGGTTACTGGCTCACCACTGCACATGCTGCCTTCAAAGTATGAGATCAGACCAAGCACTGAAGATCTTAAAAAAGATCTGATAGGAACATGATGTCCATGTTATTAGACTGTCTGTCAAGAGGTGATTCACTTTAACTCTTTAGAACACCAGCCCTTAATTTTTCTCACTTCAGGTACTGCCTGAATACACTTGTTTCCCTCACTCCCTATGCTCTGAGTTCAGTGTATTGCCTTATACTTCACCAGGCAACTTTTTTTTTTTGCCTGAAGATAACACAGATATGACGACTGATGAGGTGTCACTTCATAAGAACACACTTTCCACAAATATTTATTCAAAATGTCTCCACTGTCCGTTGTTAGTACTCAGGAAGATATAAAACATCATAATGAATTCCTGTTTCATTCACGTACTCTGTCACCTTAATTTCCACAGAAATTATACTGGAATGCATGATACTGTAAATACTGGTATCATATTGTCACTTCTTTCTTTAAAATCTTTTAAAATGTCAGACTACACACAGTAATATATTCAAACAGGTTGTTATAGCTGAGCTTTTGACAGAGAAATCTCAGACAGCCTGTTTGAACACACTGCAGAAACTACACCTGAGATAACTTTCCCTATTAAAACAGCTCCAAAAGCTTTCCATGAACAAATTAACAGTCTTCTTTAAAGCTGAATCTAATTATAACATGAGCAAGAAGAAAACACTAATTTAGGTCAGCTTCAATGACTGTTGCTATTTCTTGTCATATCAGAACAATGTCTCAACCATAGTGTTGAATTTAATTACTGAAGTTTGATGTTTAAATATGTTTTAATTAGGACTGCAACTGAATTCTAGTGTTAAATGATCTAATTTCCAGTACTAAACTGTTGCACACATCATGCATTTTCACATTTTGACACTGCCTCCACAGTTTGTGATTGCATTTAGGTATTGTTATCATTAACTTTCTACCACCTTGCCAATGGTGCATACCATGCTGGTGTAAGAAGAGATCTTTCCCGGTGGGAATGTTAACAGGTTTAAATACGAAGCAAGAAAACATCTGAAATAATTTAAATGAGCACATGAAAAGAAGGATAGCTCTCAGAACCTGAACTTTTGGAGTACAGCAGCCTTGTAAAGTTGCTTACACGGCCTGAGGGAGTCTTAAGCAAAGAACATCAGAGTTATTTTAAGCATCACTCTCCCGGCCCTCCCTCATTTTCCTGTCCCCCCAAAAACCGCAGCTCTCCGAGACTCCCTCCTTTCTTACACGTCCTGAATCGAACGGGCAACTCCTCACCAGACTCTGAAAGTTGAGAACAGCGGGACTGCCATTCGCGGGCGCAGTGACCCGGCCGAGAGCCGGCCCGCAGGGTAGCGGAGCCCCCGGGGGCTGCCATTCCGGCGGGAGCGGCACCGGCAGCGGCTCGGACCGGCCATCGCTCCCCGCCGCAAGCTCCTCGAAGCGCGGGCCGCTCCTCTGCATTCACTACTGGAAACAGGCAGCCTTTCAGATCGTAACACGCCTTTGCCACCACACGCCGCCCGCCGCCACTCCCGCCACCCGCACACATGCGGCAGCCGCGCCGGTGCCCGGGCGCGCCCTGACCCGTCTGGAGCGCGGGGGATCCGGGCTTGTAACGGGCGGACCAGGAATCCTGCCTGGCTGTCACCGAACCGCCCCGAGTTCCTCCTGCACGGCACAGCCCATCACGGACAGCCTTCGCTCGCCCTTTCCCTGGCGTTTCACAAAGGGACCCGCCGTGAGGCGGCACCGGCCATCCGGGGGCTCCCTCCCTCGCTCCCGGCCCAGCGGCCCCGCAGCGCCCGGGGCGGCTCGAGCTGGCGGGCCGCGGCCGGGCCCGACTCACCAGGCGAGGCTGCGGGCAGGTGTGTTCCAGCTCCTCCATGGCCTCGGAGGGGGATTTGGGGATGCCGGTTCCTGACTCAGCACCGGCCGCACGCACTGGCATGGCCGCCGCCCGGGCCCGCCCGGCGCGGGGGGTCTCCCCGGGAGCCGCCCGGGGGCTCGGCCGCTCGCGTCTCCACGGCAACCGGCGGGCCCCGCCCCGCTCCGCGCGCGCGGGGCGGGGCAGGCTCATTTGCATGCAGCCTCCTGGTTGGCTGCTGCCCCGCCGCGCCACCGCGCGCTGCCCACGGCGGCCCCGCGGGCGAGCCCCGCCCCCGCGAGCGGCAGAGCCCCGAGTGCGCCAGGCTGGAGGGGACCGCGGGGTCAGCGGCTCCAGCTCCCTGCTCCAGCAGGGCCGTCCCGGAGCGCATGGCACAGGACTGCGTCCAGAAGGTTCTTGAGCATCTCCAGTGAGGGAGACTGCACAACTTCTCTGGGCAGTCTGTGCCAGTGCTCTGTCACCTGCACAGGAAAGAAGTTCTTCCTCATGTTCAGGTGGAACTTCCTGTGCATCAGTTTCTGCCCGATGTCTCTTCTCCTAAGCTTGGCAACCCCGAAAGAGCCTCCAAAAGGCTCCATCCTCTTGGCACCCTCTCTTTAGATATTCATACACATTAATGAAGTCCCCTCTCAGCCGTCTCTTGTAGAGGCTGAACAGGCCCAACTCCCTCAGCTTTTCCTTGTTGGAGAGATGCTCTAGTCCTTTAATCATATTTGTTGCTCTCCACTGGACCCAGTCCAGGATCTCCATGTCTCTCTTGTACTGAGGAGCCCAGACAGCATTCCAGATAGACTCATCTCATCAGGGCTGAGTGGAGGGTCAGGATCATCTCCCTCGATCCGGCAATGCTCCTCCTAACGCACTCCAGGATCCCATTGGGCCTCTTGGCCACAAGGGCATTGCTGGCTCAAGCCCCGACCCGTGTCCCGAGCACGGTCAGTGCTGCAGCGGTGCGGGCGCTCGGGAGGCAGCGCCGCGCCAGGAGCCGCACCGGCGTGTCCGCCCTTACCCCGGGCGCTGCTGCACAGCCGGGCCGGGCGGCCTCGGTAGCTTCCTGCCGGCGACCCGCGATGAGGTTTGGCTGATTCAGAAGCAGCCGAAGGCGGGGCGGTGCTGACCGGACAGCTCCCGCCTGCCGCGCCGCGGTCCTGGGGCAGCGCCCGCACCTCCGGGCTGCCGAGAGCGGCCGCCCACTCCCCTCCCCGGGAAGGAGCACGGTGCTGGGAGTACCAAATTCTTGGTGCTAAAAAAGCTAAATTGCTTTTTAGTGAAAGGAATTATAACAGTTTTGGCAAAAGCGTCGTTCTGTTCTGCAGAGAGATGGATACAAGGACATGGCTGTAATGGTAGCAGTTCTCTCTAAAAGCAGCTAAATGCTTCTATCATAGGCAAACTCAGAGGTCCCAGGCCCTTCCCATGGAACCTGGCTGACACCTGCCCAGGACCCACAAGTACATCTTCGGTTGTGCTGTACAGCTGCTTCAACACACAGAGCTGTAGCTTCTACACTGCTGAAGTGAAATTACCATTCTTCTTACTCTTAAATACCACAAGAATATGACCAAGGTAATACAAAGCCAAAATTTTTTAGAACAGAGAGGCTCCATTGGCTGTTGCTAACCTTGACAGAATCAAAAATGGATTGCAGCAGTACTTAGCTTCAGTGGGCACTGTCAGTGTTGTTTTTAAAAATCAGAGTTTATCAAAGGACATGAGCATCTAAGGCCATCCAGACCCGTGAGGAGTTACAAGAGAATTGCGCCTCAGGGTCTTTCCCCTTGAGAGCTGAATTTCAAATGTCTTTATCTTTTGCACATCTTCAAAGAAAACCAAGTGTGATACAAAAAATGTATGAGCTATGTGAAAGGGAAAGGGGTGGTATGTAAATAAGAGATCAGAAAGAGAGTAGAAAGAGAATCTGAAGAGAAAGAATGAGACAGCAGTCAAGAAAAAAGGAAAATACATGTCAAAAGAGGTGATTAAGCAAGAAAAACAGGTAGCCAAACTGTGAGTCTCACAGCTGAATCTTTTCCTTATAACTAAGTTCCTTTATCAGTGATTCTGCAAGAACTACTCACACATTATGGAAAGCATACTCAAGGGAAATGATTAAAGCATGATTAGTGCAGCACTTGGCCTGAAATTTGTAGCTCATTTTCTTAGGAAAAATATTTGCAGGAGTGTTACACTGTTAGAAGAATATTTGGACAGCATGGATGAGCAGTGCTAGGACTGGAGGAGCCAGAGGTAGCAGGCAGCCCTTTTACAAACCCAACCACATATGCCAGCTCTTCAAAAACCACTGCTGGTGTCCTGAAGGAGTAGCACCATGTAGGGACATATCCAGGGTCAGTGTCCAGCCTTCCCTGACCAGGCAGGTGCATGGGAATAGAGATGAAAGGGAAGTGGACTTTCTTGAATTTGGATGATTGCCAATAGACTGGAAATGTAAATTCCCTTCCCTTCTATTTCTTTTGAGTATGAAAGACCAAATTTCATCTTTGCTTTCATGCTGAGAGTGTGCTATTGACTCCAGGTGCATTTTGATTCATCTTCTCTACAGATAAGCTTTTCCATATACATGTAGCATTACAGAATGATGTCTCTCTTGTGGTAGTCTCATCACCTATCTAAGCTGGGCCAGAATTTCAAAGTGAAAGTGGAATACTTTTTGTGCTGCTTATTTAATTTCCAACTCTGGTAAATACTTTATATATTCTGACCTTCTGTTTGAAAAGCATGGAAAAAAAATGTTGTGTACCTCATTACAAGAGAGAGAGGAAGTTGAAATGATGGCAGAGAGAAGGATGTAGGGTCTGTCATGTCTGTCCAAATGGAATTAATCTGATAATCTTAGTCAACATATTGGATATCTTGAATAAAGTATCCTAAACTGCATCTTCTTCTTGGGGTTAAATGAGCTTTCAAAAGGCTGGAGTGTGTCTTCTGCACTCTCTAAAATAAATAAATACAAATTAGGTTTGATTGGAAAAGCTCAATGGATAGTCTTCTCTGAATCCTTACAAGTCAGCCAGCTTTTAAAATAACAGTGGAGCAAGTCCTGGGTGGGGAGGTTCATGCATCTAATTTCTTTTCTGTAACCAGTGTTCAGTGCCAGGCTGCTCATGGTCTCCTGGGCAGCCTCCTGACATTTATCCACAAGTAACAGGGACACATTGCCATGGACTTTAACGACTGAGCTCCTTGCAACAGCTGCTTGAGTTGAATAGACATCTGATGCATAAAAAATCCTGTCCCAGGGTGTATAAATCACAGGAAAACAAGCCAGGAAACCTCTATCCCAATCCTCCTAACACTAATTTCAAAGTCTGAATTGAAGAGGCACCAAACAGGGAAAAACCTTAGCTGTTAGGAAGGTTCCACCTGATACACAGTAGTTTGGGTTTGTTTATACAGAACTTCAGTTCTCAAACTGCAACATTTCATTCTCGAAGTATGAAAATGATAAAGAAATAATGTGTTTAGATGTTACATGTAAATCCTCTCAATTCTCAAATGAAAGTATGATCCCTGTCTGAGCTTCATGGATCTTTGCCTGAGATAGGCTGCAAAAGTCTTCTGACCTACAATTTATTCCTAATAAAGAGAAGGAGACCCTCACATAATTTCTGTTCAAAAGTCATCAGGAAACTCTGAAAAAAATGGTGTGGTTAAATAGCATTTGACTTCAAAGCAAACATCTACATGAAAACATAACAGAATAAACTATTGAAAATTTAACTAATGAACTCCAATAAATTTTGCTTCAATGTATGTATTTTGGATACTGAAGGTTTTAACTGCAAGACTTTGTAAGGTCAATTGCAAGACTTTGTAAGAAGGAATGGTTTATGTCTGGAGCAGATTTGTTTAAATACTGTCTTTCCATGCATGTATCTATATATGCATGAATCCCTGTATTTATGTATCTATGTATCTATCAATGTCATGCTAATTCTAGACACACTACAATTAATAGTAAAAATAGCAGAAAATGATATCTTATTGCTGAGATGATCAATTAGTTAAATCATATATTTTTAGACTGAGATTAAAACCCCACAATGGTAGATATTTTTTCCCTCCTGTGTAGGTGGGAAAAAAAGATAGAGAATGAAAGGTATGAATTAATCTACACCCTATAGGTTTTCATTGCCTCCAACACCAATCACTTTGCTGCTTCTGTGTAACGTTGGCTGATACTGTAGCTTTAATTAAGTTTTAAGATGCAGTTCATCATTCCAGTGGAATGCACAGTGCTTATAAACGATCCTGTTTCTGTCACAATAAATCAAAAGTATTTACTATTTATGATACAGTCTTATAAAATGTATGCAGATTAATACCACAAAGTTTTTCTCTATGCAATGACAGTCCATAAATTATGAAAGGTCAAATCATGGGATTTGGTACAGTGTGATTTTATACCTGGTTCTTTCCACAATTCCATAGTAAAGATGTGATGTTTAATAAAATCTGTGTTCTCAGGATATTTGTATAGAATCAAATTAGTCAGTCTTTATGTAAGAGTTTAACTAAAAATATCATGTTAATTCTGATATGATTTACACATAAATCATCTGAAATACACAAATTCATGAAAATAGTGGCTTTTGATGGTGCCATTCATCTGTGCTTGTAGCACTGTTTTGAATAAGTGGGGTTACCCACTTTGGGGCAGGTTCTTTGTGCTCTTGCTCTTTCATGAACTACTTTTATAAGCATTTCCAAAGAAAATGGTGAGAAATCACAGTTGAGTTTTGACCAAGAGGGTATCTGTCTTCATTTCATTCTTCCAAAGTCAGAGGGATGGAGGGACGGTCACTTAGTGTGGGAAATGTTAAGTCTGTCTGTCCTGTTATTAGATTGTCCTTGCTAATTTTAACAATCAAGCTTTAACTTATTGAGTAAATGTTGTTAGGGAAGGTTGAGGGATTTTCAGCAGTGATACTTTCCTGACAGATGCTCAGAGGTTAGAAAGCACTTACATTAGCTAACCTCTGATGGTCTTTCCCTTCCCAGAACCCAAATTATCTATTTAATCCACTCTTAACACTGTTCACTCTTACCAGAAAGTTTTTCTGAATGTCTAATCTGAACCTCCATTGCTGCAAACTACTGCCACTGTTTGTTTTTTCTATTGGACACAAACAATAGACTTACTCTCCTTTGCTTTTTTATGACTACTGTGGTTAAGATTTTGAAACAATAGTTTGTGGATTTGGAGTAGGGAGCTGACATTCAGCAGGCACACAGGTATTTTTGTCACACATCTCAAGACTTTTCTAGACTAAATTGCCCCAACTGCAATAATTTCTCACAGGTCACAGGTTATAATCTTTTCATTATCCTCCCTGTTCTATTTTGGGTTCTTTGTAGATTTCTTACAGAGTGGTGCAAGAACAGGGGTACAGCTGCAACTTTACTGCTACAAAGAAATACAATGCCGAATGCTACAGATCTCTCTGCTTTATATATCTAAGTGTAAACTTTGTCTAAATGGATTAATATTCTCTGCCCTCCTTCTTATTGTTACAGATAAAATATAATTTAAGAAAAATCTCTTTACTATTTACATTTAAACTGCGTTGTTATCCCTCCTATCCCTTTTTCTCTTCTTCTGGCTTTCCAGATAAGCACTCCAATCTCCTTAAATCCACACAAAGCTAAGACTACCTTTCTTGAGCATATTTGTATTGCACTCACTTCTATCCATTTTCAATCTCTCTGGTGCCTTCCTTTTCTGCCAGCTCAATTTCAAACTTCTTGGACTGATCATCAGTATTCTGTCTCACTCTCTTTTTCAGGATTACAAGTCTCCAATACTTTTTTCCCTTCACTGTTCCTGTCAACCTTTATCTTTCCATTTGTCAATGTTTCAGGCAAGTGCCTTCATAGCTTTTTTCCCATACTATTCCAAATGCAAACCTGCCAAGTGAAACATAAAAAATCATACTGTAAACTGCATTTGAGTGATTGTTAGGGGTTCACATTAATATTTTGGGTACCAAAAACTTCATAATTGGAGAGTTTAACAATCTGGGTAAAGACACACACTTCTATTTGAAGCAATACATATACTTTATGCACTGTAGCATGACCACCTGAGAGCTAGTTTACCTTTTACTAGTTATTACCTGAATGCCTCTTCCTGTAACAGCATCTTCCATTTCACCTAAACTAAGGCAAATCAAGTACCAAACCTAACTGAAAAGACCTTTTCTCTCAGGTTCGCAGTTACTTTCCTGCTAGTGTCCACAGGAAGAATCAAAAGCTGGACTTGAAAAGAATGAAAAATTTGTGACTTCCTAATGTTGGAAATTAATGTTGGATCAGCTAAATGTTGGATCAGATACAGTGGAACAGCAACACACAAGGAGACACCATCACTAGACCTGACCTAACTTGTGTGACTACCTTGCCTGTGGTGATGAGGCAGGTCCAAAATCTTATATAATGACCTGGACTCTTAGCTGGGCCCACCAGCTCACCCTGCCTGGGTCTGTGGCATGTAGCCCTGGGTGTCAAGTTCCCCCCACCACCCCCACCAGCCATATCATGTCATTTTCTCCCTGGTCTGTAGGGTTTCTGTCACTCTCTAGTTCCATCTGCTGTCCCTTCCCAGGCCATTGTCCCTGCCCTGGCTGAGTGTCCATAAAGTTATCCACTGGCAACCCACAGCAGCTAAATCCCTCTCCCCCTTCTGAGCTCTCAGGTGTGAGGGCACACCTTGCCTGTGGGGAATGGGAACTGCTACCAAGGCTGTGAGGGCACTGACCAAGCCTCACCTGGGTCCCCTGCCCTCTGCTCTGAGTTCTGGTCTGTGCTGTTGGTCCTTGCTGGAGCTGAGCTGTAGGAGTGCTGGTCTCCACCCAGCTCAGCCCCAGCTGTGCCCCTGGCTCCCTAGTCTGACCTTGAACCTGCCTTGTCCAATGGGCTCATTTGGTGATTCCCCAGCAAAAGTGTTCAAGGCCAGACTGGATGGGGCTTTGAACAATCTGGTCTAGTGGAAGGTGTCCTTCCCTATGATACAAAAGTTGGAACTAGATGACCTTTAAGGTTCCTTCAAACCCATACCATTCTAGAATTTGACTGGTGATCACTGGACTGCATTTTAGCCAGGTTACCATCACTGGACCTGACCCTGAGTCGTGTTTGTGGTTTGTTTTGAGACCAGTCTCATCACCATGGACTTCTCCTGGCTGATCCTGACTCCCACCTCCAGGCTGCCCTGCTCACAGTCCTCAGGCTGGGGGAAAAGGCCCCAGCTGTCCCGCCAGGCTCCCCTACTGTAGGGACTGCTTGGCCCTTGTTGCTTCCTCCCAGTGTGAGCACAGCCTTCCCCAGCACCCGAGCTGTCAGGATTACAATGAGACTTTGCAGCATCTCATGATGCTGTCCTCCTTTCTGCCAAAGGGATGTGAAACAGTGAACACTGAGAGTATTCATCCATGGAAACGCATTTGATCTTCAGCTAGGTCTTGAAATGTAACAGCCTCTGTGCAATAATACTCTGCTTATACATGAATTGTTCATTTTTGTGCAATTGTAAAGAGAGCTCTGAAAGTAGTTAAAACAGAGACTTTCATGCTGTGGCAATAACTGTATGTTCTTGAATACCACTGGCATCAGACTTAATTCTTAGACATTATAATTATGTGAGGGCTCATTTTCTGCGAGTTTGCTCTCACTTGTCTTCCCTATTTAGTGTATATTATAATATTTTGTACTTTTCTTCTAGGCTTGAATAGGAATATTGTATGAGGCAAACAAGTGATGAGATTCTGCTCTCTGTTCCAGCTAGTGTAATTCCACCACTTCTGGTCCAGTTACTAGGATTTGCTGTAATTTAACTGCAATCAGAATTGAATTGTGTTTGTTTAAGAAAGAAAAGAAGTATCTCTGAATGTTCATTCCATAGACGTTTTTCCCTGTCGTAATGGAAATTAGTGTGTGTTCTTTTTACTGTTTCATGTTTTTATTTCAGAGCCTTAACATCCTAATAACAACCTTATTCTCTTCATCCTGATGTTAGCAGGTAACTCAGACAGGAAATTAAAAAGAGCTGTGCAGTGAACAAAAGGCATTTAGAGGCCTGGTAAGCAAGGAATTTACCCTTTAACATAAATGTCTGCATTATTGTTATTGATAAACAAAAGGAGAAGCATCTATTTTTTCATACTTCTTTCAGTTAACTATATGTGAAGAATTTTGAAAGCAAAGATATCCTGTAAAGTAGTAATTTGAGATTTCTTTTATTTTTAATTTATTAAATCTGTGCTTCTTTAGGAGTTTAGTCCTCCAAACAATTAAATAATTCAGGTTGAAATGTCACATGAATAGCACAGTTTAATAAGCAGCCGCAGAAGTGGCCAGAGCTGGATGAAATTAGATGGAAAAACTTTAAGTTAATTTAGTGATAATGTGCATTAATTCAGATCAATGTAAGAATTACAAGTAAGATAATTAAATACTCCATATTTGTAGGAAACATACACATAGAATATATAACTCATATCTTGAGTAGCATGCACACATACACACACACACACACACACACACACACACAAAATTCTCCATAAAGACAGTCTGTACTTAACAATATAATAATATTTAACCATTTTAGGGTAGACATAGTACAAGTGAATTTGCTGTCTTGCTGTCATTCATGATTTACTGCCATTGTTTTTATACTACCACTCTTAGTTTCAACAGATTTTTTCCATCACCAAAACCATTACCAACCGTAAGCTTAATGTGTAACGTCTTAATCTTAGAGTTTTAACTTTTTGTCTGAATGCTTTTGCAGCAGATCAAGCACACTCTAGTCATGAAAAGGAAGGCAAAAATAATCCTCAATACAGTAATTATTTTCTCCATTTAACTTAGTTTTGGTACTATACTCCATTTGTACATTCCTATGTTAATGCAAACTAATGTTTATATTTATCTTGGAATGCTTGCAATGACTTTACAGTCTTTGCTATTAATAACTTATTTAAATTACAGCTATGAAAAAACACAACAGAAAATACATTTTTGTCACCTTTTGTTGAAATCTGGCAGTTTTCTGAGCTTCTTCTTCTGTACTGTGCTTTTGGCTGCCTACCATCTTCCTTACTGTGCTTGTCTTGCACTTTTCTTTGCAGTTATCACACTTGTCTTGAGGGAATCTTGTTGGCTATGAAGCACCAGCAGAATCCCCACTTCTTGTTCTTAAAAGACAATTGAGTAAAGGTCAAATTGTTCTTGTATGATTGTCCTAAGGGAGGTTAAAGATCAGCTCAAAGTAATCTGCTGTGATAAAGCCTTTGGCAGAGGAAGTCCCAAATCTTGCTGTGTTATTTTTCCTTCTCAAAGCAAAGCCCATCCCTTGCTCCCCCCACCGTTTTTTTTTTTTTTTTTCCCTGCAGCATTTAAATATGTTTGTTATGCTGTGCTGTGGGAAACAGATGCATTCTTGTTGTGGCCAGAGATGAATGTCAGGATTGCACTAGCATCCATGAAAAAGTCTTTTGTTTGATCTGCGCTGTCCCACAGTGGAGCTATGGCAACAACTTCAGTTTGGGAAATTAACTGTATCACTGTGTACCAAATCACAGCATCACCTGAATGACAAACATGCCACTGTTTATATGACAGCTGACAAAGACTATTGTTTCATTTTAACCAAAAGCATTAAAATCCAGTCAATTAAAAAAATCCAAAGCATGTGAAAGCTAGGTATGTGAAATGCAGTAGCACTCTATTCAAACTAAAGGATTTAGAGATACTGCTATTTTATAAATGTTTACGTATTGTAGTTTAAGAAATTGAGTAACTTCTGTTTTTGAATCCCATCATCACATCATGCTTGGTGATGTGACCTTGCTTTGTGCACGTGTTTAAAAAAATAAATAAAGCAAGCAGTGGCACACTGCACCCAAAGAGAGGCTGTCTGTAGGTATCGTGGTTAAACCTGGCAGACCACACAGCCACTTGCTCGCTGTCCTGGCTGTCCCCCCTCCCAGCTCCTTGTGCCCTGCAGCCTCCTCGCTGGTGGCCTGAGGTGAGAAGCTGAAAAGCCCTTGACTCAGTGTAAACACTGCTCAGCAACAACCAAAACATCAGTGTGTTATCAGCATTATTATTTCCAGAATCCAAACCCAGCCCTGTACCAGTTACTAGGAAGAAAATTAACTCTATCCCAGTGGAAAACAGGATAGCAGATCAGACAGGCATTCTTCCTGCAGCTGTCAGTGCTCCCAAGGATGCAGGTTTGCTACATCTAAACTGGCCGATTAACTATCTCCTGCTGAGAGGGGATAGCTCATTCTCCTTGGGAATGGCCATTCTGGCTGTCGGGTGTCCAGCCTCTTTCAGCACCAGGGAGCTGACACAGGGGGCTGTGGTCATTCTTCTGCTTCCACCTGAGACTACGTCCAGCAGTGGGATAATGTTGTACTAGCACTGGGGTATGTGAGTTGGGAGGATTGGGAGGTTTTTTGTTTCGCTCTTACCAATGCAAGGGAGTTCTGGTGGAGAAGGAAGGAAAATAATTTTCATTTTCAGAACCATGTAAATTCTCTCCTCTAGATAACTGAAAACGATCAGTATATTCAGAACAAATAATACTAGTTCACATTTCTGCAGCAGTGTATCAGCCCTAAGGAGAGAGCCCTGTGGTGCCACCTGCCTTTGCAAGAAGTTGGAGTCAGGGCCTGCATATTTTAATGAACAGTAAATGCTTCTCCACAGAATTCTGCAAATGAAGGTGGCAGGTTTTTGACTGGCCAGCACTGATGTTTTTGGACAAAAGATCGAGCTTAATTTGTGGTGACACAGCACAAACCAAATCAGTTTCCCTGAATACACTCAGAGACAGATCTAAACCCTTTTAGATTTAGGACTTGTAAAGCTTCAGTTGTCTTAACTGAAGCTTTAAAAACCTTTTCTCATCTATGCTTGAAACTGTAATATATCCTTTCCTGGACACAGCTCTTGCTCCTCAGCTGAAGGCTGTTGTGTAAGTAATCTTGACACATTTGAGTGAAGGTATCTCTGTAGCATCAAAATGAAGAGAACATACCCCACCTCCTCACCCTGACAAAGTCAGGGGCATGCAAGGACAAAGGTCTGACGGGTCTTTTCTCAGAGACTTCCACACACTTGGCCTTTTGAGGTATCAGAAATCCAGTCTGAATCTACTTTTTTTTTTTTTTTCATTTGTAGCAAAGAAGGAAATTAAGAAAAAGGGGGTTTGGAAAATAGGAGAGCATCCTATATATTAGAGATATATGTATTTATATATCTATACACATACTCCTATATGTGCATATAATGATATAAAATGTATTTATATTAAATATACCTCCCCTCCATATATATAGTCACTAAGCTGATCAGCCAATACCTGCCTCTGAACAGACTCTAGGGAGTAATATATAGTCACTAAGCTGATCAGCCAATACCTGCCTCTGAACAGACTCTAGGGAGTAATTTACTGAAGGAGCTCCTGAAACTTGTGACAGAGCACAATGCCTACTTTAAATATGCAAAAAGAAGACCACAGCTCAGATGTAATGTATTCTTGACAGGATCACTATTTGACCTTCGGTGGTTACATGTCGATGGACACCGTGTGGGAAATGCCCGTTCCTCCCAGCAGGACTGACTGACGGACTGACTGACTGACTGACGGCTCACAACGCTGCTGCAGGTGGTCCTTCACCCTCCCGCTCCAGCCTGCCTCCAGCTTGTATCCGACTGGCACTAACCACCGCCTCCTCTCAGCTCAGGAGATGAATTTTATGCAGGACATTTCGACATTATATATTTATGACAAGGCACTTAAACACGGCTTTGCCCCAAATGCGGCACGGGGCCGGTACGGGCGATGGGCCCCTGCGGCAGACGGAGCCCTGCTCAGATCTTGCAGACGCAACTCGCGGGAAACCGCGGGCCCTGGCAACGAACGAGTGCCCGCAAAGCCGAGGCGGCAGCAGCGGGCCCGGCTCAGGCCTGGGTCGCGGCCCGGCGGTGCAGGCCTCACGCAGGAAGCGGTTCCGTCCTCTCCGCCCGCTCCGCTCCCGCTCCGGCTCCGGGCCCCGTGAGGCGGGAGGGTACCGGGCCGGGCCGGGCCTTTCCCGCGGGCCGCGCTCCCCCCGCGCCCGGGGCGGCTCCGCCCCCGCGCCTGCTGATTGGCTGCGGCCCCGGCGGCGGCGCGCGGGGTTCCCGTCTCGCGCCACTTTCGGGAGCCTTTGGCGCGAGCGCCATGGCCGAGAGCGGCGCTCGGGGCCGGGACGGTGAGACCCGGGGGCGGCGGGGGCGGCGGGGGCGGTCGCGGCTCCCGTCCTTGCCCTCCCGCCTGTCCCCGATGCTCGCGGGCGCCGGCGCTTCGCTGTCAGGCGGGGGGGCGACAGAGCCGTGGCGCCGGCGGCGGGGAGGGCGAGCGCGCGCGCGCCGGGCGCGGGAGCGCGCGTGCGCGGCGGGCGGTCGCGGTGGGGCGGACGGGCTGCGCGAGGGTCCCGCGGCCCGTGAGGGGCTCGGCGGGGCCCGCGCTGTCCCAGCATGGGGACCTTCGCCGGGCCGCCGCGGAGCGGGGGACACGCCCGGGGGGAAGGGCTCGGGCCGCACGGCCCCGCGCCGGCGGTGTGGCCCCGCGGGGCGGGGTGGCTCTCCCGGGTCGCGTCTCCGCTTAGCCCTGGGGGCAGCGGGTGGTCCCGGCTGGGGCTGGAAACGCGCTCGTCCCGGAGGAGCGCGCTGCCTGAGGCGCTGGCGTACAGTAAAGGCGAAGCATTGACAGAAGATAAACGCGCCCGAAGCGGTCCATCTTTGCAGTTTTCCCCACGGGGCAACAGGCAGTGTAAATGCCCCTTTTACCCAGCCCTTAGCAATGCAAATCCGGACTTGGCTCAGCTGCACAGCTCTGTTCCCAAGCTCTTGTCCTGCTGCCACCGGGAGGGGACTGCCCTGCTCCTCTGGCCAGCCTTGGGTCTCCTCTGCCTGCCCGGCTATTCAGCTCCTCACACTGAACCCGCAGCCTTGTCCCCGGGCTGTTTGTGTGTTTTAGAAGTTGGGTTGGGTCTGTTTGTTCTCTCTGGTCAGATAAATGTTGCCCTCCCTGCCCAAATTAAGAGAAAGAAAAAAGGCCCGGAGAAGTGGAAAGCACCTTGCTGAGGAGAGCATTTGGAAGGGCAGGAAGTGGAAGAGGAAATGAGGTGACAGCTGTCAACAGATTACTAGTTTGTCTCAATCTGGTCACACTCTTAAATGTTGTGAAATCGCCTAAAAACATTACTGCTTTGTAGCAGTGTTGGCCTTCTCTAAGTCTGGTATTCCTGAGTTGTCATAGAGACATGCAAAATAAAAGGAGCTGGAAATATCCAAGGAAGGAGCAGGGGGGGATCCCTTACTGGGAAAGGATTATGAGAATTCAGAGGTTCTCTGGAAATCTAGGTGGTAGCTTCACACTGAATGTGAGCTGGCACGAGAGCTGTTTGATGTCCCTGTCAGGCCATGCCTTCCATATCATCCTAGAATTGGTTTAGGAAGAGCCATCTGTGACTTTTAGCCGAGTAGGTCTTGGTTTTGGGCAACACTGCAGTCATGTATTAATGCATCACTGAACACTTAAGAATCAAAGATAACAACAGCTCATTGCTAAACTAATTTCTCTTGTTTTTAATTAATTACAGCTATGAACGAACCTGGAAGTTTTGCTCCATCACGTTCTAGACGAGAGAGGAAGAATAGAAGAGGCCAGCAGGAAGCACTTGAACGTCTGAAAAAAGCCAAAGCTGGGGAAAAATTAAAATATGAGGTGAAAATTTCTCATATTTTCTTCTTAATTAAAAACAAATGTGAGCTAGGATGCTTTATCACCATTTATACATATGTAAAAGTTATGGGAAATAAAACAGGCCTTTCAGATCAGCTTTTGTGTTTTTAATGGTGTATGTTTTTCTGAATGTAGCTGTAGTTTTTTTTTGCTGCTTTCTAGTATAATTTGTTTCTTTCTTTTTTCAAAACTGACCCAGTTTTGTTAGCTGCAAGTCGAACATACTTTCCGTTGCTTGAGATCTATGCCACAGGGAAGGACCAATTTTTAAAATTGCCTTATTAATGTTATGGTAGGAAGTCTTTTTAACCTCAGATGATTTTAAACTTTAATTTCAGAGCTTTACATGGCTGAAACCCGTTTATATTGGTATGCTGTGTTTCCACAAAGTGACCAAAATTCAAGTATTTAAATAGTAGAACTGAAATCTGGCAGTGTAACATTGACACTGCAACGTTGTCCAATGGTACTTTCAACAGGAAGTGACTTTCTCATTGAGGTGAATAAATGTAAAGAAACCAGAAGTCCGTAGATCATTAACATGCAAATTTTCTCTGAGCACTGTGCTTGGGTATGTCAAATTCCTTTCCTTTTCACTGAGCTCAGAGTGGTGTTTGAGAGTAGAGCCAAGGCCAGCAGTCTCTGTTGCTAAGATTTTTATTTTTTAATTTTTTTTTTTGGTAGTATGAAATGAGCAATAAAGCAAGTATTTTTCAAATGAAATCTCTGCCAGTGTTTCAGTAGATTTGGAGTTTCAGTATACTGTGATAATTTAAAAAATCGATAACTTGCCTTTTATCACTGCCAAAAATGAAACTTAATGAATCTATGCTTACTGGTTGTGAACAATGTAGCAGTGTAGGGAACCATGCATTCTTGGGAACTTTTGTGTTCTAACTGATGATCTGTAATATTAATGGTATGGAAAATATTAATCCTCAGTATACCTTAACTGTAGGTTGAGGAGTTCACAGGTGTTTATGATGAAATAGATGAAGATGAATACTCCAAGATGGTCAGAGACCGCCAGGATGATGACTGGATTGTTGATGATGGTAAGTTAAGATTCATTTGGAGAGTTATTTCAGTTCTAGTGTTATAACTCAGTTAGGCTTCATAATGTTCATGGTTTGAGGTAAGCTATTGTTAGTTGTTGTATGTTGACATTCTAAAGATTTGTTTTAGGAGACAAGACAAAGGCAGTCTTTCTATGGAAATTATTCTTTGCATTGTTCTCATAGTAGTTTGTTAGGATGGTAATGAAAATATTTTTCAGTGAAGACCTGGTCTTGAAATTTTATTTCCAGTTGTTAGTGTTCCAGTTTTACAAAAAAAGGACTGTTACTGATAATTTCTAATTAAACACATAACAATATATTTAGTCTAATGGGAGATACAGCTGAGAGTGCTGTAGTTTTTAACACTTGCTTTTGTAACTTTTGCTCTATATTAAAGGGGGAAAAGTATTTAAATACGTAAAAAAATTTGGTTATTTAGGAATATCAGTGGAACAGAATTTAAACTGCAGTTTTTTGACTCTTTGTTTTTCTACAGATGGGATAGGTTATGTAGAAGATGGAGGGGAAATCTTTGATGAAGATCTGGATGATGATGCTCTTAGTACCAATAAGAAAGGTAACATGCACGTGACCACTGTAGAATGTCTTCCAGGGTCTTTTAAAGGTACCTAAAGTGGGCAACTTCCTGTCATCAGTATGTGGTAAATATGGCCAAATGACATGTTACTTGAAGCTCTGTCATTCTACACCTGTGGATTTTGTTCAGCCCCGTGGTGGAGAGGATGGAGGTTCACAAATTGAGGTCACACCAGTGTTAACTGCTTCAGCACTACAGGGGCACTTCTGCTCTCTGTCTTCTGTGGAATGTGGGTTCACTTCTAGAGCAAATGCATCTGGGAGGGGTCTTGGTTTTCAAAGCTGGTGCCTAAAAGGTGTGTAGTGGTCTCTCTTGTCCACTAAAATACTTGCATACTTATAAGAATCTGGGATCAGATGATTTTCCCAACTTTTTTATGGAACCTGGTGGCAAACTGAGGAGTCTGATATTGAGAATCCGAGCCTTGTGCCAAACTTCTGAACACTCATTCTTTTTTCCTGGAGATGCTTCCCTGTAAAGTATCTTTGTCCTTTTTTCTGGAGTATGTGTAAGGGATCTCTGAAATGACCAGAAAAGACAGGGTGCTGAGAGGGTTTTTCATTTTTTGTATGTGCAAGACAGCTGCTACAAAGCTGAAACATGATTAGGCTTCATTTCAGCCAGCAGTGTAAAGGTGGAAAAAGTAGACTACCTTGGCTATCTATCCCTGCTAATAACTGGACCTGTAAACATTGAACTTTTCAGATGTAAAATTCACAATTTATAATTTTTTGTCTCTGTAGGAAGAGGTGGCAAAACATCTACGATTGATAAAAAGAACGTGAAAAAATCTGTGGTGTCAAAGCCAAACACAATTAAGTCTATGTTTATAGCCAGTGCTGGGAAGAAAAACACAGATGTAAGTTTTTGCATTTTGGAATTTTAATATTTCTGAATTCTTCGTAGTGTTTTAGTGGGAGTGGAGTAAACCAAGGGCTCATTTTAGTTTCTTGTGTCTAGCAAGACTAACATCTGTTAAAATCTCTTGGGTATGGAGCATTTCTGAAAATGTTGTGTGTGTTTTGTGGAAACTTCCTAGTCATTTGCTGCTGTTCTCCTGACTGGGTTTGCACATATAACTGAGAACTGTTTGGCAAATCTTACCTTACAGAAAACTGTGGACCTGTCCAAGGATGATTTACTTGGGGATATTCTTCAAGATATTAGTGCTGAAGTAAGTATGGTAATAAAATCTGTTGGAAACAACCTTATTCCATTAATTTTTCTTGTGGAACATACCAAGAAGATACAGTTTTTTGTGAAACTAAACAATCAACGACTGATTTCATCCGTAGCACATCTCATTGATATATTCCACATGTGTGTGCAGTCTGGCTGTTGTCTCCACCATGCAGATGTTGCATGCCTGTATTGCTTGATAAGGCAATGCCACTATGACCTGATTAGAGATGGTCTATATTAAGATGACGTGGAGCCTGTGCTAATGCAACCTTCAAGGTTTTAGTCACCTTGGGGTGAAAGAGGACTTGGCTGCCTCTGCATGATGTGTGCTGTATATCTGTCACCCCACCTCAGCCAGGGTAGGACATCTCCATCTGGCATGTTTGGGTTTGGGGAATGAGCTGAGGGAGCAATGTTTGAGCAGGTGATGTAACCTGAAATTCTGTCTGCCTCCTGCTTCCCACAGTTGGCTACAGACAGCCAGGTTAACACTCCTTTGAGGCAGGAATGCAGCATGGCTGCTGTGACAGAGTTGGACTGTCTCAAATACCTAATGCCCTTTTAGCAAGATTTCTTAAAACTAAAATAATTGCTCACATGTAAATGTTGCAACTACTGTAGTGGTGACATTCTGAGGTGCAATATGTTGAGCCATAATAAGCTTAATGTGTCTTTTCAGGGCAGCAAAGGGTATAGGATGTCCCAAAGTAAAGTTATTCTCTTAGTTTTGTGCTCTTATTATTTTACTCCTCCCTATGACATCTTGAAGCTGTAAAACCCCCCATGGCTATAAACCCCTTCAAAATCATTAAACAAATGCATTTTAATGGTGTCAAATTCTGTGTAACATTGATTAGGAGGAATAATACTAATAATTATACTGTGGCTTCTATATACTTAAATAGTAGTCAGCTATTGTTTTTTGTTGTTGTTGTTTGTGTTTTAAAATTTCTTTTGTTATTAGCTGTCAATGAGGTTATATAATATATATGTACATGTAAGTAAGTTAAAATGTGTTTTTCTCCAGTGTAACATAACTGAAAGAGCACATTTGCATTTCTTGAGGCATGTATGCTTAATACTACTGCTTTAGCAGACATGAAAAACAGCACAAGTTATTCTGGTACTTGTGCATTAAAGGCATGGTTAGCTATTGGAATTCCCAGTATTTGAAACTGTTTCACTTATTGATGGCAGTTTTTCTCAGACTATTTGCCCCCCAAAAATCTCATGTCTGTCTTCATGGGCTGATTGCTCACATAACATTATTTTATGGGGCTGAGTTTTGTATCAGGAGGTGTGTTTTCTTGGCAAACAAAAAATATCAGTGCCCCTCTTTCTCCCTGATGGAAAATGTTACTGACCAAGGCAAAAGAAAACATTAAAGAACTCTTCCTTTTGTCATTTTCTCTGTTCTTTCAATATTCAGACAGTTCAGCTAAGTCCACCACCAATTATAATGCTGAAAAGGAAAAGGCCTGCTGGAGTACCACTCAATCCTTTCTCTGTGCAGTCCCAAACTTCCAAGGTAAAGGAGAAAAGAAAAATGTTCTTATTAATAAGCACTGATCTGTGGTTTTATTGATTTGAGTACTGCTGACTTTTATTTATCCTCCTGGAAATTAACTTTTGTCTTAGCTTCCATAGCAGTGTTACAGTGTAACTTCATGCATTTTTCCACATCACCTTTCATGTTAACACATAAACAATACAATAGGTTTTGTATCTTTAGTATAGTAGAAGTTTGTAGCTGTTACATCTGACATGTGAAACTGTTGTTGCAATGTTAGGTGCATCACATGAAGGTGAGTTTCTGCTTTGTTTCTTTTCCAAAGAGTAGACAAGACCCTTGTGGCAAGGAGAGGAGGATGGGAGGTGAAATAAGTAGTAATGTGGAAAAGGATAAGCAACCAATCATTTGTAGAAATGGAAAACAGGTGGAAAATTGAAGCTGTGGATAAAAGTTTGCCCTAGTGGAAGATTTTGGAGCAGGGGGATGGGCTGTTAAGGATGGAAGGCTAGCATTTTGTTATGAGTTCTGGTAAATGGGAAGGACCTTATAGCTGGAAATAACCATGAGATATTTGGTAATGGTCTGTAGAGGGAAAATGGAGTAGTGTAGATACATCTGATTTGTGAGAGTTGATTTGTGTGATAGTGACATCAACTCTTACATTGAAAATAATCACCAGTGCTACTGATCTTAACAGTTGTGTTCAAAACTAGAAGCAACTGGAAAAAAAGGGGAAATGTAGTAAGAGAGGATCATGTTGCAAAGGACGTGGAACTTTTCCACTTTTCCTCTAGTGCTGATTACTAGTTCTGCAAATAGCAAGTGAGTGCAAGGTTTTGAGTTTTTTCTTCTTCTTTGTTCTTAAAAGATTTTTTTTTTAACCCATCGTGGAAATGTTTTTCAGGTAATCACCCCTGTAACAAAAAAACCTCCTGCTCATGTCAGAAAGGAAATTCTTCCTCCATCTTCATTTCATCCTAAACATCCCAATTGTACAGCAAAATCTGTCAGAGTCTCTGAAAATGAGGACACCAAGTATATGCAAAAACCTGTGGAAAATGAGGGAATAGTGAAGGCAGTAGGAGAGAAAGCTACTGAAGGTATCAAAAGTAAATCAAAACCCAGTTCTGGAAACTCTTTAAATATGGCATAGTAGTGTTCAAACACTTGTTAAGTTATACTAGCTTAGCTTAAATGTGATACTTTATTTGTATATTAGTACTGTATTATGTTCATGCTTGTAGTGTGCTATCTCTGCATACTGCTGTAGTATGCAAGCATGTCATTTTAATGATTCAAGCCTTTAGTTCTATCTGCAGCACTTCCAGATGATGATCAGGGAATGGTGGATTTTGATGAGGAGGACTTTGATGAACCTATGGAAGCAGAGCATGTGGAAACTATACCTGAGACAGCTGAAAGTTTGAAAAGAGATAGTGGAATTGAAAGGAAAAATACAGAGCAGCTGGAATCAGAGAAGAAAGAGACACCTGTCTTGTAAGAATCTCTTTTTCTTTTTTTTTTTTCTTCCACTAAGAAAGCTTTCAATGTCTGTGAACCTTAGATTTATCTGCATATTTGTCTTTGCAAAGGGATAACTGTGATACAGACAGAATGGCGATAGTGCTATGAAATGTTTTTTTTGTAGTTAAATGAAGAATAGTAACATGCTGATAGCTACTTAATTGAGAGATATTTGATGTTTTTTGGATCTAGCATGTGACAATGTATTTCAGCACATTGAGGTGACTCAGGGTGGGTGTGGAATAGTGAACTTGGATGTCAGTAAGCAAAAACAAGGAATTGCTAAAGATGCTTATTCCAAGTGAATGTACCGGTATTTCATAATGTCAGTTGTAGGTAAAAATTTTGTTGCTATATCTGTGGAATTAGGAAAAAAGGTGGGGTTTTCCCTGGTTGGATTTTTTTTTTCTTAATTGTTTGGAAAATCTTGAATCATGTGTTTCCATAACAAAATATTTCAAACTGTAAAATGTTTGGATGATGAGAAAGACCTAAACATCTAATAACTGAAAGATAGTTTTGTTGAAATAATGTTGTTCCCACTGAGCAACTTGCATAGATGGATGGATATACTTGTTATGTAAAGACTTGAATGACCAAGGCTAGAATACCAGGTGACTGATTTTTAAAGCCTGTGTGTGGTGTATCAAAAACCATCCTTATCTGTGGGTTTCTATCTTTGTCACTCCATCCTTCTTTTCAGAAGAAACATGAGGAAACCACAACTGTTGGGAATGTTGCTTGGTATTGGAAAGCAAAACAAAAGGTGTGAGAAACAGGCCTGGAAAAAAGCAAAATGGTGGTTATAGTAAAAGCACAATTTTATTTTTTTTTTAATTCTTCTGCAAAACCTGCAGAAGTTCTTCTCTCCCAGGTCTCTCATGTTGGGACAGAATTGATGAGGATGAAGCTGATCTAGTAGCCGCAGAAGTTCAGCTGGACCCCAATCTCCTTCCACTTGTGACTGGGGAAAGTGGTGATCAAGTCTTAAGATTTTATTGGCTGGATGCTTATGAAGATCAGTTCAGTCAGCCAGGTAACTAACTATTTAGCTAAAGGCAGAAAATACCAATCTGATTCTTTTTGTTCAGCTGGGATTTTCAGACTTCACTAAATTTTGTCTAAATACCCTGTGTCTCTGTGCTCTAAGACATTCACCTCTTGTTTTTCTGTACCTCTGTCTGCAGAGCAGGGCACTGTGACTGGGAGAAGAATGTCATCTCTTGGCCTAGTATAGAAGTGGGGAAGTAAAAAGGACCTATTAGTACTGTTCAGTGTTGGTGACCCATTGTCCTTAAAATTTGATGCACTGCAGGAGCAAGCTGATGTTAATTTCTTGCTCAGTGATGCAACAACTGAGCATGCTTCCTTGTTTTTGGAAAAGTAACTTAAAATTCATGTGGATGATTAAAAAGCCTGTACAATAGCAGTTGCATCATTTTATACAAAGGAAAGGTATGTCTGTCAAGGGAGGAAGGTGACCTGAAAAATATGAGGTCTATCTTGTATTTCTTATTCCCTAATTCAAACTGTCTAAATCTTGAAGAGTGTCTTTGAATTAAGATTGCCAAAATACTCTGTGTAGTTGACGCGTGAATCCTGGTTCTCATAGTCTTCAAATTGCATCATTCTGATCTCAGCTCTGACAAAAGAATTTGTGTTCACATCTGTTCTGAGCATTTCTCATCCGCCCCCTCATTTCAGCAGCAGCTTTAGGATCTTGGGTTTCTAATTTGTGCTTCATGTGTGTTTACCAGAAGGTTCTTCCATATGTTGTTGGAGGTTTTTTGGGCTGATGCTGTAAGCATTGAGTCAGATATATTTCTTTGTTAACACCTTTTGTTGTGAGTTGGGATGCTGAACTTAAATATGAGACTGTGAAGGGCTGAACAGCTTGGTGATGGGAGTGGTAATAATCATAGATATCTTGATGAAATCAATGGCTCTAATATAAAATTGCTACTTTTAAAGAACCCGCTATTGTTATTTTTCCTTTTTTTTTTGTCTTATAAGTCAGTGATTGCTGAATGGAACATAATTATGAAAGGATTTCTGTTCCTCGCATGCAAGGAGTGTTCTTTTCTCATTATGACTTTTTCAGGATTGAATAATAAAGACTGCACCTGTTTTCAATTAGTAATGTAGAACGGAAAATTTTGATATTGCTTTTTGTTTAACGTGTTCATGATCTTTGTTTATGCCTCATTTGCTGTGATGTCAAATGCATTGCCTGAAGAGTAAATACTATAGCATAATCATAAGACTCTTTCAAACTTAATGATTTTTTGGAGGCTTACTTTTCATAATTCTCTTTTATGGTCTTAGGCAGAGAACTTGAGAATTGTGATCCTATTAACATTTAAAAGAAATAATGAATAAAACCTGCCGTTTTCTTTTCGCCCTCTGCCAGACATTTTTCCTGTGTCTTGACTTTGCTTACCTTTTGGTTCCTTTGTTAGCATGATCTTTTCTTTTCACAGACTTTATTAGTTTTTTTTCCAAATTTTTCTTTCTTTATTCTTTCCATAGTCTGGCTTGCAGGGGATAGGGCCTGATATCTCTCCTTTGCTTTTTTTTTTGTTTTTGTTTTTGCGTGTAATGTCTCTGAAAACTCTGAAGTTAGTCCTGCTTTTACTGTGTGTGGAGGTGGTGGTGTGTGTTAGTGTTTGACTGGATGATCTGAAAAGGTTCCTTCTATTCTAAATTAATCTGATTATGTGAAGTCTGGTCATTAAGACCACTTACTTGTCTGTGCTAGCGTCGATTGAAGTTTGTTTTTGCAATCCAGGCAGCTTTTTAACCTGTCTTTGACTGGCTCATATATCCTTCTGTCTACCTCATCTGCTTATGTGTACTCCTCTGACAGGTTAACTACTCCATGCTCTTAATATTGCCAGCTGTTCAAGCAACCAGGTACTGTTTTGTGGTCTCTCTCATAGTTTAATCTTTCTGTATGATACAAACCAGTCTGAGGGTTTTGTGGTTTTTTTTCCTTTAATCCCTTAACAAAAATGTAAAAGATTGCTGGGGACAAGAACTTTATCTTCCCTGTCACTTACATCTGCAATTGGAGCTCTTTCTAGATACTTCTATTCAAACTGTCTATATCTTCAAGATTGCTCTGTATTAAAATTTCGTGAGATACTTTGTGTAGCTAAAACTTGTATCCTTGCTCTCATCATCTTCAATACCACAGCATTCTCTGTCCTTGACAAAAGTAGTTTTGTTCACATCTATTCCAAGCACTCAGAAAATGATTTTTCATAGCCTGTCACATTGACTCTGTCATCCATCTTAGTGCATCTTCACTGATTTATCTTTGATCTAATGGAGTAAGAAAGGCGCCTTTATGCCTGATAGATCTCCTGGCAAAGATAAATTATAACTCTTAACCAAGGACTTGTTTGTGCATTGCCAGGCCAAGGAGAAATGCAGATTCCAAAATCTTCTATGCATGAAACTCTGTTTCTGAGACAGTCTCAGCGCTGATATTTCTGTTTTCATCGATATTAGTGTGCCGTAGGAAGTGTCTTCCATGTAATCAAATTCCAAATTATTTTGAGCTTGAAGGGAGCCTGGTGAAACCAGGTTTCTGAGCTGTACTTTCAAGTTTTTTGTACTTGTAATTCACAAACTATATGTGGCAGTCAGGTGGCTTGGTACTATGTTATTTTAAAGTTTGACCTAATTTGATTAGCAGTTTTCAGCATTTTGTGCCATTGCTAAGTTGTCTGGGCTCAGAGATGTGCATGTGCAGCAATGACATGGTCCACAGTGAAGTCAATTGCCACTAGTCCTGCTCTGTATAATCTGAGTGTCTCCCTTAGTTACAACTGCTGTCTTGGCATCCAGTATTTCTTGCAATGTCATGTATCTTTTGGTGTCCTCAGTTGTTAAAAATAGTCACCTGAAAACTTTTTACAGCTGATCAGCTTCTAGTTGTTGTCTTCAGAGTATATTTCTACAGGTTTTATTAGTAGTAGAGTCTTGATCTCATGATACTGAAATGTAGAGAAAAGGAGTTAATTGTACTGGTCTTGCTGAGGAGTGAAAAATTGTAGATAGCACAGTTACAGGATTGATTGACAGCATAGGCATTCTGATAATCTTCAGCTTTCACTGACATCTCTCTCCTTCCTCCCTATCTCCAGGGATTATCAAACTAATATAGGCAGAAATAGAACATCAGAACAGAATTTTGAGACTGGCTGTGTAATGCCATTTTGAATTTTACATACCAGGTGTTACTATAGCAATGGAGGTAGAGACATGAAGAACGATACAGGTGTCTGTAATGCTGGTGTTTAAAACAATTTATACTGTGCTGATACGTTGAGAAGATTTGTTGTTCAAGGACCTAAACCACAAATGGTTGTGTTTCAATGCAAGAATACGTTATAAGCTGCTTTAAGCAATGTTAGGAATGATTAATGTAAAAATTGTATATTGAGTTCTTTGCCCTTCTCCCTTAGGTGTGGTATTTTTGTTTGGCAAAGTTTGGATTGAATCTGCAACCACCTATGTCAGCTGTTGTGTGACAGTGAAAAATATTGAGAGAACTATTTATCTGCTGCCACGTGAAACAGTAAGTGTGACTTTTAAGCATGTCAAACATAAGTACCTTTCATTCTGCATATGGCAGGTTGTGAGTTCTAGCAGTGTGTTTATGGAAGCTGTTGGAAGCCAGTGTTGTCTGATGTAGGTGGTAAGGTTAAAAACAATGTGTATGCAATATGTGACGTGTGAGCTGCAGAGCAGAGCACTGGGGCTTCCCCTGACCCTAACTAACAACTGTAGACAAATTTTTACCCTTAGACTTGCTGTTTAACAAATCAAGTGATCTTGAAGTATTACTAGAAAACTTAGAGCTTTTTAAACATTCTGTTTCAAGTAATATTTTCTAAATTTGGGATTTCTTGGCTGATTACATTACCATTTCGCCTAAAAAAAGAGATACATGGTTCATAATAACAAAATAAAATTCAACTTACTATCATGCTTGCTGGCATTTTTTGTTAATTTGTAAAACCTCACTTCTGTGTTTGAGGAAATCGACCTATCTACTGGCAAAGAGACGGAGACTCCAGTAACTTTAATGAGTGTTTTCAAGGAATTTAATGACAGCATTTCACCAAAGTACAAGATCATGAAGTTCAAATCCAAGGTTTGTTTACAAGCATCCTATTTGGTAGTTTTCTGTTGTTCTCATTTGTGAGGTGGGAAGGCTGTTGTAACATTGTCCAGTGTGGGAGGTTATGCTGAAATGCAAATATATAACTCCTGATGTGTGTAAATGTACCTGCTTGTAAAAGCCATCCCAAATACCTATATTCCTTTAAGAGTGGTAAATCTGCAACGTGGTTGTTCCACCAGAAGTATAAACAATTAATTTTGAATTTAATTCATTAGCTTCTTTAAAACTGGGTTGAATGTCAGACTAGCTTGCAGAGCTGCTTTTGAGAATGCAGAACAGCTAGAGGTTCTGGTACCTAAAGCCTGGGTGTCAGCTCATGCTGTCAGAGTTTAAAATGAAAGATTGGTGGTGTCTAGCAGATAAATCAGTGCTCTGGGATTAGACTGTCTCTGCATTTGACCAGATGTCTTATTGAACCTAATCTCTTGGCATGTCTCATCCTTCTTACACTTGCAGATTTATCTTTCTAGAGTGCATGCTGTTCAAAGCATGGATTGTCAGTGTGGCTGTGCAGCAGGTAACAAGTGAGGACTGTCATTCAGTCTTGAGAGCTGTTTTGTGCTTAGAGTTATGGGCAATAGCCTTAACAGTGTTATTTTGCTGTGCTCTGTTTGCTCAACAAATCTTTAAAATGACATTGGAAAAAGAAAATATTGCTATAATAAAAGCTTCACATATAAATTAATATAATACTTGTCATGAGTCTGCAGGAAAAGAGCTGATACTGCTGATGGTGTTGCAGATTTGGACTGAGCTAGTTTGCTAGTATGAGAGCTTTATTGTCCACTTACACAGAGCATTTGTCTTTAACAGGAGAGAGCAGAGGTGGGAAGCTTGGGTGGGGAAATGTGGCAAACATTCAAGTTAGGGGAAAAATCTGTTCTGAAACTTCTGAAAAATCTGAAGTGCTCAGAAACGTTTATGTTTCTTGAAGTAACATGTCATTAGTCTGGCAAAGCTGATTTTCATTAGTTGTAACTTTTCCCAGCCTGGCAGTCTTGTGATTTTACAGGATTCATTCCTGAATAGTTAATCAGCAAGTGAGATGGCAAGTAAAAATGCAGGAAGAATGGAATGTAACAGTATGTAAATGAGGGAAAATAAAAACAAGTTTATATGGTAATTCAGGTTGGAAAGATCCTCGGGAGGTCATCTCATCCACAGCTAGCTAGAAAGTTCAAGTTGTTAAAGTGAAAATGTGAGCAGTGTTTCTCAAATAGCAAAGTCATGCAAGACATGACATCTTTTCAGCAACTTGTAGCTTAGTGTGTTATTTACAGAGTTCAGGGAAAATGGATGTGACATTAGTACTTTGTAAAACCTTTTTTCCCTTCTTTTTGTACTCGCTTAATTTCTCAAATCTCTGATGTAAATGTAGGTTTTTCAGTTTTCTCTGTTACTTCTCTTGTGTAGTTGATTATAACATAATTACATGTGGAATCAGAAAGGAAGGAATTTAACAATAGGTGAAAAACAAGTTGCTGATAGTGCTCTGTACAAAGATGCTTTCAGGAATGAGGGAGAGAACTCAAAGGAAAACAATTCTTCCTTAAAAGAAAGGATGCAAACACTTGTACTCTAGAAATAGGAGGGAGAAAGGTCTCCAAAAAGATGCAGAGCTGCTAACAGAATTTTGGGAAACCTCCATCTTCTATGGTGTGTGAAGTAAGAATAATGTGAATGAGGTAATAATGTAGTTTAACTTTCAAAGATGGCTTTTAAAAATCTAAGTAAAACCTATC
The DNA here is from genome assembly GCF_008360975.1 of Lichenostomus cassidix. Classification (NCBI taxonomy): domain Eukaryota; kingdom Metazoa; phylum Chordata; class Aves; order Passeriformes; family Meliphagidae; genus Lichenostomus; species Lichenostomus cassidix. The sequence continues at coordinate 12,592,567 of NC_139479.1, read as the reverse complement.
AAATTTTTACTGATACTAGACAGAACTCAGGGCAAAAGACCCAACAGTCTTGGCTGTATACATGGCTACAGTACATGTGGGCTGCTTGGATTAACACAAGAGTAGGGAAGTAGGAGCACTAAGACATTGTTAAGATTTTTTTCCTTGAGTATTATAGCACTTGGTCACCCTCATGAGGAAGGAGTAAGTCAAGTGACAACAGGTGCAGAAGATGGCAATTAGAAGGATGAGACAAAAGGAGAATCAGTTATACCTGAGATAACTATGAAATAGCTTTAATTTTTTTTAGCAAGTGAAGAATAATGGTAAGACCTGTTTGCTCTCTAAAAACATTAAAAGGTAATGAGCAGCAAGAGAGCTATTTAAAGGACAGTTTTAGCAGAAGAGCAAATTTGCAAATTTTAATTCATGAATAAATTAGGCAGGATAGTTGGGGGTGCAAGGAAGCTCTGAAATAACCTACCAGAATTGTTTTTGAACTGTAAGGATTCAAATTTTGTTGAATTGTTCAGTAAACTGAATTTTATTAAGAGGATAAAAGCTATCCAGCTTTATTTTGCTTATGTGATTTTCTGCTAATTTTGATAGTTACTGCATTCTGGGAGGGTTTAATGAGAACTGGAGATAGTAGGAGGGTATAGCAGTAGCAATATGGGGGTAAGAGAAAAGACAGGATAGTAGAGCAAGCTTGTTAGTGGCATCTTTGGAGGATTATTCAAAGAAAGTATTACAGTGCCTCAGATATTCCAGATTACACAAAATTGTCTCTAAACAAGTGGCACCAAATCTGGCTGGGCTTACACCTCTGCAGCAGGGAGACTTTGTGCTCTGTGTAAGTAATAGGGTTGTCCCATTACTGCACCCTCCTCTTCTTCTGTTCTTCCCTGAGATACCTGACTTTGCCTGGTTATATACCTTAGTTTGTTTTTCATAAGGAGTCCTCAACCTCCTTTTCACTGTACTCATACCACTGGAGACAACATGTTGTTACACAGCCCTTGCACCTGTGTTTCCATAGGGGTGTGCAGGGCTCTTGAACTGAAATGGTTTGTGGCACTCACCTACACGAAAGCTCCAAAAAAGTGACCTCTACACGGTGTGACTCTATGTGGTAAAGAGCTAATGCGCTTTAGAAGATCTCCCCTGCTCTGTGATGTGCAGCCAGTGGTTCAGCACTGAGTTAAGGGCGTGTTTTGAAAGATTTCAAACAAACTAATGGCCATGTTGCTCAGGTGAGACTTGGGAGCAATGCATTCAGAGAAACACCAAGTCTCCATGTTTGCATAGTACTGTGAAACTGAAAACCACTCTTCTTCCATCATTAGCTGGAAATCAGAAAGGTTACTGACATCTCTGCCATGCACCCAGAGTTCTTTTATTCAGAATACCCATTTTTGTGATGATGTGGAGAGAGCCAGTATTTGTACACTGAGACAGGTTGTTCTCTGTGCATCTTGGCCTTGCCAGCACCCAACTTTGTCCCTGTGAACACACTTAAGCCATATCATTTCCTGCTGCACCTGCTGCTAATTGTAGCTTCAATGGGTTGCACTGCTGCCAAGTTAGCAAGTCTTCACAAATCAATTTGAAAGCAGCCTTACTCCACTTAGGAACTTAGCAGCTAATCACTGCTGCTCATTTCTGCTCTCTGAAGGGCCACTTGAAGGGCAGATTACTCTGCAGCAAAGCATTCATTCACTGAGTTATGACCAGACGCTCCTGTAATTGAGCTGAGCTCTGTGGAATAACGCAGATGAATCACTACAGCAGACTATTTTTATATGATGTTCATCTTGCGTTTGCAACAAGAACTTGTTTAAAGCCTGAGAGGTTTTTTTTTTTGGTTTTTTTTTTTTTATTAAAAAGAGGAGGGGGTGATACACCAGTGATACATGCTAAAAGCAGTGCATTGCCATCTATTATGTTACAGCTCTGATCTACTCGTGTGAGGTGCTGCTGTGGCTCAGCAGTTCAGATCCACATTTGCATGCTAATTTGCAATGCTGATCTGGCTTCATAGTGGTGCTCTTGTACCAAGTTATGTTACACTTCTGTTTCCATGAAACTATTGATGCCACAGTAGTTTCTGGATTTGTCTGCTTCCTATTTATAGCAGAGGCCCCTCTCCTCTCCTACCCAGGCATTGCAGCCTTACAACTGCAGTAGTACATGAAATAACAAGCTTAACTGCTTTTTGTAGCACCCTGAGGGAACTATTGCTGATGCTATTAATTTAAGGAAAAAAACCAGCCATCCAACCCCAAAACCAAATAACTTCAAATTTGCCTAACTGTGCATGTAATTTGTTAGTTTGTAAATTCTATTCCCATTTATGGTGATTTTGTTTTTTCGTATTAAACTTTCTGTAATGGCATATTACGCTGAGTCTTGTGTATAAAGTGGTGAAAATAGTGCATTGTCCAGTGAAAAATGTGATTTATAATTTAAGGTGCCTCTAGAAATTCCTGTAGCAATGTGCTAGCAAACTTACGGCATAACAACAATAGTATCTAACAGTGGTGCAGATGGTTTGTAAAGTACTATAGGGCAGAACAAACATACTACAGGGTAGAGCATGGCTTTTCAGAAGGTCCCAGAGCACTGTTGCAAAGGACATTGTAATTATTTGGAAAATGAAGGTAATTATTCTTAGAAACTGACAACCTGTGCGTGTTGCAGAAAATTGTTATTGTTCTTGAAGAAAGCAGAAGTGATACTGAACTTTCAATAAAGTTGTACTGAACTTCAGATTTTTTAAACTGTCTTCGTTAGAGATACAGAAACAAACGACTACTTTCTAGTAAAACCAAAGTCACTTAAAATGAAAAATATGGTAGTGTCACAGAAATGATCAGCTGTAAGCATGTAATAAAAGCTGGCAGATGGTTGGGAAATCATCTCTCTTGGGTTCCTCTCTGAAGTGCTGGTACACAAAAGTGTGCAATGTGAAAGGAGGAGCTGTGTGCAGTTACAGGCATGCAATCTGGCTGGGATCACAGACATGTGGTGGGATGGGATGTGGTTAAGACAGGCTGGGATACCAGGGAGAGGAAAGCCCTTTTGTGTATCAGAGCAATGGGAATACATGGAGCCCTGCCTGAAGGTGGGCAAAGAGCTGGTCAGGATTAGAGGATGGACTAATGGAAGAGACATCATGGTGCAGAAAGGGAAGCCAAAGCCCACCTGGGGCTAGATCTGGTGAGGGACACATAGACCAGTAGAAAAGGCTTCTATAGATATGGGCAGACTAGGAGAAAAGTGCTGCTGAAAGGGACAGGAGATGTGGTGACAGAGGTAATGGAAAAAGCTGCGATACTGCCTGTATTCCTCATGTTGGTCTGACTGCTAAGTCTAGCCTTCAGCAATCTTTGATGCCCAAGAGACCAGAAGGAAAGCCTGAAGCAAAGAAGACTTGTCCTCAGTGGAGGAGGATCTGGTTAGGGCACATTTAAGCAGATTGGACAGAGAAAGGCTCGTGGGATCTGATGGGATGCACACCTGAGTGTGGAGGGAGCTGGCCAATGTCAGAAGGTGCTTGGGAGTGTTTGGTGTGGATTCACAGAGGGGAAATGATGCTTCACCAAGCTGGTAGCTGTCTGGGGAGAGGTGGATTCATTTGGTGGACTAGAGGAGAGCAGTGACTGTTGCTTATCTTGACTTCAGTAAGCTATCAACACTGCCTGCCATAGCATCCTCACAGAGAAACTGATGAAGTATGAGCTAGTGAAGTTGGCAGCAGGGGGAACTGAAAATCAGCTGCCCTGCTGGGCTCAAAGTGTTGTGATCACTGGCACAAAAGCCAGGTGGAGGCCAGTCCCTAGTGGTGCACCCCAAGGGTGGATCCTGGATGCAATCTTGCTTGGCATCTGTTTTAATGATTTGGATGATGGCATGGAGCACACACTCAGCAAGTCTACAGACAGTACAAAACCAGAAGAGGTTGATACACCAGATGGATGTGCTGTCAAAAGAATTTCAACAGGCCAGATATATCTTATGACCTATGGGAATCCCATAAAATTTTAAAAAAGGAAATGGTCCTGTATGAAGACTGGAATAACGTCAGGTACCCTTGGGAAAAGGAGTGCCACGGGCACTACCAGCAAGTGTCAGGAGTTGGTCCCTTCCCCTTTGCCCTGGTGAGCACCTGTGGAGTGCTGTGCTCAGCTGAGCTTCCCTGTGTGAATGTGTGCTAGTGGAACAAATCCAGAACAGGAACACACAGATAATTACAGGACTTGGAGTATCTGTCATGTGAGGAGAGGCTGAGAAACCTAGGACTGCTCAGCCTGCAGAAGAGAAGGTTCAGGGTGAGGGATTGGCGGTGCAAATCTTTTAATTGTTTAAAAACATTTGATGAGCATCAGTAAAGATGACTCTGGCCGACTTATTGGTACTCAGTGGAGGACAACAGCAATAGATAACATTTTGTTTCGTTTGAAACAAATGAAATTTATCAGAACATAACCCACTGCTTTACTGTAGGGAGATCAAGAACAGGTTGCCTAGGGAAGCTGTGGAGTCTCCATCCTTGGGGATATTCAAAATTGGCTGGAGAGAGCCCTGAGCAACCCACCGTAATTGACTCAACTCTGACCAGGCAGCTGGACTAGAAATCCTTGGAGATCCCTTTCCATCTCAGCCATTTTGGGATTTTGCAGTGGTCTACAGCCACCAGTTCTCATGAGTGTGTGTGAAAGTTGTGAATTCAAAGAGTATTTCTGAGATTGCTTAACTGCCAGGTGGTTTTTTGGTAGTGGTTAAGTGTACTTGCAAGTCAGTTCTGTAGAAACTCTTCATGCTCAGAAAACATACAGAGATTAAAAGCAGATACTAAAATATTCTTACTGTCTTCAGCTGGCTGTAATGTGTTGCAGAATTGGTAATATATGATCAAGTCCATGATATTTGAAATGTATGTTTTGGCTGGCCTTTTTTTTCTTTAGCTTTCTTATTGGACAGAATGAATATTCAGTTGGGAGATACTGAAAATGTAATACCTTTGTTTTATATAGAAAGTGGAAAAATACTACGCTTTTGAGATTCCGGATGTACCAGCAAAATCTGAATACCTAGAAGTTAAATATTCAGTGAGTATAATTATTCTGACAAAATACCATGACTTGCTTTTTTATCTAATTAAGTTTACAACATGACTAGTTTCTGTATGAAAATAGTCATTGAACATTGTTGTAGTCTTGACTGATGTATTCAGTATGGATGAAGAACTTTACCTTTGGTGCGTTTTTACATTACTGTCCTGCTTTTTAAGTGGAGCCTATAGTGTGATTTCCTTAATTACTGTAAGGTATTATGGGTTAGGGCTTTGCTTGTGGGGAATGATGGTGATTTCAGGTACTGTACAGTTTTGTTAAGGTGCTGTCTGAATATGGTGTGTCAACCTTGAAGACTTCTTTGGGGTGAAACGACTCACTGCTCTCTGTTACTTGTTAGGCTGAATGCCCTCGGCTTCCCCAAGATCTGAAGGGACAAACATTTTCACATGTGTTTGGAACTAACACCTCTAGCCTGGAACTTCTCTTGTTGAATCAGAAGATCAGAGGACCCTGCTGGCTGGAGATAAAAAATCCACGTATGGTGGTTTGCATGTGAAATACCTGGTTACTAGGAAACACATATAATTATAGATTGGAGGGAGGAGGGGAAGTTTAAATTGTATGGATGAATTAGCATTTTGTACATTAACCTGGCAACTTACTGGTTTAATTTTCATTATCTAGTACAAATTGTAACTTATTCTTCTTATTCTTACTTTTTTTGATTGACAGCTATCCATATAAAGTTGTGCATTGCACAGATGAGATTATAACTTTTAATGGCTGTGACAGGGAGCTGTGCAGTGCCTAGCAGCTGCTTTTTGATGCATACCCTAATGCCATGTATACTGAGCTAAACTTACTTGACTTGAAAATGACTCATCTTTCTACTCTTGGTAACTTAAAATTTGGTTTTTTTTCTGGAAACATATTTTTAAGAACAAACTGCTGCTAGATGGTGTGAGGGGTTTTTTTTTGTTTGTTTGTTTGTGAATGAAGGTTTTGTTTTTCTTTTTTTCCTGACACTTGGAAAAGTTGTGGAGCCATTTTAGTTTTAAATTCTTTTGTGCCTCATGAGTGGCATGCAGCACTTACAGGTGGTTATGCTGCTTTGTTTTGGCCTGGTAAGAGTCCTTTATTCAATGTGTGCTGCATATCCCACAAACATAGGGATGTTGATCATACTGGACAAAAACTACATCTATTACTGCAGTCTCCCTGGGGGACTTGCAGTGTAAAATTGACTGTATGAACTCTGACACCAGGGGGATTCTCCTCTTCAGCAGCTTGCTCAGCCACTGACAAAGCTGATACCAGTAAGGATGACTCTATGTAATGCTGCAACATTTAAAGGATGTGCTCTGTGCATCAGTGGCATCAGAGAAGCCTTGTCTGTGGTTCCCAGGACAATGGAAGTGGTTTGTGTTGTTTCCTCAGAGCCTTCGAATCAGCCAGTCAGCTGGTGTAAAGTGGAGGCTATGGCCATGAAGCCTGGCTTGGTGAATGTGGTTAAAGATCTTTCTCCTCCTCCTCCTCTGGTGGTCATGTCCTTCAGCATGAAGACCATTCAGAACCCAAAGACTCACCAGAATGAGGTAAGTAATCTGCTCTCATTTTGGTTTGGTTTTGTTCTTTGGCATATGCTAAAAATTTTCTAAGGCTTGGAAGAACCTCATAAAATATGTTTAAATATAGTTTCTGTTTAAAAATTTCTGTGATCTGGGCTTTTCAAAGAAATTTTTACTAGGGCTCACCAGCATGAGAACTCTGGGCTAGGGGCCTGCTTGGTGAGAATGTTTACTCTGTGACAGTGAATGTTACTGTGACAGTGGATCCTGTGCACATTTTCAACCTTCTATTTTGTTTGTTGTGCCTCATAGCTAAAAATGAGATTGCCTCAGAACAGCTGTTAATAGATTATTTTAAAATTATTTATTTATTTAGCTAGAGCTAATCATAGGTTATAGGTAAAATAACCAGGCTTTTCTGCTAATAAAACTAATTTTGAAATGAGAAGTTGGTCTTGATCTTAGAGCACCTGCTAATCTATTATAAGATCTTTCCTCAGAAAGGAGGAGAGATCTAGATGGCCACTCTCAGTTGTGGACTGCAGACCACAACGTGTACTGAGACACATTTTATTTAACATAACTCTCATTAACCTTGGAAGATGCTTAGTATTCACAAATAGGATACAATAGTTATTTCTGGCTTACTGAATTGAAGAATAATAGGTTGGCAAATTTTTCAAGCAGAATTATTCCTCTTGGTGAAGTTAAAATTTTTTGGTGGAAGTATGGGAAACTTGTATTTTCTGGCCAACATAAAGGGGTGTACACAAGGTACTAACAGGACTCTGCTTGCCAAGATGCTTTAAAGCCTGTCTGCTTTGTTTTCTGTTGCGTTTTCCTCACCAATGTCTGGGGAGCCAGGCCATCCTGCCAGCAAAGCAATCAAAAGCATCAGTAAAGGTACTGACTTCCAAACATTAAATCCTCTTGGCTTCTTGGCAGAGAAGCTTGCATAGAGGCAGCCCTTCCTGAGGCAAGGCTTCTCTGCCTTGCTCACATCTCCCCTGCAATCCGTAGGAAAACCTTTAAATTGTGGGGTCTGGTCACATTGTGAATTAAAACTGATAAAAGTAGAAGGTTTCCAATATTAATTATTTTTCCTCTCAAATTTAAAACATAATCATTTAGGAGAAGGTACTATTTTATTGTCCTTGAGATCAATCAATAACTTTTTTCTTCTTTTTAACTATTTGCGGTTGGAATTAATTTAAGAAAGAACTGTTGTAGAAACAAGAGCAAAGAGATGAGGAACTCAAAAAAAAAAAGAAAAGGAGGTAAGAAATGAGTATTGATAGTAGCCATGCTTATGAAATTGTGTGTTCTGTATCTCCTTGGTATAGGTTGTGGCTCTTGCAGCTCTGGTTCATCAGAAATTTCCTTTGGATAAGGCTCCACCTCAACCTCCTTTTCAAACACACTTCTGTGGTATGTACTTGGAATGGTTTATGAGTAGAAAAATAATTCTGAGTTGTTGTTTCTTTGGGTGATGTTTTGGGTTTTTTGGTTGTGGGAAGGGTTATATTATTTATTTATTTATTTAAATTTTTACTTCATTCTGTTACTCCAGCAATAAGGGCTTAAAATAGACATCTGACAAAGTTTCAGCTCCCAGACAGGCTTTTCTCTCTATTTTAACTTCACTAGTTACTGACTTTTTATCGAAGAGTTAAGTGAAAAAAGTCTTAGTTTGAGGTAATGCCTAGTAAACCTGCTCTATACAGTTTCCTGTAATTTTTATTGGCTTTATTCCATCTTTCCCTGCCCATTAATTGAGACCATTTATTTACTGTCACTTACTTACTTTTCTGTTCAGTTCTTCTAAACAATTATTTATAAGCAAGTTTTCTTAGGAAAAGAACCATGTCTTGCAGCAGTGTCATAGTAGTAATATCAGCTAAATCTTGAGATTCAGACCCTGACTGGAAGTAATGAAGTGTTGAACCCTTGTAAGAGGAAGTTCTTCAGGAGCTGTGGACTACATGTTAATGTACTGTCTTTAAGATAACCAAGTAATTAGTAAAGCATTGAACAATCTGAATCAGTCATATTTGAGGTTATCAGTGGATTAATGTAAAGCTGGTCTTTTAGAATTAGAGGTCAGTTTTCCTCAGCTCATTTTGTAGTGAATGGGTGCTTATGGGGAGGTTACAATTAGGAACTTGTGTGTAAATACAAATATCACTTTTTACAGCTGTTTCCAAACCGAGTGATTGCATTTTTCCTTATGACTTCAAAGAAGCCGTTAAAAAGAAGGTAATTTCATTTTGTTACCCTTCTGATTGCAGTAACTTGTAGGATATGAACTTCATGGTGCTTTTGGTAAATTGTGAAGAGAAATAGTCAAAGGAATGGCATGATTATTTGTTTTCCACTCTGCAAACTTAAATCCAGGTATTTATTCTGTGTTTCTTGTAAAAGCAGTGGTGTGTGCTCTGTGCGGTTCGGTACTGCTGCTAATTGTACCCTTAAAACAGACAGGGTGTTAGACAGGGGAGTTGGAAAGGTTTTGCAAAGAGGCTAAAATTGTGATTAATTTTCATTATGCCTGACTATGTACTCGTAGTAAACTGGGAGAATTTGTTTTTTCTTTTCTTGGAGAGTAGAGTCTGTCAGAATTTAGAAGACATCCTTTTTAAAGGGTGGTGGGAGAGCTGACAGAATAATAAAGTAACCTATTTTTGTTTTTCCTCTATTTCTGTGTGATCTTAAATCTGTGAGTGAAGGATGCATATGGAGCATTTTCCTGGTGTGCTTGATTCTTAGGAGGCTCTTAAAATATCACTAGACACCTGCATTCAAAAGCAGAATGGAAAAAAGCCTCCGAGAAAAGCTTTCTATGTCTATGGGAGTGAGAAAAAAAATCCTTGAATTACAGAAGGAAAAGCAGAACTCTGTGGTGCTTTGTTATTGTCTTGTAACTAGTAGGGGAGAGGAGATACCTCCGTTTTAAACTTACTGGGTCATTGAAATCGGGTGCTCTCTTGCTCCTTTTAGAATGCCAAAATAGAAATTGCTGCAACAGAGAGAACACTGCTGGGATTTTTCCTTGCAAAGATTCACAAAATTGACCCAGACGTTGTTGTGGTGAGTAGCTCTGAGACTTTGAGAGTTAAATTAAAGCATATTGTCAGTTGGTCAGCTTTGTTCTTTTTCTTTTGTCCCCTTACAGGCTTTTTAATGCTTGTCTTAGACTGCCTTATGAATTGAGTTTGCTTATAAGACAGCAGGTATATTTTGGTACAAAGATGATACGGAATTTTCGCTGGCAGCATTTTATACATACTATTATTCCAGTAATAGCTAAAATAGGCAGTATTTCCACAATACCTGAAACAAGTTTTTTCTTTACTAAGAAAGACAAAAGACAACAAAAACCTGATTTTCTGGAAAAAAGGAAACTCTTGGTGTACGTAAGATTCTGTTGCAGTTCAGATGCTCATATAATTCATGTTTATGCTGTAAATCAAAATAATCTATATGAATCCATGGGATCTGAGCAAAGCTCTGTAATAAGCATTCTTACATTTTTTACTGTATCAGCAGCTGAGGATTTATTATAATGACTCATTTTCTTTTTTTGTTATGTTTAATTAATGTACAGTTGTGACTTTCACATAATAAAATTTTGAAGACAGTTTGAGGTTGGTTGTACGTCTGAGGTTGATTACAACTTGTTCTTCTGTAGGTAAATACAAATAACTGATGGGAATATGATGAAGTGAGCAGTCAGTTCCTGAGGTTTTCAGCTCACTGCAGCTGGTATCCAGGATTTGCCCTGTGACCTAAGCTCCCCGGTGGCTATGGGAAGGAATCAGAAGCACTGCAGCCAGTGGCTTAAAACAAGATGCCAGTAGCAGGGGTGTGAGAACTACTATCCTGAAAGCAGCAAAGCTGTGTTAGTGCAGTTTAATTTGCACCTGGTTTAATTAGTGCTGTTGAAATGCTGCTGCCTATTTTAAGGAGCTGCTTCTGTAGCAGAGTTTTGCACTGCTCAGAGGCACCTGCTAGAGTGGACCTGCAGCTCCTGGTGACTGATTCAGGTTCTCAGGGTAGCATTTTGCTTTCAGCTGAGGTTACAGACCAGTGTCATCAATGTACTTAGCACTGTTTAGAATATTGCTGGAGTGCTTTGATATGTAAATGTTGCTTGCAAGGTGTTCTTACCCAGATTTAATAGCTGTTCCTGTTGCAGTATCAAAGGAAAAAATTACAGTATTTTGATGTCACTATTGTGACTTTCACAGATGGAGAGAAAAGGAATTACTCTTAGCTTAAGTTTATATGCTCTATGAAGAATGTTGTGAGTTTTTTCTAGAAGCTTTAAATCCTAATCTCTGGTATTAAAGCATGAAGCTGTATTGTGTGTGCTATCAGGCAGTTATAGAGCTGATTTTGGTATTCTACAGAACAGCATTGTTGGTGTTAAGACTAATGAGTACTGTTGATGAACGTTCTCTTAGAAAGTGCTTTCTACAAGAGAGATAATGCCATCAATTAGTTGGAAAAAATCACAAAGGGCAAAGGAATACTGAGTGTGTGAAAGTAAGTCTTTCAATTTGCATTTGTTGTAACCTTTTTTGTTATTTTTTCTGCTTCAAGGGTCATAATATTTATGGATTTGATCTGGAAGTGCTGCTTCAAAGAATTAATTTGTGCAAAGTCCCTCACTGGTCCAAGATAGGTCGACTGAGGAGGTCTAATATGCCAAAGCTTGGGGTAATAAGATTGCTTAAGTCTTTTAAGCCCCTTTATGTTGCATGTGATTAAAAATGAATTAGTTTTTCTGAGGAATTGTGAATGTGACACTGATGTATTTTGACGGTTGGCCATGCTGAATTTTGTGGGTCCCAGATCAGAAATTATGAGTGTTTATATGACTTTTATTACAGTAATAGGATAAACTGATTATCAAGTTAGGCTAATTTAGTTTACTTATCTCAGCTAGATGATAGTAATGACAGATTAATTGCAATAGTCTCTACCGTAACAGTCTTTGTTCTCTGTAACTGTAAAATGAGAAAAAGCAATTTGGATTGATGGGTGAATCATCTCATAGAGAGCTGCTAATTCTGTAGTTCTTATTACATATTTGTTCAGAGGACAATGTGTGAAGCTTGGAGGAAGTGCTGAACATGGCTGAGTTCTGGCCTCTGCCTGTCCTTCCTAGAGGCCTGGATGAGTATTTCTGTGTGGTTCTGTGACTTTTTCATCCTGTTGTTATTGCAAAAAGTATTCTTGAAGGAAAGACAGAATCCACACCCAACCAATGTTTGGGCTATTCTAATGATTGAAGAAAAAAAAAGGCATGATAGTTTAAGAGTTAAGATAGAACTAGTAGGAGAGTTAACTATTTCTTAATATCGGCATACAGTGAAAGGAAACATGGATTACTGTAGGGCATAATTACAAGTCTTGAGTATTACTGATATTTAATAGAGTATTCGAGTACTTAGTGACCAACTGACTTGAGTGAGTCCTCTAAACATACATTGTGGATAGATGTTTTTTGTTCATGTGTGTATGTTTCATTTTATTTGGGTTTTCTCTCCTTGTGTGATATGATGAAGGGTCGAGGAGGCTTTGCTGAAAGGAATGCTGCCTGCGGTCGAATGATCTGTGATGTAGAAATTTCTGCTAAAGAACTAATTCGTTGCAAAAGTTACCATTTGTCTGAACTGGTCCATCAGATTTTGAAAACAGAGAAGATAACAATTCTACCGGAGGAAATTCTGAATATGTACAGGTATGTTGCTGGCTGGGGGTTTTAATCCTTCTCTGGAAAGCAGAGGAGCTGTTCCCTGCCATGAAGTTTTACGTTTGCTTACTTGATTTATCATGGAGGTGCTGACTTAGCATACTGGTATTTGAAAAGCTAAATATTGTCTTAACATTACAAAATAATGTTTTAAGCTACTTGTGATGGCTACTGGCAGCTTATTATGTGTGAAGCAAATTGATTTGTGGGAGCATTGCTGTAGACACACTAACAGAAGATGCAAGTCTGAGTTTTGGGGTGGTTTTTCAATTACAAAAACTCGCTATAAAATTCAGCAGTGGTGTGCTACAGATACCACGTGTTCTGTACAGCATATAGGTCTAAACTACTACAAAGTACAAAGGAAATTGGTATGACATTGCTAGTCCATACTCCTTCTTTTCCCAGTGATTCTCCTCGCTTAGTGTTCATGCTGGAAAACACCTGGATGGATGCCAAGTTCATTCTCCAGATCATGTGTGACCTGAATGTTCTGCCGCTGGCTCTTCAGATAACAAACATCTCTGGGAATGTCATGGTACATTTTTATTACTTTCCACCCCTCTCCACTCTCCCCCCAAAACAGCTCCATGTTTTCTGTGTTTGATTTGCTGGGTTTAATTTCTAAACACTAACCTGGCATGCACAATACTGTAAATTTTCTGCGACTGGGAAAGTTCAATGTTCTAATCAAGTAATAATACAAAACTTCCTTAAAAAGATCACATTTGAGTTTTGTGCATGGTGATGGTAGAGAATAATAGTAATGCTAGGTGAACTTAAATAGTTGGAGGACATTGCTTAGTCTGTTTTGGTGTCAGTATTTTTTGTGCTTTGCTTTGAGTTCTCTTTTCACCCCTCTTCAGTCAAGGACAATGATGGGTGGACGATCTGAACGCAACGAGTTCCTGCTGCTTCATGCCTTTCATGAGAAGGACTACATAGTGCCAGACAAACAAGTTTTCAAAAAGCCTCCACAGAAGCTGGTGGGTCCAGTTTTACTCTTTCCAAGAATTTTTATTAAAAAAGGAACAAGCGCTCTTCTGTCTTTTGTGTGTTAGTATTCTGGGGGAGCACAACCCCAAACATAACTTAGATATAACTTAATGGTAGAGCATATGCTTAATTAAATTTTTTTTTTGGTGTGTGTGTGTAGTTGATAATGAGAGCAGGACAGTGTAACATCATTTTCGTTGTGTTACAGATCTGTAGAAACTCAGTTGTGCTGTTAGTTTAAAATTAAAATAAGCTAAGTGCTTGTCTGTGTAGGGAAATAGTAAAGATGATAATATGTGTTGTTTAATAGATGCACTTATAGTTATTTTGATATCTTCAGTACTTTAAGTATAATTTGTTAAATGGGTGAAATATCCAAAGGTATTTAAAAAAATTCCCTTGTGTAATACCAATGTAAATAGCATGTCTAGAAATATGCAGGTTTTTGTTAGTGAAAAAATGAAAATTTGAGAAAATAATTGTACTTCACTATATTTTACTTTTTAGTTTTAAATAAGATCAACAGCAAACTTGAAAGCAATAAGTTCTATTGATTGTATTGTTGCATCAAAGTAGTGCTGGAATTCTAAATGATTCAGAATAGAATTGAGCGATTGGGACAACATAACAAACATTGAACAATATTGTACAACACAACAAATACCTGAATATTCTTTGGGTCAGTAATAGTGTTTTTATTTGGTTTATTCAAGCCCAGCCATTCTGTTTCTAAACCAAACATTTTAATTGGGCAATCATACCACTTCTGGGTCGTGACTTGATTTTTTTTCATAGTGTGGAGTTTTACAGCCAACTGGAAAAGGCATTCTAGTGCCATGTTGAATGATGACAATACTTTAAGGTCTTTGTAATCTCTTGTTAGCAGTTTTTTCCTGTCAGAGTTGGTTTGAATGCTGTTTTGACAAGTAGAGAGCTTTATAAGGATCGTGATGAAAACACCATGCTTTGCATATATTTTAAAAGGAATTCTTCACTGGCTCCCAAATTTGTATTTGACTTGCCAAAAATAACTCCTGTAACATTACAGAAATCTTAGAGACTAGATAATGACTTTTTTAAATGCCAAATGTAGGTGGATGAAGATGAAGATTTTGAAGATCAGAATAAATCAAAGATAGGGAAAAAGAAAGCAGCATATGCTGGGGGCTTAGTCTTGGATCCCAAAGTCGGTAAGATGTGGCAATTTTCTTTCTTCTATGAAGTTAGAGACAGGTAGGTTATATTAATACAGAGAGATTGTAGTGGGGAGTCTGTGTGTGAGTTTGGTGTTGTGGTTGTAAGGGGAGTGTTACTGCCTACAACAAAATTCCCTACACTGATTGTGGAATTGCTTCATTTGAGGAATCAGGACTGTACATCTATGTATAATGTTCTGATGGACACGTAAGTTTTCTTTCAGTTTCTCCTCTATGTGGGGAAAACTGTACGAGTGTCCTACAGTAACACAGAAGCTATCTGTTCAACTCTGGTGAGTTAATGGGGTTGGATCGTTCCACTTCTGACAGCTTTCGGTGCATCTCAACAGCTGCTTTAGGGGATTTAGATTATGGAAATGTGGTACAATATATTACTGTCACTTAGATATTAATTGTGGAGTTATATGAAGGCCTTTGGGAGACTTGAGTAATTATGACTTTTGTTCTAAACTCTGTTTTAGGTTTTTATGACAAGTTTATTTTGCTTCTCGACTTCAACAGCTTGTACCCATCGATTATTCAGGAGTTCAACATCTGTTTTACCACAGTGCAGCGACTGTCATCAGAGGCACAGAAAAGGGCAGAGGTTTGTGTGCTTTAACTTGTGGCTTCAGTTACAGTGTCTTAACTTCAGAGTGTTTTCTGTGAATCAGCTCTTCAAGAAACTGTTCTTTTCCACTGTTTAATTTTTTTGCCCCCTCTCACGCATAGAAAGTGATTCTTGTTTAAAGATGTATCATATTAAGTTTTGGGTTGTGACTTTTTTGAATATTTTGTGTCTGTCACCTTCCTTTCTGTAATACTCTTGAAGAATCTTGGTGAGTCCTCTCTCATCTAATCTTGACATCCTCATGAAACAAGATTTGTACTGAGGCTCTGTGACCCTTTGCAGCCACACATCCCCCCTAGCAATTTCTGAGCCCCTTTACTAGTTTTGTCCTGTCTTGATAGAGGTTTCCTGAAGTTAAGTTCCTACAGAATTCATGCAAATATATCTGAATGAGGTAGGCAAAAGTCTCATGCTTTCTACAGGAAAGAGTATGTTTATGAGCTCAAGTCTTACTAGACATTGGGAAAGCTATGTGTGTGTCTTGGAGGGAGGGTGGGAGGGTGATGTGACTATGTCAGCTGTGGCACCAGCTTCACAAAAATTCATGCTGTTCACACTATAATACACACAACTGTGAAACCTCCTGAAGGTGCAGTTCCATGTAGTGTTCTGTAAGCAGCTCTGTTGGCTTTGGCTTATCCATGGCTGGAGATTGTCATTTCCTCAGCTATGCTGAAACACTTGTTGGTGGAGCTGTTGTGAACTGAAGCGTTGAGCTGGTCAGGTGTAAAGGTTAAACCTGAGGCTTTTATTTTTCACTGGTATCAGCTCACAGGTTGGAATTAGTTAGTCCTGTAACAACTGAAATAGCAGAAATGCGGAGACAAGTATGTGGAGTTCTGTCAGTAAGTTCTTCCAAGCTGCCTTTGGATTTTCCCTGCTTTCTGAAGTGTGCTTCAACCTGAAGCAGCTAATTTTGATTTCTCTCACTGTATGATGTTTAATCAGGCTTTGGTGTAATTTCTTGTTGCTGTTCTCCCCAGACAGCTTTACTAAACTTGCCAACCTCACAGTGTCTCTATTGCCTTCCCTTTGTACTTTTCTGTCACCGTCATTGTGTTTCTGTCCATTTTTGCTCATCAGCCATTTTTTCAGTCGTGCTAAGAAGAAGAATGTGTGCTTTCTGCTATGTTGTTTTGCTATAATCAAGAGTTGCTTGAGGTGAAGTTTATGTTTCATTGCTGTGGTCGATTTCATATTTCAGTTGTATGATTCAAAGTTTCAGTTCCACAGAGCATGTGCTCCTTTTGACATGTCTGATTACCAAAAGTACTTACGTGATGATAAAAAAGGGATGGATTTTTCAGCATGGAAAGAATTGCTGTGTGTGTACTTTTCTTTTATATTTTTGTATCTGTCTGTATATCTAATACTCTACCTAAGAGTGAGAATGTGTGTGTTATTTATCTGCATTTATGTATATGTATGTACATAAATATATAGCACATACGCACACACACTCTAATAAAAATAAAAATCTTTCTGCTACTGGCCCATGCCTTCTTTGTGTTTCTCCCACAGTGAAACAGACTTAGGCCCTGTCCCCCAGCAGGGAAAAAGTAATACAGTTAAACACTGCAAAAAACCTCTCATGCTGGTTCTAAACTGTGCTTTGGGTGCCCTGCAAGAGTTGGCACAAGCCGTGCAGTTTTGGTTCTTTCCCCCCCAAGCTTTTCGTTTAATGCATTAAAATCTAATCTTCAAGCAATAAAATGATAAGCAGTGGTGATCATTTGACAGGTCGAAGAAGAGGAAGAAATTCCAGAGCTTCCAGACCCATCTCTGGATATGGGAATTTTGCCTCAAGAAATCAGGAAGCTGGTGGAGAGAAGACGTCAAGTTAAGCAGTTAATGAAAAAGCCAGATTTAAATCCTGACCTCTACTTACAGGTGTGTTTTATAGAACTCCTTTGATTTTTTCCTCCCATTCCCCTTAAGTGCCCTGATCAGCCTTGTAGAATAGGGATGATTAGTAGTGAGCAGTGATTGTAATGTGCTTTATTTGTAGCCCATCACTGCTGCAGACTGTATAAAAAAGCTGTGAATGTAATTGTGAGCATTAAGTTCTGTTCTCTGATGGCTGTGGTTGGATCATTTTTGCTGGTTGTGTTTCTTTTCAGTATGATATCAGACAGAAAGCTTTGAAACTCACTGCTAACAGCATGTATGGCTGCCTGGGATTTTCCTACAGCAGATTCTATGCCAAACCTTTGGCTGCTTTGGTGACACATAAGGGGAGAGAGGTAAGTCAATAAACAGGTTATACACACATGTAAAAAGGCTGAATTTAAGCCTCCTCCTTTTTTTCATTGGATAAGAGAATGGTTTTGCTCTTGAGCCTGCTTTTGGTTTCAGAACTCTCTAAGTTTTCCTCTCTTGTGTTGTGGAACTCTTTGGTTTCAGTGGGCCAAACTGTGGTGCCCAAAAAAAAAAAAATCAAGGCTTCTTTCACATTTTCCATGAATTTCCAGTTCTGCTTGATAGGCTACTCTTTGATTTAGTGGTATGCTTTGGATGAGCTTGCTTTTAGCCAGATTATCCTGTGGCCTGGTATTGTGAGTTCCTGAAACCCTAAAGTTTGTCATAGGGCTAATTAATCATGGAGGCAATGGATTATGTATCAGCACTTATTTTCAGAAACTGTTGGTTCCTCAAAATGAAGTTTCTCATTAGCCTCAGATTTTATTTTAAGAGTTGCACTTGACTTTATCGGCAAAATTACTCTTGCTGTGGATCAGGATGGTAGCTCAATGCAGACCACATCAGTTTTGTCCCTGTGGGAAAAATAATCTTTAATGATCCAAAACACCACTGATATACATTGTCTTAAAACATAATGTTGCTCCATATTAGTTCCTTATAGAAGAGAAAACCAAGCAGGAGTCTGCAGAGGTGCCAAGAACAGTTGTGTCAGGATGTCTGGTCAGCCTTTTAGTTGGTCAGGGAGACGGATAAGCTCACATACCTGTTGACAGGCACATCCTCCGTGTGATGTGAGGGCACACCCAATTTGCCATCCCCAGTTCAATTGCATGGGGGTGTTTTATTTCTGGTAACACATCTTTGTATTTAAAAATCTTCCTGTCTAAACAGTTCTCTAGAGAGAGCCCCACATTTGCTGTCTTCCCAGTTTGTGTAATCAGTTGTGTTTAACCTTACACACATTTTTAACTCGGAAATAATATCCCAGTTTGGTAACTGCAAATGTGCCATGCAGCCTTGTGAATTCAAAAACTGATGTTTCCTTTAATAAGGTATTGTGTTTGTTGTTGTAAGATTCTGATGCATTTCTCTGAGGTTGGCATGCAAAGCAGCTGAGTATCATAGCTTTGTGTTTTCTAGTGGTATTTTAAAAGTAATGAATTCTACTTTTTTGTTTGGGTTGGTTTTTTTTTAATGATCTCCATTTGTCCCATGGAGCACCTGCCACAAACCTGGTACTCTGTGGATACATAAAGCTTTTGGCCTCTGTTAAGATGGAGAAATGCTTTTTGTTTGCACTTTTGTTTGAGTTTATTCTCATTTGTCTGTAATGTATCAGTTACGAGATAACTGCATGAAATTCTGCTGTTCTTCCTGCATTATGTTCCAGAATGATGATGAAATCCTAAACAGGTGCTACAGAATGTGCTAGGGAGTAATTAGAGATGGCTTCACTTACATAGTTGATTTTTGGTTGGAAAGGATTTCTTAACTCTTAAATTCTGGTGGTGCTAGACCTGTGCTGGCTTCTGCCAAACCTTTGTATACATTTGAGGTTTTGCCACAGAAGATGACATGAGGACACTTCAGTTTTCTGTTGTGCTTTGTTGTTTTTATTTTAAGTTGAAATATCCAATCTGGAAAAAACATTACTTTAAATTTTTATATTAGTCTTTCTATTCACAGGTTTCCTGTTACTACTTAGTTCTAATATAAAAGAGGTAAATGTTAAGTATCCAGAGGTTTGGGTTCTCTATGGGAAAAGGTTAATTAAAAAGTAACTGTTATGGAAAAGTTGCAGTCTAAATTTAAATGGCCTTTTCTGATGATCTGCAATTATACCTTTTTTTTTTTTACACTGTTGTCAAGGGCACCTGAGTAAATGCAGGTAGGCTTGTGGAAGTCTAAGTGGGAAAAATACTGTGTGGGATGAAAACTGAACTTAATATTTGCACTAACACAATTACAGTTCAATCGTAAGTCTTAGCAGTATAATTGAAAGTGGGAAATATGTATTTCATGTTGAAATTGTTAAAGCTCATCCTAGCATTAAGTTTTAATGTAGCTGAGAATGAGTTTTGATGACTCCTGTAAATTAATGCTTTTCAACTGTGTGACTGACAACCTTTCCACTGAAGCTGTGGGAAGATTCAAGTGCCTGATGCCAAGTGCTGAGTACCACCTCTCCTGGACTCTTAAATTCTCTTTGTGGTTTGGAGATGCTGGTGCCCTAAAAATAGTGGAGCTGCCATGGGGTTCCTTATGGTGACTAAAAAATACTTGTAATTACACACTGCCATTTAAAAAACTTGTGTGTGATTATATTAGTGAACTTGTGAACTATATTAGCAGAACTTGACATGTTCACTTCATTTTGATAGCAGAAGGGCTGTTCATAAAAAGCCAAATCATAGAACTAAAGATCTTTAAGGCCCCTTCCAACCCAAACCATTCTATGGTTCTGTGCCAGTGTAATCTGTAAAAGCTCAGTTCTCTTCGGTCAGCCTCAGCGAGATCCGAGCCGGTGCTTGATTTTTATTTGCCTTCAGACACGGAATAGGAATGTAGCAAAGCCTTTCATCCCCGGCCAGGGGCAGGCTGGATCCTGCAGTTTGTGTCGTGTGTCATTCCAGGGAACACGTTTAGGGGACAGGTAATGGCGCGCAGGTTTCGCTAGATGGCGATAGAGACCTTGGGATCCGTAATTAATTAAGACTCATTTTTGTCAACGTGTTTAAACGTTGATTATCGGGTTTGTCGAACGGGTCTTCCTTGCTTTTCATTTCTGGGTCATCTTTAACAGTGAATTTTGTCAGAGTTTAGTGTATTGTGTGTCACAGGTAGACTGCTAAGTTCTGGTGTGTTTTGGAACAAAGAAAAGGTAAAAATTTGTGTTGGAAGTGAGTTAAAACTATAGGTGAGATCTGTTCAACAATTTTGGCAAATAAAACTATTTTTCTGTTTTGAAATACATAATAAGAAATACATAAGTTCAGTGAACTACAAATAAAATTCTTTCTGCATTTGCAATCCAAATGTTGCATTATTGATCAGGATTGCGTTAGAGGGATTCCTGAACTTTCCCTTCTACCCCCCCCATGTCACTAAGCGTTTGCCTGGACATTGCTCTTGTTGTAACTGTAGCAGTTGCTTGCATGGAAAAGTAATAGGAAAATATTTAATATATTTTTAGCTGTCCTTTAATGCTAATGTAATTTAACAACTGGAAACAAGATGAGTCGGAGCTGCACAAGCAGCCAGCTCTGCACCAGCAGGCAGTGTCAGGTCATGCCGTTCTAGCCTCTCTAAAGGACAAGCCTTTTGATGAAGTGTCAGTTGTCTGGTTTCCTAAATGCAGGATGCCGTTTGCTGCAGGATTCTCCTGCAGGACAGCAAAGTTGTTGAGAGAATTAGACAGCTTGCTTGCTAATGGCTTTCACTTAAAGCTGAGGCCTTTTCCAGGATACTTGCTTTTTTCCCCATTTTGTTTTTCACTGTTGCATATTTTTGCCCAAGCAAACTTGCCTTTGAAAGGAAAACAACACATTTGCTGTTTTCAGCAGTGCTACCAGGTAGATCTAGCGTTCAAATATGCAAAATAAAAGGGGGAGAGAGGCAATTGGGTTAATTCCAACTTTCTCATTCAGATCCTTTAGATACATTCTCAATTAATAATTAGTTTAAGGCCTTGGCAATCAAAAGGAAAGAATAAAAGCATGTTATTGCTGCAGTCTGGGAGAAGAATGGATGAGGGAGGAGAAAAATGAAGTGGAGAAAGATGAGCTCATTTAAAAAAAATTAAGGGTAGGTAAGCAGGTTAATGGCCATCTACTGTAATTATGATCTGTAAAGAAATCCAGGCATTTCTTTTTTTTGGAAATTTTTTTACAGTCTCATCCAGGGAAAATGCTCATCAGCTGCTTTCTGTTAATTGCACCTAAAGCATTAGTTATACATTCTACAAGAGTTGTCACATGAATGGGGCAATTGACAGACTCCTGGTTTCTTCCATGTTGTACTATGGGAGAAAGGGGATTGCTAAAAGAGGGAAAGGAGCTTCCTAATGTCTTGTTACAAGCATGCCATCTGTATTTAAACTGGGAATGCAACATCAATGTAACAATTTAGGACGACATGGAACTTGATGGCAAAAGGCTAGGCAAAGAGTTTCTAATTGCTTTTAAATAAAAAAATGGCAAACTGAAATCTTGGGAGAAATAGTGCAAAATGGCTGCATTGTCCCTAAATGGGAACTATTGGGGTTAAACCATTTGCCACTGTTGTTAAATTTATCATTATGTATGCAATTGTGAGCTTGTGAAAAAGCTGTGTATGTTACTCTGCACGCTGATACCCAAAATGAGTTAGAGTAGACAAGGAGAGGCTGCATACAAACAGTACTAAGTAGTAGAAAAATTATGGAGCATCTTAATATTTGTTGAAATATTAATATTGGTAGTCAAGTGCAGGAGATGACATCTGGTCTAATACAGACATTTGCATCTCCAAGGAGAGGAAATGAAACATTTCATTTAAGAAGAATGGCCAGAATATTTTGGCTGAGGAGAAGATTAGTGTGAAGGGAAAAAAATTATTTTATTTTGGATGGCATGTTGTTTTTTTTTTTTCCTCTCTGGACCGAAAGGTTTTATTTAACGGGTGTTCACTGAGAAATGTTTAGGAAGATTGGTGAGATTCAGATTGATTGTACAGCAAGTCAGATGAATAGAGAGACCTTTTCTTTTTTTTTTTACTGCTTATTTTAAGATTGTGCTATTACAAGAGGTGTGGTGCCTCTCACTTCTTGACTGCTGATTTCTGTGGATGGGTTATAGCAATTGCATGGCCCCATGGTGAGCTGGATCAGCCTGGTGATCCGAGCTGAAAACTAACTCCAGAGGAAAACCAAATTGATTTCAGTTGGATCAATGACTCAGTGGCTCACTGTGTGCTCTGAGCAGTGGTGGAAGGGAGGAGGTTGGAAAGTGGGGGCAGGCCCAGTGTGAGATGGAAGGGGTCAGGCATGACCAGCCATTTTTCAGCTCATACCTGACTGTGAAACTGTGGGGTTACTGTTAATAGGATAACACATGGGGGTTTTCTTTGGTTGTTGTTTTCTTTCTTCTGTACTTTCGATTTTTTCTTATGGTTTCCTATCTTGTATTTTTTTTCTGTCCTGCCAAAAGACACAGACTTTTGCTTGCATCGTATCTTAACCTGGATGACTAGGTAACAAGATATTCCTCACCCAGAACTGTGGTAAAACTGAGAATCAGAGTACTGGGAAGAGCGAGACTCCTGGAACATTCTCTGTATCAGTAACACTCTCTATCAGTATGTCCCCTTTTGGAAGCTGTATATGTTGGGTAGAGAACTGATACCTCAAGATTAGGAGAGGTAGAAATGTCTCCCCACATCCAGTGGTAACAGGAAAGACTCTCAGGTGTTCAGTAAAGTATTGGGGAATGCACTTGAATCCTGCACCCTCCAAAGTTTGCTGTGCTTGGGCTTCAGAGTTACTAAAGAAATCCTTTAAACCTATCTAATAGAATACTGTAGGGATCAACAGAGATCCTTCATGGTTCTTCCCTGGAGGTGCCTTATAAAAGAGAGACACATAGCATAGGTTCTTCCCCATGAAGGTTGAGAGCTTTAGCATCATCACACCACCATTTGTAATCTCTGCCTTGGTTCTGTTTTCAAACAACTTTTTTTTCCAAAACCTGCTGTAAAGGTTAGAAGAATACAAATGCTAACTAGTGCTTTAATGTTTTTCTCCAGCCTGTATATTTGTTAGCACTACGTGTCTTTGCAGTACACATTTTCTTAGTTCATTAGTAGCTTGCCAAAAAAGACTTTAAATTTTGAGATTTCACTGAAGTTGTTCTTTAGGGTCTTACTGCCTTACTCATTTGCATCATGCATTTATCTGAAATTGGATGTTGGCTTGCTCTAGAAACCCTGGGTTTGGATACCTAGATGGTAATACAGTTTTTGAAATAAAAGATACTTCAAATAGGAGTTAAAAATAATTTTCATTTTCAAGCACTATTCCTAAGAGGATAGAAAAACAGTCTAACTGAAGTGTCTGTCTCCCACGAGGCTTAAATAAATATTCATACTGTCCTTCAAAGATATGAGACCTTGATCTCATAATCAGAAGTTTTCATATATTTCCTGGGAATGTTGCCCACTGTGCAAAAGCTGAGTTCTTCACCACAAATTCTATTAGAAACTTCTAGCTCCATCCCCAGTGAGATGATCTGTTCTTTTTCCTCTTGGATAAATACTCATTTGAGTCTACTAGGTCTGTTGTTTGCAGGTAGTGGTTTCAGGATGGTGATGATTCTACTTTGACATATAGGGAGAGGCTGAAAGCTGGGTTCCTTCTCTCTGGAAAAAATTATTTGAGGATGGAATTAATTGTGATCTTCAACAACCTAATGGGGGCTGTCTGGATGAAGCCAGACTCTTCCCACAGACCTTCTTGCACCAGGCAGGTGTAGTCCTGAGATATCCCGAGATTCCTTCAAACCAAAGTGGGTCTGTGATGCTCAGTTTAGAAGTTCCTTTAATTCACACTGAGATTTATCACCAAGGTCAGCAAGATCCAACAGATGAAACTTGTCATCTGAGGGGAAGAAAACTGGAAGAGTGAAGATGTTTCAGCAGTGATACTTGTTCTTACCAGGGTGTTTTGGTTTCAGAGCTAAAAAATAATGTTTGAGTACATTATTTTATATCAAATGCAGGTTTTGCTGTATAGATCAGGTCGTGTGGTCTCTTGGATGTTATGTCCTTCCACTGGGCCCGTGCCAAGATTCATTGGCTTAATTTAGAAGATAAGCATGAACAGCTTATGCTATTTTCAGCGCTGAAATATACTTATGAGACAGATGAAAAGAGCTTGTTAAGACCTTTATTTTTCTGTGAACGATGGACTGTCTCTACTGCTGCAGGTATAATACCTTGTAAGGATACAGAAGATCTTAGTGGGCAGCTCAAGAATGCTCTCCTTGGAAAAAAGGACTCCTGAGAGGTAGATGTAGTTTAACAAGCTGGGGCATACCTGATGCAGATCTCTTAAGATAAGCAAGGAAGCCTGTAAGTCAGGCATACAGCCTAAAGTAATTTGTTCTGACTCCCTTTATAGCAGAAAGAGACAGTGTCAAAGCGGGATAAAATAAATCCCTCAAATTTTAGAGCTTGATCAGTGATTGAGAGATACCAGCATTATGCTTGCTCTGTTTGCTTTCCTTCCAGCAGTTACACGTGATGTGGTGCAGGAGTTGTTGCTGGTGTTGTCTTTGGCTTCAGACTATTCCTGTTATCAAATATGGGTAAGGTTTCAGGGAGTAGGATTAAATTATATATGTTGATATCTGCTTTATAATTTGATACTCATGTTTGCTGATTTGAACTACTAGGAATAGTTGCTCCATAAAATCCCATTTCAAAACCTGGATTAGTTAAAAAAAAAAGTAAAAATAAAATACCCATTTCCCTTCACCTTTATGTTAATGCTCCTATGTTTTCATATGTTCTAACTGGCAGCCTTTAGAAAGGGCAAAAAATAGGTTTTTAGGTCGTTGGGGGTGGGAAGTAGTTCCCATTTTGTGTCACTGAAATGATTTGCTTATCAAGCAGTGCTCATCAAAAACATGGAATAATGGGATGTCATTTGAACCTTACTTCAGGTTTGGTCCCCAGTCTTAGTAGCTGTGTGAGACTGGAGAAACTTAAAATTTGGATAGTGTTGGTTGATAAGCCTTGATTTAAAAAAAAAAAAAAAGTGTTAATGCTTTCTTTCTAATTACTTGCCTTGTTCATGAAACAGAGCAGAAATGGGCATGTTTAAACTATTGGAAGTTACCAGAAAAGCAGGACAATGTAATAACCTGCTTTGATGAACTTCAGGGTCATATTTTCTGAAATGACTGGGTAAGTATAGACTAGACCTCGAAGTACAAATACTTTATTTTTTTTTTTTAAATCCAAGGAAGGCAAATCTGCAGAGCCCTTTGCTGGGGAGAAGGGCAGCCATGCTAAAATAAGAACTCTACACATGGGCTGCTTTGCCCTTCAGTTTGGTTCTCTGACTTGTTCTGTGTGCAGTCATTTTATTAGGCAGTACCACAGCTTGCACACTAACAATTTCCCTCCTGTATTCTCTGACTTCAGTGCAAAAAATGTCTTCAGTGTGAACTGGAGTTTTCTTCCTTGATGTTTTTAATTTTTTTCTGGAATATTAAACTGCCACAAGCTTTGTGCACTAATTTGGAATTAGCAGGTGGAATGTGGCTAGCACAGTTTTTCCCATGAGAGGTTTTCTTGTGTTTTGTAAATAAAGATAAAGTTTGGATGTTTTGGAACAGTGTCCCAGAACTTGGGCAGTGCAGGCCTGGCCAATCAGGCCTGGGGGAAGGCTTCTGACTGACCAATCTGGGTGACTTTTGAGAACTCTATAAATGTGATGAAATCAAAACAATAAAGGTCATTCCTTCTTGCCACTGAGAACCGATGCATTCATTACTCTGCTAGCTGCTCAACAGTGACAGTGGAAGACTGACATAAAACCATAGAAATGTCTCAGTCCTTTGCTTGAGTGTATTGCAGCCTTCTGGTTGGTTGTGCTCTGGTTGGAATTTTACTTGTTAAATCTAGAACTTCCTTGGCTTTACCCTCTGGTTTTTGAACAAACCAGATTTCAGTCAATGACAGCTGATGTTTTGATTTTCACATGACTGCCTTAATTTCTCCCCTTGCCTCCCCATCTCCTTCAGAACCCACTATCGTGCTTGAACTTAGGTAAATACCATTTTTGTATTTGCTCAGAAATCTTTTGGTTTCTTTAAATGCTAACTGCACCTCTGCATTGATGTTTTAATATATACCGTACCTGGCTTTCTTGGTTCAGTGCATAGCTTCATATTTTTCAACTTTGAGTTAGAAGTAGTCATCCTGGGGATAAAGGAAAATCAATGAGAAGCCCATGCTTAGACTGAGAACCCCTGCAGAAAGCTTTGATTAGAGAGAAGCTTTAGATCTGACTCTAACACACAATTGTCCATCAGGTGGCCAGACATTTTTGTATGTACTACTGTGTACCACAGATGGTAGGGATGGAAAAGTGTCTGTTACATCATGTAGTTTGTCTTCCAAAGTATGTATTTAGTTTCTTCAGCAGAGACACAACTCTAGATAATTTTTGTTGTTGTTGAAGGCTGTTGTCCTTCAAGGAGTCACTTCTAATTTTAATTTATTGTGTTTCTTGATCTGAGTGCTTTTTGTGATCACTAATTTTTAATAGATTTGGAAGATGAGCCTGCCTTCAGTAGGAATGTGTTAATTGACAGGTGTCCTGAAGTTCTACATTCTTGGCAGTAGTCCAGGATGACAGAGCAGTAACGACTTAGAAACTGCGATTCCTTCCTGTTGAAAGGATTGGAGGAAATCTGTGAAGTTATTAACTACAACTCTCTTCTAACAGATTGTGAGAAAATCATTATGGCATCTAATTAATAGAGATTACCTCCTTAATGCAGAATGTTTGGGTTTTTTTTAATTCCTTTACATGCTGTCTTATGACTTGCACTGTTATTTTTTTCTCTCCTCTGTTCAGTGTTCTGGATGGTTACTCTGAGGATTTGAGTAAGGGATCATGTTCCTGTCTCTGTGTGGTGTAATTAGCACAGCTATTTAAATGTTATCTGGAACCCATTTACCAGATCTGTCAGTTGCTGCTTAGTTCAGTGGAAATGCTTTTATGTAAATCACAGAACAATACTTTTGACTTGTAACAAGATTGGGCTGAATTTAGGGAACTGAAACACTTCATCCTGGAATAAAAATGTCTTGCTGAATCAAGGGTAGATTATGAAAGCTGCCACTTTTTAAAAGTGTATTATGCTAACATATGTATATGTATAAATTGAATTAGCTGTGATACTCCTACAGTGAGAAACTTCCCACTGATTCTAAAATTTTAAGGAAAAGCTGACACACATGAAATTTTCCTCTCAATTTGCATGCTAGCTCTTCAGCTGGTCTTAGAATATTTGCAATTTATGCCTGATGGGGTGCAGGGCAGATGCTTTCCTTTTACTTTCTAGTTATTTCTTAATGCAAGTGGTTCCTTGCATTGTCCAGAGATAGTTGCATTTTATAGGGATCTAATGGCATTTATAATCACTTTGATTGCTCTTAGGCTTCTGGGGAAGATAACCACAGAAATTATTTTTTTTATTCCATTCAAATAAAAACCACCTTCCCTCCTGCCCTTCTTCAGTGTGCTGACCTTTTGCTATCCCATATTTTGTGGTAGATCTTGAACTCAAAGAAAATAATTATGAAAGTTTCTCATCTTTCTTACATGAGCAACCATGTAGTTTTGGGTTTTTGTTGGTTTTTTTTTCCAGAAGGGTGGACTTCTGACATGCTGTCCAAGGAAAGATTAATTAACCGTGCCTTTTGTTTGTGTGTCTCGGTTTTCAGCCTGGAGTGTTAGCTTGTGCCACTTTGCTCTGTTATAAATACTGTGTTAAATTACAGCAATTTTTTTTAAGAAACTGTTTGATTTTTTGCCAAGGATTCCAGAGCCATTTAGTAAGAGTTTAAGGGATCCTATTCCTTCTCTGAAAATCAGTGCCAATTTTGGACTGTGCAGCTGTCCCAATTTCCTTTTTATTAATTTTCACTCTAGGAATAAATTTCTGTTGTCTGATGTTTATTCTATTACCATATTTAAAGTCACCTATTTCCTTCCCCACATAGATCTTGCTTTGCTTTTCTCACCCCTTTTTTTTTTTTCAAATTAAAATGGAAAAAGAAACAGATCTTCCAGAGGAGATCTGATGGTAAAGCAGTATAAAGTGGCATTTATTTGACTATTCCAGAAATGATCCTTCTGTTATTCCATACAGCACTGCATAGCTTTTGGCTCAGCTGGTCTACATAATAGGGGATAGCCTCCCTGCTAAGCCAAGCAACTCCTCTTTGCTTTGAAGAGCATGTAAGGCATGTGTGGTAGTAGATTATCACAATTATCAAGTATCAGTACTGACTTAGTATTTGTCCCTGGCCTTTTCCATCTTAACTTAAGGAAAGTCTGTTCTGTGACTGTCTGTCAGCCCCTCTCCCTGAGAGGATCTGTGTTAGTAGTTTATTAATAGTTTGTGGTGTATGTAGGCCATCACAGACTTGCTATGTAGTTCTTGGGCATAAAGGGGGTTTTTTTGCAATTTTGTGTAAACAAGATGCTCCTTTCACGATTTAATCTCTTTGGACAGACAGTGTTGGAAACAGGTGTTATTAATGGGTTTGTTATGGCTCAGTAAGTTTTTCTTAACTTTAAAAAAAACTAAACAAACAACTTTTTGCATGCTTTGCATAACATAGAGTTGGGTTTTGTCTTTAATTTTTGGTATTTGTATCATGGCCAATAGTTGTTTTAGGACTACAGTTGCCCTCATAAAGAGACCAGTTATACTTGTTCCCTGGAAGGAAGACTTGGTGCTCTTTGAGGTTTCTGAGCTATTACAGTGACTGTTGGGAGGGATGGAGTTTGGGAAAACCCAAGCCAATGTGCATACCCATAATGAAAAAAACTCCTTTACAAGTTTTGCTTTTAACTTCTTTTTAAATGAAATGGCTGTAGGTCCTTAAATACTAAGTCAGTTGTGCTTAGTGTTTGGAAAAAAAAGGTACCATGAGCTGCAAATAGATTTTCTTATATGGCAAGTAGTTGGTTTTCTTGTTGTTATTTTATTTCTGTTTTCCTCTTTCCTGTTTTCCATGTTTCCTTCCCAAACCAGTACTTGAATGTGCTTCTTGGTGTGTGCATACTTGGGGATGGGGATGGAGCAAAGGGGGAAGTGGAATTGTTGATAGGATAGTTCAAGAGGAGATTAATTGTCCAAAAATGCTAGATGCTTCTCTGGTAACTGCAGTGTCTAGAAGTTAAAAAGTGAACATGAAAACATGAAAATAATTTTATCTCAGTGCTGAGTTTAGTCAGTGTGTCAAGAAGTTAAATGTCAAGAATAAAATAAAATTATCTAGAGAAGACAGCTATGGATCTTCAAGTCACAAAAATAACCTGGAAACACTGGATGCTTAGAACTGTTAAAGAGAAATTCTGCATCACACTAAAGGACCAGCAACTTTGTAAATCCATTGAGTCTAAAAGTGTGCAAGAGGAAAAAAAAAATTGGGTAATTAGTATCTTCTGTACATACAATTAAACCAGCAAAAATTTACTGAACTCTAAGCCAAACTTGAGAGTCCATGTCAGGATTTAAACAAACTCTTGTTCACTGAGAGCTGAGAAGGAAGTTTCTCATGGGGAAAAGGGCTTCAGCTGGTTTGCTGAGCTGCACCTGATGCTGGACTTTCTGGGAAAGAAATGTAGATGGATTATATGGGAAGTCTGTACATTAGGGTGAGAATCACTGCTTAACTAGGTTTGGGTTTTGATTTTATGTTTGGGGTGTTATTTCTTCATTCTTGTTCCTACAGAAGAGAGCAGCTGGGTATGATCTGTGGGAGTTGTGATTCCAACTCTGCTCCTTTTTTGCTGATGCCTTGTGTTGAACTCTTCCTGAAGGATGAAATGTCTCTTGGCACATTTGTTGCCATCTGCTGTTTGTCTCTGTCGATAAGGCTTAGTTAGCACTTTTCCTAGGAAAGTGCATGACATAGTTTCAAAAACTGCTCCATTTACCTGTTGCTGTGGGACTAGGCACATGTTTTCCAGCTGGTACATATCATTACAGTTTCAGATGACTAACATGAAAAATGATAATTGAAGCTACAAGCCTATTACGTAGTAAGCTTTAATTAGTTAAACTGCTTCGTATTCGTTTACTGTTGGTGCTAATGCTCTTGAAATTAATTGGCACTAAAGGGGGTTCAAAGTTTATATGCAATCATTGCTGTTATAATGTGCTATATTACTAGGTAACTCGGCTTATTAGGTGATTTTGTTCTCAATTATTTCTGCAAGTCAACAAGGACAGAGTAATTATCTCACAAACAATAGCCTTGCTCCCAAGACAGATGCGATCAGACCCTTCCCGTGGGGTTCTCCAGTGTTCTAGCAAATAGGCAAGGGAAGATCTACATATGTCACCCAGCAGCAGATGGGGAAGATATTTAGAAAGTGGGATAGCACACTTTCAGATCTTCTGTTATGCTAATAAAGTTTTTGTGTGAGAACACAGCAATGTCAGTCTATCAATGACATCAACCCCTGGCATGTGCAGGCCATCAAAGCAAACACAGAATGCCTTTGTATGCATAGCTGGACAGTGTAAGCCAGTTGCTACTAGAGTGAAGGTCATCTCTCATTTTCCTAGAATAGACTGAATACCTAGCATACACATTGATTAAACTTTCCTTTTTTTTTTTTTAACACAAGTTGTGATTTTGTAAAAATGGAAAATTTAGAGTAATGGGAGTTTCTGGATTACACAGGAATTTCACCTCTAAATTGTTAATGTATTGTGCACCACTGGAACAGTGTTATGTGGCTTATATCAGCCTACAAGTATCTGATAGAAGAAATAATAAATTCAGTCGATTAATATTACCTAGGAAGTATAACTCATTATTAATTAATGACTATTTAATTCCTAAGCACATATTTAAGATGGTGAAGTTTATATCAGAAATTAATTACAAATGCAGATGACTTTCCTGAAGAGAAAGAGGAAAAGTTACAATGGTGAAACTGTGGAATAGTATGACTGAGCAGTGCCAATGTGCACCTCTTGCTGGTTACTCTCAAAACTGCCTTCAGGAGAAGGTTCATCTGAATCTTCAGATTTTAAGTGTCTCAATCAGAGTTCTGATACTATTCTGAGTCCCTTTTTACAGCCAGCATGCAAATCTTTATTTAGGACCATCTTTCAGCAACTGCACACAGCAGGTCAGGTATTTGTTCCATCCCAGGAAACTGCTGTTTCCAGGAATGAAAAGGGTAACCACTACATCTCCTTAATTTCCTCTGTTACTTATTTACTTAGAGATTGAGAAGTTTAGCAGATTCAGGAGTGTGTTTGTGGATGGACAGGCCTCATGTGTGAATTTTAACAATGTTGCTGTGTTTCAAGTGATAAAGTTGGATAACTGCTTTGGATGCGAGGCTGCTTAGTATTGTTTTATTGGAAGCATCTGTGGAATTTTACAGTGGATGATTCTTTGTAGCTGTAGGGATTTAGCCCTTTTTGAGTCATATCCATTTACAAGTATGTGGAGACATAAAGACTTTAAACACTGACGCACATATACTGGGTCACCTTTGTAGGAATAGTCCTGGAGACAGGAATTAATTTTAGGATTTTAAGCTAAGGTGTTAAACCCACTTTTTAGAGATTTTGTTGTTGTTGTTCTATTATTTAGTATTTGCAATTATGACATGTAATTCTCTCTTTTAAGAGATTGTAGTCACCCAGAATCAACAAGATGAGGAGTGCAGAAGAAACAATCCTTGTGACTTCCTCAAAACTATTACTCTTCAGGCAAAAGGTTACAAATGTGGAAGTACAGGGCACTGCAGCTTCATGTATGTGCAACCTGTGAAGATACAGAGAAACCTAAGTGGTTGTTTCATTTGTTTCACTTTTTTCTGTAAGGAAGGCAAAATAAGAATACTGTAAGTCATTGCACTGTAGATGTGATGATTCTAAAGGTATCTGTTAAGTGTGCCTATTTGGTAACGTAGAAGGCTCCTCAGCAGTGGATTCATTTCGGTATTTGAGCCTTGAGACCAAGTTTCCATGTTTGAATCTACTAAAATTGTTGGTGTCATGTGTCTAATAACCCATCTGCTTGAATAATGATAAAGCCTCCTACTTAGTCTGTCTGCCTCAAGGGAATAATCCTGCAGCCATTGTGACAATACTGCTCTGAGCCAACAAAATACATCTTTCCCCAGGAGTTCCCTTTGAAACATGAATTATTTTTAAGGCAGTAGTGAGAAGTGCCCTGAAATGCGACTCAATGAGGCACAAGTATCTATCTTGAATTGTCTGTCATGGCCAGTGAAGTTGAAAAAAAAAAATCCAACCAAAACCAAAAGCCAAGGTAACCCAACTTCACCTTATTTAAAAAAAAGCCAGATACCGATCCTTATGAGTAGGATTCTATGATATATGTTTTAGGGGGCTGGGCTGGATTTCTTTCTGCCATGCAGCAGTCTGCAGGCTGCTTCAGTTTGGCTCCATAAAGTCTTGAAGCATCTTTGGCTCCATAAAGTCTTAAAGTCTTGAAGCTCCATAAAGTCTTGTGTTGTTTGGGCTTCCTGCTGTGACAGAGATTATTGCCAGTCAGAGGAGCCACAAAGCTAAATTTTGTAGATGTCTGATGTCCCAAACATGTATGAATCAGTTTGGAATCTCTAATGCTCTTCTTCCTCTTTCCTTCTCACTGTGGTACAAACCCTCTTGTATGATCAGTGTTTGTTGGTGCAGAGTGAGAGTCACTGCAGCTGGCAGCATAAATGAGCCATGTTTCAGTTGTTCATTAACTTTATGGCAAAGAAGTTGCATGGAGGTGGTGGTGGATTTCCCATCATTTGTGTTAGATCAAGGTCCCGTGCCTTGCATCTAAAAATTATGTTGTCACTCAACCTGAAGTTACAAGCTTGAAGTAGAGACTGTTTAGTAAAATTTTATGGCCCATGTGTGATGGAGGAAGGTCAATGTGGAATCACTGCAGTGTACTGCCACACTGAAATATTGTAGTTTATGTAACATGTTCTAGATAAAATTTTAATGAAGTGGATACCTTTCATAAAGGTAATTTTATGTAGTTATAAGAAGTCGTGTGGTTGGCAAGAGAGGAACCATCTATTACTCATCTGGCATAGCATAACAATATTTGTACTTAAAAATTAGTATTCAATAGTTTATTTGTATCTTTCATTATTTTCCCTATTTAATGCAGAGGGTTTTTTTTAATGTACTAAATGTTTATGAGAGATTTCCTGTAATTCCTACTCATATGTGCATGATCTGGTATCTTGAGTTTGCTTTGCTATAGTCTACATCTGTGTAAAGCATTTTGCAAAGAAAAAGTGATTGTCTTAGTTCAGTCTTGAAATGTTTGCTGTTCATTGTATAGTTATAACTGATCATTAGTTTGTCTCTTTCCTCAGATCATACTTGTGCTTGGGAGGGATCAAAATTATAGCTGTGCTATAATTCACCTCTGAATATGCTAATACATTTTGTGTGCTTTTATGTTTTCTTGTTTCTGGATAGTACCTTGTGTCATGAATTTTTTTATGGGATTAAATCAAATTTTTAAACAGAAAAATTCCTAAGGTAGTAAACAGAAGTATCCTTATATTAGTAATTCCTGCAGCTTTTAATGTTTTAGTGGTTACTGCAAGTTGCCTATTTTTCAGGCTCTTGGGTGAAATAGGAGATTGGGACCCAAAGGGACATTGCACTGCAGCCTATTTAGATGAGCTTTCTTGTACAAGCTGGAGAACATTTTTGAAGTCTACATTGCAGACTTGAGAGCTTTTGCTACTGGAATGGTCCAAGTTTTTTTGGATAGCAGATGTGCCCTTGTGAAGGTGGTGAATTGCAAGAAAGGGACCCTGTGACACTGGTGGCTGAATGCTGTGCTGTTACCAAGGACTGTGTTGTCCCAGTGTGGTGGGCACAGCTACCCTGGATGCAGTGATTTGTCAGAGACATTTCCTGATGTGCAACACAGCATTGTTAATACTAGTGCCTGAACCCATAAGAAGATCCCAGTTTGTTAAAAACTGAGAGTAGCCTGGTTGGATTATACCAGGCCTGAATGCCTGAGGACAGCTCAGAAAAAAAAGAAAACAAAGGACCCTCTTACCCCGAGTGTCACATAGTTAATATCTAGAAAATAAGTTGTTCTAATATTTGTTTTCCTCTTTCCACTTCCCTCCTTTTCTTTTACCTTAACATACCAAGAATTCACTCTTGAAATGATGCATTGACTCATATATAAGCATATTGTTATATTCATTAATAGCTATTAATTTAGTCATGCCACTATAGTGTATGGTATACTGGATGCTGCTTGACACTTGGGGTTGGACTGAAATGATCTTCAAGGTCCCTTCCAACCCAAGCCATTCTGTGACTCTGTAGGGTGGGATTTTTTGTGGTGGAGGAAAGCCTTTTGGAGCAGGTTCTATGTGCTTTTACATGTATAAAACACCGGAGGTGTGTTGTACAACTGGGCTTTGTCTCTTGCTGACTTGCCTTCCTTGTAAATTCTGTTTTTTAATGTCTCTCTTTCTTCTTCCCTCTCCTTCTTCTTCCTCCTTCCCAAAATGTCTCCACTGCCAAAGCATGCACATTTTATGTTTCTTGTCCCTTCCCAAATTTGCCATGACCACTACTCTTGTTTTTTAGGCTTTCCAGTTGAAGACCATGTTGGTTATAGATACAGGTGGGAGCCTGCACTTATGTTACCAAAGCTGTTGAGTAAAGGTCAACTCTCCCACCTGTCTGACCTCAAGTGAGGTGTTTGGGGTGTGGGGTAGGTGAGGAGGGGATGCAGGAGGGGAGAACAGGCTGCTGAACACCAGGGTGATGCAGGTGCCAGCCAGTAGCATCCACCTGGCTGTTCCAAACTGTCTTCTGTGAGTACAAAAGTAGGATTTGCTGCCCAGACTCTGGCTTGCATTCCAGCTAGACCAAATGGAAGGGCTTGTTTCTGTGTGGGGAGCAAGCACCTTCTTTTCCCTGGGAGGGAGGAAGGGGAGGGATGTTGTTCTGGGTCTGTCAGGGTGCTCTGGCTGCATGTAGTTGTTTGCATGTCCTGTGCCAGTGCTCCACTTATTCTTCCCTGCACTGCTCTTTCAGCCCACTTGAGGAGTTCGCTGGCAGCTCCCTAATGCATGCACTGCTTGTGGTTTGTTGTGTGGGAGCTGAGGTCACTTATACCACTACATGGAAGATCAAGTAGTGTCTTTCTTCAATGTATTTCTCTGTAGGCAGGTTTTTTAATTCTCCAAGTGCTTTGACCATCCGTGTGTAGATGTTTGAGCTGTATGTTACCACTTACCCTGTTGTTTTGAGGTGTGATTTCCTATCGTTCTCCCTGCTCTGCTCCAGACAGGCTGGAGTGTCCTTGAACCTGCCCTCCCCTTTCTAAAGCGAAGAATGAGAAGCCTTTCAGCAGCTTAAGTGTCGGCCGTGTTGCAGCTGACAGGAAACTGATCTGGTGCTTGGCCCTGCTGCAGCCGGGGCTGCCAGTGGCATGTGCTGGGCTGTGTGAGCCCTGCCAGGGTCCCCTCTGTCCCCTCTGCACCCAGCAAGGTGCAGTTTGGCTGTAGATGTTGTCAGAAATCGCTGTCTATCCCAAAATGTTGCGGCTGTTTGCCCCAGCTGCCTGCCCTGTCAAAACAGTAATGGGTCTCGGGGTTAAAGGTTGGTGAAAACTGTTGCTAACTTGAGATGATTGATGTTGGAAAACTAATTAGTGGGAAGGGGCAATTAATTTGATCACTTTGTACTGGTTTCTCTTACGGGTTTTGAAGGACTTAGCTGAGCTTCTTCTTTTTAATTGAAGTTGGGATGTGTTTCCAGTGGACTGCTTCCAAGAGGAAAGACTGTAAATTCATAAGCAATGCTTGAATTTATTTGTGTGGTCTCCAGAGACTGGCAGGGAGATGCCTGTTTTGCTTAGAGAGGGAAATGTCAGACACCCTGGTGAAATTTTCCAATTAAATACCTTGTGACATATCTGGGAGCTCATCAGCCATGCTCTGCCACAGGAGGTATTCTCTGTAGTTGGGGAGGGAGCAGAGGAGTGTTAAAAGGGTATTCTAGTAACAGTGCTTTGGCTTATTCAATTGCTGATGACAAGACAATGTGTTTCCACTTTGGTCCACGCTGCTGAAGTGTAATATAATTATTTGTATTAGACACCAGCCACCTGTTAATATCGTTCTTGTAAAGGTCATTGTGTGGTGCCTTGCTGTCTGAATTTAACGGCCCTGTATCAGGTTTGTTGGTCACTCTTTTGTGTGACACGGGACAAGTGTTTGTGGGGAAAGAATGTGAACCTGATACCCTGAGGGCCAAGGGAGAGGAGAGGACTGGGGACAGGCTCTGCTGCTGCTATTGTCGTGCCACCAGGCCAGGGCTGGAAAACAGGCACTTCCTTCTGAGGTGCTTTCATCTAACACAGTCCTTGTTTGGAACAAAAACAACTTGTGGTAATTTCCCTAGAGAAGCAGACTGATGTCTGTAAACCCAGACATTTTGGTACCCCTGATGTGGGGAGGCACTGTGATCCTAACCTGGGCTATAAGGGAGAGGAGGGGTGCTGCTCCACTGTTTGTCAGGCCTCCTGATGCCATGGAAGGAAGGTCAGTTGGTGATTGTGCTTGGTGACAATAGGTAGATGCCTGATAAATTATGTTAAAACATATGGTCTCGGCAGTTAACCTTAATCCTGCTGCTGGATTCATTTACTAATGTCTGTACAGTGACCTGAAAATGCAAAGCACCGTATCACTGAGAAATGTCGACCTTGTTAACTGACAATTTTTAATTAATTTTTGCTGAAAATAAGGGCGGTATGCATTTAGCTTGAGCTTTCACTCTTCCCACATGACCTAGTATTAGCTTTTGAGAGAGATGGGGGACAGGTAGGATTTGCAGATGAAGTTACTCCGTGTTTGTATCCAGTGAGTGAAGCAGATGCAAGTGACTGCTGCTGCAGGGGCTCAGCTGAATGACTTTGTTTTCAGATTTTCAGAAAATGAAAGCTTCAGCTGCCAAAAGAACAAAACAAAGCACCTGGTTTACCACATGGTGTAGGACATTCCAGCACTTGCAAAGAGGGAGGATTGGCTTTAAGCCATCTATATTCCAGTGTCATTAGTAACTGCTGCTAACTGTTGGATTGAATTACTGGCTGAGAAAGAGCAAGGGCTTTTAGAGTCTTCTCTGCAATTGAAAATAGTCACATGAAGAACTCCCATTACTGACAATTTTATAAGGAATAAGGATCTCACTTTATCGGTTGCATATTTATTGGCTCAAACCATTTGGGGCTCATTATGCGCATGTAGATAACTTGTTGTGGTTGTTTGAAAAGGTTCATTAGGGTCTTCAAGAATTCTGGCTTTATAAAAATCTAATTCATTATTTCTGCAATGAAAGAGTTAATGAAGGATCACTTGTGGCTTTTAATTTTCAGCTAATTAAAAAGAACGTCTGTTTTTGCCTTGACACTCGTCGTTAAAAGTGCCAAATATAGGAGTTTTTTTTTGTGTGTGAGTTGAAGGGTGAGGAGGAGGGGGAAAAGTTACATGTAAATCATTTAGCCATTAACCTAATGTGGTGGATTTATAAATCCTATTACTATAAGCCCTTTTCATTTCCACTGAGGCCTGACGTGTGCTTGATCCTGCTAATGTAAAATTCATTCTGTCTAAGTGATTACTGAAGTAAGACATTTTAGTCAATTTTAATCAGATTGTGTGATACTTGCTTGAACACCAGTGTTAAGTAAGACATGGACACAGTTTGGCCATGTCTTAATTAGCCTTACAAATCAGTTAGACTAGGAATCAATCAGTGAACCAAGTCTATGAACCTTTTGACACCTAATGCTTTTCGTGGGGGGAAAAACCATCTATGCTGAGGGCTGAAAATACAGGGCTTGGAGGAAAGATTAAGATTGTAATTTGGTGTTCTTGCTTTATGGTATGCTTGGCTGTCCCTCACAGTGTGTAAGTCCTTTGCAGTGCAGCCCTCATTGGTGTTTCAGAGTTGAGGCCAGTGGGGTGCTTCCTGTAGCCCATCATAAATTCCTGTCTCCGCAGCAGGAGCAGCAATTGGAGTATTTTTCTGAAGCTGCTTCTGCTCCAAGATACATCTGTTATTTTGGCAGAGCGGGGGTGAGGGACAGCTTATCTTAAAATGTAACCTCCTCCTTCCAAGTGTTCACTGGGAACTCCTGGCTTGGATTCATGGGACATCTATGTTTCTTGGATTTAGCTATGTCTGTTCTCCCTATAGGGAAGCACTAGGATGGAAGATCTGCCTTATAAGCCCATCAAATATTGCTTGTTGTTGAGATCAGATATAGTTTTCGTGAAATGCCATCCTTTGATAAGACAAGTAAAGACTTTGCTGTTTTTAATGCTTTTCCTGGATCATTGCTTTTTCAGTAGGCTTGACTCTGCCATGAGCCTCAAAATGATTTTCAGTCCATGTAAGTTAACCCAGTTTTTGAACACTCATTACTAGCCAGTATTTTTTATATTGTAATAATTCAGAATTTCTGCATTGGTAACAACTTTTGGTATTTTCTTTGAATATATGGACCATTTCCTTTTATTACCAAGATACTTGAAAAACTTCTTATGTCCTTGCAGGATCCTGTAGAAGTCTTTGGTCTTTCCCCCACCACCTTCTCCCCACCTTCTTTTGCTTATGATGTCTTCTGCAGCACAGTGGAAAGCCTTAGGAGAAAAGGATGCTTGAAGTATATGGAAATTAAAATGTTGAGTACAGAGACAGCAGATGTTCTCTCAAAGTACACAACATCTTTTGCAGAAGTCCCAACTGCACATGGTGTTGTGTTAGTGCTGAGGACTTTGTAACCTGGTGAAAGACAGGCCCATTGTAAATCACCAGCTTAGCCTGGAGATTTTGCTTTGCCATTGTTGAAAAATTACCTGCACATTGATTTTGTTTTAAAGCTTGAAAATTCAACCACCAGCAGCGTCGGCAAACCGTTTTCAAAATCACTCTAGAAGTCTGTATGCTACAGACTTTGTAAGTTGTTTTTATTGCTCAGCTTCCAGGCAATTTAAATATCTTTTCTCCTCTATCTAACCTGTTAAATTACCTCTCTCTGTTAGGGTGAGTGCACCTCATTTAGTCAGATGTTACTTAGTTGATGATAGGACTGCAAGCACATGTGGAAGAAAGTGGGGAACATGTTTTTTGCTTGATGTGAATGCCTCTTTGTCTTCTGTTTTCTCTTTCCTATGGTTACTGTTGGTCTGCCAGGTGTGCCTTTTTGAATGAAAATGAGAAACTTCTTTAGTGTAGAACTCTTACTGTGGTTGGGATGAGGCTCATTTGAAAAGCTTTGAAATTAGATGTTAATTACCTTTCTCTTCTACTGGATAATCTTCTGTACTTTAAAGAAATAAGGATAATCTTCTATACTTTAATCAAATAAATATTCAAATACTTTGAATTTGCCATATTTCAGCTTTTTGACAGTTTCTTATATAATAGATTGTAGGAGAACAAGTGCTCATGAAAAGGCAGAACTTAGGAAAAAAAAATCATATTTCAGGTGGATGGGATCTGTTATAATTAAATAGAATTAATCTGAACAATGATAAAGTGATGGTCAAGGAGAAAACTGTCAAGGTTCATGTCAGCACTTTATGATGGGAGATGCCAATATCATAAGGTTATAAGCCCGAGAAAGATGCAGTGAAGTCCATTCTAGATCATATTTTAGGGTAAGATTTTCATTAATCTTGGTCAAATTGTGGTTGGTTCTTGAGTTTGAATATTAAAGTGTGTATCTTCCTATAATTGTATGTATGCATAGGGTCAAAATAAATGTCCAGGTTTGTAAATACAAAGTACCTCCAGGGTACTGTGTCTCAGAAAAGAGCATGACCTGCAGAAGAGAACAGGTGTTCTCTTATCAGCCATCTTTCATGTGTATTTCCTGGGAAAATGCCTTAAGGTTTCTTGTTTCACAGCTTATGAACACTTACCAAAATTAGTGTTACCTATTTCAGAAAGCAGCAATATCTCTTCAGTGGCTTGGAGGTTGGTGGCCAGGCGTGTTTTGTTGGTTTTTTTAAATGCAGTGGAGTTCACGTATTTTTAATCTGTAAAAATTGCAATATTTCTGATTTTTTAATGGGCACTTGATATTCTTCAGCCCTCTCAAGGGAATATGTATGGGCTTTTTTCATGGTATTTGTGTCATTCTAATAATAGATTTTTTTGTGTGTGTTTGGTTTGGTTTT
Organism: Lichenostomus cassidix; assembly: GCF_008360975.1. Taxonomy (NCBI): domain Eukaryota; kingdom Metazoa; phylum Chordata; class Aves; order Passeriformes; family Meliphagidae; genus Lichenostomus; species Lichenostomus cassidix. The sequence goes on along the minus strand of NC_139479.1, from coordinate 12,552,142 downwards.
GTTTACTGAGGCGCATAGGAAGATCCATCTGAACATCAGGAAATGCTTTTTTACTGTGAGGGTGACTGAGCCCTGGCACAGCTCACCCAGAGAATGTGTGGAGTCTCCATTTTTGGAGATACTTGGTCTGGACATGGCCCTGGACAATCCAGGTGGCCCTGCTTGAGCTGGGGAGCTGGACCAGGTGACCTCCAGAGGTCCCTTCTCACCTCAGCCAGCCTGTGATTTTGCAATTAAGTCTATTTCTTTTTTCCTAATTCAAACTAGGCCTTAGAACATCAGCAAATTCTTACAGGGATTTTTATTCCAACAGCATATCCCTATCTTTGCTTCTGTTTTGGGGGTTGGTTTGTTTGTTTGTTATTTTAGGCACCTGTAGTTATCCAAGGGCATTAGAAAGGAGCTTAGCAACATTTGTATCTGTAATAGCAGTGGATGAAATCAAGCCCCTGTCCACCAGTGCTTGTGGTTGGATTATTATGTTGGCACTAAAACTCAGGGCCCTGCAGGTCTCATTTCAGATATAATTCTAATGAGGATATTGAATGACTGGTGTGACAATAATGTAAATCAGTGCTGGTGCCTTCTACTTTAACTGAAAAATGAGAGCAAAAGAGAGCTTTGAAAGAAGGCATATGAGTGAAAGCTGAGTTTTTTAACAATTCAAACTCCTGTAATAAGAAGTAGGAAAGCTTATTAGCTATGTTTTTAGATTAAACAAAACCTTTAGGTTGTGATATTCTTTCTTTAACAGAATTTGTGGGATGAAGAATTTAAATGAAAATTTTTAAAGTCGAAGATTGATTGAGTTAAAGTATGTAGCACGAAATCAGTCCTGTCAAATTGTAGGGAAATAAGTGAGACATTTATAAACATTGTTAATGTTTTAGAAATCTGGTTTTGTGCAAATGTATTTTGAATTCTTTACAAATGAGATAACAGTAGGTCTAAATGACAAATTAAAGATTTAAAAAATAATCAGCATGCCTCTCTTGTAGTAATGGATTTATGGAGGTAGCATGCTTAAGTTGCATTTGTAATTAAGGTTTTTCCATCATTAGAATAGAAATGTATTCCTGTTGAGCAGTATCTTTTTATGTGAATTATGTGGATTGAATGAGTGGCAAAACTCCACTACTTTAATCTGTTATGTGGCTAAAAGTCAGTATTTGGATTGGATTCCTAGAGGGTCATGCTGAAAGGTTAAATACATTTGTCTGTTTTCTTAGTCTTCAAATTTCCATATTCTTTACAAGTAACAAACAAATCCATGTCCTGTGGGATTGTACAATGACAGCTTAGCAACTTGGCTTCATTACTAATGAAGCCGTACTGCTGTTAATTTCAAAACTCTAAATACTGAAATGGGGGGGCTGTACGTGGAGTGCTTAAAAACAGACTAATGCATAAAAGAAACTTCTGGAATTGTAATTTCTTTGCATAAATTCGTAGTCCTGAAAAATTTAACTGTATGCATTGATAAGCATCTAACTTTGTTCTGATTTTAAAAGCAGTGCAAGTGTTGTGGGTTATGAGACAGACTACAAATGGTATTAAAAATGCCTACACTACAATTTCAGGTAATTGACCCAAGTGACCATTAGCTGGTGAAATCCTGAAGGCTGATAATAAGGTGGTCCCTTTCAGGAATTTGCTTTTGCATGAAGCTCAGCTTTTCTCAATTGGAGTACTCCCAAAACTGTGTCATGGAACATGTTTTTCTTTCTGCAGGAGCTCTATGGCATCAAATATGGTTCCCATCCTTAGCACTTTAAGTGATTATGATATATATGGTATGGTGAATGTCTGTGGATAGGCCATAGCTTCCATTGACATGGACCCTTTTTTTCCCAGAACATCCCTACAGGAAAAATCTGGAAGGTGAAGTTGCCCCAACCCACCTTACAGTTCCTATTACTGACTTAGAGTTGCAAGCCCTATTTAACAAGCAATTTAGGATTGTGAACTAGTAATTTTCTTTTGTAGTTAGTTTAAAAATAGCTGAAAAGCTTAAATGACCCTTTTTAAAATAAAAGTTATTTCTACATTATACATCTTACAATTGTTTGGTAGGCTAGTAGATTTTATTTCTGACATGCCTTGTAAATGCTTGCTTTGCTCTAGCAGAGTCTTTCATGTCCTGAGGAACTCTGTCTTGGGCTTTGGTTGATTGTTGGTTTTTTTTGTCAGACATATCTAGGGAATAAAAGAAGCTCATTTTTAAGATATAATCTAGAAAGACTGTGTCTGACTCTGACAGTCTGTCAGGAGCTCTTTCCATCTGTGTCCAATCCAGCTTCATCATGTGCTGTAAAGAGGTCACACTGAACAAATCAGAAAGATGACTGAGACTTCATGCTGTTAGCCATGCATGTTCCTCATCATAGTTTCAAATCTTTGGAGCAATCACTAGGTCCTGCCTGAAGCAGGAAACGTTAGGTGTGCCATGTAGAGCTGAAACTGTTCTATAGAATCACAGGAAATGCTGAATTGGAAGGGATCCATCAGGATCATCAAGTCCAACTCCTTGCCCTGTGCAGGTCACCCCAAGAGTCACACCATGTGCCTGAGAGCATTGTCCAAATGCTGCTTGAGCTCTCTCAGGCTTGGTGCTGTGACCACTGCCCTGGGGAGCCTCTTCCAGTGCCCAACCACCCTCTGGGTGAAAAATATTTTCCTGATATCCAACCTAACCCTCCCTTGGCACAGCTTCAGGCCATTCCCTCAGGTCCTGTCACTGTCACCACAGAGCAGAGCTCAGTGCCTGTCCCTCCTCTGCCCCTCACGAGGAAGTTGTAACTGCAGTGAGGTCTCCCTCAGTCTCTTCCAGGCTGAACAGACCAAGTTCACCCTCAGTGACTTCTTACAAGGTTTTTTCGTTCCTGGCACCACCTAAGAAGGCTTTTACCACACTGCTAAAAGAGATGAGAAATCTGCACCCTGAGCTATGTCTGAAGGCTTGGAGGAAGTAACCTAACAAAAGATGGGCTTGTGGGACTGAAGATTTAGATGCAAAATAAGAGTGTGGCAGGGAGTGATGTTCCATGCTGACAGCAGAGAGAAGTCCGTAAACATTTGTAAAATAACCTGCAAGTAACATATTGTGAAAACATATAATTATTTTTCATTATTACTCTGAGGGTAAATGAAAAATTAAAATAGAGCTGAGTTTTTTTTAAGTACAGTTGTGAACCCTCTAGGCATTCATATGCACCTGTCTCTTACCTTTTGCATTTGAGTAACTTGGGTGGAACCTTGAACATCCCAGTATAGGTGGGAAAGCTGAATGCACAGGAACTTCTCCCTCCTTAGTCAGAGAGGCTCACAGTCTGACAGATCTAAAACAGGTTATTTTGGAGTATCTCAGAATGGTTCTTTTCTTCAGAGTAGAGAGATGACCTAGGAAGTGCAAAAGCTTAGTCTGTAGCACTGTCCTGGAGACACTCCCTTGTTCCCATGGATATGCTCAAAGAGTAACCCTTGGTTACATGGTCCTTGCTGCTCACTGCATATCCCACCCTTTGCTTGCCATCATGAACATGCACTCCTGCCCCTTCAGTCCTGGTTCAAGGCTTTCCTTACCAGTCTGGGAAGCCTCTGGCACAGATAATTTTGCCCCATTTAGGCAAATGGATCCTTCCTTATCCAAGAAGTTCTTGGTGCTGACACCAGCTGCAACCATGGAGGGTGAATAAGTATTGTTTAACTCTATAAAAACACCTGTCGTGTTGTCTAAATATATCTAATTTAATGAAACAAAATTATATGCTTTATGGAAATCCTGCATGACATTTAAGAAATTAGGTAAGAGAACTTTCTTTGGAGGCTAATTAGAGGCTGAAATACATTTCTGAATTTGAATAAATGCTGCTTTGATAGACAATCACTTAGTCATAATGAAAGAACAGTTTAGTTTTAAAGCTGTTCTAACCACTTATAAAGATTTTTTGATGGACACAACATCCACACACAATCTATTCATTACCAAGAGTAGCATGTCCTCTCGTCTTCTATAAAATGTCAGGATCGTTTTCTGTGGATAGTGCCTGCATCTAGTCAGGGATTGCCTTGTTCTGTCCAGTGTAGCTATTGCAAAATGCCTATGGTTCTTCAGGAAAAAGGTTGTATTGTTCAGTAGAAGGCTTTTTACTTTTGAGAATACTCATCAGGTAGCAAGTGTGTTCTGCATCTGTTTCTCCCTTTAGTACTTGCTTGTCTTCTCCCAGGCTGTCCTTTTTCTTCAAGGACACAACTTGTGGTTTTGTTACGTAAAAGATGCTGACCAGGAGAACATTAGAAAAGTTTTAAATCCTGTTTTCTGCTTTTTATTAAAAAAAAAAAAAAACAAACTAGAAACAAAGTGGGAGGAAGATTTGATTCTCAGGGAGTTTGTTGTCATCTCGGATAGTGCACTGAATTTATCTACTGCTTAAAAATGTTTTGGTCTTTGGAATATTAGTTTTATTCCCTTTTCAAGTTTACAGACATACTTGATGTTTTTGAAAAACTGTCTTCTCCACACACTGCCTGATTTCTCCAGGGCTTCTAGTTATGTGGCTATGAGAGTAACTTTTCTTGGAGATGGGACAATAATTCCCTTTCTGTCACTTCAAGATTGAGAGACTTCCTTATATGTTTGAAAGATAACTTTTAGCATTGTAATTTTAAACCTGATGTGGAGAATGATATAGTTATTTTTGCTGCTCTGGAATAGATTTTGCAGTTACTCAGAGGAAAATTTCTGTGCTCTGGTTTAAAGCTTGACTGGGTTCTGACTTGTCTGACTAAACAGGAAACCTTGGTTTACAAGTAATTAATTTCAATTATTTACTGTTCTTTTCATTTTTTTCAGTGAAAGCCTGATTATCTTTTGCTGAATGTGTTAAACTTGTTCAGTTTGGGAAACAAAGCAAAGATTTCCTGTCTAAATGTTTGTTCATTCCACTGAAACAAATGCAGTTGTTTTCTCTAAGGAGAATATACTTGTCTATATGCATTTAAATATTGAATAACTTAACACATGTTTTGGTTTTATTAGGAAACAGTAGATGATGCTTGTCGTATTCTGGCTTAATTAGAAGTGGTTTTAGTTGTGATTTGTGATACAGTTAGCTTTTGATACAGTTGCAGTTGTCTTATTAGGCAAAGCTAACTTTGCATCTTACAGTTAAGTTTGAGCATAGATTTATTTAATGCTTTGGAATAAAAAAAAATCATAGAAGCTAATGAGCCAAAATTTGTTTTAGTACCACATTCTTCAAGGGGTTTTAGATGCTGTGGATCTTGTTTCTTCCAGAAGTGAAACAGGGGTCCCTGTGCCTTTATTTGTTGTAGGTGTTCAGTTTTGAACGAGTTGGAAAGAAAGTAACTCCCTGGGTGGGCTGTGAGCCCTGGTGCTTCTCTAGGAACTGTCGCTGTGTTTGGTTTCTCTGGAGGGTTAGGAGGTGCCTGGGCTGTACTGACATTTTTCACAGCTAGTTATCGCATGGACATTGTATTCCCACTGCTTCTGGGAACACAGAACACTTCTGGGAAGTGGGGTCAGAGCCAGGTCAGTTACCTTCTATGCACTCAAGTGATCAACTTCATTGTTGAGCATTCTGTTTCTCTGTTTCCAAGACTGTAAAATCATTTCCAACACAGAAGTTTTTGTGTGGACTTTTGTTTGGGTTTTGGTTTTTTTTTGGGGGGGGGAGTGTTTGTTTTGGTTTGGTTTTTTTTTTTTTCAGTTTTACTTTCATTCAGTGCTTTTGAGAGTATGTTTCATTGTTCTTTCTTTCATCCTAAAACCAAAATAACCCTTTCCAAAATAGGCAAAATTTGCTTTAGTTTAGCATGGTTTGTGATATATTTTGTAGAAAACCTGATAATTTTACACTATAATAAGAAATTAATTCCTGTTCTCCCATTCTTTTGAGGAAAGCTCACCACAAATACTTGAAATAGAAGTACTGTAGAATTTTAAGGCTATAATTGTTTCTGGCACCAAGGGAACATTGTCTTCAAATTGTAATTTGATTCGCATCATCATCTGTGTTTTACTGTCACCTTTGCATTCCTTGTCAAAATGTGACAAAGGTACACATGACTTTTTTTGTGTTCAGCACGTTTCTGTTGCTGCTTTTTTTGGTGTGTTTTCTGTTGTTTGTGAGGCAAAAGATTCTGCCTTTTGTTGGCATGCAAGCACATGTCACTGGATCTTTGTGTACACTGCTTCAGCCCGTGGAACCATTCTCCCTTTGGTTCTGGTGCTCCAGCCAATACTGGTTTTATACACAGAAGCTGTAAAAATTTTATTTCTGTCTGTCAGCTTTGCTGGGTGGAGTGTGAACAGTTAACTTCAGCATTTCTGAAGAAAAACAAAAACAACATGGAAGGGAAAACTTTGGCAGTGTGGGGTGTATTTCTGATGCTGTTAATGTTTCATAAAAGTGTACATTTTGAAGAAATGTAACTTTGAATGTATTGTCTGAGTACAGCAAATACTCAGTAAAAAGCTTTTTGAAACAAACTTATTTATTAACTACTTCAATCTGATCACTCAAACTTTTCTAAATCAAGTCCATTGTCTGATAAAAAGACTAAATTGTAATTCTCCCTTCTTTGTGGCAAATGAGGCCTCCCTCTTTCTTTCACTTATGCTTAGGGCATATGTGCCTTTTTGTCCAGCAAGCGAAACCTTTTTCAAAAATCTTCCTTAACAAAATCTTTTTGCAGCATCCTGTGGCTATGGTTTATCAGTGCTAAAGTCTACTTAAGACAAAATCCTAGCAAAGCCAATAAATAGATTGCAAAAATTCAGAGGTTCAGAAATACTTCTTATTTAGATTAGTGAGTGATGTTACTGGAACACAGTTTTTCCAGCCCATTTATTCCTCTGTGCCATGGAAAGGAGTAGCTAATATGAATTACTAAAGCAGGTGGCAGAATTATTTTCTTACTGTATAATTGCAGAAGTAAACAAGTGAGGTGGAAAAATATATCAGATTTACTCTAGATAACTACAGATAGTTTTCCAAAATACAGGTTTTTCTAGGGTCTTATGGCTGCTTGTTTTTCTCCTTGTGCAGAGTGAATGCACAAACAGTGTGGATTTTGGTTTTTCTTTTTATTTTCTTTTTATTTTCTAGGGTATGCCTCTCTGGGACAATGTTTTTGTAATGACTGTGCTCATTCTTTCCAGTCTGCTCTTAAGTCTTCTTTTCTGTTCCTTCATGTTTGTGATCCCAGGATTCTGCAGAAAATGTTTGTTGTCATGAGAAATCTTTTTATCAGCCTGTTAGTTTAGTATCCTGTCTCATTGGGTTTTAACTCTGGTATTTTAGCTTGTTTCCACAGAAGCATCCTCTCATCAGAAGGTACTCTTTAGAGGTTTTTAAATACGGAATCTTTAAAAATACTTGATCTAATAAATAATAATAAATTTGTTCTTTATTTTTAATCATCCCCTGTCTTAAATCACAACCTCATTTAATTAAGTAATTAGTAATTTGGGGTAGGATTAGGACAGAGAATTTTGCAGTTTGATGACTGCTTGTCTACAATTACAGTCTTTCAGTTTATATTGACTTGCAGTTCATGGGTGAGAGAATGTGTGTTGCTAGTCTTGTTTTTACAAGAAAAAAGTTAAAAGAATTTCACAGATGTTTACTGTGCTGAGAAGTTCACAGGTTTTTAGAAGTATATGTTTGCTGAGGGGAGGGGGCATGGCTGTACAGATGGGTTGCCAGGCAATTAATTCTTCCTACTTGGATTGCCTGCAATAGGGGACAATCCAGCTCTCATAAGCAGTGCATTATTATTTGCAAAAGGAAACTACCCAATACCATTTTTCCTATTCTCTTCCTTCTTTCTTCTGTCTTCCCACCTCCCTTCCTCTGCTGTGCATTTCTGAGAAACTGCTCAAGATTGATATGATAGCAGAGCTGTCATTCTCTTGAACAAAAAAAAAAAAAGGTCACTTTTATTCTAGGTATTTTAATAGAGTCCCATTAAGGATGTATTGCTGACTGAAATATTGGCATGAAGGGCTCTCACTGAGCTGAGCCCAGGAATTAAGAAGTCAGGAAATGGGCTGCTGCATTGCTAAAGAACCTTGTGTGACACAGTATCTCCTGATTGGGGGGATCATTACTGCTATTATGACTCGACTTGCGTAGGAATTTTAAATTTCATCTGAATGTCAGTAATAACCCTCTTAGCAAATTATCCTGAATAAAATCACGAAGGCATTTTATATAATAGGTGTTGAATTACTGGATAGATTTGCTAATTAAATACTCTTTGTTCTGCTGCAGTTGACATTACAGGGTAAGATCTTGAACAATTATTCTCAACAGCTGTACTTTGTTAAGGGAAAAATTAACTACAAAGTTTATTTTTTTTCTACACTTGAAATTGGCAGATTTTTGAAATGTGCTTGAAAAAATTCCATCATCCAATTGGTAATGAGAGGATAAATATGCAGGTGTTGCTGTGAAATCAGATAACTACTGACTGCCTTATTAATGAATTTAGCAATACTTTATAACCTTCTGTTTTGTAGCTGTTGGCACTTAAAAGTGATCTCCTGTCAGAATGGGTGGCACTAGCATATGCCAGTCACTTGATGAAGCCAACTCGTCTGTGACCCTCTTGTTGTGATTACCTACACCCACTGCTGTCGTCAGGGACAATTGAGGAATGGTTTTTGCACAGCCAGATAATTTTTTTAATAGGGGGTATTCCTTTTTTTTTTTTTTTTTTTTTTTTTTTTTTTAGAAAAGTTATCTTTCTCATTATTAATAGATAGAATTATTTCAGAGAGTGAAGTAGAAAATGCCAGAGTTTATCAAGGGAAAAATGATAGGCCTTCCTTTCTTTTAAATGTAGACTCTTCCTTTCTGTTCAATTTTTCAGTTTTGTTTCAGGGACTCCTGTTTGCTTTTGGAGTACTAAGAGAGAGGTATAACCTTTCTCTGTAGGAGTTAGCTAATAAGTGAGAGGAAGGGTTGTGGGATGGTGAATATGTTGGAATTTTGACTACTTTATATGAAATTTGATATCATGTACCAGTGATATGTCTTTAGAATAATTTCAATACTCCATAGAAGGGTGGTGGGGTCGAATGTCTGAATCACTCACTAGGAGATGAATAGAAGTGGAAAACCTTTTTTAAAGCTTCCAATTAAAATTAAATTGTTTGTGTCTGATTTCAGCACTAAGTACAGCCTGGCAGGAATCTGCAGTTAAGGCTCACCATTTTCCTGTTCTGTAAAGAAGGCTGAGGACAGCTGAGCTTTCTGCAGTTTTAGGCTTCAGCACAGCATAGGCATCACATTGTCTGAGTGCCTAGTTTGCAGCATCAGTGGATGGTTTTTAAATCAACTGGATGTTTTGAACTTGACCCAGAGAGTGTAAATCCATGGATATCCATATGTGCTTGAGGAATAACCCTGATAAGGACATTCGTTGTGAGTCAGCTGTGTCAAAGTTACATCACAGTTTGGAACTGAACCTGTCCTTAAGTGCTTTCAGTGCATAATTGAAAACAAACTGAAAAAGCATCCTTCTTTCACTGTGGTTTCATGAAGGATCTGAAATACTAAAGACACTTGCCATGAGTGTTACAGGAAGGACAGTGTTGTCATCCTGTTTGTGTACTGTTATGTAGCACCTTTGTTTCAGAATTCCTTGGTGTGGTAGCTACAGTCAGCATCACAATAGTCAAGACTCTTGGCTTCATGATAGACTCTGAAAGTAATGAGATTTCCCTGAAGATGATCTTACTCCCATTAAGCATGGACAGCTCTTGCCTGTTTGTTCCTTTTCTTTCCTCGTCCTTGCTAGTTTCTAGTGCTCAGCTGCCTGTCACAGGCTTCTTGACTACAAGTCTTAATTCTACTTTTTGGCAAATGTGGCCAAGGAGTTTCGCAATTTAACATGTGAAAAATAATAAAACTGAGACTTGGCTACTAAATTTGATATGAGTTTTTGAAGTAGTATGTTGCCTGACTACGTTTAGAGTTCTAAATTGTTTGGATTCACCTAACAGACTCTGATCTGTCATTGCTGTAGCATGTGGTTCTGATTAATCCTCAACAAAATTTAAAGTATAAATATATCTGACTAGCAGGATTAGCTGAAGAAGAACTGAGGTTTATGCTGAGTGGCAATGGAAAGGACTGAAACCTGGGAAGTGGAATCTGGAGCTGTGTGCCAGAGCACCAGGATGTTGATAAGTAGGAAATGGGGAGTACAGTGGAACCATGGCCAAGTGACTGAAGGAATGGACCAGATGTTGGTTCTCAGGCAGCTGTGCAGAATTCACCAAGCTCCTCCTGCTGCTGCAACTACAAATTTTTTCATTAAGCTCATTTGATTGTCCCTTTTTTGTGCTACAGCTGTACTTGTGACTTCAGATGGTGTGCTCTCCCCACCCTCCACTGTGGTTACAGTTAGAGATGGAAGCAGGACCCTAGTCACATGAGGTGTCTGTAGCTATTTCTCAGGTTCAGAGAGGTGCTATTTAGAGCATTTGGGGAACTGGGGATGCACTCTTGGCTTAGAAATGAGCCTGGTTACACACAGATTTGCCTATTGAATCAACATCTGTATCCTGTCTTTATCCCAGCTCCTTGTCCCAGTTCTGGTTTCCGTAAAGAGTTTGCTTTTTGATGACCCATTTTGAGATTCTTACAAGAGTAATCAACCTTTTGACTAAGTCTTGTTAAGTGAGCACCATCCAGACTGGACTGAATAAGAGAGGATGCTTTTGGGAAAAAATTCAATGGCTTCAAGAGATCGGATGATGGATATGAAGGCGACAACTGACCTAAATTACTGAAAGAGACTTAATTCTAGCACTTGCTGATTGAGTTGTGTTTAAGCCATTTGATTCAGTGTTCTTTTTTCCCCTAAGGTAGAATGTGTGCATGCACATGCAATTTTGAGATTTGTTTTAATCTTGTTTTAGGGGAGTTAATAATAGCATTAATACAAGGTCAAACGAGAATTTACTCATGTAATAGGAGTATTGAGGTGACTGTGTGTTGCCAGGAGAGAGGTGGTTTGCTTTGTTTTGAAAGGTGAGAGCATTTGGAGTTAGCAACCTAATGGATATGTTTGCATGTGTTAGCCTGTAATTATATCATACACTAATCTTTGATTATTTTTTTTATTTCAGATTTTGATGCATACCAAGGAGATGGTGCAGAAGGTAATGCTGAGCATTTTCATTAAACAACAACACTTAAAGAGCACACCTGGTGAAATTTTTTTATTCCAAGAGAACTGTAACCCAAACAGACCTGAAATCACATCTTAGGATGCCTGGTTTACAAATGTAATCCTTCCTGATGGATTATAGCTTTTTTCTTTTCCTACCACAGATATGATCTGGACCCTGCTTGAAGCCTATGTGGGACTGTTTCAAGCAAATTAGCAACAGTGCTAATTAGAGTTTACTCACAGACCTGTTACACCATGTGTTCTAGTGGTTTATTATGGTTTATTTTTTGGCATCCTTTAAAGTCTGTCATGGGGTGGTTTTTTGACTCTGTGGAGTGTAACATGGACATAGCCATGTTGCAGTTTTTACAGCTGCATTGATTTTCCACCACTGAAAATGTCAGGTTTTCAATTTGTTTTCAAATTAATATTATGCAATTCGGTGCATCTGCCAATTTTTTTGTTGTTGTTGTTGTGACATTTACTGGGGTTGGCAATTTTTCTTTTCACCTTTTTTCTTGCTATGCCTTTTATATGTACCTCAGGCTTTTTATGTTCCTCAGTTGGTCTAGAATTTGCTCCATTATCCCAGTGTATAATGGAAGTATGGCTGGTGTTTGAATACAGTCTTCTCCAAGCAGTGCATTTAAATTGTAGCAAGAATCAGAATCAGAAGTGATGTGAAGGGCAGAGTGTCAGTCAAAGAGAAGGGGTTCAGTAAATGTTAGTGTTCATCTCTGGGTGGAGTTATTCAATAGTTCAACCTGAGAAGATAAAACTTGTGGGTCATAGTAGCTTGATTCTTATCCAAAAGGAGCATTCCCTGAAAGATCTGCCCAAGGGAGGATGAGCACAGGTGGTTGGATTACAAGAGAAGTTAAAAGACTGGAGTGGGAAGATGGAAATATGAAGCATAATCTGAAAAAGTGTAAGAAGAGCAGCCTAATCTGAACAGTGCTGTGGGATTCTCAGTTACTGTCATCCACTAGCCAATGCTTTCACTAGATTTGTTTGAAATAGAGAATCTAGGTATTTTTTTCTCTTTTGGTTTCTTTTTCCAATAGTATTGTGATGGCTGTGAATGGGATGGGATACCTGCCTGTGGTATTACCTTTCAAACACTTTGGCTAAATGCCTTGTCTGAATTTGTCCAGCAGTCTTTGAGTAGAAATGATCTTCTTGAGCCTCGCACTCCAAAGTTATTTCTGATCAGAGTTCCTGCTGTTTCTCAAGATCAGACTTGTTCACTGACTTATTTTTCTAGTATTCACTTAGTAAAATTTTATCTACTTCTATTACGTACACAACTGGGTCATGGTTTTTTAACATATCAGCAGCTTAAGTTTCTTTATTCTCTTTAAATTCAAATATGTTATAATGAAATGTACAGGCTTATCAGTAAAAAAATTATTTTACATTTTCCTGCTTTTTAATGTTTAAGGGATAGTAAATATATAATGATATTTTTGAACCTTGAACATTATGTGGGACTTGTAGAATATGGATTGGTTCTCTTTAGTTTTCAAAGCAATTTTTTTCACTTAGATGAACCTTGAAGTGATTTATGGTGACACAGATTCCATTATGATAAACACTAATAGCACCAATTTGGATGAGGTCTTCAAGCTGGGGAATAAGGTAAGGATTTTTTTTTTTTAAAGCTGTCCTGCATAAGTCTGTGTTGTTACTCTGAGTGCAGTAGATGATATTGAGAGGACTCTGTGACATAAGAAGAGAATATGCCATAAGAAAGAACTTCACAATGTATGGAATCTATGAATTAGTAAGATCTCAGAGTGTTCTTTTTCGGGTGCAGCTATTCTGTGCATCTTTAAAAGTGATTAAATTAAATTAAACATTTCATTGCATAACAAGATTTTTATACCAATCCTAAGGTAACAGGAGATTCTCAATATTTGAAACTTGTAAAAGGGAATAAACTTATATCTGTAAACCAGAACAATCTAGCCTAGCATCAAAATTGCAGAAGTTGGGGCTTTCAGTATTCTCTCTGTGGCAGAAAAAAGGGATTAATATCTGTCTCATTTCATATGTTTCCTGTTTGTTTGTTTATTCCTCGAGAAAGTGACAGTTGCTTTTTTTGTAAACACTTCTGTAATTTACATTTGCCTTGTTTTGAGTAATTCCTATTAAAAAAATCAGGATAAAGAATTGTCTCTTTTGATGAAGAACACTCTTAAGAAATGTCACTGCTCCACTGCATAATAATTTTTTTCCCAAACTTTTATGTTCAGAGGAGAGGAATATTTACATTGCTTTCCCTAAACTTTTTCTTTAATGCAGACTGTATGGAAAGCACACAGATTTAATACAAACAATTACAGTGAGAGCAGTTAGTGAGTGTACCCCTGTTCTGATGTAAAGTGTGAATTTATGGGCTTTCTTTAGCAATGAAGCATTCCTCCTAGAGATAATTTTGGGTTTTTGTTGGAGAAGATTCTCTCACATGCTTTCTGAATTTCCCCATCTAATGCATGTGTTCTCTCCCACCCTTAACCAGCCCTCCATTATTTATATCAATGCCCCCTGTAGTCATTACTCAGCAGAATTTATTTCTCACTTTCTGTGCATCCTTGTGAATCAGATTTGCCAGTACATTCAGTACTGACTGTGCTGTTGCTGGCTTTTGAGCACTTAATTATTATAATGTAAAAAGAGAAAGATTGAAAATACTTTAAAAATTGTGGAAAAACATTCGGAGGAATTATTTGACTGTTTTAACAAGGAAAACATGAACCTCTTGGCAAAATGGTTTTGCCTTATGTTCTTCAAAACTTAAAAATATGCAGGGCATATCAAAGTAATGGTAATTCCAGCAATAGGAAAACCAGAGATGTAAGTGAGAAAAATTAAGTACGCACATATGTATACACATAAATGGAAAGCTTTAAAGGAAAGTTTTGGTTAAAATGGTAATCTGGGTTTAAAGCTAGATAGAAAACCAGTGAGATTTTATGCTGAAGGTATCGTGATGGTAACTGTTAGATGGCAAAAGAATTTGAATCCATATCAAACCAAAGTGAGACATGAGAAAAGGATAGGCCATAGTTGGTATAAGGATAGTTCATGGTTGGTGGTTAAAATTTGACTAAGAATGAATATGGAGATCCTGAAAATCCACAGGGAAAGTAAGCTGGAGGGGAAAGAAAGTAAAGAATGGAACATGGAGACAGAACAGGACATCTGACATGCAGATACTCTGTTGAAAAACATAAAGTAAAAACATATGAAGAAATGAAAAAAGCAAGTGGGAAACTTTTAGCCAAGCCAGTAGATGGGTGAATGTCTACTGGAACCAAAGTTTGTTGTTGAAGGTTTTGAGCTGCTTTGAGCTGTTGCAATTCTGTCCCCTTAGAACAGAGGTAAGAGATACTTGGTACTATATTAACACAACATATCAAGTGCCATTTGAAGCTTTTGTGTATGGATAAAACACAGTCTGTGTGCAGAAAAACAGCACCTTTTCCTCTCAAAAAAATCAGGCTGTAGAGTAGGTAGGTGTATTGTCGGGGAGAGTAAAAGAAACACTTGCCTGCTTATGCTTGTTTTTCCTGAACATGCACACACAGAGCTCTGGTTTGCAGTCATAGTTCTTCTCCCCTCCCTGGTGTAGGGTGAGAGGGAGAAGAAAGAAAGGTGCCTTTGCAAGGTAGCTTTTCTGTAAGGCTATTTGCATTTTCTGTCTGTGTAACCATCTCTTGTCTTTGCCTGGCAAGTAGGTCCCTGCTGCGAAACCCCTTGTTTGCTTCATTTATGTGAGAGGTTAGATGGAGTAGCTGTCCTAGTAAAATGAGCTGGAGTCAGTTATCTCCAAGCTTGCTTCAATCCCATGTTTCTCTGCCTTGCTTAATTTTGTTAAGGAGTTAGATGTACCGAACTGTAGATACTGAAAAAGTCAATGGATGAGCCTTAATTTTACTAGTAGCTCATAGTTACTGCTGTGTAATTAATTAATTAATTATATCTGACCAGTCTTCAAAATGTGTATGCAAATACAGTGTGTAGTGTAACTTGTTTTAAAACTTTAACAATGCACTTAGAGATGGAAGTTAAATTTGTCCATAGTTCAATTGCTGCATTTGTTTTTAATGTTGGTGCATTTACAGATCAAAAATGAAGTGAACAAGCTCTACAAATTGTTGGAAATAGATATTGATGGAATTTTTAAGTCCTTGCTATTGTTAAAGAAGAAGAAATATGCTGCTCTGACTGTGGAACCAACAGGAGATGGGAAATACGTAACTAAACAAGAACTAAAAGGATTGGATATAGTCAGGAGAGACTGGTGTGATCTTGCAAAACAGACTGGAAAGTGAGTTTCTTTTTTTGTATTGTCTTCTTTCCTGTTTTAAACAATCCTTGATTTGTAATCCTTGATACTATGTGGCTGTTCTGTGAAGAGCACAGATTGGTAACTAACATCAGTGTTTGTGGGAAATGGTAAATGTTACCTGCTGACATCAGTAACAGGTTATACCTGTGCAAGTCCAAGTGTCTGCTAATTTCACTGTCTGGTGTTGTATCTGCTGTGGAAGCTGTGCTTCTGAGTTGTCACAGTGTTGTAAATGCCATTTAATAAACCAGAGCTGAAATCTTGTGAAGATGGTAGGTGCTGTCAGCATTTGGAGTTATAGGTTCTAGGTCAGATGTGTTTTTTCAAAGACAGATAAAGAAGCTGGTGGTCAGCACTTCTAGCACCTTTTAAAAAAGCTGGAAGTACAGTGGATGCAGCCTGAGGAGGTGAAACCTTTCCTCAAGACTGCTTCTCTTTCCTTTTGCAATGAGACTCCTTTGATACTTCATTATGATGGATACTGGATTGACTGTTTATTAATTGTCATTGTACACAGCATTTTAATGCTTTAATTCAGTAGAAGTAATACATTTAGCACCATAGAAAACTGGAGAGAGTGGAGAGGTGGTCATCTGGGAGCTGACTCACATGGTATACTGCCTCTTGAAAACTTAACTTAAGCAGCTCATGGTCCAAATGTATCCAAAACTGAATACTTTTTACATCTGTAAAAATACACCACACGCTTACTGTTCTTAAGACTTGCATTTTCTAAGAAAAGATGCATCATAATAGAAGCAAATTTTTCCAAGTTAGGAATGTATTAGTAATTAAAGCTATACAAATGTTGGAGAGTGTTCTTTAGTGACTAACTCTTCTGCAGCTGGCAGATCTTCCAACCACATTTTGCAGCAATAGGCAAGACTTTGCTTACTTGATATGTT
The DNA here is from genome assembly GCF_008360975.1 of Lichenostomus cassidix. Lineage (NCBI taxonomy): Eukaryota > Metazoa > Chordata > Aves > Passeriformes > Meliphagidae > Lichenostomus > Lichenostomus cassidix. Next base: position 12,535,675 of record NC_139479.1, on the reverse strand, counting down.
CTCTTCTCCCCCATCTTAAGATACCTGCTGTGGAATAATAAATGGAAAAAATGTTGTGGGAGCAGAAAATAGAAAGTTGCACTCAACCATTCCAAATCACTATTTAACATTAGAACTATTTGCAATGATTTGCTTTTAGTAAAATAAGTAAATAAATAAAACACCACATGAAATAGCCTGGCAGATTTCTATAATTTTTTTCATCAGACTTCTTCTGTAGGCTCTTTAATTTCTAGCGATAATCTGGGGGAAGGGAGGATTTTGTCTTTTGTAATGGTTTTGCTGTGCATGTGCCAAGCTTTTCTTACTTTTTGTACTGTTTTTGCAGCTATGTAATTGGTCAGATTCTTTCTGATCAGCCCCGAGACATAATTGTGGAAAATATTCAAAGGCGACTTATAGAAATTGGCGAAAATGTGGTTAGTGGTCAGATCCCAGCAAATCAGTTTGAAATAAACAAGGTAAATGATCTCACAGCTCTTTTCTGTCTCAGAAAAACTTTACTGAATGTATTGACTACTGACAAAAATATTTTTAATCCTTATTATGCTGTGAAATAGCAGGAGTTTTATTTGGTACTCAGGAGATACTGCAACGATCCTACAATATGAGGGAAAAAAAAGCCTACTGGGTCTGGAGGCTGCAGAATAATAACTTTGTGTCTTGTCCCATCCTGCTGTTCACCATTCTCATTCTGTACTTTGTGAATGATGTGATGCTTTCAGGAGAAGTTTTCTCCTAAGTTGTTATTTTATATTTCAGGCTTGAAATGTATAAACTGAAGAATGCAATGGAAAAGAATCAAATATTCTGTTTTCTAGAAAACCCTCATAAAAGCTTACTGTTGTTAGTTTATTTCCCTAGAAAGCTCCGTAGGAAAAAAGCTAATAGTCATTTTGAGACCTCATGCAAGACTTCCCTGCAATAAGAAGTAAAATACTCTGCTTTATCTACAGTAGTTTTAGTAACAGCATTGTGGTTTTGTTTTTTTTTGGGAATCCTCAATGACAAAACCTGTATTTTTAACTTCAAAGGCTCCCCTTTTCTGTTTGGGGGGGGTGTTTCATCAATGAATTGGGTATTACATGCCCCTCTTGTGCTTCTCATAGAAGAGATTTATCAAATGTCCACCCAAAGTCTCTTTCTTTTGCCAGCTGGACATCTGTCTGCTCTGTAAGACTGTGTTAGTAAAGAAATGTGTTCAGGTTGTCATATGAGTGTACAGAAATCACTGGATTTTGTGGTTGACCTAAAAAAAGAATCTTCTGATGAAAATATTCTAAGAGAACTTAGTGTCCCAGTGAAAGATATATATATATAGAGCAAAATATTCACTTTAAATTCCTAAAGTTCCTCTGTTTTACTACATTAGAAAAAAATGTATTTATCTATTAAGTCAAATGTACAAGTTGTTTCTAAGACTCGGGATGACAGTAAGTATTTAAACGTAGCATTTTATTTTATTTAAAGATAAAACTCATTGTGGAATCTTAGTAGTGTGAGATACATGGAAATACTTAAGTTCAGTTGTATCCTCTTGCTACAGAGCTTGTTAAATACACTTAGGTACACAATATTCAGATTACTGTATGACCTCACCTGGAGCAGGAAAAAGAGGGTAATCTCTGGCTCTGTTCTTGTGTTTTGTATAATATTGTCATCCTCAATTTAGTTTAATTTTGAAACAACTGCGTTATGATCATAATTGCTTTGAACTCTAATGCATTTTTCAGCTGGTAATTGTAAAAATATCCTTTTATTATATTAATAACATTTATAAAGTTTGAAGGACTGGTACCTAGGGTTTAACATATGGCGAATAGGTTTGTTACAGTTTTTTCATCTTTCTTGTTTTGTGTTTCAGATGTACTTGTGAATAGTAGAAGGATGAAAATAGCTGCTATGTAATCTTGTCTTTTAAAGTTCTGAGCTGTCCACTGAAGAAATATACTTTTCTCACTATGTTTTTGTTTTCTCCTTTGATGTTTTAGGCATTGACAAAAGACCCCCAGGATTATCCTGACAAAAAAAGTTTGCCACATGTGCATGTTGCCATGTGGATAAACTCTCATGGAGGCCGAAAGGTGAAGGCAGGAGACACAGTGTCATATATCATTTGTCAGGTAAAAATGTCTTTCTTTATACCTAAATACGAGGTATTGTTTTGAGATATGACAAAGAAAACCAGCTCAGCTCCTGAGGGAAGATATGTTTTGGCATTTCTTTGTGGTGAGGTTGTCTTATATTTTAAAATAGTCAGCTTTCTGTAGTAAATTTAGTTTTATAGAACCATTGTGGTCAGCTCAGCAACTGTTTCCATGCAGAGGTTGGTAAAATTTCCCTGAATTCATTCATGTTTGGAACTAGAACTTACTTTCAAGAAAATGTCTAGTCTTCATTTTAAGCAGAAGAAAATTCTGGTGGTGAAGAACCTGTCTTTCGTGGAAAGCTAATTGGTGGTGGTGGTTAAACAGTGTCATTGTTATTTCCAGTCTCAACCAGTGTCTCTTCAATTCATAGTCACTGGATCTGGCAGTACCCCTGATGTATAGACTGGAAGATTTGAGCCACTTTCTGGTTTCAGGTGTTTATCCCATAAAAGCTTATGATTATTTCACAAATATATACCCCTCTTTGGTTCTGCTAATTTAAAAAAAAAAAAGTGTAGGTTGATTTAGATGGACCAAGGGATTTCTTAGGTTCAGCTGATCAACTTGACAATGTGACTTCTTCAGAGGACCACTATTCAGCTCCTTAATTATTTGAAAACTGAAAGATACTGTATTTGACTTAATTGAGAGCTCTTAGCCTGAGATCCCAAAGCTGCCAAGACTTTTGTGAGCTGGGCCACGGGTGCGGCTGAGCAGTGGCACAATGCAAGAGAAGAATATACTTGTTGAAAGAAGGGAGCTGAAGAAGTTGCATTGTAATTATTTTTGCAAAGCAGCTGGATGAGCTGAATAGGCCTAAATTAATTTTGTTCTGAATACTAAGTTGTCTGAAAGGAGTAGGAGGGACCAATGGCTTGCAGTTTGTCTTTATTAGTGATGGGTTTTCAGTCCATGGTTGCTGACCCTATTGAAACCAGTAGCTCATCTTGAATAAAAAAATGAAGGTGTCATGCATTAGTTTTACATTGCTAAAAAAAAAAAAAAAAAAGACAAAAAAAGAGGCTGTACTTAGCGAAAAACACAAGACAGTTGTGGTACTTCTCCCCACTCTGCCCCATCCCTATAAATGTTTACTTCTATTACGGAATCTTGGCAAAATACTGCTTTAGGGTCTGCTCTAAGATTTTTGACACACATTAAAAATTCCTAGTGAAGTTGAGGACTGGGAATCCAATTTGACAGATTTAAATGAGTTACATTTTCCAAAAGAGTACTGTCATCTTGGAGTTGATACTTAATGCCTCCATGTATATTGTTTTCAATTTAATTATTACCTTCCCAAATTGATTTATTCTCTCCTTATCTTCCTCTTTCAAATTGGAGAAGAATGTATATTTTAAACTCTTAGTGGTGTTTCTCTTTTGGCTTGAGATGTCACCATGTGTTTCTTTCAGTATTTGTGAATATTTTGGAATTTCTTCTTTCAAATTAACACTGTTGCCTCTGTTATTTATTCATATGCCAATGAGTGATGGTCCATTCTCTGACCATTCATTCTATTTGTTTCTTTATAGAATTAAAAAATATAAATTTCCTACCAAAATAGATATAGTTTTGACATCCACGACTTAGAATTTGCTTGTTGTGCAAAATGATAATGCTGGTTTAGTACAAAGTGAATCCAAAATGCATGCCCTCTGTGTATTTTTAACTGGGCTGATGGTTACAATGTGTTTTCATTGTGCATTTCAGAACTGACAGATGGGACTGTTTACTCTGTCTACTCTACTGATTTGCACGTGTAGACTGCAATAATACAAGCTGGTTTTGCATTCTTGAACTTGCTAGTTGATGCCAGCATCAGCAATGCAGTTTTTTTACTACTGCTGGATTTGTATTTGGATGCATAATAAATCAACCAAAAGAGTGTGTAACAATTTTGCATTAAAATAATGCATAATATTTCACACTTTGTTTCATGTCTCCTGTCCTAGGATGGATCAAATCTCAGTGCCAACCAGCGAGCATATGCCCCAGAACAGTTAAAAAAGCAAGAAAATCTTACAATTGATACTCAGTACTACCTGTCACAGCAAATACACCCAGTAGTTGCTAGAATATGTGAGCCCATAGAGGGAATTGATTCTGTTCTTATTGCAACATGGTTAGGTAAGTATTCTAAATTCAGTTTATTTAAAGAATTGCAAGATCCAAAGTGAGAGGTTTTAATGTATGTTTCTCAACAGAAATGGTTCCCCAGATCAGTGTTTTTACATTGAACAACAGCTTGTGTTACACAGCCTGTGGAAATCAGCGTGGACTTCTAGTGTATTTATGATTTCTGCAGAATAGCTTTTTTTCAAAGGTTTTCATTAACACGAACTTAATCTTACAATCTTTGTTCACAGTTTCAAAAACCTGCTTTTCAGAAATGACAGTACTATTGCATATCTTTGAGATTTTCTTAAGTTACTAAAGGAATTCTGGGGTGTGCATCCAAAACTAACATTTTTCCAGAGAGAAATGCTGGCATCTCTGGCATCTTCCCAGAGAAATAAATAGTCATAATTATAATGAAAGAATACAAATTTTTACTAGGATGTAAGTGGAGATTTGATTGCTAGAACTGACTTGGTGGATAATAGAAACATGAAACCTTAGTAACAGTTTTAACTGCTCCATACGAAGGAATTAAGTGGTCCCAGAACCAAGAAGTGCTGTCAAAAATATAACTAATGTTAATGATCCACAAAATTAACAGTTTTAATTCAAATGAGCAACAGGGAATTGCTCTTGTTAGAGTTGTTTTTTCTTTTAAAAGGATGTCTAATAATTAGAATTAGAGATTTTTTTTGCCCAGCTGTGATTGCCTCTTTCTTCTCTATTCCCTAGGCTTCTTACCTAGAAAAACTGAAAGGTTGAAAATTTGTTAACAGTTCTATTGGGTCTCTTTTCCTGAAAATGCTATGCTCTGTGTATTCCTTTTAGTGTTGTTTCCTCCGTAAAAGTGATTATCCAACAGACTTGATTGATCTACTTGATAAACAGGAATTTTGTGATTTATATCCCACATGTAGTTCGTTATTTTTAAAAGTGCTACTAAAGGACATGAAAATTTTGTTAGTTTTGCTGGCTATGAAATTCTTGACAAGACTGCCTTCTCTCTAGGGGAGCTTCTTGGAGAGTTGCACTGTGTCTGTTTGATAACCTGTTTATGCTGTGCCCATGTCTGCAGGAAGTTCAGACCTGCAGAAATTACTTTGTTCAGAATATTGGGATGCTCAGAGGAAGAGTTAGTCCTCAGCATTCTGTGTTTAGGTAAAGGCCAAGATCCAGGATTTGGTCACTTAAAACCACCTGATAAGTTTAGCCTCAGGACCCTTCACCTGTGTAACTGCATCTCTGTAGCTCCCTTAGTAACAGCAGATAAGCTTGCAGATTTTTCTTAAAAGGTGTGCGAGAAAGGTCCTCCCTTGTTTCTCAGAAGGGTGATGATGGCCATGAAGGATCTTAATCTCCCAAGACAATCCTTGCAATATGCATCTTTTTCCATCTCCATTTCTGAGTTGTTGGGGGAGGGGAGGGCCTTGAAGACAGAAATTTTGCTTGTTCTGAGTCAGCAAAGGTGTTTCTTGGGGGCATTTGATGTTGCCATGTGTCCTCAACAGCTCCCATGCTTTGAGGAGGTGTCAGCCCTGCTCCATACAAGCAGGCTGACCATACAAATCATCCTGTTTATTATGTGGCAAGGCCTTGGTATCCAACTTTCCCTTGATGTCAGAGCCGACTGTGTGGTATGCCTGACTGAAAAGGTCAAGCACTCTTGGTTAGGTTGAAGGGGTTTAAAATAGGCAGCAAACTGCAATTAGGTAAAAGACAGGAAGGATTTCTGAAGCTAGTTTATTTTATTTGGCAAAGATTGTTAGTCTTGTAGAGTTAAGCTCAAATTCAGAGCTTTTACTCACAACAGGTTAGATTTTCAGTAAAGACTGGCTCCCTTCAGACACCTAAATTAACTACCCAGATCTTAAGAACTCTGTGCCACTTGATAGCACCTACTGTTTGCAAATGCCTGTGCTGCTTTTTGCTCTCTAGTACGTTCCAGATGAAAATTTCTTTTATGGCGTGTAATAGCATCATGCAGCTGAGGGTTTATTAATAGTCCACAATTGTCAGTCTGCAAACCTGTATGTATCTTTTGCAGTCTTAGATCTGAAGTGTGTTCAGTTTGACCTTGCTGTACAGTTAAAATATTATCACCTTCTCTAGCTTTGTTTTCTTTGGAATGCTTAAATTGAGCTTGACAGTAAAGTCAGGTCTTTTTTCAAGACTTCTGCTCTGCTTAGTTTTTTATATACAGCACTTGATCAGAGTTGTGCATAAGTCATTGCAAGTTGAAGCTATATTACAGGGTTTTTTTAACAGTACTGGAGGCATAGTCAAGTGGTTTTCTTTCACAGAAATCAAAAATACTTTGCAAGATACAAAAGAGTACAAGGTACTTGAGTCCAGCTTGCTAAAACATGCAAATATGGAAACGGTTTACTGTTCTGTGATGCTAAGTTGGGCTTTTTTGCTTAGTATTTTCATCGTGACACACATCCAAATTCCTATTGTTTTTCCCATCTTGTTGCAAAAAGGCACGTTTCCTGGTTCTGAAGGAGAAAGATGGGTTCTGGAGGATATATAAGATTCATATCTGTGGACCAGAACTTTGTTGCATTATCATTTGTGTGTCTTCCTTTGCTGATCAGATTTATTGTGTTATGTGGAGTACATGTCTGTCCAGGGAGAGTGGTTGTAGGAAAAAGATCCTGGCTGCATGTTTAACATAATCTATAACAATGCATGTTCATAAGGTGAATGTTCCATGTCACTCTGCTAGTCTGAGTAGATAAAATTGAGCTCTGCTTGGCTTACATAAAAGTGATGAAAAGTTCTTTGTTCTATCTATGCTCAAAGCAAATAATTTTAAACAATTTTAGACACTGAATAACAGCTAATAATGCAACTTAAAATTTACAGAGAACCCTTAAAAATCATACTTATTCACGATGGAATGAAGTTGAAAACTGCCTTTGGTTTTGGAGCATTGTAGGAGGTTTGCCTAGCCTTTGAGAGATGGAAGTTCATTGTTCCTAAAAACAAGACCCTCATGGGCATACTGCTGCATTCACTCTTTGTCTTGAAGTTTCTGAGGAAAAGCAGTGGCAAGATGAGGATTGTTATGGTTTGTAAAACTAAATGAAGTGTGCAATCTGATCAGTTATATAATTTAATCAATCTGATCATCTTAAGTCTTGGAGACCTTACTTCATCCTAGAGATATCTATAGCTTTTAAACTGGAAGAACTCTGCGGCAGAGAAATTCTCTTAATGTATTTCAAATAAGTGGTTTTTGTTAATACATAAGTACTGCTCCTTGTCTCAAAGAAAAGTCACATCTTATTTGTATGTAACCAGAAAGATGCAGACATTAGAAAGTTGCAGACCAGAAAGAAGCAGGGTTATTTAACTGTGGGATTTTTGTAGCTGTTACTGAATAACATTATTTGCTTCAAATGATGAAAGTTGATAACTGCTGTCCTAGACTGTGTCACAATGTTCTGAGAGAGGTGTGTGCTGCTGCCTCACTGGGGGGTGTGCCCACTGGTGCTCTGCAGATTGCTTGGCATTTGGGCATTTCTTCGGAAGGCTGTCTGATCTTAGGGAGTCATTACTGGGTCCTGATGAGGCTTGTCATTAAGAGTATTTCCCACTACTGCTGCCTCCTTTGACACAGTGTCTCCGTGTTAGCTGCTCCTTATAAGGAAACCCACCAGCATCTTAAATATATTGTCTTCTCTTTTTTTTGCTTCTTGTTAGAGAGTTGTTTAATAGGTGCCTTTAATGCAGTGTTCAGCAGCTGCTCAGGTGGGGACTCTCCAGACAGAAACCAGCATGGTCGTGCTCTCCTTGTGGCATGCAGAACTTCAGATTCTGACTTCTTTATTGTTTCACCCACGTTAGGGAGTGAAGTGAAAGGACAGCGATGAAAATTAGGATTAAAGTCTTGACGAAACTTCATGGCAATATGATAGCGAGCCCTGGAATGTATGAACTTCATTTGTGCCCTGGCTGGGTGTTTTTGAGATACTCTAAACCTGCTCAGAAACTGAGAATAGCTAAAGCGCGTTGGGCGCTCTGAACGAATAAAAGGAACAGTTAGAACATGGATGAATAGAAGAAACAATCCCGATATGAATGAATAAAAGAACAATACCGATATTGTATCGGTACTGTAGGAACCCCCGGCCGGCCGCCCCGGCCCCGCGGCCCCGCTGCAGTGCGCGGCGCTGGCCGCGGGGTGGCAGCACCGGCTGCCGTTTGCTGCCTCCCTCACGGGGTCCCTGGGGAGAGGTGCGGGAGGAGCTCCCCGCCGCGCACCTGCGGCCGGAATGCTGCGGCACCCCGGGATCGGCACCCCGGGATCGGCACCCGGGATCAGCATCCCCGGGATCAGCATCCCCGGGATCAGGCCCCGGGATCAGCATCCCCGGGATCAGCATCCCCGGGATCAGCCCCCGGGAGCAGCATCCCCGGGATCAGCCCCCGGAATCAGCCCCCGGCCCCCGCACGGCTGCGGCGCCGCTGTGCCCGCGGGAGTGAGTGCGGGGGAAGGCCGTGCGCAGCCGAGCCGCCAGAAATGGTGCTTTTAAAATACTGCAACTGTTTGGTAAAAAAAATCTCTGGCGGTTTTTTAGGTTCTTGAGTGACCTGCTTTGCTTGCCGGTTAGGAAATGTTTTAATAGTTCTATTAAATAATTCAGGAGCAAGTCCCAGAAGTTAGTTGTATTAATTACTTTTGTCACGCTGCTTCCATCAGCACATTTGTGATGTTGTTTTGTCTGTGTCCAGCCTTGTAGTTTCGGTGAGGTGGGAAAGCTTACCTGCAGTGCAGGTAATTTAATAATAGCCCTGAAGAATTTTTCCTTCAAAGTCAAAGTCCCTTTCATTTTTAATTTTTCTTGATGTCATGGCAGAGGAGGGAGGGGAAAAAAAAAAGCGTTCAAAGTTCACCAATTAGTCTCGTCCTGTTCATTTTAAAATTATCAAAACTAGATACTATTTTTTTCCACCACCCAGTCAGATAGCCCCTTTTTTGTGTACCAAGTAAAATAATGTGACTAGTGTGACCTGGTCTGAGAGGATACAAGTTAGTGTGCTGAAATGGATTAATTGAGCCAGCTAACTATTCCTGAAAGGAGATAATAGATAAAATAGGTCCCAATTCCACAAGATAATTAAGGTAGGCATGTTCTTTAAAAGCCTGATTTGTAGTCCCTTTTATTTGGTGTGCAAACAGCCACAGTGAAAAGTTAGATGTATGCTTGATTCAGCACAATATTTTTTCTGTTGTTTTTTCCAGCTAAAACAGCCAAGAAAGTTGAGAGATAGGTGCAATTTAAATTCTCACAATAAATTTCTTTTTCTGTTAAATTAATATTAAATAACCAATATTTACTGTCACTGTTTTTGACTCTATGTTGGAAAACTGCAGTTGTCTGAAGACCAGAATTTGTCTCCTTTTATATTTTAGTGAGCTACTTTGCTCCATATTTGCCTTTTGGGAAACAACCAAAGGTAAATTTCTAGCTGAACTGTAATGGTATCTTTATCAGGAAGTTGCAGTGATGTTTTCTCATTCCACTTCTGAACTCAGAGTAAACTGACGATTTTTGTTCATCTTCACCATTACTACCTTAGCTCCAACCTACTGCATACTTACTTGATTTTTTGCAAAATCTGAATACTGAACTCCAGTTCCCTTTCTAAACCTTTCATCTACTACCTGAGTGTTGCAGAAAATACTCTTTGTTTTCTAAAACAGCAACTACATTACCAACCCTTTTATTAAGGAATAAAAACCCAAAACACTGAAAAAAACCCCCACAGTCTGTTTTGGGGGATACCATATGTATTAAAGTGTAAAATATGCTATTAACAGTGTATTTTGCTTTGTATGTTCTTTCTTTTAATGAATAGTGGAGAACTGCATTTAAAGTTCAGGAACCTCCTAGGATGAATTCTTACCCTTATGCATTGACATTTTTCTCTTTTGACAAAATTGGGAAGATTCAATAAATTTTAGTGAAACCCATATTCTATCAAGAACCAAATAAACTTATTTGGCAATGGATTTTTTCCTTGTCCTTGAATTTGTTTTAAGACTGCAACATAAAAATTCAGAATAGTGGTATTAAAGTCAGACCTATCAAATCTTTTATGTAAAGACAATCTATGCTGTATAAAAACACTGTTTTATAAATGCAATAATATTTGTGTAGTTTGAATACTCCCAACCATTGTCTTTTAAGTGTCACAGTACAGTTATAATAAGGTGAAGCTTCACTTTCTATTTGTAAGCTTTGTTACATTTCTTATAGGAATTACTACATTTTTAAACGGAAATTCATACAGGATATGGATTAATATATGGTAATCTGTTACTTGGCTTACTATCTGTTAAAAATATTTTTAAAGTGCTTTCCTGATCTTTTTGTTTTAGTAATAAAGTGAACCATGGTTTTCTGCAGGTTTTCTCCTACGTGCTCATTTGATTAAGTTTTTTTCCCCAACATGTGCTTTTTCCTAAAGTTAACAAAAAACCCCGGTAAATGAGATGCATGGACTTTTAAAATGTTGCACTTTACAAAGGATGACAAAACTTGAGGATTTTTATTAAGTTTACTTTGGCAGTCTTATTCCTAGAACAGTGAACTTCGTGCTTGCTTGCTTATTTACTTATTTGTGGCTGAATCAGTATTTCTGGGATCTCTTTTGTGTATTTATTTGTTTAAAATCTGGAGTTCTGGCAATCAAAAATAAAGCACTTTGTCTCCAGCGCTGCGGTTTTAAATGCTGCTGCTGAATTTTAACCACTGCATTAGATTGAAACCTCCATGCTGTTAACCACTGAGCCAAAATGAAATCGACCACTGCATTGAAATCAGAGTTGGCAGTTGTGTACGGACTTGAAGGAGTTGGTAATAGCAGTGCACCCGCGTTTCTTTAATGGGGTTTTTATTCTCTGTTTTTGGTTTTAATGGTGCCATTTTGATTTAAAGACTGTTTCTTAATAACGATGCACATTTTTATTGAAATATTTTCAATGTAACTTGAGAAGAAAATAACAATAAAGCTATCCGTTAGGAGTGGTTTCCTCAGAAACAAAATGTTCTCTTGCATACTCCCATGATAATGCAGTGTGCTTGTTTTATTTATAAAGCAATCTTGCGTAAGACGATAAGTAAGAAGATTTCTTCATGTCTCGTGAACCTTTATTCATGGTTAAAAATTGTAGAATGTATTTATGTTTTATAGAGGAAGTTTTGCTAAGGAGAGATTTTCAGCTTCTGAATTTACATTTTGTAACTTTCTTTTGAATCTGCTTCACCAAGCATATGAAAAATAAGCCTGCTTGCATGGTTGACCTCTTAGTCTTTTGAAATTTTTGTTTCTTATTAATAGGACTGGATCCCTCCCAATTCAGAGTCCATCACCATTACCATAAAGATGAGGAGAATGATGCCTTGGTTGGTGGCCCAGCGCAGCTCACTGATGAGGAGAAATATAGGGATTGTGAAAGATTCAAGTTTTGCTGCCTCAAATGTGGAACAGAGAATATTTATGACAATGTCTTTGATGGTTCGGTTAGTTGGTTTTTTTTGTTTGTTTCATTTCTGTTCATTGGTGAGGGAGAAAAATGCTTGTAGGGAGAACAGCTTTTCAGATAGGATTCATATGATGTGGGAGAAGATACCATATTGTTTCAGTCCTGCTATTTATAGCTTTGGAGCAGATAATTGCTGATAGGATAGTGCTGAAATATTTTTTCCATTTTTGCATTTCAGCTGCATCGTCTCGCAGAACATGTGAGATTATCTGGCTTCATTAATCTGTTTGCCCACAGTCGTGAATGATTGTTGCTGTAACTTTTTTAAGGAATCCTTATCTTAACACCTTAGTAACTTTCAGTTCTCTATTTAATAAAAGTATCGTATAGCAATGGCAGTTTCTTATCCTAAATCATATTAATTGGAACAAAGTGTTCTTTAAACTTGTGTTTATCTTGCTACATCCCACCTCCCTTCTTGACAGTAAGGTTTTTCTATGTTATCTTTCTTTCTGTCTTTGTGAATTGAATAAAAAGTCATAGGGGTACATTCTTGTTGAGAAGTTCTGCCAAAAATGTATCTCTGACCTTGGATCATGCTTGAAATAGGGCCAAGTATTTAACTCTACAGCATGTTATGTATGTATTAGTCATCGGCAAATTAGCGAGCTTCAGAGTAGTGAAAACCTTGAAACTGAAAGCAAATAAATCTTTTATCTAAATTAAAAGTAATTATTTTAAGTTAATTTGGACAAACAGCAGATGTTTTGCATTTTTTGAGTCAAAATAAAGCGGTCTTTGGATGCAAGTAAGAGGAAAAGACACACAAATCGAGTGATACTTCGTGAATCCTTGACTTTTGTTCATTGCAGCTGTAAATAAGACAGTTAATTGCATGTAGACTTGACAAGTTGCAGATGGGCTAACTGGAGAGGAGTGGATGTCAAACTCCTTAAAAAAGAAAATATATCCCCACCACCAAACAACAGAAGAAATCCTGAAACCAAGCCCAAAATTGCCTGTATTTCACCTGGAATTAATTAGTGTTGTGAGTAGGGGTTTTGCCAAGATGGCTCACAGCAGCTAAGTCTTACCTTGAAAGAAGGTTTTCTGAAAGCTGTGTAACTATCCATCCTACCAGACTGCTGTGCATTAGTGAAAATTTCACAAACTTAATTTCAGCTGTCCATACAACACTTCCAGGTTCTGAAAAGTTAATGTCAGGCGTTCAGAAGGTTTTGAAAATAAGAGAATGAGATGGTGCAAAACTGTAATAGCTATTCTTTGAACTTGGAGAAAATAAAAGATGATCATGTGATTCTTTAATCAAGTTTGTCTCCACAGCCCTGTTGGTAATTTCATAATTAATATCTATAAGGTTGATTTCAAAGTTCTGCTCAGTGGACTGAGGCAGGATTTTGCCTCTGATAAAACCATAAACCTAGGGTTTTTGGGTAGAGATGGGGGAGCATGACTTGCCTACAGATCTTTTTTCTTTTTTTTTTTAAATTCAGCATCTCCTTTTGAATTATTAACTTTACGGTGTGTTCTCTAAAAGAGCTTTCCTTAAGAAGAGAATGAAGATATCTCTGACCTACAGTTTTCCATATGGGTGTGTCCAACCATGATGGAAAGAAAGAAGGCCCAGATATTATGGGCCCTTTAAGACTGTTATGTTTAAAAATATATGCATTATGTCTAAACTCCTGTGGTAACTTCTGCTACCATCATTTGTTGTAATGCTGCTGCTTTCACACTTGTGTTTTTAGGGGCGATTTATTGAGCCCAGCTTGCAAAGGTGCAGCAAGACAGACTGTGAAGAGCCTCCTTTCCACTATGTGGTTCAAATGAACAACAAGTTACTGCTGGATATTAGACGCTACCTCAGAAAATACTACAGTGTAAGTATGCGGAAAATACTCTGCCACGTGAAATGAGTTTTTGAAGTCGTGCTGTGTTTTTAGTGACTGTCATGTTACCTTTTTCTGTGTAGTGTGAGGTAGTATAGTGCAATGTCAAATCCCAACTTTATGAAAATAAAACAATCAATGAATTAAAACAGTAATTTAGAATGCTTGTTTTCTCAGTTCAGTTTCAAGTCAAGATAGTGAGATATATTTACTTTTTTTTAACTGTGTGTGTCAGCATTATTACAGATGCAGTAGCTCTCTGTTTTCCAGATTTTTAGCCAGAGTGCATTATCTCAATGCTTTTAGGAAAATCTGTGAAGCCTATTAAATATGTAGATATCAGTTTCCCATGTAATTGAAATATGATTCTCTTTCTTAAACTAAAATTGATGTATATTGTATTACATTGTGAAATGGTAACCCAGATGTAGCTCTGTAAAATTTCTTTGAAGGACAGTAGAAAGGGAAATAGTATGAGTCTTTCTTAACTATTGGGAAGGGAAAAAAGTGGAGAAGGGTGGGTAGTTGATTAATTTGATATAATTCTCTTTTTTTGAGGGGTATTGCAAGAAATCAGAAGTGACAGTGGTAGTGGTTGGCTTTGTATGGCATTGTAGGGAAAAAGAGTGTAGTATTTACAATTCCTGTCTTCTCAGTGCCCAGGGTTAAGACAAAACTCACCATGGTTTTTAACTTACATCTGTATGTTTTCCATTTCTAATATGCTAGTAGCATCGTATTTTGTGAATTGCTGCCTACCTATTTTGGTCAAATTTTCATAAAGCATCTCACTCTATTGCCTGCCTGCTTGTTTTGGTTGTCCAACATTGCCTGTTTACACAGCTGCAGGATGGACATAAATTTTGAAGGCATTCATAACCTTTGTGTGCTCATAACTTTTGATACACCCAAAAAAGTAAATTGTGTTTGAAAATTTGGCCTGTACGTGAATGATGTACATAATTTGTTGTGTGTTTTCCTAAGTATTACAGAATTCTTTTGCAAACAGCAACTACAATGCTAAGAATTATCGTTGTGGTTTAATACTAAGTGTACATTTTGTTACCTTTCTTCTGCATGTGTTGTCTTTCTTTTGTCTTAGTTCTTACTGCAGTTATCGGTGAGTGTTTTCTAAACTCTCTTCTGAAAACATAATAATTTCTGAAGGTATAAATACTTCTTTTGAATATCTTTGCATCAAAAAGAGCACAAAACTTTCTTACACTATTTAATTTGAAGCATTATTTCACAAGGTAGGGATAGATCATTCCTTTCCATTGAAGCTAAAGGTAGATACTTGGATGGGTGAGGTCACCAAAATGTGAGATCTTGTGTTACTTTATTGTAAAGTCCAACTGTCTGCAAAATTATAATTATATTAAAGTGTTATCAAATAATAGGTCTGGGTAATATGTTTGCACCAACTCTTTTTGCATGAAAATTGATTTTTAGATTTAATGTATGTACATTATGATAATAGTGCCACATGGTAAGTAATTTCAGGCATATAAAGTGTTAGAAAACACATGCATAAGATACGCAATAGTAAACTTGAATGAAGAAAGATGCATTTAAGAGCAGGAGAAATTCTTGTTGCTGATAATAACAGAAAGTGGTGTAATACTTTGCTCTGTTCTTTTTTTATTTTTGTTGTTTGTTTTGTCTTCTTTTAAGACCAAGCTGGGAACCAGACTGAAAGGTTTGAATAGTGAACATTATAATTTGCTTACATAAATCTATCAAATATCTTACTACATGGTATATTGGATAATTAAGATAATTAAAAAGAAAATTATTTGTCCTTGTAAGTAATAGCTTCAGTGGTATTTTTTAGTACTGAGATTTTACTTTGAACCTAGTTAGCTGTAATAAAGTTGAAAACTACTTTTTGACTGTGGAATACATTTAGACTCTGGAAATGTGAGATAAATTTCCAGATTGGACATTAATTTTCTTTTTATAAAAGGGCTTTTCATGGAGTTGGGCAAGTAAACTTTTTGTCCTGTTAGTTCCTAGAAAATCAGATGCTGAGAGTTTTAGTTTATTCCTTTCATCCAGTACTTGTAGTGACTGTATAACAGCTGGAGTTGAAATTCATCAAATGGGTGTTTGCACTAATATATATAATCCTATAAGCTATAAAGACGCACTCAGAAGTATTATGGCAAAGAACTGTCTGAACAAAACATTTAATGAAACTTTCAGGCTCTTATTAAACAATCTCCTATTGTAGTAATTGCATCTCAAAGGCACAGAAATACCAATTTGTAAGGGTCAAATACATTGTCACTCCATTTAAAATTTTTTTTAGATATTATTTTGTTGGTATATTCGTCAAATGGCACATAATACAAAAACATAAAATGCGAAAATGTAGTTTTTAACCTGTAAATAATGAGCTGCCTTTTATGAAGACAGCCCTATCAAGAGCCTTTCAGCCTGATCCACAGCTCAGAGATGAATAAGCGTACTTTTTTTCAGTGAGCTGTGAATCAGATTTTTTTTTAAGTGTTTAAGTGTTCAAGATGTTGCTTCTTGTTTCTTTTAGTCTTTTGAAATGCTTTTATATGTGGCTGTGTAAATTTAGGGGCAGGGGGGAGTGCCATAAAATCTAAAAGTAGAAAATCTACTTGCCCTTTTCGGCACATGAAACTGTTAAATAAATACAGTTGTGATATACTACATTCCTTTAAAAAGATGCAAATGTAAGTGCATAAATAAAATTTGTAAGCCTGCTACAATCCCATTGGTTTTGTAAATTACTCGCCTTTATATGAAAATATCTGCTTCTGCAATCATTTTTTGCCATTAAACATTGAAATGTTTTGTATTTGACTTCCAAAACATACCTACCATTTACAGATTTCTTAATGGTATTAACAATATAAATTTTGATAATCTTACGCTTAAATGTAAATATATTTTTAAATGACATGGAAAGATTTATTTCTTCTCAGAAATGCATTTATTCTATGAGAGATTGATCCTGTTGTGTGCTTTTTTTTTTTTTTTTTAATTCTGCTTCAGAAGAGCAAATAGATGAAAAGAGAGAGAAACGCTAGCTAATCTAAATTGGGAAATGAAGAGGGCTTTTTTAAGCATGAAAATTTCATCATCTTGTCAGCTGGCAGAATGCCTGCTGTGTGGATTCACAAAGGCTAAGAATTACACTTTCATGAAATTTTCCTCACTAACTGCCCTGGTTAATTTGAAAGATAACCCACTGTTCTAATTCATTCCTCAATTGGGCGGTGCAGGTTTTATCTTTGATCTGACAAAGCATTTGTGTTAATCGTTTTGGCCCTCTACTAGACACTCTTGGGATTGTGCTTTTACAATAAATGTGTCTGTGATAGCTCTTTAGTCTATTATACTTACAATAGATCCATAGAACTGGTAATTAATTCTGTACTGCTTTGGAAATGGGGAAGAATAGGTGTAGCTCTGTCAAGTGCTGCTGGGAAGTTTGTTTAGCTAGTTCATTTTTGAAGTGTTACCCTCAGCCATCAATGAAACATCCATGCTGGGGAATGGGTAAAAGCTGAAATATGCAAGCATAAATGGAAAAACTGACCAACTTTTGTGCTCAAGCAGGGTGTAATTTCATTTATAGTGAGTGGATCTAATTATTTTGTTGGAACCTGTTTTATGTTTCCCACTGGAATAGTCAAATGCTCGTTTTTGAGCACTTGGTAGACAAATACCAACTCTTAGATCCCCTTTTAAAATGCCCTGTAAAAGTCAGTATTCTTGACAATAAAATGAATCCCGTATCTTATCCAGCTGTTGAGGTGTTAGTTTTTGCCAGCTAAAAAGAACCAAATAAAAGCCCCCAAAATCTTGCATATGCGGTTTGAACAGTAGCAAAACTCTTACAGAACTGGTTGGACTGGGAAGCTGCAGGTTTTTAATCTTCTGTTTTTTATACACCCGTAGTATTGTCACTAGTATATTTATAGGCTAAAACCTGCTTTTATATAGATGCTCTTTCTATGGTGTCTGCTTAATAGTGTGCAGCGTCTGTAGAACTCTGTATGTTTTTCAAAACACATAAAATGATGTGAACTTTAAAAGGGTTTTTAAAAAATATTGAAAAATCTTGGCCCAGCCTGTACTGCAGTTTTTGATTCAGTCTTTTTCTACTGGACCACTGTAAGCTGTAGGCAGAAGTGAGTTTGAAGGCTATTGAACACTGCTAAATAACTTTATACTGTTCAGCTGTGAAAATTCAGTGTTCAATAGCCCTCAAAATTTCTCATTTCTTACCTGTGGTGGGGTGGACTACTGCTTGCACATCAGGTCGCAGTATAAAAGCATCTTCAAGATCTTTGAATTACTTTTTATATATATATATTGCTGTTCTGGCTCTTGTATATATGTTCAGGGGATTTGCATTAGTATTTTGCGCACTTAAAAAAGTAAAATATCTATAAATAAGATAACATTATAAGAGGCCATAGCATTCACACAGGTTTTGGGATAGCATAGCATATTTGCTTAAGAGAACAAAGATGACAGGGCTCGTTCTGAACCCGAAATTTCCCACACCTCAGTGAAGTGTATTGCCGAGAACACACAGGTGTACACCACATGAACAGGTGAAAGTGTAGATGCTGGTGATGACTTCTGTAATCATGTTCTCACAACAGTCATGCACTGAAAGTGTTCTTGCTGGTGGGTGGGTATGGGTAAGAAATTTCTTTGGCTTGAGGGAAAGGTGTCTGGTAGTGGTAATAGTACAATCTTTTATTTATTGCTGTGCTAATAGTACTAGAATTATATGGGCATGTGATGAAAGGTAGTTATGGCCAGAATTGTGACACCAGCTGATGTGGTAGGCAGAATCAAATAGCTAGACTCTGCCTTCAAATTAACTCCAAATTAACAGTGATTATTTTCAGTCCTTTCTGTATGTATGGAAATAGGTTTCTGAGGATTTTCCAAGTTTGAACTTGTATCACTGTCATTTTGGTTTGTACATACAGAAACAGAGATGTTTATTTTTAGTACTGAAAGCTTCCAAGGCAAAGCAGAATTGAGAGCAATTGGAATGAAAGATAAAATATTAATGTGATTCCATTCACAGTTTACTGGGAACCTGAGAGAGAGAAGGGAGGTTGCCACCAGATTATCAGGAGTTTCCTCCTCCCCTCCACAGTAGTATTTTGTGATTCTCCCCTTGACTGAGGTTGACAAATAAGTTGTGTTTGAACTCAAGTTTTGGTTAACCAGGAGGAAGTTAGAAATATCTTGATTATTGAAGAGGGCACTCAGTATTCCATCATATGAAGGTGTAATGTATCTCTCATAATTTATGTTTATTGAATAATAAAAGATAACCTTTTTGGTCACTGTGTGTAGTGCATTTTGGGGATGAGTAGGCAGTTATTTGTCAAAGCACTCATAGAGTCCATTAACTGGAATCGATTCGCTATTACTGCAACTTCTCCATGATCTGCCCTGTAAAGGAATTGTTTGGTTCAGACTCCAGCATCAATACGATTTTTAGTGAAGTGTTTCAAAGTAATGATCGATATGTCTTTACAAAGGGTTTAACTCTCCTCATTGGATTTTACCAGCCATGACGGACATGCATCCACCTCACTGGTGGTTGAGAGAGGCTGAGGATCACTCTGCACTCCAGATTTTAGCCACCGAGGATGAGTTAACATAAGCAAAAAAGCAGAATCTGTACTTAGTCCCCAAGCTGGTACCTTGCCAGAGAAGTCTCAGTGACACCAGATATCTCTGTCAGCTCTTCATAGAAAAGGCACCCCAGGCTGCCCGCCGCGTGGATCAGGTTCTAAGAAATGTGGATTGCTCCAACAGAGTAAAACTAACTTTGTAATTTCCTCTGTAGGTAGAATGCAGGAATGTAAGGACTTATTATCACAATAATTTCTCTGCTTAGGCTTATAAATGGCAGTGTTGTGAACACCATGTTACAGGAAGTGTGCCCAGAGGTAAATATGGCCGTGGTTATGATTGCCACCAAGTGTGTAATGTTTACCTAGGTGATTGAATCACTCATCTAATAACAAGATGTTGCTGTCTTCAGAGGATTACAGAAAGCACAGTCTTTGAAGGTACTCTGTTGGAACTGATCTGTTGCCCCGGTCAAAGCAATGATGAATTTCGACAACACTTGGAGAACAGGTTTGTGCTGCAGTAGAGAGATGCACTTGCAGCTCAGTGTATCTGATCTGGCTTTAAACTGACGGCAGAGTGTGTAGCTTTGGTGTACCAGTAGCAGCATTTGTTAGGAGATTCTGTAGCCAAGAATTTAATATCTTGGGCAAATCTGTGCATCCTGTGGGGAGATCTGCCACAATGGCATTACTGGTAGTGCTTGAGAGAGTGAGCAACTGTGTCCTCCTTTGGATACCATGGATTGACAGAAGTGCTGCAGATACTATATAGGTTTGGAGGATTTGCTGCTTTTGAGTCTATTTTAATAACAAATAATGAATCACAAGAGGCTTTTCAACAAATCACTGGTCTTTAAACGATCATTGTTAATCTTTCTTCTTTTTAGAGGAGTTTTGGAGAGAATTTTAAATTACTTTAGGTTTTTACATTCAATTTAAAGTTTGGTGGAAAATTATCCCACTAGTCTATAATTAGAGGCATTACAAGAAGGAAAAGTCCAGGTAATCTAAATAAGGAAAAAAGTAAGTCTTAAAACCACCAGTTCTCATAGAATTCTGATGTAGTTAATGCCTTTTACATAATAACTTGGACCAACCAATTACTGAAATACCAAACTAGGTTGAGTCTGGTTTAAGAAGTTTTAAAAGTCTACAGAACTTTTAATAGAGACAGCTTGCCAGGAGATTACCCAAGTAAACAAAAGCCGTTGGGCTTCAGTGCTTGATGCTGTTGATGTGTAACCAGGAATGCTAACAGTGCCCAAGCACCTTGCATCCACCAGGACAGCCAGGATTAAAATCTGAAGGCGAAGAGACCGTGTTGTCTCTGGGCATAGTTCCTTTCATAAGAAAAAGTTTGCTTGATGTTTATTACCTAAAAGTGATGTGCTTATCAGAAATGTTTTCATAGAAGTTACTATTAATACAGAAATCCATGGTCCAATGCTGATTTTAGAAAGTTAAAATTACTTGCTTTAAGCCCTTTTTTAAAAAACCCAAAACCTAAAGTGGCACTGACTGTGCTAATTCAGAATTGAATGGGCATATAAAAGGAAAAAATATGGATTGTTTTATAACTGCAGTAAATCTATGTTTCTTAGTCTTTATCATGACAAAATCCTAAAGTTTCTTAGTATTTTTCATGAATTTTTCCTTCAGCTTCAAAAGTAAGCTTAAAATAAATTTTACAGTATTTGGGAAACTAAAATGTTTTTTGTGCAGTTGCCATCTTTTGTAAACAGTTTTGTTTGATGCTGTCTTTCATAATCCTTGTTCCTACAGATAATTGAATAAGAAAATCATGGGGTTGGGAGGCAATGGAGGGCATACATGAAAAACTTCATCTGTGTTTGCCCTAGAATGCTTTTCCTTTTGGCATAGTGGGAATGGCTTTTGCAGGTGTGTATTTTTCCCCTACTCTTAGATGTTAAAAGAATTATTTTCATTTTTTCTGGTTTCAAGCAGTTACTGGTGCCAAAAATAATTCTAGCAATATTCAGTCACTCTATTTCTTGATAAAAGACTTAGAAAAATTAAGTAAGGTGTTCCTCAACAGAAGTTATTTTAGTATTCCAAATCTTGTCATAAGGAAGCCTTGTAGTTAGAAGATAATTTAAAAAACTTTTTTTTAACTTCATGTCAGCAGCTGTGTAGTTCTTGTGTATATTTAGTATTTGGTGCAGCCAGGGAAAAAGTGTGAGTGCATCAGCATTTGAGAATTGAACACATCAAGTGGGGAGTACTTCAGACCTTTCAGCTTGGTTCCTAGAATTAAGTTTATATATGTTAAAAAACCGCAGAGCAGTGAGTCTGGGCTGCACCATTTAGCTAAATTCTGCTGCCTTCATGTTCTCACTCATGTGCTGTGGGAGGAGGAAGGTAACCCTTGAGCTGGGTGAGACTGCTGGGGAATTACTAATTTTTCATTTATGGTGGCCAAGAGAAGCAGTACCAGCTATAATGCAACAAATTTTCTATAAGATGTCTTGTATCCTAGGAAACACCATGGTCCATTTTAGCAGCCTGTGCTATGTTAGAGTTGACATTTGTTCCTCTTCCTGACTCATGAAACCTGTAGTTCTACAGGTTTGTTTGAAAGGAATAGTTTTAACAGCCAGTGAAGTTTTGGGTCATCTGAGATTAAAAAGAGATGTTATCATTTCAATGGAGAATATTCCCATCTGCAGGAGAAATGGCAAATACTGTTAAATTAGACATGGCTTCATAAAAGGGTTTTGGATTTGCTTCAGTGCATTGTTCAGAAGTCAAGTCAAGCTGCACAGGGTCTGTATTCTGCAGAGTACCAGTGTTTCCTGCAGTAGATACCTACAAATGGATTATTTTTTTTAGTGGCCAGGCATTAAGTAAATAAATGTTTTGTATGCCAGCTTTGGGAGGTAGTGTGATTTGAGTGAAGAACCTTATTCCAGTATGTGTAGTCAGATAGTGAAACTGTGCTTCAAAACAGTGCTGGCCCATATATAGCATCTGTTGTGTTGGTCTCTGTGCAAAGAATCCTGAAAGCTCTTCAGTCAGGTTGGCTAGATTGAACTTCAGATTACATTTCATTATATGGCATCTATTGAAGGACTTCTGCATTTTACTGATCATTAGTTAATCTAATATTTCTATTCAATCAAACATGGGGTTTTTGCACTGTCTGTTTCTTTTGTAAATTGAGCCTGGTGAAGAGGCAGCTCTGCCTGTGCTTTAGTCCTGTGCATTCTGTGATGGCACACTGCTTAAAAGGCCTTTTTATTGCTAAAGATGAACCTCCCCAGTCTATTTCCATGCCATCCTTAAGATTATGGTGTCTTCAGTCTGCCTGCAGCTGCAGCGTTCTGTAACACGAAACCAAAAAAAAAAGCTCTGTAGCCCTGCTGAAACTGTTAGAGCAGCTTAGTGACGGTCTTGTTCACTTTCTTCTGTATGAAGGGTTTCAGCTATCCAGCTGTCTCAGTCTAGGAGAGTGTGTTGGGCTTTGAATCCATAAATGTATGAGAAAAACATCTCAGAAGTCTTCTAAAGGTGTGCCAGAATACTACATGAAAATTAAGGCTCTGCAGAATTTGACAAGTAGATGTTTTCCTTTTTTCCTGAACAAAGTCATTAGCTTTGTAAGTGACATCTGCAAGAGACATCAAAAATCCATGACTATCAGTAAAGATCTCCAGACAGGAATGTTTGTGCATTAACTGAACTAATTCCATCTAAAAATAAAATTCTCAGTTTCAAAACTGTAGCAGATACTCAGAATGCCTTGCCTCTGTACCTTCTACCTCCGATGGAACAGTGCAAACAAAATGTTGATGTTTGCAGATCGGTTTGTTTTTCATATTGGACCAGAAAACTTTTTTGTCTTGTCTTTTCCCTTTCTGTATTGGTGCCTACAGTTCAAATGTGAAAAGTACGAAAGTGTGAACCCCTAAATGGATTTATTTAATTAATGCATCCACTCTACGGCAATCTCATCCCAGACATTGATTTAGCTGGCATTTTTCTTGTATTCTTTTTTCATTTATCACTTATCACCACCTGTCTTAGAAGATTATATACATGCACATGTTGGAGAGCATTTTCCTAATATGCTGTCCTTTTCTAATGAAAATTTGGTCAGCCTAACAGTATTATTCCTTTTACCCTCATTTGATGGAAATTCCTCTATTAATACCTTCAGTTTGGATTATGTGTATTTATAATGTCTTTTTTAAGATGTTTGCATTAGCAACACTTAATTTCTGCACTCTGACATGAATGTGAAGTATTCAGCGTTGTGCATATTTTATAGTTGGTATGTCTTAATTGTTTGAATTTTTTAGAATTTACTGGATTTGGAAGAATTATCTGAAAGGACAAAACAGGAGGTGGAGTCAAGTGGAGGTGTATCCTCATCAACTCTGCAGTCAGCCCCCATTCCTTTGAGTGCAAGGCAACCCAGCTGTGAGGATTGCTGGCCACACTCTCTCTCTCATCAGAGAGAGAAGGAGGTGGGGGGTGGGGAGAGAGAGAGAAAATTAGCAAGACAAAATTCCTTTCTATCAATCCTGTCTTTACACAAATTCAGACTTCTGAGTTCCCATACGTGAGTGTGTAACTTAATTTCCAAATTACATGATGAAAGCACATCTGTCCCAAAATTAATACCTCTTGAGAATATCATAATTGTATATACTGAAAATAATTAGTATCTGTAATTTGCAAGTCATAAATGTCTAATTTTTAGCGAAGTTGTTTGTTTCCATTTAAGATAAATTCTCAATTTAATATCCAAAGCAACATTTGACTATACTACAGAGGGGCCAGAACTGTTTAAAAACAGAGAACCCCCTGGCCCCCCAAAATACAGAGACACAAAATGGCATCCACTGGGTTCTGTTGCAGAATAAAATGTTGGATTTCTGCAAGGAGTTTGTAATTGCTGTAATAATTTTTATTGGATAACATATTTTTTCTCTTACTGGGGCTGGATGATCTTGCAATACAGCTAGCAGATACCAAGTTATCCATTACTGACCATATGTCAAGAACAAATATTGAATGTAGAATTTGATTTTGGTAGAAATTCTCTTTATGTGTATCTGCCTGTGCATCCATCTACGTGACTATGAATAATGACATTAAGGTTAGTACAACTGTTTAGAAATATTAGATCGTATTCCAGTAGTTCATGCAGTGTTGATGGTGCTTTCTCACACCATTCTTTGGTATTTGCATGTGGTTTTTATGCTTTCTTGAAGGAAGCAATTAATCCAATTCCACCCCCCTCCTACTGCTTTTTGCATCTCTTTTTCTTTGTGATAAGAGATCACCATTTATACTAACTTGCCTTTAATGGGCCATCTTTTGGGGATCACCTCATTAGGATTTTGTAATTTTTTTTTTAACCCTATCAGTTAAGTAATTAATGGAGCAAAAGGAACTGTGATATGGTCCTGGAAAGAGTTTCATGTATGATTAAACATAAGGTGGTTTTAGGATTGAACACCTCTTTTCCTTCTCCAAACCCCCAAGTAAAAGTTACTGAAATACCTTTCATAATTTAAATTCTGTACATTCTGATTTGTCTTTGGAGGCTTCCCAACAAGAGTGAGTCAGACACACGAAGGACTTAGAGATTAAGGCTGTATTATCTGCCAAGAAATGGTCAGGGGTTACTCCAAAGTCTTATTTTCAACGTTTCTTCTGTGTCCATTTCTGGAGGGCTTCACGAGGCTTGTGGCAATGTGCCACCCAGTAATCAGGTGTCATTCAGAAAAAGGCTTGAGTAGCAAATACCTATTTGAGGAGCATCTAAAACTGTAGTGAAAATAAGGAAAATTATCTAGGGAGTGATTACAAGCTTTCGTAATGAAAAGTACATTTAGTTTCTATATAAATTAAACTGGTGTCTTTCCAGATGCAGATCTGTGCATGAGAAGCCAGTATCATAACCGAGGCTTAATCTCTCACATTGATGGAGTCAGTGTGATTACTGGACATTTTTGGTTTTTTAAAGACAAAAGGCATCTGTAGAGATCTCTTTCCTTCCCATTCTTTTCACCCTAGTTTTAATTGTAGGTAACTCTTTACCTACAAGAGTTTCCTGCTTTCTCTTTGTGGTGAGTCACTGAACTGTCTGGAACAGATCAAACGTGATACAGCACTAGGAGGCTGTTTAAAAACTGTGTTTTCATACGAAAGACCTTCAGAGGCAGCACAACATCCTTAAATAAGTTAGTGAAAGAGAATGCAGTCTAGTAGAATCATTGGAAGGCTTGGGTTGGAAGGGACCTTGAAGATCGTTTAGTTCCAGCCCCCCTGCCATGGCAGGGATGTCACCCACTAGACCAGGTTGCTCAGGGCCCCATCCAGCCTGGCCTTAAACACTGTCAGGGATGTGCCTCTCCCATTGTCTTTGATAGTTTCTTCAGATTAATTCTAGCAGATTTTATTACTTGTTTTTAGGACATTCCAACAATGCCTGAATAGTGATACTAACAAAGGAGTTTTTCCTTTTTATGTCTCTTAAGTGGTTTGAAACTCTTAGGAGAGGCTCCCTTTGAATTATAAAAGTTGTTTAAAAAAAATCTAAGTATTACACATTTAATGAGTACATCTATCTTGACTTTTTGGGCAAAAATCAGTTTATTCACTAGAAATCTGTAAAATGTCTTGTTGGCTAAGGTTGTCTGACCTTATGAGATACCAGCACACACACAGAGGTAAACAAATTCCTTCATTCTCCATTCTGTTCTGTATTGTTACATTCCATACTGACTACTCAGTTAAGATCTTCCATACCTTACTGTTACTCTCAAACTTTAAGCATATCTAGTAAGATTAATTCATTTTTGTCGTTAATGCTTTTAAAGAATCAATTTTAAGACTTTTTCTGGACAGGAGAGTAGTAAGATAATTCTTCCAACTGCTCAGAAAGGTACTGGAAAGTCATTAAATGCGAGAAAAATCTTCCTTTTTTTTCCAGAGTACAAGGTATTTACTTCAGTGGTGTTTGACATTAAGATGTTAACTTCTATAGAAGGTCTTTCTACTGAAGAATTCTTTGTTGCATTATCTAAAGGAAAATATGGGCATAATGTTGTTTCTTTTTAGTTCTTCTGTTTTTTAACCCAATATCCTTTTTTAGAGCAAAGCTGTATTAAAACTATCAGATTATGAAACTGCTAGTTCTTCAGAGAACCTTGAGGCCAGCCTCAAGGTATTTTATTGCTTTTACATCTTTCACAAAACAAAGACAAGAATATGCTTTCATTGAACTTAATATGTTGTTTGGCCAATTTTCTGTAATCCAGTAAATACAAATTGTACCCTGGTTATCCATCTATGTCTGTCAAGCAAATTTTAATGGATGAGTGAATGAGTCAAATTCCATGCATGGAAATATACAAATGTGCAAAATATGGGTCTAATTACAAGGCTGCTGAATTTACACAAGGTCAGGTAAACAAGGCACTCTGTAATGATTATTAATTGTTAATAATGCCTTTGGCAAAACACATTTCTGCTTTGAACACCTAACAGCTTTGCATTTTTAGTTATATGAAACAGCCAGATTGGTCAACTACTGGAAAAAATAAAAGACCTCACCTCTGTAATTGCTTATTAATTTTATCTGAGTAATGGGAAGGATACTGTTCTGAAAAGGTACATTCCACAGTTATGTGTGAAAGTTCCACAGGAAAAATCAAATAAATGCATTATCATTCATTCATTGAACAAATGAATAAATTAATTTGCAGATAACTTGTGCCCTCATGATGTAGTTCTAGAAGCTCTTTCTTTCTCAGCCTATGTGATGAAGAGCCGTTTTTTCTGAGTCATGGTTACCCTTTGAAACAGTTGGGGGTTTTTTTAAGGTGTTCAGTCTGTCCTACCCGAATCCTGCTGACATTTCCTTCTCCCTCATCCATGTACCTTTTAAACTTACCTCTCTTTTGGTCTATTGTAAATGTTTGTCATGTGGTTGTAAGATGGAGGAATTTGCCAGAAAGGAGAGAAAAAAGGCTGAAATGGGAAACATGAGGTTCCATTGTTAAATGAAATTAAACCATGCAAATAAAAATTCATTTTCTTTACTGTATCTATTATAACCCTGGATTGTAAGGTTGAATTTGCAGTTAATTTGGACAGGAATGGTGAGGGTGATTGCAGGTAGGAAAACATACCTATAACACATTTCATAGTTTTGCCTGGCATTTTTCCTTGGTGTTGCAAGTACAGTGCTCTCCTGTTGCAAGCTGTACAGCAGCCATAGCTTTCTTCCAGCAGTACTCCTTGCTTTCTAGAGCATTGCCACAATCCTAAACTAATGTATTTTGAAGATGAAACAAGTTGGAATATCATGAGAAACCAAGTATTCAAATTTGGTTTAAATGTTGAGAAAATTGTTATTTTTTTAATGTTTCTTAGGTCATTGCAGGCAAATGACATAGACTGGATAAGTACTAAACTATGAATCAAGGAGTTCTATTTAATGAAGGGATTTGCTCTGTGTAGTATTGGTCTCTAGCATTAACTGGGTGCTTAATGATTGAAGGAACTTCCTCCAAGACAATTTTTCCAGTAAAACTTTTGGTAAGAGATGCAACTTCTTAGTTAGCAGATGACTTTTCTGATAAAACTGACTTGTTTTCATCTATATGACTGTGTGAGTCTATGCAGATACAGCTTCTGTCTGGCACTTCGTGTCAAGTAGTTCCAAAGGCTATTTGAGTGAGTTGAAAATATTTCTGTTTTTCACTGCTGTGGTTTGTCATCTTTTCAGCTTCACCGCAATTCTAGTTTGAATTGCGAAGGAAGGTAAACAAAACAACAAGTTTATCATCTGTATACTGTATTGTGCACATTTGTAGGCTTTCTTTTGTCAACTTGTGTTTTCGCGGACTGTCTTTTGCACTCCCTTTATTTCTCTTTTGCCATGATAGTTAGTGGTGGGTAAATATCAGCAAGTACTGATGTTCTCTTAAGTGAGCCATGGTTTTCATGGGTACACAAAGGCCATACCTATTTATCAAAGTCCTTTTCATCTTCTGTTTTCTCAATATTCAAGTACAGAATTGCAGAATCTACAATTGTAGATGGTTTTTAGCACTGCACATGATCAGACTTGGGACAGCTACTGTATTAAATATTTTTCAGCTTCTGATATTAATCTTCTATTATTCTATTAATCCTGAGAATCTGTAATAAAAATCTTTCCACTGGTCAAAATTTGCCCTTTTTTATGATGCTGTATTTACTCTTAGTGCCATGCTTGTGGTTCCTCTCAAGCTGCTCTTCCTTATTTTCAAATGTTAGCAGAAAGTGATGTTATTTCACTGTATCTGTTATGTTTATAACCACGGAAAAATTTACTCTCTCTTACTTTTTTTTTATTTGGAGAGTTGGTTTTGTTGCTGTTCTTTACACTGGTTTCTTCTGTCTGGTTTTAGTAATGTGCCCAGAATTGTAGACATCATTTCAGGCAAGGCCTCTGTGCTGCCTTTATGCAGACAAATGATTTCTTTTAGTCCTTTGTTCAGTTTTTTCCTCTGCTTCTTCCTTTTCATTCACTTTTCCTTTTGATTAATGTATTATTTTAGCATAATTTTTGCCTTTCAGCATCAGTCTCTTACTGTGAGCTAACGTTTATCATTCTCACATCTCTTCTCCATCCTCCCCTCCCCAATATGGCCAGTATTATCTGTGCTGGTTTTTATATTTATGCTCTTTTATGACTTTCTATTTGTCTGTTGCATTTCTGATTCTTTTCTATTTTCAGCTCCCGCAAGAAGTTATTCCAATTTGTATGTAACTGTCACCTAAACAGTTTCTACTGTTGATTGTTTTGGCTCTGAACAGAAAGCCTGGGTGGTAAACAGCCTTATAAGCTTAGCAGAGGCTAAACTTTTCCATCTTTCACTATGAGGAACTTTCAATTCTGCTGTGAATTATTTGTCTTTTCTCCTATATCAGTGTACGAGTCAGTCTGGATTCTTGCTGGCAAATTGAGTCTGTTTGGGTCAAGCTGACCTCCATCTGAGATCTCAGAAGTTTTGTCGTTTTGGATTTCTGCAGGGATCTAAGTCTTACTTTTCTAATATTTCTCTTTTATACCATGCTACTAATACCAGTAGATAGATTTTAGTTAGATAAGTTTTGTTACTTTCTGAAAATTCTTTAAATAATCAGTTTTTCCCACTATTTAAAAAGTACCTATGAATATCCTGAAGGATTTTTGATAATTAAGAAGTATTCTTTATTTTACAAGTGTGGTACTTATTTTTGCTGTGGTACAAGCAAAACAAAGTGTAAGTGCATAATTTGATCACTTGGACCAGGCTTAGGGTAATTTGTACTACTGATTTAAGTTTTGGAGCTTCAGCTTTTTCTTTTGCTAATTTCAGTAAAGTGAAACTATAGGGTACATCGTTACTAATGTATTTTTATTTTATTTTTTTCCTCTTCAACTTTTATGCATATTGGTAAGTTCAGTCTGTTTTGCAAACACTTACTAATGCTATAATACGTTTTCCCATATCTCCCTTCTCAAATTTTTACTGTTATTGATTGAAGATTCAATTGAGAAATGTGTTTAGAACCCTGCTTTCTGTGGTAATCATAGAAGTCAGTGGGAAGACAAGAAAATTGTATTGAAAGAAATTGTGTGCGTGTGTGTTTTGTGTTTCAGCATAGATTATCTCTGCCAAAATAATAGCTGTCATTTTGTTCTTGTTATATTAGTGGCCTGTAGCTTACTACTACCCCTTTTGCCTTGCTTTTGTCCATTCGTCTATTTGTGAGTAGAAAAAGAATTTTGTGAAGGGCCATAATTTGGGGGCTTTATTATGCTAATAAAATCAATATTTTGTTATCTATTTAAATTAAATATTCCAAGATGGTGACCCCACTCTACCCTGGTATCAAAGCTGCAGACCTTAACATTCAGTGACTTTGAAACTCGAGTTCTGTTTAGAATTTCACGTCATGCCTGTCGCAGGAGAAAAAGATGGAAAATGTATACGCTGAGCCTATAGGACTTCCTGCAGTGCTTATTAATCCTTTATGGATCATTTGAAATGTTTCTAGTTTATTTAAGCTTTGCTGCTTGTATCAGATTGTTCCTGCAAAAAAAGGGAAAAGTGATCATGCTTTGAATTTTTAAAAATGATCTCACTTTCAAGCAAAAGCACTTTTATGCTCCATTAGAGTTGAATTTGCCAAACTCTTACATCGCATTAACACAAGCTTTACTGGATAGATAAACGTGTTGTTCAGGGACTGACTAGAACTTTACCAAACTGCATATTAAGATTTTGTCATCTTGCAGTTTTTGTCTTGAATATTTTCTTCATGCAAATAGACGGATGAGACAAAATTATTTCATTAAGAAACTGTACAGCACAATTTTTATCTATTAACAGGAGAGAAAACAGGAAAATCAAATTTGATAGTTTGGTATAAGACTAGAGAGTCTTGTTATATTTCCAAGGGTGCCATTTTTCTTTTGCAAAGAACCAGTTGAAGTTTGTGTACATAATTGAGGCTCTGCTTTTTGTGTTTTGCTGCTGTGATAGAGTTGTAGAATAAATACATTATGATTTACAGGTAGTAGAAAAAAAATTCTGGATCCACAGGCAGGAGATGAAAACTCTGGGGTGAATTATCTTGGTGGCAAATTAAGGACTAGTCTCTACATGAAATGCAGTAGGAAATGGGTGAGCTTGGCATTGAATTTACTGCGCTTCACAGGGATAGAGAGGCCAGTAGATCCCTTCAGGAGTGGTCTGAAGGTTGAAATATCCATGTCTCTTTCCTGGGATCATTTCATCTCAATATATATTTCCTTTGTTTAACTAGTAATTATATTTATGAATTGTTGTATTCTCATTGTAAGTGCTTTGTTCGGGAAACTTTTTTGTTCTTGTGTTTGCCAAGTTAAACCAAGGTCTTTATAATAATGAATATATTATATCTTCTAGTTTTACTATTTCCATAATATTTTAATATGCTATCTGCCCAGAATGATGTTTTTCTGGCATGGATTATATGAAAATTCTGCCTTAAAAATCAGTAACTTTAGAACAAAATGGGAAATTATGTGTTGTTAAGTCTCCGAAAAGTTTCTTGTAAGAAATCACATTCAGCGTTAGAATCTTAGCTTATTCTATTCAGTTTCTTTTACTTCATGTGTTTTATAACATAAGAGAGTGGATTAATATCAATATGAAGTAAAAACACCTTTTATATGTTTATGTGCTCTTACAAAATGCTTATTACCATAGTAACAGAGAGGGCCTATTAGCTTAGTATACTTCTTTAAATATTTTTAAATATACATAAAGTATTCTCTACGTACTGCACCCATACATTATGTGATCTTTAATTCCATTTTAAAAAACCCCACAACTGAAAAAAGAACCCAAAACCAAACAAACCAAAACCACCAAAGGAAACAAAACTATTTGGAGTATCAGCTTAAAGTTTCATACACTGTTTTTCTAAGGATGTGTTACGTGACTTGAATTTCCATCAACGAAAATTTTAAAAAAGAGGAAATTTTAATTTTATGTGTGTGTTTGTGGGTATGTGTCACGTATGTAAATACATACATACATACACACATACACTGATTATGTATCTGATGGAATTCAGGAAACAAATGGAATACTTTTTTCTCTGAAAATATAGGCTAAATAATCTAAATTGTTGATAGTTTTCTTTTAATTTGCTTGCCCACCTTTTCCATCCTCTGACCTCTCTCATTTGTCTCTATTGCTGTCTTCTCGAGTTTTGGTAAGTTAATAACACCCGAGTTGTGCCAAAGCTAATTTGGAAGAAAAAAACCCCTTCAAGATAGGTGTCTGAGGAGAGGAAGATTTAATACAAGAAGATGAGAGAAGTCAAGGTAAATTATTCTGGTTAATAAATATCTGGCTGTTGAGGGATTGACATAGGTGTCTTCATTCTGCTGCCAGTTAATCTTTCTGAAGATAATGGTCTTCACAGAGCCATGCATCAGAATGGACAAAGGATGTATCAGCCTTTCCTGCAGTACTTAAACATCTGCACTGGCCTAAGGTGGACTTTACGCCTTCATATTCCTTGTAATGTAGGGTGAGAAGAGACGTTCTACCAAAACCTTCTCCATATTCCCCTGCTTGACATTAGTAGACAGAACCATGCCAACCAGACCAAAGGGCTTGTTGCTGATAGTGTGGGGTGAGATGGGAGAGGCAAAAGCATTTTGCTGGCTCATGCTGAGTTTGGGATCACCAGTTGTGTGCCATCAGCAAACTCACCAGGGTACTCTGTGCTCCATCACACAGGTCATCAGTACAAGATCTTGAGTGGGACTGGACCCCATTCAAAGGGTCCACTGCTGTTTAGTGACCTCCAGGTAGATTCTGTTCCACTGGTCACCATGCTCTGGGCCCAGACACTGAGCCGGTTTTCAATCCACCAAGGTTTTCTGAGCACTGGCTCATATTATTGCTTCCTTCTGTGGATTTAAGTACCTTGTGTTGCCTGTTGCTTTTCTCCCATGAATATACCTACTTGTTTTTCTTAGGTCACCTCTCAGTCCCATTTTGGACTGATGGTAAGAGACTGCTCTTCAAAGTCTGTTGCTATTATTCTTTTTTCAATGCCTTCAAACATTGTTTATGGCTCTTCAGCATAGCAGGTTTTTGTTTTTTCTTTTTAACTCTTGCCGCCAGGATTGTGTGTGCTCCAGTATCATTCTCACCCTTGCATTTGAAGAAATTCAGCTCAGTGCTGATACACAGTTCTTCACTATTCAACCTCCACATCTTGCTAGGTCTGCCTTTAAAGCTGATGTTGAATAACTTGTCTGCCATGAATCCTTTTCAGCTGATAATTTCTGGAATATGGTATCTCCATTCTGTAGGTGTGTTCCCAGCATGTTGCTTTTGTTTTACTGTACTAATGTGTATTTTGTGTCAAATGAACATAGTTTATACCAAAACAATTTCTTCATGCTTAGTATTATTTGCTATTGTGCTTGTGTCTTCTGTAAGTTTTGGTTGAATTGATTCTTCTCTTCTACTAATCGGTGGTGTAAAAAGAGTGAGTGTAACTTTTTCGTTGTGATACACCAGCAGAATTCCTCTGCATTCCATATTGACAAATGCTTACTTGACTGTCATCACTTTGTGTCTCATGGATAATTGATTCTTTTGAGATGCTTCAACTTTGCACCTCTTAATCCATTTCATGTGTACTTCATTAACGTTGTGCAATGCTAATTCTGATGCAGTGTCCTTTGAAAGTAAATCAACTGTTGTTCAAGAGATTATTTATAGTATATCTGCCTTTCTCGACCAAACCTGTAATCTTACAAAAAAATGAACTGTCATGTTTGTGTGAGACTGGTCTGTATAAAAACATTGACTGATGTTAATTCAACTCCTGTTCTTAAATTCTTGATCACATAAATTCCATATCAGTATTTCTGTTGTTTTTTTCTCAGGTTAATGTTAGACTGATGCATACAAATAGTTATACGGATTGCTCTGATTTGCTTGTGTAACTATTTCAAGGAAATTTGTCATTTGGTTGATACGAAGTTCCAATCTTCTGAGGTAGCTTCAAGCGTTGGCAAGTTCAGCAAGTAACAGATCTTGGCTCTAGCAGGACTGTTGAGTTCAAGCATTTGTTATATGGATATGCTGAATTTTGAAGCCCTATTAAGTATGGTCTTGCTAGCAAAGGAAAGCATAGTTCTTTATCCTTATTTGCTGCTATGCTGTTACTGTGCTTTTCCAAAATACAGGGAAAAGTTACGTTTCTGGTTTTTTCTGCTGTAAACTATTTTTTGTTTCCATCACATTATTACTTGGTTTCTACATTCTCAGTTAACATCTAATTCCCCCCCTTGGTGTTTTACTTTTGAAAACTTCTGATTTGTATCAGCAGCTGTCAACTTTCCGTCTCTATTCATTTTTTATATTGCTATTTTATGCATGCAAGTTAAAATTTCCTTGTAATTTTCCTTACCTTAAGAGAGAGGACTTTCAAGTTGTTTGGAACTGTTCTTTTACCCAAGTGAAATATAATGAGGTCATAACTCTGGTTTCTAAGTAGTCACAGTCTTCTACTCCAGACATTTAATTTTTCTTTACCTGTCACAATGAAATTCTGATTTTAAAATTTTTTTTAAGTATTCTCTAGATTTTAGAAAATACTAGTTCTAGAGACTTGGGGCAACATGTAGGGTATGTCTACCACAGACTCAAAGAAGCTACACCATAGCAGCAATTTTTTTTCTAGCAGACAGTATGTAACAACTAACCTGTTCTGCTCTCAAGAGGTTGCAGTTGGAAAGCTCTCCTGGGCCATACTAATTTCAGTATTGAGCTGTGGGCTTTAAGGGCCTTACAGGTCTTGGTAGCAGCTAACCTTTCTAAAAAATACAAGCATAGCGTATTTGAAGGATCATATTTTACCTCCTGAATTTTTGTAGTTTGTTCTTCCTGAATATGATTTACTAAATAAAAATTTTGAGTGTTAGGTTAAAAAGAAACAAACAAATATCACTGCAACAGAAATCTCTTGTTTATATTGCTTTCTGTGTCTGTCACCAGAAGCAACAGAAGACAGTCAGTCTCTTCTCATGTTTTTTAGTGTATTCTCATGTTTTTTAGTTCAATGGGTTTATGACAGGCCGTTATTTCTGTTGAGTTGGCTTTTTTATTTAATGCTTACACAGGAGCATCAATTTTTAAAGGTCCATCTGGTTACTTTAGTTGGTGTCCAGAATAGTTTAAGAGATTTAAAAAAAAACAATACACAAAACCCCCCACTTTCTGCTGTTGTTCTCTCTGAATCCTTGTTCTTCTAGTTTTCTCCATACTAGCCTCAAAGCAGATTTTAATAAAATTTACCATGCAATACATTGTTGTAAGTTTTGAAAAATTAGGTTTTAAAGTTTTGAAGCATTGCCACATTTTAGGTGTCTGCCTGGTTGTTTTGTATGCCAAATTTGTCTAAAATTGAATTTTGGCTGAAATTTTAACCTAAAATGGATTAACATTTATTCAGGATTATATAAAACATGTTGTTTCTATCTTAAACTAATCCACAACAGCTCTACAGAGATGCTGGTGTTTCTTTCTGGCTTCACTTGGCTGCTTGAAATCTGTTCTTTATGGCAAGTAACAGATACACTCAATTTATAAGCCTTTGAAATTCTTAATTATTAACTGAAAGGATATAAACTCCCTCAAAATTCCATTTCCCTTTGCCCTCTTGTCTCAATCTCCAGTCTGCATCAGGACCAGATGGTGTGCCATGTATGGAGATATTCCTCAGAAGGTGTTTGTTATTAACATGGAGATGTCATGACCATCCGTCCCTTCTGAAGAAGTGAAGAACTATGCAGTCTGACAGTAGTGGGAAATACAAATTAAGTCAAAATCAGCAGGGAGACAGAACAAGTACTGTCTTTTAAAAAATAATAGGCTGATCTAAGGAAAAGTTTGAGAGCAACCTAAGTAGACTATAGGAAAGAGCTGTGGGCAGGTGTAGAAAGGAATTACAAAAAATGGAAACCTGAGAAAAAGCTAAGGAGGAAGCCTGACCATTGCATAATATAATACTTAGCAAAAGGTTTTTTGAGATTTTCAAGTGTCTTGCTTGATGCTTAGTTTAATTAACAGTAGCAGAAAGAAGAGTCTCATTTAAGGTGGAGTTGAGTAGGACAGTATATGTTTATTAACTCAGAATGAGGTATGTTACAGATTTGGTTGAATTATTCCAAATCAAAGCTCTAAAAAAACATAAGTTGCAGTTTAAATGTAAACATTTTGGTATATGAACCTGCCTAGTGAGGTCCTGAGGGAGAGGGGAAATCTGATGTAATGTAAATCAGTTCAGTTGAAGCCCACAGGCGTGCTTGAATTATAATCACTTGCTTAATGTAAGATATTGCAGTAAAAGCAGTGTTAATGTTGTTCAGGTGACCTTGCCACACCCAAAATGTAGGTGGTATGGCTTTGAAGTCTTTAACATTTGGTTATGAGGAAGAGTATATATTTCATCCTTTCCTGCTTTCTGTTGGTTGTCCTTTGTCATCCTAAGAAAATCCATCAAGATTTGATAATTTTACTAACCTTTAAGAAAAACTTAGTAGTGTGGAGCAGGAGCTAGGCATGCTTAATAATTAAAAACCAAAAATAAAAACAAAAAAACAACCCAAAAGTGCTTGCAAGAATTGACTATAGATGAGGAACAGAGGCTAGAATATGGCCCATGAGACTGGAGCTGAACCTGAATGGATGTTTGCAAAGAAGCTGAATTGAGTGGAGTTGTTTGAATTAGAATATTCAGATATGGTATCTGCTGGATAAGCACCTGGCTGGGCAGATGGACTTGAAATAGCATGAGGGGGTAGGTGTGGGTGAAGGTTGCCTGTGAAGAGTGGACACAAAAACCAAACAGTTATACTGGAGTGTGATTGGTTTAATAGAAGAGCATGAGAAAATGCATGAATATTTTCCTGCCTCTGCTGTTGGCAAATAGGGGGCAAAATGCACACCTTTCAGAGAAGATAGAAAGTTACTATGGGCTACACTTTTTATTTCAAGAAGCAAAATCTGTGTATTCCTTTATACCCTGTTTTGAAGAAGATTTTTTTTTTTTAATTTTAAAAATAGAAGAGAGGTCCTGATAGTACAGAGTTGGACATTTGAAAGTTGAAGATATGGAGTGTATACTGCTTACTTAAGTTTAATGCAGGTAATTTATGTATGGTGTTATCCCATTCTGGGTTTTTTCAGTGTGTGCAGGTGGAACAGCACTTGTTAGATGAGCAGCTGGTCTGTATTTGTTTCTCTCCATTGCACAGTGGATGCTCTTTACCTTATTGAATGTGCTCTCTGAAACTTTGCCTAGAATTATTTATTTTCTCATGGAGTTTTCTATGGCACACTTCACTGTGGGATCAAGTGGCTCTGAAAAAAACATCTTTACAAGAGCTGTGTTAAGCGACAGGTCAATTATTATTTCTATTTCTCAGAGAAATGAGGCATAGAGGAATGAACATCGAATGTGTTCATAGGTTTAGGTGGCCAATTTGTGCATCAAAGGACCTGTTTTTTCAGTGTGTAGTACTAAGTAACTGCCTGAAGAAGAGCTTTCAGGTTGCAGTTGGGTCTAAACTGATTCTTGAGGTGATCATTGCCTGTGAGTCCATTCAATAAACTGGAAGTGACTTGTCCAGCAGGATGGAGAATCTGTGTAGTGGCAGTGATGAATTTCAGCACCCTGGGGTAACAATCAGTTGACTTTAGCACTTTGTTTTAATTTCTTTCATTTTACTACATACTCCCCAGTGTTCCCAGTACATAGGGATGCAGCAGTAGCTCTTCTTCACTTTGAAAGCCTGTTTTATTGTAAAGGCAGTCTGGTATTTTAAAAGAATTAAAATGTAGATGTTGTCCTTTAATTCTAAACTGACACGTGATCTGTGTGTACAGGGAACTGAAACGAGGATTACCCTGGCTTCTGATTGCAGGCTTCTTGAGCTTAATGTATTTCTCATCCACTCTGTATGTGCAAATCTATTGCTAAAGGGTGCCATTGCATCTCACAAGGAACACATGCATACATCTGACACCAGGATTTGGTCTGTGTAAAGACATAACTTGTTTTTATTAATGATACAATGAAAATTAAGCTCTCAACCATTCAGTCAGCTCACTGTGGCATCATAAATGTTTCAGCACTTGTGTTCCAGTAATATATAGCAAATTTAATGTGAAGTCCATTGGTAGCATGTTTTAGGCTGTTTCCAGCATTTTGTTTTTCTTAGGCAAAATTATTTCTCTATATTTCTGGCATATTTCTGAAAATTTGGTTTTAGTGTGATTTCTTGGAGTCTTACTAGAAGCGTATACTAAAACAATAAATTCCTTACAATTGTAAAGAAATAAAGTTTAAAATTGTTAGTTTATTGTGTATTATAATTATATTCATTGGAAAATGTTTTAATACAGTAGATATTCTGTTGGAAGCCACTGACTGATAATTTTAAGAGTTTTTTTTTTTTTCTTTTTAAGCAGCTGTTTCCTCTCTTTGGATTTTAATCATGACTTGACTTAAGCTTTCATGTCTTATTTATGCTGCCAGGAGAGAACTTGAGCACTAGTTTACTTAATTATTTGCTGTACAACAGCTGCTAATATTAAAAAGAAAAAAAAAAAAAAAGCCACCAAAAATGCCATCTCATCTTTAGGTCTGCAACGGACAAAAAAAGCAAAGGCAAAGAGGATGACTGTAGCTACCCTGTCTGCTTGGCACCGTCTTCCTCCTCCTCCTCTCTCTCACTTTCAGTTTTCAGTGTAATGAAGAGCAGGAGAACAATATTCTGTAATTAAGGATTCCATTAAGTTGAAGAAAAGAGCAAATGGAGTTGTTTGTTCTCCTAGCTGAAAAAATTTGTCTGGGGTGGGGGTTAGTGGTAGTAGTGTAGAAAGAGAGAGAGGTGGGTGGAGAGACTAAGTCAGGGCTGTTTGTTGAATATACTGTTAAGGACTGTTACCATCCTAATTAATCAAGTTAGAAATTACAGCTGTAGTCGGTTTCCCCCCAATTCTTGTTATCAATTTTCTTCTCTTTTGAGACAAAGCAAATATAAATTTTGTGTTCATTTGTCATTCGTTCTTTGACTTCAGCATCTCTGAAAATAACAATGTAGCACAAAAGACCAGTATTTACCTAGTTGTAATGTGGGTTGCCATGGTGTTTTGCAAATTATTGCAATTATGTTCACCATGCGAGTCGCCCTTGGTAACTGGCGAAAAAACTGATAATCCTGTTTTGAACAAAAGGTCAAATTGCTGAATAGAAAGTCTTGATTAACTAAAAGATGTACAAAGTGGAATTATTTCCTACCATTCAGAAATAGTTCTTGATCGGGTTTGGGGGAGGGGGTGAGTAAGTACATCTGATTACTGAAGTACAAAGCATTG
Organism: Lichenostomus cassidix; assembly: GCF_008360975.1. Lineage (NCBI taxonomy): Eukaryota > Metazoa > Chordata > Aves > Passeriformes > Meliphagidae > Lichenostomus > Lichenostomus cassidix. Next base: position 12,496,381 of record NC_139479.1, on the reverse strand, counting down.
AAAGGATGTTGTCTTGAGCCTTTCATGTAGTCTTAATGGTGGCTTTTTTGTCAAATTTACCCATTTGCGGCATTGAAAGAGGCAGCTGCATTTAAGCTTGAGAGATGGTGCTTTTTCAAGAGTTCAGTGCATGGAAAGTTCTCAGCAGTATCTGCAGTTTACTATTAGACCTTCGGCTATTAAAACTGATGTGCTGCATTTGAGCCCATAGCTCTTGGTGCTTGTAAAACCCTCTGACTGATGATCTAATAAAGTGCTCTTACCGGACAATCTCTGATCAGATACTTTAGAGGGGAAAAAAAAAATAACCACAGCTCTGAAAAGGATGGAGGTAGAAACACATGGCTGTACTGAAAAGTTTGCTTCTGCAATCTGCAGTGGAAATGTTAGTAAATAAGGCTGTATATTCAGTTTAAATATTTTAAAGGCCTGATAAATTGCTCCAGAGCTCATTTTTATTCACATTTACAGAAGCAAAAAATCAAGCAGGAAATATTAAAAGTTTTTAATAATTATGAGCCTTCAACAGTTACATACAAGTGTATAGAGGGAATGGTTTCCTGCACTTTAATGCTGTGAATTTCCTTTAGTCTTTCCTTTTTCATTCTTGGGGGTGGCCAGGGAAGGGAGGGAAGAGGTGAGGAGGATTAAGGGGTTTTCTTTTTTAATTATTTCTACTTTTAGTTTTTTAAATAGCTACCTGGAAATTAATTCTTAAAACTTTGGAGAGCCTGTGTGAGAGCAGCATGAAAGCAAAGCAAACCTGAACAAGTTTGTGGGTTTACATTCTGTATCACCTAGCAACCCCCTGGCTCAGCCAGTTCTCTCGTCTGCCCCCAGTCCTGTTTACAGACCATTCAGACTGCTCTTCGAAACCATGAAAGATATTCAGTTTCATTAGTGCCATTCTCAAGGAGAAAATAATTAAACTTAAATGAACAAACACTGCTTAGTGATGCTTTAAACTTCTCTAGTTTAAGGTGACCAGACTGTTGAGACCACTTTCTTTGCCATTACCTTTAACTCTTTTGAGCTCCTCTGAACTTACATACCCATGGATGTGCGTTACCACTTTTAAAGTTGTAGAACTCTGTTAACTCCTTCAGTATTCAGAGATGTTCATAACAATATTGCAAAGATAAATGCTTCACATAAACAATCTTTTTGTCTCTTTACCAACTTGAAATGTGTACCAGAGTTGATTAACCTTACTGTTGGTGTTATGTACATGAGCAAAACCTCTGTGTGTTCTATATTACATCTGATGTCTTGCAGGAAGTTCAGCATGACAAGTCTGAAAAATGCAAGGACTATACAAAAATTTAAGGGGAAAAGGAAGATAATAGAATTCTGGAAAAAGTGGGGGCAGTAGAGTGTTTTCAGCTTTCCAACCAAAGTAGGGGCATAGTTTTTAAGAAATCTTTAGAGTTCTTACTGTTTGTATGTTGCTAGACTCTTTGACAACCAGTACATGGATGGACTGTCTGAGCTCTTTGTGCTTTGTTGATAGTTGACAGACAAAGCAAAATTTTTTCTGAAGCAAGGTACTGTACTTACTTGTGACCTATTGTAGCCTAAGGATATGGCTTCCTTTGAGTTTTGTGAATAGGGAGAGTATTTTGGCAGAATGGACTTAAATATCCTTCTAGAGGTTTTCGCTCTCAGTGCAGAAATCCATAAGATGTCTTTCACTGATCCTTTTCTCGATGTAGTTTTCCATGTGTAGTCATTTTAAGTATGTCTTCTCTCAATTGCTTGTTCAAAATCCAGTTCAGCTGTTTTCAGGTTGTCTAAGTGAAATAAAATTATTGGTAATAGCTGGGTCTCTTTGTGAGTGGTGTGTTAGCCTGGGAACACTTTTTAGTCTTTTGTGGCATATATTTTGGTGCCTAGAACCTTTTTTTAGTGAAGAAGACCAAGGTATTTGATTTGGTGTGAAGTAAAGCTGAGCATACTTGCTAATTTAGTTTGTAATGTACAACTGCTAAGGTTGGAATTTGTCCACTTGTGGTGCTATTACTTGTGCTAAAATGAGGGCCACTGTTTGCATCAAATCTATCACAAGGGTTTGGAGTGCTCTATTATCCTTTCAGCAGGCTGATGGTGGAGCCTGGTCTTTGCACAAATGAGATCAATAAGTTTCAAATAACTTTTATGAAATGACATGTGACTGTACATTTAAAGGCATCTTTAAAAAAATCAATTTTTAATAACATGTAAAACTCATACACTGACCCACAAGATACTTCTCACTTATGTCTGGTTTGATAATTTTGTTTAAAACATTTTTTATGTTAGTTTGAGCATTTGACTTCTTGGGGGAGGGGGGGGAAGGGCAGGGTGCATTTCTTGATTCTTTATTTATCTCCTGCTTTGATCACATACACACACCTCCAGGACTTTTAGCAGTAAAATTGATATGACAGATAGTGCTGAGAATAATATTTTTTTGAAAATAATGAAGTTTTCTTTTGGTCTTGGATGGTTTCCTCCTTTTTATTATTTTTTCCAGTTCCAGATTAGAATGGAATTCAAGTTCTAGTATTTTGGAATATTCAGAATTACAAAATATCATTCTTGAAACTCTACAGACTTTCATTTTTGGTAGCCTCTAAACAGGCATTTGATGTTCTGTGCCTGACTTTGCATCACAGCAGTGATGCATTGCTGACTGGACTGTGAGATAAGCAAGTACTGAAGAAACTCCTAAAAAGTATGCCACAGGACAGAATTTTGTTGTGGGTTAAAGCCTCTCAAATTTATGTCCATTTTCCATAAAATTCAAAGGGGACTGCGTTGGATGTTTTAGGTCAGTGCACTCCGCAGCTTCACTTCCCTTAGTTGCCACCTGGAATCTACATCAGAACTTTTACCATTTTAGTATCATCAGCTTTTTTAAGATAAAAGGACATTTTGTGTTCTGAGAAATTCAGGTAGTATTTATGTCAGTGTTCATGCTTCTTTAAGGTAGCAGGTCAGTGTAGCTACATTGTCTTCAATTACAGTTTGTGTAGTTGCTTTGAGCCTTCAGTTTGGTCCTTCAGAGGAGGAGTGGTTCCCCTTGGTGCCACATGCCTTTGAGGTGGCACTGGGGAACTGAGACAGCAGATATGAGTGTCTCTGAGAACAGGAGTATTTTGGAGTGGGTGTCCTCGTTTGTCAGCATTGGGTGGTAAAGTGATCATTTGCCTTCCACTAGGAAGTTATTGGCTAAGATGCTTCAATTTGATAACAGCCTTTAATGTTGTTCACATGATAATAATACTGGATATATAACCAGTCTTCTCCAGGATCTGTACTGCTTTCAAGTAATACACTTTGAAAAGCATATTTCCTTATTTCATCTTTCATTTAAGAGACAGTTTTGTATTTTTCCTAAAAGATCCTGTCTGTCTGTTCATCAGCCTGGATAATGCTGAATTCAAGAGGAGAAGAGTGAACATCCAGGAAAGGAATTTCCTTTCTTTATAAGAGTTTTTGTTATCCACTCCATCCCACAGCTGAATTCTGATCAGTTACATAGGCCAAAACTCAAGAAGCTCTGAAAATAAGGAAATGCTTAGAAAAGCAATTGAGTTCATATCTTCCAACTTCCATTGAAGTGAGGCAGCATGAAATAGAGTGTGAAATGCTGTGGTCACTGTTTACATTTTCCCAAAATTGGATGATCAGGTAGCATCAGACTCTAAAAATACTCATACTGGGAAATGTAACCTATTTTTTTCTGGATGAGGAGCTAGCTACAATATTTATTGTGCAGAAGAAGAAAAATTAATGTCAAATCAATAGCTGTATACCACACTGGATCTGTGATCAGGTCTCTTAATGCATTACAGTTAGCTTTATGTATAAATTTCAGGAATTAATTTCAGTTGTTGTTGCTATAATAGTTATTAAAACTATTTGCATTGCCAAAATGTACGCAACCCCTAACAAAATAACAGAGAACATAGAATAAGCATTCCCTGGGTAAGGGATTGAAGCTGTAGGGTAAATGTATAAAGAACTTACGTTAACCTAAGGTGTTTCACTATTCTAAGCATATGCTGCAATATCTTTCAGCTGCAACAAGCTTGGCAGCATGTTTAACATGGTACCTATTCTATTTAAAATAAAAAGACAAAAGCTTCAGTCAGCCAGCATCAGTAGTAGACTCTTGACCCAGTTCCATTTATAAAACAATTTATTTGAAGAGTCTGTAAAGTATCAAAGGAATTTATTATTCAGAGATGATTAAATGTTACAGTTAGGACAGTGGTGTAAAACCTTAACACATCATCAAAGATCATCTTTGTCTCATATAATCAAATTGGAGTACAAATATTTTAACTTAGTTCTAAGATGTTTTTGACTTAAAAGTTTCAGTTATGCCTGGCAGAGAACTTGCACACACTCTTATCTGTGAAATTATTTTACATTTTAAAATTCTCAGATGGAGTTCAGGCATGTCTCTTCTCTAGCAAGGGATCTCTTGAACATAATATCAGGGCTTCTGATTTAGTACGATTTGATCTTGTAGTAAGATATTAAAGAGGTGGAGAGAGCTTCTCCATCAATTTTTTGTTGAGGTGATAAGAAGACTGGAATGCCTGGTATATCAAAAAGAATGTCTATCCATGTATTATTTTGAGATCTCAATATATCCAAGCTCACTAATTGAAGAGGCTTTGCAAGTCCCCAGATTTCCTTCACAGATAAATTGATATCCTTCTCAATGAAGTGTCACAGGTTCATGTTTTTATTAGTGCTTGGTAACTGATTTACTTGGGGAATATCAAGCTTTGCAGGATCCTGAAAATGTTGCTGACCCAGAATTCTGCAGTGATTGCTTTTAACTCCATCACTCCATTTTTTAGGGTTGGATTGCGTGATTCTTGTAGAGTGCGCCCGTTTATTACTTGTGGAGGAGATACTCATTGATAGGAGAAATGCTAGAACAGATAAGATGCTCCTTATAAAGGCTTAATTTCTGATGGTGGTCATTTTTCTAGGGGATGAGGGAAGAAGGGTAGCCTGATGGCTCATTTTCCAGATATATTATGCTCTTCTGTGGCAACACATTCTTTTTGTTTCCCCTCAATTTTTTTTTTCTGACAAAACTATCTAAGAATTTTGCCTTCATGAAGAATTTAATTAGTCTTCTTTTTCCTGTCCCCAGAGAGGGGGTTGACCAAGAGGTAGGTTTTTAAACATCATTAGGTGTCCCTAAGTTCCAGAGGAATGGCTATGTCTGCTCAGGCTGTCAGGAGACACACAGACTTGATAAAATCAGATGCCTTAAGGTATCACCTGTGAGGAGCCCTCCTGATCAAAGTCTTCTACAGTGACACTACTTTGGTAGTCTCACAGATCAGTTACTCCATCCATAAGATCATTCAAGCAACTCTCTGATGGCTTTGTGCTTCCTCTGGAAGGACATGCAGGATGAAGCAGCTACGGACAGTGTACAGAGCAGGCAGACACCAGCACACTGCAGAGAGTTACTGTTCCTGCTTATGCCAATCCTAACCTCAGCAAGTCCTGCATCTTGAAAATCCTTTCAAAAGTTAAATGAGTCTGTGACTTTCTTGTGTCTAGCAGCAGTAGAATTGGTTTCTTTGTAAAAGTGGGTCCTCTGAGGTTTTCCTCAGGTACATTCCCCCAAGAAAATGTTGGGTGTTGCGTGAGGAACCTAAGTTATGCTGAACTTCACTGAAGTGGTGGAATCGCAATCCCTGGAAGTGTTCAAATGGTGTGTAGATGTGACAGCTGGGTTAATGGCTGGGCTCTGGTCTTAGAGGTCTTTTCCAACCCTAATTATTCTATGATTCACATTACTAAGTGCATGAAGTTTAGTGATGGAGTCTTTCTTCACTCTTTATGGTAGCATTCCTGACCTGAGGGGATTTCTTCTTGGCATTGTAGCAGTGGCAGGTAGGTGTCACTCAAGTCTGCTTTGTCTGCTGAAATTTCAGTGCATGGTACTAGTTCTCACACTGTCATTCATATTTTCATTGCTGCTGCTGTCTCATCAAGGTGGTGCAGATGCATTGGATTGTGCCAGTGTTATTGCTAGAGTGTATCTTTGTTCTGAACATACAAGAAAGCAGATTAGAAGTTGAAATTAAAGTAATTTGGTTTCTGGTACGCAGCAGAAAAACTTCCTGACTTTACTACAATAGCTTATGTCTAAGTCAATATTCACACCACTTTCATGTTGGAAGTCTAAAATCATGATGTAAAGATGCAGCTAGTAGATAGTGAAAATGGTTGACAAAGAATATGCAAACAGGGGTTTTGGTTCTAGTCCCTGACATGCTGTCTATTACTAGGAAAGTTTGTCTGTCTGTCCCCCAAGCACTTAACTATTTACAGAAGACACAGGTGGGACAGGAAGAACACACCACACATATGGAACAAGTTATTGCAATTGGAACCAATAACTTTCAGATCACTGAGTTGAGTTCTCTGTTGCCATGATGAACTGCCTAATTTTACTTAATAAAATCATCTGGCTTTTAATATTTCTTGGGGGGATCAATAGATTTGATAGTGTAATCTTTAATGCAATATTGGTGGAACCTCATCCTTCCAGAAGACTTCAAGCCACTTCAGACAGATTTGCCCTGTAAGGCAATACTATCCATAATAAAGGGTATTGGCAGGAACATAGGTTTTTAAGCTTCTGGTCTTGGAATGAGTAGAAATAACACTCTTTTGTAAGGGTAGTATGAAAAGAAAGGCCAGTGTGAAGTGAAAGTTGCCTGATTAGCAACACACAATGGTACCTGGATCAGAAAATCTTCACTGCGTTGTCTCTCACATTCAGCCTTCCTAAAGCTGGTTTGCTGATCAGTGGCATGAGCAGCAGGCTTAAGGTGGCTGGCTAGGCCAGCATGTTCAGGTTGGGCTCCTGCTCTTCCCTCTGATGGTGTAAGGTAGTAACTTCAGCTCTGCAGTGCTGGAGCCATGGGGTTTGGATGTAACATGCTCAGACGTGCCAGCCATCTGAGATTGGGCGTCATCCACCAAGATCCCATTTTCAAAAATCCAGATTAAGATTGCTTTCAGTGGGGAGGAAGACTGCAGAGAAGCAAGCATGAACTACAAGTAAATTCAGCTCTGAAGTAACTTATTGTGACTTCTGAATAAGTTTCAGTGCTTGCAGCTTTCTGCTTTTTAATAGCACATTTTTTCATTCCACGTGAACTTCCAAAGCATTGTAGTGCCTCAGCATCCAGACTCTCTGAAGGCAAGAACAGATACAGGACTGAAGTGTCATAGAGAAACACATTCAGTCCTCTACTGTAGCAGGCAACCAAGCTACATTGTCAAATGTAATTTGTAAAAACTATTAAGATAAAGCTCGGTAAATGTATGTTGTTGACCCCTGCAACTTCTGTTTGAAAGGCTGTTGCAAAACCACTTGCCTCTGTATTTTGGGGTAATATTTCTAATGCTTGATGATCATTAGAATGGAAGAGTCTAATTCTCAAGAACAGTCTTACAAAGAAACAAAATTACTTTTGACTTGCAAATTTCTCCCTATTAGCTACAGTTTGTGGCCTTAATACTCTTCAGGGACTTTCTATTATATTGTGCATGTATTTCAGGGCTTTTTCCACATACTTTTTTTATATTTTAAAATGAACTAAACATTTGCAGGCAGGATGTTTGGAATCGCTAGTTGCTATTTTTCCCCTCTATCAACTTGTATTTAATTTCCCACAGTGTTGCAGATACCAAGCAGAACAAAGCTGAAGGTTTTCTATTATGATTTTGTTTGATCTACTGCAAATGAATTTACAGACTCAGTGATAGCTGCTGGGAAATGAAGGATTGGTTTTGTTTGGTCAGTGAAGATGACAGGCATGGATCAAATCAGGGTTAACAATAATGCACTTGAACAGTTTGAATCAGAACATAATGCAGGTATTGAATTTGATTGCAACATGCATGTCCATGGAAAAGTTTTTTTGTTTAAAACAAATCAAGGCTATGGCTTAATTATCAAAGCAAAACAAGAGACATAAAGAGCTACATGTTTCTGATACTGCTTTTTTCAAAAATAGCTCCCTTCACACAGTTATCTACATGTTTAATTTCCATGCATAATAGCAACAGTTATTGTTGTCATTTGTTAAGAGAGATTAACAGATAGTAAGTACAAACAAACGCAAATAAGGCCTGAATAGAGAGGTGACAAAGAAGAACAGACCTCTTTAATGTTAATTATAACTGGTAGAAAGTCTATACAAATGACATTAACTGTTTTCTATATGAATTGAAGGCACATCTCATTTGTTAGTATCTACACAACACATTTGGGCATTTTATTATAGGCAATAACTTCAATCTTCATTTTTTGAATATAGTTTATTGAGAAATGTACTGCTCAGTGAAACTTGTATATTTTGATCTTTATTTCTTAGTAGCTGAAAACAAGTACAATAGTAAGCTGTGGAATTTAAATGGTTACTTTTATCCTAAACTATGATTTTTAAATTTATGGGGGGGGGGAGGGTTGTTTCAGTCTTTTTTCACCTGCTTTTTGTGACCAGCAGAGCCTCCCAGTGCTTTCTTCAACAGTGACTGCATTAGACTGAAACAAGTGCACAAAGAAGCTTGCTTCAAATGTCATTATTCAGTGGTAGTTTGAGAGGACCATCTATGCATTGCCATATAAAACAGTAGAAGCTGTACCTTGTGAGTGGTGTAGTCTTTTGTTTCATAATTGTTAGCTAAAAAGGCCAATAGGTGGCAGAAAACACAGTTACTTTTATCATACATTATTTTCATGGTTGTCTATTTCTGAGTATTCTGTTCAGCTGAAGCTGGCATGATGCTCCCATTCCAAGCTTTGTTTTTCCAGTTGCACTTGCATTCCCTAACTAAATATCTTACTATCTGGCAGTTTCCATGATTTGTTTTTCTAATATAACAAATTGTTTCAAAGTTCAAATGTAGTCATTTAATACGTTTTGAGTCATCAATGTTCTCTTTGTGCACACAGAATCTTTTCATAGTTACAGCTGAAACAATTATGCTCTTCAACGGGAGGGTTTTGGAATGGGTGAGGACACCCTCCACACCTCCCCCTGCCTGGCTGTATATTTTAAGGTGCTGTTTATGTCAGACTGCTGCCAGATGCTTCATAGGAAGGTAGAGATGCCACAGAATAAGCACATATGACAAACAAATTTCCACACAGAGAATAGCTTTTGTCTCTAAAACCTTACTTAATCCAAGATCTGTGACAATTCATTATCCTTACGAAAATGTTTTTGTGTTTTCCCGCACAGTGGCTCCAATGATCTTGGTATTCACATAGGTGAGTGCCTGAAGATCTCAATGCTGTCCCAAGTAGCTTTTTTTTTTTTTTTTTTTTTTTTTGGTACAAGGTTATTCCATGTCTTTTAAAACTGAGTTATTTAAACAGTGTAAGGCAATAAATAAACACCTTCCTCTTTTAGAAATAAATCATAGTTTCATTTGCAAAACCAAAGCCAAGGTCTGTCTTTTCAACTTGAGGCTCATTTGTGCCTGCTGACTTCAGAAGACCCAGGTCAGGTGTCTGTGTTAGGTCAGGTCCTAAGTTAGGATTTCTCATGGTGAACCATGTGCTGATAAAGTAGCTCAGTCTTGGTGAGCAGCCTCTTATCTTTCTAATGTCAGTTCTGAAGCATTTGTCATAAATAAATTGTATGTGACAAAGAAAGTGGTACTAGGACTGCTAGGGCAATAGTTTTGCAAGAGACCAAATTAAATCCACAGAAGGTTTTTGGATTCTGGACATTTTGTCACTGTGCAATATTGAATGTCATGCTTTGCATTACTGTTCTACATAACAGTAAAGTTCACACTTAGTGATCATACTGTTTCCAATGCCCCTTACTTCATTAAGAGGGTCTAGAGCAGGGAGGATTACCTCATCCCAAAATCTGTTAGGTGAATTGCTTTTTGGAGATGCCTTTTTCTTCATTTACTATAAATGGATTGTAGGGTGCTTAAACTAGGTATCAGGCTTTTAGATGTCAGAGTTGGATGAAATTAATCTAATTGCGTGTATAAATACACTCTTTCCATTCCTGCACTATGGACTTAAGCACCCATTTTAGGAAGTGCTGTATACATTGCTATTGCTGTGATGTTCTCCACAGTTTTTCTGGTCTACCCACATGGACATAAAAGCTCTCTGTTCTGCAATGGCAGCAGGAGTTTTTTTGATGGGCTTGGCACCAAGTGGGATAATACTGAGTATATGATGTGGCTGTAGAAATGGTGAAAGAGAGGAGGTCTCTGGAATAAATGAAGTTATTTGGAAAGGATTCAAGGTTTCAACTTGAAAAGATAAAGAAACAAAAGCTGAAAGAGTATTGGAGCACTTTTGAAATTACTACAGAATATATTTTTAAGTTGAGATCTAAGTGGAAATTAGGTAGAAGTCATTGCCAGAGCATAACATTGGGACAGCTTGTCAAAGAGCTAGTGAGAATGGAAGCAAGCAACTTTTTGAGTTGTCCTCTGATTCATAACATTTCTGTCAAAGTACCAGGCATGGTTAGATTTAACTTCTTTGCAGGAGCAACAGAAATTTTGGAAACAGGCAAAAATAACCAGTCACTATTCCCAGCAGAGACATCATCAGGCAATAGTCTGAAATGCAGAGTTTGACAGGGCTGAGCTGCTCAGGCTGGTAAAAGCAGGAACTGCTTGAGAAGAGTTGCAGGAAGACTAAGTTGACTTCTCAGTTAACAGTGGGAAATTAAATCCTCTGGCAAGTAGTGTGAAGTGAGGCAGATGCTAAAAACCCAATCTTAATTTTGTGTCCAATGTATGTGTTGACTTAGGGAAGATTAAAATTATAATTCTTGAAAAATAATAAATATCTTTCTGGAAATGACTGCTCAGTGCCCAGATGCTCAGTAGTGCTGTAGGCAGATAGAAATTCAGGAAAGAAAGGAGCAGAGAACAAAATGGTAAATACAATTTTGTTTCTGTATAAATTCATGTTCATCTGGCATCCTGAATACAGTGTGCAGTACTGGTTTCATCTCCCTCCCCATTTGTCCCATTTTCCCCCCACCCCCTCATTTCCAAAAAGATCTGGGAGATATTCAGAGAAGGGCAACAAAGATTTGGAGTGGTTTCCAGGCAAGGAACAACTAAGTAAATTAGGACTGTGGTTTGGAAAAGGCTTTGATTGCAGGTGATGTGACGGAGGTCTATAAAATCATGAGTGGCACAGAGAAGGTGAATGCAGAATGATTTTTCCTAGTCTTTCCTGATGCAAGAAGTAGGAGGCATTAAAAGAGAAATTCTGTGTGTGTGTTCAAGAAAAGCAAGATACTTTTCCATATAGTTTATAATTGTTCTGCGGGATGTTGCAGATGCTAAAAGTTTTCATTGGTTCAAAAAGTACTTGAATTTCATTGGGGTCATTAATGCATCTGTCACCACTGAATACAGAGACAGTGAATCAAGTGATCCTTGAGCCACTTCCAGAAGCTAAGAAAATCGTTGGAAGAGTTCTACTGTTGGCTTTCTCGTATGCTCTTCCTGAAGTATCTTCTATTGGTGGTTCTTAGGGACGAGGTGTGGCATTGGTTTTAGCCTATGATTGAACCTGCCACACAAGGTACATCCTTACTAGTCCTGGAATCATTCCTTCTTGCATACTCTTGAGAGAGGCCTTTTGCATTGTCTCCCTGAGCTGACATAGAGCAAACTGGCTCAGATTTTATTTCATTTTCACTCAGCAAAATGTTAGATTTTCCTAAATGAGTCAGTTTACATTGAAGTCTTGAAAGCTTTAAAAAAAAAACAAACCCAAAATTTAGAAGAAGAAAAGATAGCTTTTGGCTGCCATCAGAAAACAGAAAACTTAACACTATTTCTCCCTTCTAAAGTGCAAGCAAGAAAATGGCACTTTGCTTAAATATTTAATTTACTACAAGCCTATGGAGTATCTTGATGATTGGTCTAGATAGCTGGTTAAAATAATCCTTTTGTATGTTAATATTGTGGTAACTGGCGAAGAGTAGAGGTTTCAGTATATTTCAAAGAAGGGATAACTGCAGTGTGCAGGATGTGGGATTTTGAAGCAAGAAGACTTCAGCTTTGTTCTCTGCCATTAATTGTGTTTAAACTAGGTTCTTAAAGAAGGACCTTCATCTCTTTATATGTATTACAGTATCAGATCCACAGAGGTTGCTGAAGTTGAGGTATTTTTCTTCCTTGACTGTGATTCATTTTTTAGGTGGAATAAAAACAAGCTATGACTTGAATTTAGGGTAAAAAAAATTATTTTCTTCTATGTTCTGCCTTTCTGCAGGGTTGGTTAATATGTGAGGAGCCAACTTGCCAGAATCGAACCCGTCGGCTTCCGCTGAGTTTTTCCCGAAGTGGCCCTGTGTGCCAGGCCTGCAGGAAGGCTGTTCTGAGACCAGAGGTGAGTGTTTTGGGACAAAGCTTTGAAAGAAGTGGAGCAGGATCCTCATGAAGCTCACCTGGCTCTCAACTTTGCCTTTCAACAGGATTAAGCAGGAATTTTAAATTAGTTTATTAGTTAAAATAATATGAGTAAGAGAGGACTGTTTAAATAAAAATAAATAATGAAATGGGACTGTTTATGCTTTTCCTACTCCACATTTAAGCTGCATCCTCATTGCTGTGAAGAGAGCATGCCATGCAGCTGCTGTGTTTGGAAATTTTCCAGCTGATGAGCATTTGGTCAGCAAACTAGAATTTGCTGGAATGTTTCTGCCAGAATACAGGTAAATTAAAACAGACAAACAAACCCAACCTTCCAAACCAAAACCAACCAGTGGCTTCTCTGCTGACTGGTTCTTATCTGGCTAAATTTGATGTTGAGGAGCTGGAGGTGAACTTTGATGCTGTCTTCTGGGGGTACTCTAAGATGGTATTTTCAGGAGATGAGAAGTTCTGGGTTCTGCAAATTTGAATTTGGCTCCATGCCTGAAAAATGTAGAAGCTTTTAAACCTCCCATTGAGCTAGATGGTCTGGTCTTCCAGAATTTAAGACTGCTTGATAGTTCTCCTGGTTTCTGAGATTAAAGGAGGCTGATTCTGTTTCATTTTGTAAAATTCTGGTAAAGCACTTAAATTGGTAAGAAAAGAGAAAAAAATTAGTTTAACACTTAGAAAGCTTGACAATCTAAATAAAACAAACAGAGAGGGAAAGGTTCCATAAGGAACATGGGAAAGACATGATTTCAAGTTTTAATAAGTCTTTAAATTATTCCTACTTACATAAAACTTTAAAAGATCAAGGGTTCAAGGTGAGGCTGTTAAGTGAATGCTCTGAACAGCATTGTTTGATCTACTACAGGAGATTTTCTTTTGGTCCTTCTTATTCAGTAATGTAGATGTGAGAAGTCCAAGGGATAAATGTCAGCAAAAATCCAGGGACTGAAACAGCATTATCAGAGAAAGACTGATCAAAAGCCGTTTTTTGCATTAATAGTGAGTTTATACTGCAGAATGTAAGAAGACCAAATAATGAACAGCATTAAAGAGTGGATAAAAATGAGCAGAAGTTCCCAAATTCCTAGCGCAGGAAGCAAGTGATAGCACATTAAATTAAAAAGGTGAAAAGCAAATCTGTCAGAAAACAAACCTTTCATCTATGTCATAAATCTGAGTATAGAGCTGTAAGAAATTGAAAGCCAATAGCAGTTGGAAAAGAGACCAAGGCTATATGGTTTTTAGTTATCTACAAAATTTATGAAGAAATTTGAGTGTTGATCCAATTTCTAGCTATTATCTAAGAGCCGTACAAGAGGCAAAAGGAGGTTATTCTGCCTTCTGCTAGCTCTGCATTCTGTCACATTTTTCCAAAATACACATGCATTAGCCTGCATTAGGATAAGATG